>NC_090835.1:50365384-50995769 GCF_028021215.1 Eschrichtius robustus | reverse complement strand
CATAACTTAGAATCTAGACTTAATCGTTTGAAGATAATAGCATCTAAAACATGGAGGCTATTTTCAGGAACTAAAGGACAGATCATTCTGGGCTTACGTAGATTATAGTGAAAGTAAAATATAGAGTCTATTTTGCTTCTTAAAAGTACATTTACAAAACCCAAGAGTGTTGCCTGCATGTTTTAATATATCAGTTCAACTTCAAGAGGGATATCTCCATCAGTATGAGTCCTGTAAGATACAAAGAGCTTGGCCACCCTTGTAATGCAAAGTGCACACATCTCATTCCTTTTGGAAGACACAGATTATGGAAGCTCACAGAACTTGCTTTGTATTTGCCAAAAACTCTAGTCCCTTACACATAATAACCATAAAAATGCCATCAAAAGCACATTTAACCTCCAAAAAGTAATGATGGTATTGCTTCCTGGCATTTGTCAAAGACTTTAGCAGATTTTCAACTTATTTAACTTTGATGCTTCTGACAAAGAAAATCAACCTCCAGGGTGACTAATGTTAAATACTCTGTTTGAAACTAGCTGTTGCTGCTTTATCCATGTTTCAATTCATAACACAGAACCCATGGATTAAAGCCATCGTGTCTTTCGCATCAAAATAGGGTTGATTTTAAACTCATTCCCACTCCCTTCCTCCAAGACACTATTCTCTGACTAACTGAAAGACCACCCCTTTATATATCCTAAAAAGGGGTGGCAGAATAAATGTCAGTAGAAGGAAGAATATCAGATGTATTGAATTTGATTTTACATAAGACTTGCCCTCTCTAAGGCAGTGTTCTCCTGAAGTTTTACTGGTCAACCAAAGCATTTTGAAAGAATATTTAGCCTCTCTCATATTTTAGAGTTAATATATAATTTTTTATCATAAGTGTAAAAAGTTTCAAGTTTGTAATTTCTGTTAATTTATGAATACTAGTTTTTTAAAAAAATAAGATCATTACATCACTTTTTAAAATGTATTCATTGAATTATAAAAACAAATTTTATGCAATACGAAAATATTCAATAAATTTTTTTTAGAAAAACTTGTCGACAGTAAAGTTTATGAGGTGTGGAATGCATGAAATTGTCTTAATTTTGCCTTCATACTTGATTCATAGTTTGTCTTTATTATTTTCTTTACTTCTACTTTCAAACAAATTTGTACTCAGAACTTGAAAATTGCACTATATATTTTTCTTGAAACTCATCGCATTCTGATCCTTCCTCAAATGTTTCTAAGTAGTCATTTATTTTTCTTAATCCACGGGTACTTCTAAGATTTTCTCATGATCTTCTGAACTCTAGAAAAACTGCATTTTATTGTATTTTTCTCTCTCCATTCTTTCTGTTTTATCCTTTGGGAACTCATAATACACAGATGTTGGAACTTTAGAATTTCCCTTCTATGTTTCTATATTTTTTCTGTAATATTTTTCATTTATTTATTTCTTTTATATTTCGTTTAGGGCTGATCACTGGGCTCAGAGTTCCAGCTCATTAATTCATTCTCTGGCTTTTGTTTCCCATGAAATCATCTGTTTAATTTTTTGTTTCAGTGGTTCGATTTTTATATTATAAGATCCTTAGAGCTTCTTTTTTCAGAGATGCAGTGTTCTTCCACTATCTCTACGGATATGCAGTAAGCTCACCTTGAATTCTTCTGTTTACTCTATCAACTGTTTCTCTTGGTGTTCCTTTATTTACTTAGATGCCCCCTTTTCATCGTGTTGGCATTCTGAGTTTTATACTTACCAGCTGTTTGCTCATATTTGCGTTTTAGTATTCCTAATTCATTTTTTAGATGTTTGTTCTGATTACAGTGACTTGTCCTTGGAGATTTTAGTTGTGGTATGGGAATTGGTGAATGTAGGAGGCTCCATAGGACTCTGCCCTGCTTCTCTAATTTGAAGACAAACACTCCCTGCATTAGTCTCCCAGCACACTGGTCCCTATAGCATGCAGATAAACACAAGTGGGATGGTGGGAGTGTCCAGAAAGTTCATCTTCTCTGAATGCTGCCCTACAGGAGACCGCCCAGAAGGCCCCCTGGGTTCCCTCTTTTGCTCCTTGAATTCACTCATATTCTGAGCTTGGAGATTCCCTGACACCAACCATGCTTCTCTGCATAGGTTTCCTGCACACGGTTTCAGCTCAGACCTTTTTAAAATCCTATTTATTCAAAAGTATAGCACATTAGTCTTTCAGTCTTTTAGAAATTCCCCAGAATGGCATTCTTGCATTCCTTTTCTGTTGGCCAGCTTTATAACAGATTTAAATTTTTCTGAAGTACACTTCCTGCCATTTCTCATGATTTTGTGTGGGAAGCAGGTAGATGCGTTCTCATTCTGCTCTCTTGATCCAATTGCCGCTTTATTCTCTAAAGAAGCTCTCAAGTCAAATTAAAATGCAGTTATTTTCTTATCTTGATAATACCCTGTAGTATCTCTAATGCAGTTTCAGGGGAATGATAAAAGCAAACGGGTATTGCATCTCCTAAAAGAGCTATAAACCAAGGGGAGCAGAGTTGCATATGTCAAGGATTTAACATTGACACATTTTATGCCATCTTGAACTCCACCAGGAAGCATCATCGTCCTCAAAGAGTTTCTTGGGAGCAGCCATTTCAATTAAGTTGTTTATATTACCAAGCCCATTTGTACAAGCACATGCTTAGCTGCCCTGCATGATAGCATAATGGATGGGTTAAATGATGGAGATAAAGTTTTCTATCTAGCTGAAGTCCTTGTGTGTGTGTATTCACACATAGACCTAGACATACATAAACTTCCCTTCAAGACTGGATGGATACATTACCCACACATTCCTTCCAGACTCAACTTCAGTGTCACATACTATAGGAGACTATTTTTCTCCCTGTAGAATTGGATTTGTGCCTTCCCACTGTGCTGTGAGCACTCTATTATCCCAGGTTCTATGGCTCCCATCACCCTGTACTGTATTTTTTCCCTCTGTTTGACCTTTCCCATCCCCCATCTTGCACTGAATCTGATCTATTTGAGGACAAGATTGGTGGATGTTCTATTCATTCTCTTGCAATGGTCTGTCATGTAGTGAGTTTTATAGGCTCAATAAATATATTTTTAATATTGATATACATATATACACATATACACACAGAGATAGTTATTCATACATAATGTCAACTATGTAGAAAATGAATACAATTGTCATAATGAACAATTCTGTCCTGCTTAAGGTACGTGACCCTATGTATACTCAAAAGCTATTTGTTTCTAGATACTATCAGTACATATTTAAACAAGTATATCTTCTGGATTCTCATATAAAGCACACACACACACTTTAGCTACAGAGAGTGGCTTATCTTTATAATTTTATATATTTATAATACAAATTTTTAGTCTCTTTATATAAAATTTGTGTTAAAATATATAAAAATGCACACATATACCAGTTTGCCCCTATATTTGTATATGTGCACATATAGTATATGCAAATATAGAGAGTGATAAGGAGAGGGAAAAGGAGAAGAAATGCTTCTTATTACTTTATTACTATGAGAAATTGGGTATTGATGAAAAGTTTGTGTCTTTTGGTTATTTTGATGTTTTATTTTAATGTGTGTATGTGTGTGTGTATGTTTCTTTTCAAGAATCAGGGATTGACAGAGTAAGAAAGAAATGTTGTGGACTTTGAGATCATGGGATTTTATGTGTATTATAAAGCGTATATTATATGTATTTACACAGGCATGTGGTTTGGTCCACTGTTTATTGAGTTTTGTTTTGTTTTAGGCATTGGAGCCCGGGGCTAAGTGAGTCCTAAAAGGGATCTTTGTATGGTATTTGCTGCCTAGTCTAAAAAAAAATCCCATATCTACATAAAAAGTTGGGAAGCAAATGAGAAGCACCAAAAGAAATGGGGCAGGAGTATTATTCTCTTGAGAATCGAAGAGGAAAAGTTACCCATACATGTTTGGTGTTTGAAAATACACATTGCAAACAAATACATCTAGATCTGTTTATGTTGAGTTTAAAGAACTTTACCTATGATAATCTCTGAATTAGACTCAGCTCGTGCCTCAGAAAGGCTTAGTAACCCTGAAAATGGATGACTTCAGCCTATACCTCAATGCCTTTAAGGGATGGACCTCTAGTGTTAGGTTCAACTGTCTTGATATGAATTATAAGTGAGTCTTCCCATTTGTAGATAGAAACATCCAGTAATTTCCCCACAGCTTTCCTAAGATTTTGACAGTCATTGTGACTGTCCTATCTAATACAGAAGTTACATTCATCCTTTAACAATCTGATGCCTGGGACCTACTTGAGATTGGAGGGCAGTACGTGTCACAACCATATCCTTATGCCTGTGGAAGAGCTATAGAAACCACACCAGCTTGTAACACAAAACAAACAGAACCTTGAAAATAAAGCAATCCTCTTAACAATGCCTCAATTTAATGTATCTCATCCATATCTTAGAGCACATGATGTGTGGGAGGAGGGATTTTGAAACCAAGTACTTTACTATGTCCTGGGCACTATATGTTTCTTTGTTCTTAGTTTTAGATCTTAGTTCTTGGGACACTGTAATCACTTAGCCAGTGCTAATGATCCCTTCAGGTCAAAACATTCTGACTTACCTGTCTTTGCTACCTATTTCAGTATTCAACCTATGATACCTCTGACAGTTAAAAGCTACATGTGGCCTCTGCCACACCTGGATCCTGTCATCGCATTGAGATGAGATAGCTGACTTCAATGGCAGTATCTACTGACATCATCCCCTGAGAGAGAGTTTTGTTAGGTGGGCATACTGCTGATTACTTCCTCCAACTTGATTGTCAGTTGAGAGAGGATTCATGACACACTATTCTGTGTGCACCAATTTTACACCTTAACAAAACACATATGTTTTGGATTTTCCTGTCCCCAAACCTAGACCAGAATAATGCACTCCCCACTTTAAGCTTTGACCTTATAGTGGAGGAACTAGAGTATCCGTGTGATTCACTGGTATCCTTATTTAATGCCTAGGCATCCTTTTTGTTTTCTTTTTGTATTTTCCTCAGTGTTTGGTAAGTTGCAATGAAGACTGGTCCCTTCCTTAATCTGGTTTCTTCTGCTATAATTTGCAAAAAGTCACTGAAGTATTAGGCAATGAATAATAGTGATGGTGATACAATTAAAATAATAACTAACAGTGAATCATTACTCTTTGAGACTATGTTCTTAACATGCACTGCCATGTTAATTCTTATGACAACAATTTGACATAGTAATATGATGATTCCTATTTTACAAATGAGAAATCTGAGGCTTAGAGAAATTAAGTATATTTTTCTTGTTCTAGGCTTCACATCTAATAAGTTGTGCTACTTCACATAATGGCATATACTTTTTCCCAGCATGAATGCCCACACAAACATACACACATACTTCAGCTGGGATTTGGCAAAGAAAATAGTAACGTGCAAGGCTTTTATGACTATATTAAATCAGAAGTCTACAGACTCACTAACAAAAGTATGTACTAGGTAAATATATTATAGTAGGTGTAAATATAATAGGTAAGCTAGCCCTCTAAAGAATAATTTAAACACACATATGATTATAAATTTTCCTCATTAAAATTACTATTAGCTAATCCTGATTAGAGCTAATCCTGATGAAAGGAATCCTGGTTTATATAAACTTTGTCTCTATGGACATTACAATAATTAACTTGGAGTTCATAAACAATATTTCAAAAATATCCCTCATCCACTCAATTATTGCACATATATTTATTTGGATGACTTTTCACACTTAAAGTGATATATAAATAAATATGTACGTTAATAATAGTAACTTCCTATTGTAAATACCAACCATTGCTACAGCCATTTGCTATCTTGGATATTTATGATCGTACATAACAGTTTTCTCACTGTAAACATAAGGTAACTTATCTTTCATTATAAATTAAACCACCCTAAGTTTCATTTTTCTTCTGGGGGGAAACTTGTATATATCATATGTCTTCTGGGGGAAAATTCTCCTTTCTAGATGACTAAATAACCTTTAATATTCTGGCATTTCCATCTAGCTAGTTATTATACCTTATGATCTAATTAGCATTTGGTATTTGATATCTCCAATGACTAACAAGGCCATCTAAATTAAAGCATTTCAAATTCTAATGTCTTGTTAGAGAATTCTATTAAAATGGAAGAGAAACAGTGGCTTCCTCCATTCCTCACAGTTTACCTTCAGATTTACTGGTTAATGTTTAATTCTACAATGAAAACTTAATGATCTCAGAATGTCACGTATTACGAAGTCCCAGGTTGCTCCTTGCTGTGTCTCATTTCCGAGCTGAATTCTCTGAGGACTTTAAGAATCTGAAAATTTCAGCTTTAATTGTTAGGAAAATTTTTTCAAACTTCGAGACAATATCCCACAACCAATCTTTTTTTTAAAAAAATATATTTTTAAAAAAATATATTTTAAAACCACCATTATATAGAAAGCAATACAAAATTCCCTAATTATTGTGGCCTTTTAAAACTATAATTCTTTTTTTTAAGATTTATTTATTATTTATTTTATTTATTTTTGGCTGCATCGGGTCTTAGTTGTGGCACGCAGGATCTTCGTTATGGCACATAGGCTTCTTTCTAGTTGTGGTGCGCAGGTTTCTTTGTAGTTGTGGTGTGGAGGCTCCAGGGCGTGTGGGCTCTGTAGTTGTGGCGTGCAAGTTCCAGAGTGTGTGGGCTCTGTAGTTTGTGGCCCGCAGGCTCTCTAGTTGAGGCGCGTCAGCTCAGTAGTTGTGGCACGTGGGCTTAGTTGCCCCGCGGCATGTGAGATCTTAGTTCCCTGACCAGGGATGGAACCCACGTCCCCTGCATTGTAAGGTAGATTCTTTACCGCTGGACCACCAGGGAAGTCCCTAAAACTATAATTCTTTGAAATGAATTGTAAGTAGTACTTTTTCGGAGATTCATGATACATTCATCTGCACACACATTGTAAAATATTGAATGAAGTTTAATTTGTTACATTTTACTCCTAGGTTAAAAACGATAGATTTTTAAAGAATTGGTACAAAACCCGGTATCTCCATATTTAGTTACATTATACGCTATAACACACACACACACGGCCCCAAAAGAGAGTAAGCAGTTACCAGAAGCAGATTTTAAAAATTATTAGGTCTTTTAAAATTCAATTTAGATCATAAACTTAACCCAGAATCATCTATTTAGATCTTGCCACAACTTCTTCTTTTGTAATGTCCTCAACTTTCTTTAACCCATACTCAGGAAATCCACAACTCTTAAAACCCACAACTATTAAGTACATATGGTAAATAGAACAATAGGTGTTAGTGGTGAAAACGAAAGGGAAACTGGAAGTATACAAATTCAAAAGCAGTCCCTGCCCTCAGGAGTTTAGCATCTATTGGGAAAGGATACAGAGGTAAATTGCCACACACATAAATGGGCCTTAAAGAAATCAGTGGGGAAACTTTCCCTCCAAAAGGATTAGATTCAATAGTCTAGCTCCAGCTACTTCAGCTATGGGAGAATTGCCACTGTGGCATGGAAAGTATGCAGTAGAAAGTTCTCCACTAAAGGGACACTGGGTTTGACTGTTATTTTTTCAAGGAACAATGGATTTGAAAGTTGTTTTCTTCCCTGCAAAAGGGTGGTCATTCCACTAAGTCAAGTATGATATGCTTTGAGAATTTGCATGTTTACATAATTAAGTAAATGTAATCACCATCTTTTGTTAGGAATATATGTAGTGACAAATGTGATAAGAAATATTACATGCCATAAAAATTCTTTGTGGAGATTCCTATCTTTCTTTCAGTAATTCTACCCTAAGATTTTTTCTGCAATTAGCATAAAAGCTATGACTGAAGGAACTTTAAATTTATTTTTAATCAGCATTGCTCAGCACAAAACACAGACCAACAGTATACACAGAGGAATCAGAGAATGTTTTAAGTTTATTTATTTATTCATTTTTGGCTGCATTGGGTCTTTGTTGCTGCGCCTGGGCTCTCTCTAGTTGCGGTGAGCGGGGGGCTACTCTTTTGTTACGGTGCACGGGCTTCTCATTGCGGTGGCTTCTCTTCGTTGCGGAGCACAGGCTCTAGGCGTGCTGGCTTCAGTAGTTGTGGCTCTTGGGCTCTAGAGCACAGGCTCAGTAGTTGTGGCGCATGGGCTTAGTTGCTCCATGGCATGTGGGATCTTCCTGGACCAGGGATCGAACCTGTGTCGCCTGCATTGGCAGGCGGATTCTTAACCACTGCACCACCAGGGAAGTCCCGGAATCAGAGAATGTTACTGAGTCATGGAAAAAGCAAAATATGACAAGATTAGGCTGAAACTCATCCTTTAGGAACTCCTGGCTAACTTCACAATATTCCAGGCAGAAGGGATTGACAATTAATTCTAGAACCATTTTATAGTTATAGCTCTTGTATTTACAATTATATATTTGCTATGTTTAAATTAACAGTGAAGTTATATTAATATAAATATATAATTTTTTTAATGTGTGACATTTATTTAGTCATTTCCTACTTTTATTCAATTTTCAACTAATCTTTGTGTTAGTAAAGCAAAAAGGTTAAATCACACCCAAAAACAGGGACTCTGGAGTATAAAATACCTGGATTCAAACTGCATCTCTACCACTCACTCACCAGCTGTGTGATTTGGGGTAATAAGACTCTGCCTCTTTCTGACTCAGTTTCCTCAACTGTATAGTAGAGACAGTAATACTATCAGCAGGATATGTTTTTGCAATGAGTAAATGTGGTAATCCATGTGTTATACTTGCCGATAGCCTAGTATGTATAAGCACTTACTAAGTGTTAGCTACTATGATTACCAACATGATCTGTCTTATTTCCAAATTTAATACAAATTGGAAAGGCACCTAAGGCATATGATCCTATTAACGTTATTAGACAAGGGACTCAGCTATCCTTGTTGTGAAAGGAGCAGGTAACTTTCCTTTCAGAATTCTGCTTGAATTCCTCTACCATCTGTCAAAAAGTCATAAAAACAATAAAACTATTCCCAAAAGACATATACAAGGACTAAGTGAAAAAAGCAAATAAAGTTTTGGGAAATACAGGGAAATAGAAAAGCAAATAAGGTGTTGGTAAAAAAAAAAAAAAAAAAAAGGAAGAATGTATTGAAGATATAGCATTTGAACAAGGTTTTTAATAAGGAAAATTTAGATCCAAGGAAATAGAGAAGACCAACCAGAAAAGAATCAATAAAGGTCTCACAATTGGAGATGTCAGAGATGCGTCCTTCATCTGGATCTTTCAGTCTCCCTGAGTGAGTAAAGGAAACTTGCAGTACATGCTCTTGGAATGACAGGGCTGGAGCACTTCTCAGGGCATCTTGAACATAGGCTTGTGGTTCATCCTATTGTTCAACCACATCTGTTCTCTTCTTATATAGTAATAGGATTTTACATTTCACATGGAGTTGTCTAGTGAAAGACTCTATTTCTTCATTTCCCTCTGGGTTAGTAGTGATCATGAACTAAGTTTCAACCAACGTCATGGAAGTTGATGTAATATGGATAACTTCTTTGTTGTACCCATCAAGGAAAAAATGTAACCTTCGCCCCTCTCCTTTTCCTTCTTCCTGCTGACCTGAATACAGGCATTATCATGCTGGACTGTAAAACAGAAGCAATATGTTTAAGAAAATAGAACAACTTGGAGTTCCTAAAGATAACAGACTCACTGTGCCAGCCCTGGGTGACCAATCTGGATTTTCACATGTTAGAGAAATAAACTTCTATTTTGATTAAACTATTATTATTTTGTAAGTCTCTGTTACAACAACAGAAGAAAAAAAAAACCTTCATTTTGATGAACACCTTTTGTATTAGGGAACTTGAAAGAAGTTGTCATTTTCATGATAGTTTAACCAGATAGTATGTGACAAATTTTAACAGTGCCTCAAATGTAGATAGCATTCAAAATGTTAGTTTAAAATATTACAGTTTATCCACAAAATATATTTTCTGAAAGTACTAAATTGTGTGGGAAAAACATTTCACATGTTCATCACTATCTGGACCGTCTCTTTTCCTGAGCACATGGCAGCATTGTACTCTCCTCTTCCCTCCCTGTGAGGTGTGGCCAGACGATCTACACTGGCTAATGAGATGTGAGTAACAGGTGTTACTGTCGGGATGAGGCATATAAAAGCTGGTGTGTGATTCTCCATGCTCTGTTTCATGGCCTTCATCATTGCCTCCATTTCAAATAGTGGCGTCTCTGTCAGCCCTGTCCTACCCCACGCAAGGAACAAAGAACATGTAAGGGAATGAAGGGAGAAATGTCTTCACTGTTTAAGCCACCAAGAACCGGAGTGGCCAGTAACCTCACCATAACCCAGAGCATCCTGACTTACCCAGTGGGGGAATTCAAGTCACACCGCCTGTGAATTAGGACATTGCTTTTGCTGACAATCTTTGACTCTCCCCTTGTGCACTTGTTCCTTTTTCTTATCTTTTAGATCAAAGAAATGAGGGTAAGATTTCCAATTATTTTACTGTAATCAGAGGGCAGATAGTAAAGCCAGACTTGTTTTCTGAATCAAAACCCAGGGCACATCTAACAAATTGTATTCAGTTTTCAACGTAGCTAAATAGTTTTACCCCCACTACATCAGACTTGTATGAATGTTGAGCAGAAATGGGTGCAGAAGTAAGGTCATTTTTCATAAGGCAAGATGTTCTAAAATGTATTTAAGAAAACATTTTTTTATGTATTATTCTATTTGGGAATTTAATCCTTCCATTAATAAGGGTTCTCCTCTGCTTATACACCAATGATGTGAGGTTATTTAAGGTTAACTCAAGCCAAGTTATCAAAAGAGTTTTCCTTCCATATTCTGCAAGGCACTACTGTTTCAAATTCAGAATGACTGAATCCAAGATGAATGTAATAGGAAATCAAGATTGGAACAATAGTTTTTTTTTTTGGTGTCCTCTTATTTTGTTGGGCCAAAAATATTATAACTACCAAAGAAAATGATGGTACACAGGTGTTGTTATTGCATTTACAGCCCAGTGTGGCTTTTAATGTGGTTGCTATAGTAACATGATCATTTGTAGACTATAATCCCATTAGGAGAAACTAATAATAAAGTAAGCTCATTTTAACAGATCTTATATTGCTTCACTTCCGGTTGTGTCTGTTTTATGGCAGACTGCATTAGTAGAGCTATTAAATTAAAAAAAAAGCACATAAGAATATCACACTTAGTCATAAAATATTTTTTGGACAGAGGAAATGGGGATTTTGAAAATTACTACAGATGATTTTTTTAATGTTAGCAAAACTTTGCAAACAAATGCAAATCGTTCAGTTCTAAAAGACTAACTACTAAACTAGTGAAATACAGAATACACATACACAATAAATACATAATATGATATATATACGTGTATAAGAAATAAATAATATTATGTATTTTGCTACTTTGACATTTCAGTCCTTCCTCCTACAACATGCTCATAGGATCACATCTCTGGATAAATAGGCCAACAAGACGTTATTTTTACACAAGGGTACTGGGATCCAAACAAGATCCATGACCAGCCCAAGAAGTCAGTGAATGGACTAGCCAAAATTTTAAAAAGGACGTACTTTACTCCCAAATTTCTTCTCTCTGTTCATCCTATTGGAGAATTGTTTCATTACTCAGAATTATTCTAAATTGTTTTGTGTATTTTATTTCGAGAATACTGTTTCCCGAAATTGAGTTATTTGTAGTGAGGTGGATGGGCCTAGAGTCTGTCATACAGAGTGAAGTTAAGTCAGAAAGAGAAAAAACAAATACTGTATGCTAACACATATATATGGAATCTAAAAAAAAAAAAAAAAAAATGGTTCTGAAGAACCTAGGGGCAGGACAGGAATAAAGATGCAGACGTAGAGAATGAACTTGAGGACACGGGGACGGGGAAGGGTCAGCTGGGACGAAGTGAAAGAGTGGCATGGACATATATACACTACCAAATGTAAAACAGATAGCTACTGGGAAGCAGCCGCATAGCACAGGGAGATGAGCTCAGTGCTTTGTGACCACCTAGAGGGGTGGGGTAGGGAGGGTGGGAGGGAGACGCAAGAGGGAGGAGATATGGGGATATATGTATATGTATAGCTGATTCACTTTGTTATAAAGCAGAAACTAACACACGATTGTAAAGCAATTATAGTCCAATAAAGATGTTAAAAAAAAAAAAAAAAAGAATACTGTTTCCACTATGTAAAGTCAGATTCCTGCCCGCATCTTGGACTGAACATACATACCCGTTTCTTCATAAGAAGGTATAAGAAATTAGTCACCTGGTTAGGAGGGTGTGTGCTGATGGAGTTGAGTTAATTAAAGATGTGGACTGACTTCACCTTTCAGAAAAGTGGAGCAGAATCACTTTCCCTGTTCCTCCCCAGTGATGTCAGCCTAGGTGACTTCTTCAACACTGAACTCCTTGAGGACTGGGGGTACTCATTAAGACTGAAACAGAAAATGAATACGTTCTGCTTGCTGAGCATACATGGCAACTAATTTGCAAGGATTTTTCTTTTAAATATAAAAGATATACAGGGCTTCCCTGGTGGCACAGTGGTTAAGAATCCACCTGCCAATGCAGGGAACACAGGTTCGAGCCCTGATCTGGGAAGATGCCACATGCTGCGGAGCAACTAAGCCCACGCGCAACAACTAGTGAGCCTCTGCTCTAGAGCCTGAGAGCCACAACTACTGAGCCCACATGCCACAACTACTGAGCCTGCGCTCTAGAGCCCGAGAGCCACAACTACTGAAGCCCGCACGCCACAACTACTGAAGCCAGCACGCCACAACTACTGAAGCCAGCACGCCTAGAGCCCGTGCTCCGCAACAAGAGAAGCCACCACAATGAGAAGCCCATACACCACAACGAAGAGTAGCCACCACTCGCCGCAACTACAGAAAGTCCGCGCACAGCAACGAAGACCCAACACAGCCAAAAATAAATAAATAAAATAAATTTATTTAAATAAATAAATAAAAGATATACATGTATTTACCTCCTTCTGCTAAGTATCTGAAAAAAAGACCCCTAATTAATATCACAAAAATATTGAAAGTAAATACCTAACTAAGCTATTCACTTTCCAAATGAAGATTATCTGTTAGCAGATGCTCATCTCCCACTGTGATCTGGCACTAGAGTAGATTATTTGATTAATTACTACCCTCCCTGAAAAACAAATGCTTTGCCCTCTATCCAAACCTCTCAAGTCCACCTTAACTGCTAATTTCCATTTTTAAGTTCAAACCTATTTACTGAACTCAGACAATTCTGTATCCTGATGAACGTTCCCTGGACTCTACACACTGGAAAGTCAATGCTGGGTGATTGTATCAATTGAAAGTAAAATTATTGTCTGCAAATACATATAAACGATTTTATATAACCTAGACATGGCCAATATCTAAAGAAAGAGATGTTGTAATGGAGTTAAGTTTTCTGTGCTGGCTATTTAAGGCCAGTTTACTATTGGAAGGATACTGTTGGAATCTCCAGTGCCCTGGAGGATGCTTTGTTCTCGTATTTTTATAGGTGAGGAGAGAGAGTGTTCTGTTTTGTAATCTTGAGTATCTCTTGAGATATTTTATCCTTGCATCACAGAAAACCTCTTATTTTGGTGTGGGATGTGATGCAATGTGTGTTCCACACTAGCCTAGTGAGATGCTGTAAGGAAGAAGTATCCCATGGTGACATAATTTGGGGAGAACTTTATTCTATTCATACTCTCACACACACTCACAGTTGGAGATTCATAATACATAATAGCATATATTTGTAACTTCAAGAGGTTTGGTAGTGTCGGCTTAAAAAATATTCACAACCTAAAAGTTGAGAGTTATGTTTTATTCAGCGGGAATTTTTAGGACTTTAACCCCAGAGGCAGCATCTCAAGTAACCCTGAGAGAACTACTCCGAAGAGGTGAGGTGGGGGAGCCAGGTTATACAGAAGTTTTGCAACAAAGGACAGGTAGGCGGGAACATCAAAAGATTATTGTTAATTAAAGAAAACCAAATATCTCAAGTTAAGGAATTTAGCACTTGTCTATGTATGGGAAGATGCAAGAGTCTGGGCTCACTGAAATCATTCCTTTGATAATGCACCTCACCTATCTGGGGCCAGTATCCTGTGTTTTCACATCCTGAGTTTCCTCAGGGCTCACCTTAGGGAGTGGCTGCAGTCTGATGGCTGCTAGATGACAGGTATTCTTTCCTTCCTGAGTTTTTTCAGGGCTCAACAGCTCACGTTGGAGGGCCACAGTTGCTGATGACTGTGACATCCTTTGTTTACTGATATGGCAGGCAATATTCCATTTATCAGTAGTAACAAACCTGCTTAACTTATTTTGACCTCATGTTCCTTAAGTTTATTCAAGCACAGACCCTGTTTGGAGTAATACATTCTTATATCCTATGCAAGAAATATTCCTTGGAAGACAGTTTTGAGAAAGTTTTATTAAAGGTTTCACAATCAGAAGTATGCACACATCATATGAATTCTTAGTTCACAGCACAGATCCTGACATCACTGTGTATAACAGCTTCTCCCAAATTCTCACATTAAAAAATTGCTTAGTAACAATTTTTTTTCACCATCTGCTTGACAATCCACCCTTTTAAGGGGACATTACTGAAGAGTTTTCCTCCCTCTCACACCTTCAACTTCCAAAGCATAGCACCAAGGAAAGATCCTGTGATAAGGTAGAAAGTATGTCAGATGGAGATTCAGATGTTAGGTTCAAGTCCTGGTTACGCCTTGAGATATTGAGAAAATCTGCTTGCTTTGGTTTCCTCATCTGCATTTATAAGGGCAGTTGCCTTAGAAGATTCACTGAGGGTAGGGGGAAAGATATTAAGAAGTTACTTATTATGTGTAATTAATACAAAACTGAGTTCTATTATAATTGCATTCTTGGAAGCAAGGAAGCTCCATTGGGCCTGAAAGCTTCAGTAACTGAAGGAAGAGAAAGTCCAGATTTCTTGTCCACTACTAACAGCATTTAATTAGATTCAGGTTTAAGATTAAGATATATGACAGTGACCACTTGAAGGAAAAGCAAAATGGGAGTCAGAATACTATAGAACCAAATATCTTTGAGTATATAGCTACGTCTTACGATTGGCAACATTTCAATCCACACCAACAACTATTGTCTTACCACTAAGTGGAAGATGAGTGACAGTGCTTGACCCTGTGCTGAGGTGAGAAATATCTCCATGGCTACACAGAACATCTTTAAAAAGGAAAGAAATCAGGAGAATAGTGGTTCCCAGAAACAGTGGACTCTAGATCATGAGAACAGTGGAAATAAATCTCAGGTTCTGTGCTCATTGCTCCTTTAACAAATACTATGATTAAGAGAATGAGATGCTCTTAGTGAAATGGTGAAGAACAGACATGATCTATCTCCGCAAGAGCAAATGCAGTTAGAAACTCAAGGGGAAGAGTGCCATACAGGAGAGTCATGGCTCAAATATAAGGAAAACCAAAAAGTGGCATGATTTGGGGCAAAGGATGGAGGGAAGAAAGGAGGATACATTTGACCTTAACACTTTGAAAAATTTCTCTAGAGAACAACATTGCTGTGAAAGGATTACTTCCCCTTTCCTATGAACCCAAGGGATTGAATGACATTTATGTAATAGTAACAACATAAAGCTACTTACTGAGTTTTTAATTTTTAAAGACAAATTGGAGACAAACACTGAAATGTAAAGTAAAATTCGAGTTTGGAAAATAAATATTGTAAAATTTTAAGTGATGGATATAATGGTATAGCTAGAAGAGTTTAGGCATCGGAAGAAAATAAATGAAAGAGTGCAGGGATGCTAAATTACTTCTAGTTTGTAAAGAGGGAATCAATTACACTGCCTAAAAGGTTAATGGATTTTAAAATAAATAAATATGACCAACAGATGTATGAAAGTAAAATTATAATGAAACCTGGGAGGTAGTTAAGAGGAGAAAAATAAGACCAGGGGAAGTGATCAAAATTCCTTGTCTCATAGCAGGGAGCATACAAGTAAATCTTAAATTTCAGAATATTAAGAAGTAGAGTGAATACGTATAGGTAGAAAATCACCAAAAAAGTGGAAACAGAAATTCTAAAAATTAATTACCTCCAAGGGTAGGCAAAGGATAGAGGATTTTTAATTTCATACTCATCTGTACTTGCTGAACATTTTATACAGGCTTAACTTTAATTTAAAAAATTGTTTATCCATTTGCAGATTTGGATCATTTGAGGTAAATGTATTCTTTTTTTTTTTTGGCTGTGTTGGGTCTTCGTTTCTGTGCGAGGGCTTTCTCGAGTTGCGGCGAGCGGGGGCCACTCTTCGTCGCGGTGCGCGGGCCTCTCACTGTCGCGGCCTCTCTTGTTGCGGAGCACAGGCTCTAGACGCGCAGGCTCAGTAGTTGTGGCTCACGGGCTTAGTCGCTCCGCGGCATGTGGGATCTTCCCAGACCAGGGCTCGAACCGGTGTCCCCTGCATTGGCAGGTGGATTCTCAACCACTGCGCCACCAGGGAAGCCCCGAGGTAAATGTATTCTTATCTCCTTTTTCTCTTCCCTTGCTGAAATATTTTCCCAATTACCCAGCAGTCTCAACAGAATGTTATTGTTTTGTTTCGTTTCGTTTCGTTTTAACCATCCAGTATAGGTTTATCAGCCTTTACCTGGGATTGAGCCGTGTCATCTGATGCTCTTTGCCCCTGCTAAGTGAGCTGCTGTTTTCCAATTCTGCACAGACAGAATTCCAGGGCATGTGGCATTGCAAGGTATTAGCAAACCTAGCTGAATCCCTCTGAGTTCTGCTGAGATTCAGGAAGATAATCCAGGGCAAAAGGACACTTTTGTTACTTGATCAGAAATAAGAGAACAAAGGCTAACAATCACTGGATAATAGAAAACATAAATCACCACCAAAGTGAATCAGACTATAACAGCAACAATTTTCAAAACAACAAGAACAACAATTACAATTCTAGCTATCATTTACTGAGCCCCTGCACTTAGGAAGGTAATAGATGTTTTTCATACAATGCAACACACATACCCCATACTTAAGTTTTACAAACTCTGTAACTTATCTTTTGAAATTTGAATTTTATGAAAAAATCAATTTGAAACTCAGAGAGATCATGTGACTTCTTCAACAACACAAAACTAATAAATGCCAGGTCTTCCTGTCTCTGTTAGAAGCATTAAAAGGGAGATAGACCTGGGGCATCTGGCCTGAAAAGGAGAAATATCATCACCCACTCAACTGCTTGACAAGCACCTGAAATGTAAAGGTTCACCGACTTAACTCTTTTCTTTGTGCTCTACATCCAATCACTAAGTCCTTTGAATTCCACCTCAACATATAGCTAAGATACTAGTGCATCTCACATCGCCACTGCCAGGGCCTATGAAAGCTGCCATCTCTGCCCTCCCTGACAAAAACAACCACCACCTCACTATTCCCCTGCTTCTCTGCCTACCTCCTCTCTCACCCACACTTATAGAGCATCCAGAATAAACTTTTTTTTTTTTTAGAAAGGGTTTTTTTTTTTTTTTAACATCTTTATTGGAGTATAATTGCTTTACAGTGTTGTGTTAGTTTCTGCTTTATAACAAAGTGAATCAGCTATACATATACATATGTCCCCATATCTCCTCCCTCTTGCATCTCCCCACCACCTTCCCTATCCCACCCCTCTAGGTGGTCACAAAGCACCGAGCTGATCTCCCTGTGCTATGCGGCTGCTTCCCACTAGCTAGCTATTTTACATTTGGTAGTGTGTATATGTCAGTGCCGTGCTCTCACTTCGTCCCAGCTTACCCTTCCCCCTCCCCGTGTCCTCAAGTCCATTCTCTACGTCTGCATCTTTATTCCTGTCCTGCCCCTAGGTTCTTCAGAACCATTTTTTTTTTTTAGGTTCCATATATATGTGTTAGCATACAGTATTTGTTTTTTTCTTTCTGACTTACTTCACTCTGTATGACAGACTCTAGGTCCATCCACCTCACTACAAATAACTCAATTTCATTTCTTGTTATGGCTGGGTAATATTCCATTGTATATATGTGCCATATCTTCTTTATCCATTCATCTGTCAATGGATACTTAGGTTGCTTCCATGTCCTGGCTTAGAAAGGGCTTTTTATTTATTTTTAATTTTTTTATTTTTTGGCTACACTGCATGGCATGTGGGATCTTAGTTCCCTGACCAGGGATCAATCCTGCACCCCCTGCAGTGGAAGCACTGAGTCTTAACCCCTGGACTACCAGGGAAGTCCTCAGAATAAACTTTTAATTATGCAAATCAGATCAAATCACTCCTTTGCTTAAAATGGCTCAAAGCTTTCTTTCTGCACTTGGAATAAAATCTTGCATTTCACCAAGATTTGCAATCTCCTCATGGTTAGGTGCATTTGTGCCATCCCCTCCCTTGCTCACTGGAGACAAATCCACACTAGCTTTTCACATACTACCTTGGAAAGGCCCACGCTAATGACCTCATTTTAACTTAACAACCTCCTTGAAGACACTGTCTCCAAATATAGTCATCGCAGTGTGAGGTACTGTGGCTCAGGACTTCAACGTATGAAATTTGGGGGGGCACAATTCATCTTAAAATCACGCCTGACAATGCAGTAGTGTGCAAGACACAGTCACCACTAGGAAATAATTTATATTCCATGGGAGGAAACAGTTACTTTAAAAAGTCACATATACCAAAATAACAAGGCGTTGATTAGTGCTAACAAGGACAATAAAGGTGGATAAGGGAAAGAGATGATGGAGGTTTACAGTTAGAGAGGATAGTTAGAAATGTTCTCCAAGGAGGTGAATTTTTAGGAGAGATTTGAATTAGTAGAAAGAGTGAGCCCTGCAAAAATAAGAAGATTCCAGCAGATAAATAAATAGTAAACCTAGCATCCCTTAGGGAATATCTTGAAATATTTGATGGAATATATAAAAGCTGTGAAACTGAATGTGAACACATGACATCAGAGAGATAATTAAGGGTCAGATAAAACAGGGCATTTAGACCATGGTAGAAATTTTCGATTTGGTTTCATGTGTAATGAGAAGCCATCAGTTTGGATCAAGTCAGGGAAATGGTGTAATTCATGTTTGAAACATATTTCTGGGTTCTGTGGAGGAGAGACAGTAGAGAGAAGACAAAGAATTAGGAGCAGTCACTTTAGGAAGTCATTGCTTCAGTTCTTGTGAACCATAAGTTGGCCTGGATTGTGTTCAAAGTCGTGGGGTGGTGATGGGAGGTCAGATTCAGGATGTGTTTTGAAGGTATAGTCAATACATAGATTTATGGTGAAGCATGAAAGAAAGAGGGGTAAACTATGATTCTGAACATTTTGGCCAGAGCAATGGAGTGAATATAATGCCCTTCACTAGGATGGGGACATTTCAGAAAGAGTGAGTTTGAGAAAGTCAAGAGCTCCCCGTTGGGCATGTTATATTTAAAATATAAATTAGACATCCAACTAGAGAAGTTGAATAGACAATCTGGATCTGGAGCTATGGGAAAGATCAGGAGTGGAGATGGAGATAAGGGAATTGTCATTAGGTAGATCAGTGCCATTCATTGTGCATTTCTTGGCTAGTATCAGTGTGTGAACTGCTGTTAGAAAGCAACCTGGGAAGTGTCACAATTGAGACATTGCTTAGAAATTGTGTTATTGAGTGCCATCAAGATCACATGGGAGTCATGCACAGTGTTTGTGTTACAAAAGTATCAGTTTGTGATAGATTGGGGGAAAAAAACAAGACAAAACATTTTATCACTGTTAAAGTGATATAAAGAAGGGTTAAAGAAGCACTGATACAGATGCTATTTAACTCCAAGGGGCTTTGTGTGATCTTCTGGGGATTAAGTATAGATAGAAAAAAGAAAAGAACCAAAACTGAGCCTTGGGACGCTCCATGTTGTCGAGATCAGGTTGAGGAGGATGGACCGGCTAGAAATTGGAAAGGAATGGCTTGTGAAATAGGATAATAAAGGGAAGCCAAACAAAGACAGTGTTTCAGAGAGGCAGGGTGTGGTCATCCATGTCATATGCAGTTGAGGGACTAAGATGAAGACTAACATATAGCCTCCTCAACTTCAAATATCAGTATATATCTATATTTATATCCATATCAGCTTCTGTATTTATACTTACATCTATACCTAATTCTATGTATATCTATCTATATCTATCTATATATCTATATCTTAAAGACACCTGAGCTTATTATGGGTATTATTATTCTGTTCCATTGATATATTTTACCAGTCAAATTTTGGGACAGTGCAGTTCTGATTTCTTGAGCTTAGTATCTCACATAACAATTTAATATTTATCAATTTTTTTATTAAAAAATATGAATCATATAAGTTTCTTCATATTTCTTGTTTGGGTATTGTTGGTACCAGATTTTATATCTATGTTATAAAGGGGAATAAGATGAATTTTCCTATTCCTCATTTGTAGGGAAGTTGTTGATGTATTTTTTTTTTTATTTATAACTAGGTATCATTTCTAAAATCCTATATTTTAAAATATTTTCATTTCACTAGTTTATTTAACTTAGATTTTTAAAATTTAGTTTAATTTTTATTAAAAAATAAATTTGATTGTATTATTTATTTAATTGAAAAATATAAAGCTTTAATGTAACTGTATCATATATTTTTATATATTTTTCTTCTGTTTTTCAATTGAGTATCCAGGGCATTGAAGTTAATTAATGTTTTGTGGGTCTTATTTTCCTTTTTAAATAAATAACTACACTTCTAATTTATATTTCTGAATTGAAAGTGAGAAATTTTGTGGGTTTGTTTTCTAAATTTAGTACTGAATTTTCTACATTTTAACGATTATATATGATATTAGTAAATACTTTGAAATATATAGAAAGGGAATATTTGATTTTTATTATAAAAATACACACATATGTATATGTGTATGTGTGTTTATATTTAGTTGTAAAAAAAATCGTTTTTTACATCTGTTGGACTTTCTCGTTATTTATTTGAAAAGTTATATTAATAGATTTCTTAATGTTTGTTCACTCAAACATTCTTGAAATCCTTCTATATGATCATGCTGTATTTTACCTTTCTATATTTTTATTCCATTTACTATCTTTTTCATTTTTTAAATGTATATTTGGAATGCATTCTTCTTTATCTGGGCAAACATGCAAGTCACACTCTTAAACTTTCTCAAAGAATTCCTCCAAAACAATGTTATCCACAATTTTATGATTCCAATTTAATCAATAGCACAGGGCATTCAAGCACTTATTAGAGAATTAATCCATGAATTGGCTGCAATTTCACTCTTTCTAAAGGCTCATTTAAGGTAATTGAAAGGAAAACAAATCTAAGGCAGATGTATTATCTATCGCTGTAGGATCTTTAAGCTCAATCCTTGTGTTGTAGTAGGTTATTAGAAACTAGAAGACATTAAGTATGTTCTCTTGGCTTCCTGAAGATTTAATGGCACTCTGTCCCCATTTTGATATAAGAGAGATCCAGCTGACATGAAATGATTTAAAATAAGAAACACCCCTTTGGAGACTCTCTACACATTTTGTTAAAGTGTAGAACTGAAAATATTTTATATTTTATTGAAAAATATGTAAGTACCCACATATCATATCTTTACAGAACTTAGCAGGATGGAATATTTTGATTTTCAAGATAGGCTTGAAATTTTTTAAATTTATTTGAAGGGTTATTTTAAAATTTAAAGCAAAACTGATATTCTTTATTTGTAAGATACTCAGAATCTGTATTCAATGTCAAGTTCAATCATTAAATTTTCCAAGTGGTTGCTGATGTTTATTTTACAATTTTACTCTTTCATTTGGAATTATTATATAATCTGTTTCAACTGACTTTTGAAAGTAAATCAAAATATCCCCAGCTGTATGGATTAGTAGCATATGCAATTAGATTACTGCTGATTAACTGAATACCCAATACTCAAAAAACAATCAGCATGTTCCTATAATATGAAGAGCTACTGTGTACTTCATAATGGTTGATATTTTATGGAAGAGTTGGTAAGTCAACTGAGATTTATGTCTTGTCCTCAAGGAACTTCAGATTGGAATATGACAAATGTAATTAGCTGTCAAGTTACATGATGTGATCTCTGAGTACTGAAGTATTTTGAAGAAGCAAGAGATGAGTGAGGTCTGGGTTTGTCAGGGAAACTTCTACGGAGCAAGGAAGAATTTAGGTTGGCCATGAAGAAAATAAAATAGAATTGAGATAGGCAGAAGATATTCTTAGTAGCTGAAGTCACATAAGGAAAAAAAGTCTATGTACTGTTTGTTGGACACTGTGAACATGAAGGTGGACAATTATATCTGAGTAAATTTCTAGTGAGCTGAGGAACTGAGTCGTCCTCCTAATGCTGCCTGTGACAGACCACACACTATGCAATTCTGGTTCAATCAATGGGTTTTTTTAAAAAAAGATTACCGTATGTCAAAGATCTTCGCACACCACCTTTCTGTCCTGCAGAATTCAAAGTGCAAACTAACTTGGTTTTAGTGAAAAACACCTTTTTTTTTTTTAAAACTTTGGGGTTAATTTTAAAAAGGTCAGATTCTTCAGATATGTTTTTTTCTGCTGCCGAATGTTTTGCATTCAGTGGAAAATGAGTTCCATATGCTATTTCTGTGAATGTCCATATTAAGTATGAGGTCATAGGAAGCTCTAGAAATTTAATCTAGAAAAGGGCAGGGCACAAAGAAGGGAACCAATATCAGTGGGATTGGATATGGCTCCCGGTTGAGATTCTGAGCGTATTCAGTTTTGCTTCTGAATGCATTTTTATGCTTTCGCTATAATGTTTGCCCTTCCCCTATTGTCCCATTCTCCGTGACAGATACCGGATAGCATAGGATCATTTAGAAGGAAGAAAAAGTCTTTTGTTTCATAACCAAGCATTAATCTGCAAATTACAGCATTTGTTTCCTATGTTGGTTCCATAAGGAATATCCTAATGGACTCATAATAGAACATTACCACGTCAGCGAAAAGTAAGGTGCCTTTTGTAGGCTAGACTATTATATTACAATTAAGTAAGTCCTGTGGACTTACTGGTAGTTCCACAAAATTATACCCAAATGCTTGATTATGGAAATCATTGAAGGGGAGACTATAATTAAAATCTCTCTCTGTCTCTAGCAAGGAGAAATGCCTCCAAAAAAGCAATATGGGTTTCCTATATAAACTTTTATTTTTATGATCCAAAAAGTATACTTAGTGGGGTACACGCAATTTTGAGTGCTCACTATGCATCAAGCATTTGTAAACAGAAAGTACAAATAAAATTACAAACAGTACTTTTCCTAAAGAAGAGGCAGTTTCAATGATGGCAGATAAATGAATATTCACCATTCATTCTGTGTACCCGGTTAGAAGTAGGCATAGGATCTGGCCAGATCCCACAGAATCTAGAGGTTAGGGCAGTCTTTCTAGAGAGAGCAATGGCTAGACTTAGTATTTGGTGTGTAAAGATACAATCAGATAAAAACATTAGTGGAAAAACTGGTGAAATTCAAATGAAGTATGGAGTTTAGTTAATAGTGAATGTACCAACGTTGTTCACATAGATTTTTCAAACATACCAAAGTTAAAACATTAGGCGAAACTGGGTGACGGACATACAGGAACTCACTGTGCTATCTTTGCATCTTTTCAGTAAATCAAAAATTTCCCAGGGGGAAAAAAAAAAAAAGTGTGGTGCTAATGTTTGCTGGTCAAGAGGGTGGGACCCTAATATCTTTCAGGCAGAGGAAGTCAGCATGTCAAAGTTACATGAAAAAAAACATGGCAAAATAGGCTAGTGTAGAATGTCAGTGACATTTGGGCAAAGAGGCCATGAAATAACCAAACAGGACAAACAGGGCAGCTCGTGAAGACACATGGGTTTCAGTCTAAGGAGAGGCTCTATTCTGTAGGAAATGGAGGGCACTGGAGGATTTTAAGCAGAAAAATGGCAAAATCAGACTTCTACTTTGAAAGGAGATTCGCAGCCCCTTTTAGAGCAGAATCTCTCCTCACTAATCTTTCAAAATTGATGATTGAGTCCCTAGTTACAATGGGTCTCCTTGCCAGCATGTTATCTTCTTTCCTAGTGGTTCCAACAACCTTATGGATATTCTGAACTAATTTTTCTTAAACATTACCATGATTGCAGCCACTTTGCTGTGCTTTTATACCTTCAAACACCTGACTCTTGCTGTGTTTTCAACCAGATGTATGAAAATTGTGGAATTTACAATAGAAGAGTATTTCCGATCTTGAAGGAAAATACTCACTGGACTTTTCACCAGAGTGCTTTCACATAATTGCCAAATTGCCTAGAATTTAAGATTACAAGGGAAAATCAATCCACTTCTTTCGAAATCTGTGAAGAGGCACGTTTAATCAGATTTCTCTAGTGTCTGTGCTTTTGAAAATGTGATATTTCAGGCTCCTACTTTACCGATTTGACAATTTACAAATTACCTTTCAATAAGAAAGAAAGAGACTGGATTCCTCTGCCCTTGCTCACTCTGTGTATACTTCACATAAAATAGCTGGCATTGCGTATATAATGAGACAGCTTAGAGATTTCTGTGACGCCGTATGATTTTACAGCAAGAGTCAAAAAATAAACATCCAAAAGGATTATTCCCACCCATCCCATTTTGCCCGTTATATCAGTTATGTTTTTAAAATACAAAATGTGAATATGGGTTTCTTGGTCAGAGTTAGTCATTTTTTTCCCAGACACAGTTACTGGGTAGCATTTTTTTTCTACTAAAATCTTTATTTGCTGCCCATCTTCTGGATCCGTCACCTTCTATTTCACTCTCTCCTCAGTTGGTTTGATTACAACCCCCTTTTCAAATTAGACTTAAGAATAATTTCCCCCTTAAGGACAAGAGGATGGTCTTGCACTGTGTGCTTCAAGCTGTCTGGAGAGAGGAACTCTTACTGTTTTGTTTTAGCTCTCTTACAGACGGAAACCGATGTTTAAAACTCTAATGTTTTTCAAAGTTAGCCACTAGAATTGTAAAGTGTTTATTAGGTGTCCTCTGCTCTAAATCCTGTATATGGATTAGCGTGTGCAGTCCTCACAATGGCCCTGTGAATTCACTATTACAATTATCTGCAATGTAGAGGAGAAAACTGGAGTGCAGAAATTTAAGTAACTTGCTCAAGTTCACCCAGAAATGAGTGGAGAAACTCAGAGCTGACACTATAGTCTGTGCTCTTAACCACTGTTCTAATACTGGAAAACGAACCTGTTGTCACCTTTGTACTCTCAGATGTGGCATCTGTCTGTATAAACAGTATATAAATTCCCATTTATATGATTATGAATTCACATGTCTATGATTATGATGATTTGATCCTCATTTTACTGATAAGGAACCTGAGATTGTTCCGATTGTGGGGGTCGGAGACCCCACGTTTGGAGTTAACACGGGCACAATGCTGTCTCTTAGAGTTCCACATCTGTGAAACAAATATTGCTACCTGACCTCTGAGGGTGTACTGAGTTAGAAGCAAACAACTATAAAATATCACTATACATGCCAATATGCTTTCCAGCAAAATGCCTGGTAAATCCATACCTACTCCAAGCTATGCTTTGACTAAGATTTAAAAGATAAATATTGGAAATGCATGAGGTTTCCACTTCTCTATACTGTTGTCTCACAGTAATTTATATGCAAGCTCTTTCCTCAAGTCTCCCCATAGAATTTTGGCTCTACATACAAGGAGAACTTTTCCTTCAGTGTTCCCAGATCTAGGAAATTAGACTATTTTTCCCTTTCATTGTCTGAAACAAATTCATTCTTACAACGTTGAATTCCTTGAAGACGTCCTTTGTGCCTGGTGCTTTCCCAGCTGCTAGGGAGTACAACAATGAAAAAAAAAATTAGGCAAAAATCCTTTCCTCACTGAGGCTTGTATTCTGAAAGGGGAGAAGGTGACAGACAGTAAACAAATGAGACACATGATAGACCATGTAGTGGTAAGTGCTAAGGAGAAAATAAGAATGAGAATGAGGCTAGAGAAAGATGGAGGGTACAATTATATCACTGAGAAGGTGGCTTTAAGCAAAGACCTGGAGGAGTCAAGAAGGGAGATACAGGGGTATCTGGAGGAAAAGCATTGCAGGCAGAGGGGACGGGACGTTTGGGAGCAGCAGAATGATCAAGGGCAAGAGTAAGAGCGAATAAAACAGAACCTTACTGAAGGGTCGGGGCACAGGAGCGATATGACAAGTTTTGAAAGGGTCCTTCTGACTGTGAATTGAGAGCATTCTGTGATGGGACAAGAAGGAAGCAAGACAGTCTTCTAGATGGAGCTGTTGCAAATCCGGGTGAGAGATGATGGTGGCTTGGGCCAGGTGGTGGCAGTGCAGGTGGTGACAGTGGATTAATTCTGGATCTACTTGGTGCAGAGAATAAACAATATTTGTTGATGGATAGTGTATTTTACATTACAGAACCAGAGGAGTAAGGATGATGTCATGTTTTTGGCTTTTGCAAGTGAAAGAAAGGGGAGAAGAATAGCATGTCTTGATTATAAAGGAATATTAGAAATTAACAACAAATAAATGGGCTCTTTGATGAATAAATGAACCAGCTGGATTCAGATTAAAACACAAAAAACAGCCTAGAATGACAAATATTGATAGTTTTCTAGAAGGTGGCGTAAAAAGGATATGCTGATGAAGACAGGTACTATCTGGTTTAATATTCATGATAGTAGAGACTTTTTAAGGTTAATTAGAAAGTTAATGTAGGTGTTTTGGGGCCCTATTTGCCAGTATACATTCTTCTGCCCACCGACATTCAGAATTTTTCCTTTTTATTTAAACTCAGCCTGTGGTACCAAATAGAGGAATTGCGGTGTCATTTTTCAATAAGACAAAAACTGTATCTGTAATTTTAAACAAATTGGAGCTAAGGTGAGAAGTTAACTTGGTCTGAAGGTTTTTCTCTCCCAGAGTGATAGTTCAGTGCATGCATAAATCCCCGTATCTAATGCTTGAAGATTTCACAAGGCATGAGTGGAATTAAATCAATTTGGAAATGAGAATTAATTTGGAAATAGGACTAACTAACGTTTACTCTTACATACAGCATATGCATGAAATCACCGTTAATACTTGGCGCGCACACACACACACACACACACACAGCATACAACTATTTGCAATAAGATTTTCTATGTACTTTCTGAGGTCGCCTTGTCAATAACATCCTTGAGTGGACGATGCAGTTATTCTCATCAGCCTTTTATATAGTTGAAAAATCGAAGTTCAAATAAAGAGACTTTTCCACAGTCACCCAATAAAGAGTTGCTGAGGCCAGACTTGAACTCCAAGGTTTTAGGTCTCCCACCACCATCAGACACCTCACCAATTCATAAAGTATGTAACCACTAATTCTTTGTGTTATAGTCTCATGAATTTATTCCTCTCTTTTCTTAGCTCAAATATTTAAAGCTGATCTGGAGAACTCATGGTGCTGGTTTTTTTAGGCTCCAGTAGCCACACCGGATCAGTGGAATTTCATACAGGATTTGAAGGTTAAGGCATTTGAAGCACTTAATTTTTTATTGTCCCAAAGATACACTTTCCCTTACCTGCTGTCAAAGCCTCATATACTAACCCTTCAAATTCAGATTAAAATATGCAGGATTTAGTCTGTTTTGACAATCTCATTGTCAGTAATCAATACCCCATAGGTTATACAAATGGTAATAAAGAAGGTGCCATCCTGTTTATTGCATCTTAGGATCGTTAAATGTCATCCAATTCTTATGTTTACAGACAACTTTTTTTTCCTGATTGGTTCCTCAGTTAGGTTTTGTTTACCTTCTCGATTCAATGCCCTATGGTCTCCTATTACTTTCCTTTTTCTTCGGTTATTCCTGCGGAAAGACCAACATGCTATGGAAATATGCCACTGAGACTGTAATCCACTTAGCTTGCTTCTGCCCTCAGACAAACCCTAATGGGAGCAGACACTCAGCACACTGATTATAGAGATTTCATCCATATGTAGTAACTCACCAAGGTTTAAAAACAATTCCATGCATTTGTTCATACAATAAGCATTTCATCTTATTAATAAACTTTTGTGTCTTTTGTAACCAGGACTGTTCAAGATTTTTCTTGAAAGATAAGTGGAAGTGCTTGGCAGGGGAAAGTCATTTTGTTCTGGAAATAAAGATGCACTGCCTTGGTGGGGGTGGGGTCACAGCATTGTGTACTAGAATATGTTGGGGGTTAGCTCAGCATCACTGAGAAGGAATAATAAGGACACTGTGGACCAGTCAGGCAAGGTTCTACCCTTGGGTGATGAACACAGAACTCTCTTCTTTTTCTTTCTTTCCTGAAATTTGTCACTGAGGTATTTTTTTGCTCAACAAGAGTGACTCTGCTCTCTGAGTGAGTGGCTCACACTATATCCTGTAGAAAATGCTATTTATTATTGATATCGCTATGCATATTCTATGGAATATAAAACACTAAATTTTCTACTGGTGCCTTTGGCACAATGGAGAAGGAAACTTTTTAAAAGGAAAACGTTGCCTCATCTATAATAAATTAATAACAACTCAGTATGTGGTTTTTAAAAGTAACTAAATGCATTCTAGCTGTTTTTGAAGGAATTTTAGGCTATATGCAAATATGCAGCTTTAAAACTTTCAATTTAGGGATTAGCATTTTTATACTTTCTCTCCCTCAGGTTATGCTTGCCCTACCTAAAGTGTTTATATCGTGTCTGAAATTCTGTATATGGACAGAAATAATTAACTCTCATTTGTGAAGTGTTTTACAACTTACAATTTTGTGTTTTGTTGTTTATATCCGTTTTCTCTTGTTAACTGTGGAGAAATGTCATAGGATGGGTTATTATTAGTCCATGTTCCAGAACAGAAAACTGAATCTTGCAAAAGTTGTGGTCACGTCATGTCATGCACTGGTTTGCTCAGAATTGAAGACTTCATTTATGTTCCAGCCCCTTCGAGATTTCTTTTTTTAGGCTCTAACTTTTATCTGCCTGTTGCCTACTTGCACAATCTTTTTTTTTTTAAATAATAGCTTTATTGAGATATAATTCACATACCATACAATTTACCCACTTAAAGTGTATAATTCAGTGGATTTTGCATATCCACAGAGTTGGGCAACCATTACCACAGTCAATATTAGAACATTTTCATTACCCCAAAAAGAAACTCTGTATTTGTTAGTCATAAATCCCCATGTCCTATATACACTACCAAATGTAAAATAGATAGCTAGTGGGAAGCAGCCGCATAGCACAGAGAGATCAGCTCAGTGCTTTGTGACCACCTAGCGGGGTGGGAGGGAGACGCAAGAGGGAGGAGATATGGGGATATATGTATAAGTATAGCTGATTCACTTTGTTATAAAGCAGAAACTAACACACCATTGTAAAGCAATTATACTCTAATAAAGGTGTTAAAAATCAATCAATCAATCAATCAATCAATCCCCATGTCCTCCCAACTTGTAGACAACGACCAATCTCCTTTCTAACTGTATAGATTTGCCTGTTCTGAACATTTTATGTAAGTGAAATCGTACAACATATAGTCCTTTGTGACTGGCTTCTTTCACTTAGCACGTTTTCAAGGTTCATCCGTGCTATAGCATGTATCAGTACTTCATAAGAAAATCTTTGGTTGTTTAATTCTTCAAGAATAATGGAAAACACGATGGTGTGATGGAAAAGTTAAGTCACAAAGATATCGTAATCCACTAATATTGTTTCAAAATACATTAATTGATTATAATAATTTGACAATGTAGCTTGAACAATTTCTTTTTTAAAAATTAATTATTTATTTTTGGCTGCATTGGGTTTTTGTTTCTGTGTGTGGGCTTTCTCCTGTTGCGGCGAGCGAGGGCTTCACTTGTTGCAGAGCACGGGCTCTAGGTGCGTGGGCTTCAGTAGCTGTGAGCACAGGGGCTCAGTAGTTGCGGCTCTCAGGCTCTAGAGCGCAGGTTCAGTAGTTATGGCGCACGGGACTAGTTGCTCTGTGGCATGTGGGATCTTCCCGGACCAGGGCTAGAACCCATGTCCCCTGCATTGGCAGGAAGAGTCTTAACCACTACACCACCAGGGAAGTCCCTGAATAATTTCTTTAGATAGATACGCCATTCTGCTCATCTGTTTCTTCATCTTGCCTTCTGAATCTTTGCTGTTGGTATATTTCTGTGTTGCCTATTTGTACTTAGCTTCTGGAACTCCATCCCTGCTCTTGGTCCTCAAAGTGAGTAAGGCAGAAAATCTGACATGAAGGAAATAAAGAAAAGTAGTTCTCTGTTTCCATATTGTCTGTCTATCCTCAGAGTTTTATCAAGAGAAGATGGAACTGTCGTTCTCCTGTGCTTGTATCTGCAGGGCAAGGGGGTCCCAAAGCCTTGAGTTTCTGTCACTTTTTCAGCATCTGCTAGATGGGTTAACATTTGCAAGTCATATTAGCCACTCTGGTTTGCGTTCTCTTGATAAAAAATGTCGATAATAATTCCTCATTTTCTGACAAAGCTATTATGAGGAGCAAATGGTCTGTGAAAGCGAGTATTTTTGCTTTGTAAAGCTCGATGTAAGGATACATCAGCTACTATAATTATCATTACCATAGACCTCCTCAGAGCAATCAGGGGCAACTGCTTATCGCTAATGAAAAAAAATTTTGAAACCACCATGAACATTATGCTATCCCTGAGACAGGTATGAAACTTCAACAACAAGCTCAGATAAATGAGACATTTAGTGTCTGCTTTTCTTCTTTAAAATAATTTTAGTTTGAATCTGTTTCTCATTCCTCCAGATGGGCAGGATATACAAAAGTACAGAGTTTTAAGACATGTTTACACATTGGAGCTGTCTCATGATTGATCTGTTTTATGTTTTCACCACTGAAGTACCTGTTCTCCTGCCATGAGGTAGGTCCAAGGGCTATGCTATTTCCCTGTGAGGTTTGAGACACAGGATTCTTTAAGCACAGGGAACACTGGTCAATACTGTGTAACAACCTAACAGGGAAAAGAATTTGAAAAAGAACAGCTACATGTATATGTATAACTGAATCACTTTGCTGTATACCTGAAACTAACACAACATTGTTAATCAACTATACTCCAATATAAAATAAAAGGTAAAAAAAAAAAAAAACCCTGAAAATCAAAGCACCTTGGAATCTAGCTGTCCTAGATCTACCAGGCAGTCATCTCCAAGAGGTTGTACCATCTTTCAGGGTGGTACCCAAGTTCTAGGCCAGCTGCTAGCCCACTAATCTCCAAAACTTCCAAGCTTTCCCGGGAGTTAGAGTTCTCTACCTCTACAGACTTCTCAAAGATGCCACCTTCAGTTCCCTCCCCATCCAGAGCCCCTCTCATCATCTCTTTATTCTGTGGAACTTCCCTGGTGGTCCAGTGGTTAAGATTCTGTGCTTCCAATGCAGAGGATGTGGGTTTGATCCCTGGTCGAGGAGCTAAGATACCGCATGCTGCATGGCATGGCCAAAACAAACAAACAAACAAAAGAAATATTCTATCACTTTGAATCAACGTTCTGTTTTTGATTTGTAAAGGACACCGAGGAAAGAAAATAAAAAGAACCTGACTACCTTCTTGTAATGGTGGAGTCAGCTTGTTGATTTGAATGTGAAGAATTCCTAATAATACCTCACCTCTGATCTCATCTTGCCTGGGACATTTAGAAAGCCACCTGGGTTTCTACCACACAGGGTAGGTGAAATAGCTGCTCTTAGCACATGGGACTCAACCTAAATAGATCTCAGAAGACTCTAAAACTAAAGGGAAAGACCAAATGTGTAATCCAAATTTTACTTTAAGGATCAGAATCTGAAGCATATTTTTCATGGGATTTTTTCCCCTGAATATTATATGCTATCTTCAGCCAGAGGAGACATCGTGCCTGCATGTTGAGGAAGAGTCTCAAAAAACTATTGAACTTGTTTTCAAAATAATAATGTTATTATAATTTTTACTATTACAGTCTCTTTGAGGCTTACACTGATTTTTTTTTTTCCTTTGGCCACAGTGGTTTGTGGGATATTAGTTCCCAGAACAGGGATTGAACCCATGCCCTCAGTAGTGAAAGTGCAGAGTCTTAACCACTGGACCACCAGGGAATTCCCTCAAAGTAATATTATTTTAGATCTGTTTTGACTGTCCCCAAGCATTGTGGCCATGAGTAAGTCATTTAACGGCAAAAATTTCCTCATATGAAAAGTGGTTAGAGTTACATCTTGTTGTGAAGATTCAATATGGTAACACAACATGAAAGCATTTTGAAATCGGAAAAGTACCAGAAGATAAAAGGGGGCAAACATGCAAAAAATAAACTTTGGAGGAAGTCAGGAGTCCAGCTCCTGGCCAGAACACCTGTGTGTGGTCTTTCAGGCCTGATCATAGTCAACTACAAAGGCTGTTTATCCGGCAGGATTCAGGGAAGAAAGCTGCCCTCCTCACCCCCAACCTGGGACACAGCCAGTGCGCTGCAGTTTCCGAAGGAAGTTGCAGTTAAGGACGCACGCCCCCTGGTGGCCATATCCATACAATCTGCTTTTTTTCTGTACCCTTAGCCCAGAAACCACCGTTTGGATGTTTCCTTGTTGGGACACTTCTCTGCACTCTGTCGAAGACACTGCCCTCTGACTCAGACTCAGTACTTTCCCACCCCTAGTCCTCCCCGCTGTCCCTCTCCCAGGACTCAGGATAGGACCACTGACTCTTCTTTAGCCAGTGACTCTGCACATGAGCTAGCCGGGTGAGTCTGATTAGATCCAACAGAGGGGTTTCAGACCTCTTGGAGAGTGTGACTTAATTTAGAATGCTGGTTTAAATTCAGAGTCATATCTTCTTGGACTCTCTGTAAAATAGGAGAATTTGACAATCTTTTTCTTCTCTATTTTCTGTGTAATCATTGGTCCGCAACTCAATTGCCTATTCCAAACAGTTTCACCAATGTTAAGATCTTTATCCAGGACTTTTTATTTCACTCTTTGGATGTTTGAGATGTTTAGATTTTCTTTCTGGCATTTTATTTGATGTTTTTTTCTCTATGGCTTTATTTTAGTCTTCTCTTTATAGCTTTGTTACTTTGTAGAATTTTCAATTAATCTTTTGCTTTCTGGGCTGCTTTTCTCATTAAAAAAAGAATATTTTAATAGAAAGTGTTCAGCTAATTTCCATCCATGTATTAACACATTTCGTATGTGTTTTCTTCTCTAGTGTACATCACATGCTTCTTTTTTCCTTTTATTAAGATAAAATTCATATGCCATAAATTAACCCCTTTAAAGTATACAATTTAGCGGCATTTAATATATTTACAGTATTGTGCCACTGCCACTCTATCTAGTTCTAAAATATTTTATTACCCCCAAGGAAGACACTGTACCCATTAGGCAGTCACTTCTCATACATTATGTGACCTTTTGTGTCTGGCTTCTTTCACTTAACATAATATTCTTGAGGTTTATTCATATTGTAGCATATATCATTACTTCTTTCCTATTTATAGCTGATTAATATTCCATTGTATGAACATACCTCAACTGTTTATTCATTCTTCCACTGAAGGACATTTGGCTTTTGTGAATAATACTCCTTTAACGTGTGGGTACATGTATTCATCTGAGTACCTGTTTTCAGTTATTTTGGGTGTATACCTAGGAGTGGAATTGCTGGGTCATATGGTAACTATGCTTAACTTTTTAAGAAACCATCAAACCGTTATCCAGAGCAGCTGCACCATTTTGCCTTCTCATCAGCAATATGTGAGGTTTCCAATTTTTCCACATCTTCACAAACATTTGTTGTTTCTGTTTTTCTTATTATCACCATTTTGGTTGGTATGAAGAGGTATGTCATTGTGGTTTTGATTTGCATTTCCCTAATGACTAATGACTTTGAGCATCTTTTCATGTGTTTGTTGTCCATTTGTATATCTTCTTTGGAGAAATGTCTATGCAAGTCTTTTGTCCATTTTTAAATTAGGTTGTATGTCTTTTTGTTGTTGAGGTTTTTTTTGTTTTTTTGGCTGCATTGGGTCTTTGTTGCTGTGCGCAGGCTTTCCCTAGTTGCAGCGAGCGGGGGCTACTCTTCACTGTGGTGCGGTGGCTTCTCTTGTTGCGGAGCATGGGCTCTAGGCGCGGGGGCTTCAGTAGTTGTGGCTCACAGGCTCTAGAGTGCAGGCTCAGTAGTTGTGGCGCATGGGCTTAGTTGCTCCATGGTATGTGGGATCTTCCCAGACCAGGGATCAAACCTGTGTCACCTGCATTGGCAGGTGGATTCTTAACCACTGCACCACGAGGGAAGTCCTTTTGTTGGGTTTTAAATGTTCTTTAAATATTCTAGATACTGGACGCATTAGATACATGATTTGCAAATATATCTTACGTTCTATAGGTTGTCACTTTCAGCATCCTGGTAATATCCTTTGATGCACAAGGTTTTTAATTTTGATGTAGTCCAATATATCTATTTTTTTCTTTGTTGCTCTGTCATACACTTTTTTGCACCGGAATTTACTTGGTCTGCTGGTACCACATTGCCATACTTCAAAACAACATTCTGAGAGGTCTTTTGTGTTTTCATCTTTAAAAAAAAGTTTTTTCTTTTGCTTCTCTGTAAACAACGACCGCACTTGTTTTAGTTTGTTTTCCTACTTGTCTTTACCACCTATGCTCTACTTTTTTATCTTTTCGTTTTAATTGTTATCCTCTAGTTATGTTTATCTAACCAAGGTTCTTGTAAATGTTTTCATCTTTAGCTCTTCAAAAGAAATACCTTACTCATAGTATATAAAGGTCTGTGCTATAGAATAATTTGTGGTGGGAAGCTAGATCAACACAAGTGTAAAGAAGGTCCTGAACTTACTTCCTCTTGCCCATGACTGTTCTTTTTTCCCTTCCCTTCATGACTTGAGATGACTTTCCTGAGACCAAATGAAGGAAGCAGGGACAGTGAGGACGAAGGGAAGAAGAAAGGGAGCTAAACAGCCCATCTTTGGTCACGTGCTATCCCAAGGACTCTAACCAGTAGATCCCAAAGCCCTGACTTTATGACAGTGTCCTTTTTTTTTTTTTTTTAAACATCTTTATTGGAGTATAATTGCTTTACAATGGTGTGTTAGTTTCTGCTTTATAACAAAGTGAATCAGTTATACATATACATATGTCCCCATATCTCTTCCCGCTTGCGTCTCCCTCCCTCCCACCCTCCCTATCCCACCCCTCTAGGTGGTCACAAAGCACCGAGCTGATCTCCCTGTGCTATGCGGCTGCTTCCCACTAGCTATCTATTTTACGTTTGGTAGTGTATATATGTCCATGCCACTCTCTCACCCTGTCACATCTTACCCCTCCCCCTCCCCATATCCTCAAGTCCATTCTCTAGAAGGTCTGTGTCTTTATTCCCGTCTTGCCACTAGGTTCTTCATGACCTTTTTTTTTTTTTTTTCCCTTAGATTCCATATATATGTGTTAGCATACTGTATTTGTTTTTCTCTTTCTGACTTACTTCACTCTGTATGACAGACTCTAACTCAATCCACCTCACTACAAATACCTCCATTTCTACCATACGACCCAGCAATCCCACTACTGGGCATATACCCTGAGAAAACCATAATTCAAAAAGAGTCATGTACCAAAATGTTCATTGCAGCTCTATTTACAATAGCCAGGACATGGAAGCAACCTAAGTGTCCATCATCGGATGAATGGATAAAGAGGATGTGGCACATATATACAATGGAATATTACTCAGCCATATGACAGTGTCCTTTGAATCTGAATTTAAATTTTAAAATGCATTAGGGCAGGAGGCACAAACCGTTGGGTGTAGGATAGGCTCAAAGATGGATTGTATAACGTGGGGAATGTAGCCAGTATTTTGTAATAACTGTAAATGGAAAAGCAACCTCTAAAAATTGTATAAGAAATAAAAATATATAAAAATCAAAAACGAAACAGCAAAAAAATATAGAGGGCAGCTAATTCGTTTGGAAGGTCAGAAGGCAGTGTGGCACTATAATAAAATGGATGGGATTTTAAGCTAGAACTACCTTTGAAACTTGGCCCTGCTCCTTCAGAACCACGTGCCCTGCCACACACACTCTTTCTTAATCTTTCCAGCCCTCGGGCCTCTCAGCTGTGTGTTTCCTTTTTTCCCTCCTTTTATAAGGACACAATAAAATAATAATCGTAAAGCTCTGCGTGTGGTAAATATTCACCCAATGTTAATTCCATTTTATTATTTTATGATTCTTATTGCAAAGGGAAAGATCAGTGTATAATGAGGTCATCATAACTTTGTTGAGGTGAGAAATGTTTAGGTTAGGTTTCTCTAAGATTCAACCATAGAACTTCTAAATGCAAAATGTAACGCTACAGAGAAGCACAGGGTAACCTACAAAAACAGCACTTTTACATGACATAACCTCGTAAATTTCCCTCATCATCCCAAAGTTGTTTTCTCCCCACTTTAGCCCCAGTTTCTAACAAAAAGCCTAGAAACTTTACTCTAAAACAGAATTAGGAAAGAAAACACCCTTAGAACTTACATTAAGATATATGAGACAAGGAAAATAAGCACAGAGAGGCAAGTGCTATCAGAGAGGGAAATTAAAGGTGGCTGGTGTCATAACATATGAAAACACGGTTTAATCAGAAGTAAGATATGGGACTTCCCTGGTGGTGCAGTGGTTAAGAATCTGCCTGCCAATGCAGGGGACACGGGTTCGATCCCTGGTCTGGGAAGATCCCACATACTGCAGAGCAACTAAGCCTGTGCGCCACAGCTACTGAGCCTGTACTCTAGAACCCGAGAACCACAACTACTGAGCCTACGTGCCTCAACTAGTGAAACCCACGTGCCTAGAGCCTGTGCTCCGCAACAAGAGAAGCCCACGCACCACAGGGGAGAGTAGCCCCCATGGCTGCAACTAGAGAAAGCCCACATGCAGCAATGAAGACCCAACACAGCCATAAATAAATAAATAGATAGATAAGTAAATAAATAAATTTTTTAAAAAAGTAAAATATGTAAGTGAACTTAATTAGAAATACATATTATTATTTGACTTTAAAATACAAAATGAAAAATAAAAGCAATCTTACAGGGTACGTAATCAGTGAGGAATAATATGTTAGAAAATGAGTCTGATGTTGTAATTGGTGTGTGCAGTTGAAATTAATTTTAGTTAGCATACATGCAAGCAAATATGAAATCAACAAATTTAAAATATTAAACTCATAATTATAGTGTCACTGGTATGTTGCTATGAAGAAGTGAGAGATTGCTCCTTGACATGTAGTCACCCTCAGCTGTCATGTGCTGTTTCTGATCAAATCAGGGAGGTATTCTATCTACAGGTTGTTTTGGGCAATTGTGATTATATGAAGTACACCCACTCTTAAATTTTGTTTAATTAAAATTCAAGTGATGTTTTGCCTGTGTCAAACTTTCTTCCCTATCACATCTTAATTGAAAAAGGGACTTAATTTTAATTAACACATCATTGCAGGTACTCTAATATTAATGTTCACTAAACCCTTTATAAGATTCATTAACAACCATTTTGTGATGAAAGGACCCAGGAGACAGACAGAAAGTTGGGAGCTATTTTTAGTGATTTCACTATTGATTTTACAAAATACTGAAGACAGAAGTACAATGCCTTAGGGGACCTCCCTGGTGGTACAGTGCAAAAGAATCCACCCCCCAGTGCAGGGGACGCGGGTTCGAAGATCCCTTGTTGGGGAACTAAGATCCCACATGACGCGAGGCAGCTAAGCCCGCACACCACAACTATTGAACTCTCGTGCCTCAACTAGAGAGGCTGCGTGCCACAAACTACAGAGCCCACATGCCCTGGAGCCTGCATGCCACAACTAGAGAGAGAAAACCCACACGTCACAACTAGAGAGAAGCCCGCACGCCAGAACTAGAGAGAAGCCCTCATGCCACAAGTAGAGAGAAGCCCACACGCCACAACTAGAGAGAAGCCCATGCACCACAACGAAAAATCCTGCATGCCTCAACGAAGACCCTGCGTGCCACAACTAAGACCCAACGCAGCCAATAAATAAATAATAAATTTTAAAAATTAAAAAAAAAAGAAGTACAGTGCTTTAGGATTCCATAGTTAGGTAGGAGTGAAGTCAGTGTTGACTTAAAAAAATGCACAGCGTGAGAGTTGCAAGTTAGGTTTTATTTGGGGCAAAATGAGGACTGCAGCCCGGGAGCCAGCATTTCAGATAGCTCTGAGAAACTGCTCCAAAGAGGAAGGGGGTAGATCAGTATATATGTGACTTTGGTGAAGGGGGAGTACATGCAATCGAGCACATATTTTTTTGCAGAAGGTTTCTGCTAGTCACTAGGAGCAGTCGTCACCATGAAGGATTTTAGTGTTTTTCTAGATATGAGGAGATACAAGAATTGGACTCATAAAATTGGCTCCTGAAAATATCTAACGATCTGAAGACCTGTTCTGCCAGTTTTTCCCAGAGCACAGAGTGCCTCATTTCAGCTCTCCACCCTGAACTCCTTTCAGGGGGTGTTGAAAATCAGCAGCTGCAGCAGCACATGATTTAATCCTTGTAGAGGTAGATGGCAAGTACCAATGGTGAGTGCCAGTTGTAGTTGACATCAGTCTAATAAGTAAGTAGAGAGAGAGGGAGAGAAAGGAAGAGAGTAGCTATCTATCTGTCTATTTATCTATCTATCTATTCCTCTCTCATATGTATGTGTCTATATATAGGAAGAGAGAGAGAGAAAAAATGCTAAAGTATTGTCTGACCCAAAGTTAATATTGATAGACACCAATGTTGTTGTCATATAGGCCAAGCATTCGGACTGGGAACAAAATCATGATAATTGGAATAAAATTTTGACCTATCATTTAAAATTGAATCCACGTCTGTATATTACAAAAAAGAAGATGAATTAATATATCCTTGGACTTTGAAGCAGGTGCTACTGCCATGCATTATTCATCTGTCCCTAGCCAACACCAGTCCATAAAGGCAATCTGAAATTACTAGGTTATTTATCTGTACGCTTCTTCTGTGCCACCGTACCATCCACTGCATCTTTGCTTCTGACATATTCTACTTGCTACTACACTCCATCTGCTTGGCTCTGTTCGGGCTATTTTTGCCTCTAGTCCAGTGGTAGAACTTGGTACATGCAGCTGATGCCCCAGGACCACCCTCGTGTATTGTGAAGGATCAGGCAGAACCTTCTCTCCGAAGATGAACGCGTGACATATCCCATCAACTTCAGCAATATCTGTCCTTACCACATCCTATCAGAAAGATACCAGAAAATGGAGATGGACAAAATGGAAGAGGAGAAAACAAGGAAGAGGAAGGAATTCAAGGAGAGATGGTAGCATTAGTGGGGTCTTCTCAGATACTTTTTTGGTCTTCAAGAATAGACTGATGGATACTAAAATGCATCAGCTGAATTTCACAGCTGCGTGATAATCAGCCTCCATGGCAACATTCAGGATCTAGCTCTGGGTCATTGACTTTCTTTTGACTTATAAACTACTCCCAACACCAAATCGAGACAAAGAGGGGGAAAAAATTGGCTTTCTACTATGCCCTAACCAATACTGTTTCCTTGGACACCACAATTCCCCTGCTCAAATGGTGAACAGTTTGTGTTTTTTTAATTGATTAATTTATTTACTTATTTATTTATTTATCATGAAGTAGTAGTTATGTTGGACTTTCTCTTGATGCATATTTTTAGCAGTTACTCTCTGGCTCAGACTCCATCCATTTGGATCCCTCTGCATCTTGGACATGGCCCTTCCTCATGAATTTGGAAGGCTGTTGCGGCCACTCTTCCTTTGCTTCAAGTAAAGAATTTCTGCTCAGAATCCGTGAGTTTCTGTAACTCACTTCCCATTTATCTTGTGAGGGAAAGGATTTGGACCACATGGTTTTAAGAAAAGCAGTAACAACAATAGCAACAACAAGAAAACAATGGGATGGTTTCCTGGACACATTACTCAATGTCAAGGCGTAGAGGTATAACTAGTGTTTCTAGGGATACACGGTTGTCTGAAATAAAGACTGTCTGAAATAGACACAGAGAGACTGTCTTCTTGGACCTTTCTCTGTGACATTGTACTATCAGTGTTCTCCAGAGAAATGGAACCAAGAGAATGTGTATGTATACATGTGCGGTGTATGTATGTAGATAGATGATATAGATATAAATATAAATATAGATACAGAATCACATGTAGATGCTATCAAAATCTCAGCAAGATTTTATTTGACAAGATTTTATTTTATAACCAAGATTATTCTAAAACTTAAATGGAAATGGTAAAGGAACTAGAATTGCAAAAGTTCAGAAAATGAAGAGTAAAGTGGGAGGAATTACGCCGCCTGATTTCAAGACTTATTATACGGGTGTGTGGTTGGAGGGATCAACACCTTGATCAATGGAAAAGAATAGAGAACCCAAAATAGTTTCACACAAGTACGTAGAACTGTTTTATCTTGTAAAAGCTTCATTGAGATATAGTATACAACTCAGCAGTTAATGTATTTCAAGGTACAGTACAATGATTTTTAGTACATTCATAGATATGTACAACTGTCACCACAGTCTATTGTAGGGCATTTTAATCACCTCAAAAAGAACCCTTGTATCCTTTAGCTGTCACCTCCTGCATATATTCCTGCATCTTGTTCTTCTGCTCAATATTGTGTTTGTGTCATCCATGTAGTTGCTTAAGCTCTTGCATTTTTAAATTTCATTTGATTGCTGTATTGTATTCTATCATGCAGATATAACCTATTTCCTCTTGTACTGGTGAACAAGTTTAGGGTCCACTTGCTATGTAAATTTTATATGCATATGTATGAGTTATCTATTGCTGCATAATAAATTATCCACTTTGCCGTACTCTATTGGTTGGAGGCAAGTAACTAGGCCATCCTGCACTCAGAGGGGCGGATGACACAGGCATGCACGTAATAAGAGATGGGTCTTTTTAGAGGCTGCCCAGCACAACATACTATACCCATTTTTTTAAAAATAAATGGAATCTCACTTTACAAATGTCTCTGCAAGATTTAAAGCCTGAATAATAGGAGTTTTGCAATAGAAACTTTGCTTAGCACTGAAAGCAAGTAATCGCTAATCCTCTTAACTACCCCACATGTATTATTATCCTCCTTGTACAATTTAAGGAAGTATGGCTCAGCAGGGTTAAGTAATTTGCCTTTGGGAATTCTGGTATGCAAGAGAGAACATATTGCATGCTTCAGATCTGATGTTGTCAGCATGCTGTTTACATATAATAATAATAAGCATTGATTATTATAGAAAGTAAATATTGATGTTCCTCATCTTAATTATGATGGTCACCCCCTATTGCCACCAAACACAAGATACCATTGAATGACTTTCCTCTAGACTTCATTCTAGATGTATTCACAAGGGAAAAATGTACTTCATGTTTCCATATGTAATTCTACAACCTTTTGATTCTTTGAAATATCAAAATATCAAATTGGAACCTATAATTCAATAATCTGTAGGTACTCCTAGCCAAAGATAGTACAATTACATGATTTACTGCAAAGAGTAATACTAGTTCTGTGTAGCATTGGGCCAGTCTAGGTGCAAACTATACGGGCAATACATCCTATTAGACACCTAGACAAAAAAGTACATTTTATCTCATTGTGTTTTAAAAGTTAGAATAGAGAGAAGTCTCCTTTTTTTTTATTTGTCATTGTTTTTGTTTTCTGTTTTAAGTGGTAGATTCTCCTCTTATATAGGTATTCTTTAAAAGATGACAAAGAAGTATCTGGAATAGACAGCCACATCTGGCATTACCCATCTTATTTCATTGCTGATTGAAGGCCACAAAAGAGTGTAGGTAGATTCACAATGCATAAATATATATTTTGGAGAACAGTTTTTCAGCTCTCAGCATCTCTTCCTTGAACAATTTTAATAACCCCCTAGCTGTACTTTTTCATTTTCATTCTTATTCCTCCAGTTTTAAATTTACTCATTAGTGAATATTTATTAACCTGCTAGGTGCTTGCTTCCAGAAATCTGTTTAAAATGCATATCTGATCATGTAATTTCTCTGCTTGGTTCCTTATCATCTTCAGGACACAGACCCAAGACTAGAATAGAGGGCTTCAGGCCTAGCTGCTCTCCCCATCTGCTACTGTAAACACATCATCGGGGCATACCAAACAACTTTTCCATTCACGACTCCATCCCATTTTACTCTGCCATGTTTTCCTTTGTCTTCTGCTTTTCTTACCTTGACACACACCAATTTTTTATTGCATTTTAAAGCTCAGACAAATTTTTGCTTTCTATTTTTCCCCATAGTATTTTGTATATGACTCTATTAAGACTTTTTAAGCTGTTCAATTTTTGCCTATTTTTATAACACAAATAATCATGAACATCTTCCCACCACAAAAGATTAAAATAGCATGTATGAGCCAGGGTAATCACCCAGGTGATTTACTGGGGCACCCATTAATGAAGTTCTGTGGGTCTCCACATAAATCACCTGGGTTCTAACACAGTCTTTCTTGCATCTATTGTGTAGCAATAATGTAATTTCCCTTTGGCAAATGGAACCTTTCACCTCAACCTTCTCCTAAGCTTATCGGTTCATTAGCACAAGAAGACCAACCTGGCAAGTGGATATTCTCAGATTGTAATTTGGGGGGACCGTGAATATGTTTTGTGATGAAAATATTCCTCTCTTAGGATCTAGGAACTCTAAATTAGCCAAGATCATGATTTTAGGGACAAGAAGCAAAAATTATGTAAGTGACTTATTAGGTGAGTGGAATCCTCCTATATCTACCCTAACTTCCTGGATTCATATATATTATAGGGAAATGCCATCATATATTGGTCACTGGTTTAAAGAGTATTTCACATCTGTTAAACAGTATCCCAACCTTATATGGTGTTGTCTCCCAGCTGGTAGCACGACTCTTCCTTTAATAGGCCATTTCCCCATTGTAGCAACCCAGTTGCCTTTGAGTGATGGAACACAGGATAGACCAGCGAACACCCTAGGTATTAAGCCCGTTGCCTACTTTCACGTAAAATGAGGTTCGCCACCATTGAAAAATGGTTTGTGAATAAGTCATTCTGTCAGTCTGAGATGGGGCTGATGGAAAAATTGAGGACAAGAAGACAAATGTGAGTTCGGAATATATATCTATTTCTATAAGGACAGATTGCTTTTCTCCCCAAGATGGAAAAGGCCCAGTGTAGTCAACCTGTCACTAGGTGGCTGGCTGATCCCCTCTGCCCATCAGTTCTGGGAATGATGCCATATTAGTGCTTGGATTTGACCTCTGCTATAGGCAATTTGTATCCTCAGTAGGTATAGCAGTCAGATCAGCTATGGTGAGGGGGATTTCATGTTGTTGAGCCTACATGGAACCTCTGTGACTGCCAAACTGGCCGCTTTGTTCATGAGTCCAGTAAGCAAAACCTGGGATAGCTGAGAAAAGAGGCTCACTGACAGCCCCAGGATAAGTCCTGTTGACCACCTAGATGTTGACAGCCTGAGTCACACTGAATGCAACCTGTAAACATTTTCATGTTATACAAGTATATTCTCATTCTATTCCTATTTTGAGAGGAACCTCCAAGTACTTCTTCCCTAGACTTCCCAGACATTTATTTTCCAGTTTTATTCAGTGACTATGGAAACTCAAATCAGATTTATCTCCATTGATCTAGAATTGATCTGATTATATAAATCAAGTAATATCTTAGTAAGTTTCCCATCTATTTCATCCCTATGGACTCTGTGAAAAATTAGTCATGGTCATACATCCCTGAAAGTCAAAACACTTTGATTGTAACTCTGCCCCTATGGAGTTGTTGCAGTAATTGCACCCACCTAGTCAGGAATGATAAGTGCTGCCATGTGGCATCTGCCGCTCCAGGATCATATTTATCTCACTAAAATAGAAAGCCCAAATTCATAATGATGAAATGGGATCCCAAATTCCCCTGTATCTTCAGACTAAATTAGAGACTACAGTAGACAATCAAACATAATAGAGGGTAATAAGGATGCAGATGTTCCCTTCAATAAAGTGTTTTTTAAATGATTTAGTGAGGAGAGTTTCCTCTGAGCTCCCCTGAGGTGTAGAGTCTATTCCAACATTCCCATATCCCTCAACCTTCAAGGTCCTTTCTCTACTGTATGTCAGAGAAGTTATGGAATCTCAATCTTGTTGAATTTAGTACACCGCTGAGCTCAAGCTTCAATATACCAACTAAGAAAATTTTAGATCCACTCCTAAGTTGTGAATCCCTGTATTTTGACCTCCTTTGCCTAAAACCCTTAGACTCTCTTTTCCACCAACATTCTCCAGATTCCTCCCAGAGCAGAATGTAGTCATCCCCCTGGTTCATGCAGGGATTTCAGTCACCTTATATGCCAAGGGGCAGTGGAGGGTGGTACATTTGGACTGAGGTGAATCAGTATCTCCTTGTGAAGAACTTGGCCCAGGAAATGGTCATTAAAATGTCTTCATGCAATGGAGGCTAGCTTCCTCCTATGATAGAAAGGAGCTGCTTTTGCTAGGAAAGGAGGATTTGCAGGTCAAGATTCTCAGTTTCATCTGTGTCTGTTGAAATGTTCCCATCCTAAATATCAGAGTCCCCATTTATTCCTAAGTTCGTAACCTTAACTTTAGCATAGATCCTTGGCAAAGGTAGTGGAGATAGATAGATAGAGAGATAAGTAGGTAGATAGATAGATAGATAGATACGGAGATAGATAAATCGATAGATCAATCTATGGAAATCTCTCTTTCTCTCTGCCTCTCTCTCTCTCCATATATTGAAAGAGAGACAGAGGGAAGTTCTGAAGATCAGTTAATAATAATGTACAATATATTATTGTCAACATAATCATTTCATAGGGAAAGAAGTAGAATGGTGTTTTGGATTAGAATAAATAATAAAAATAAAACTAGGAGGGAAAGCCTTTGTGAAAAATGACAGATGGGGGTCAGAAATGGTTTGTGTTAATAGGGTAGTGGTCTTTTCATAAGTTAATGATTTTTTAAAATTATTTAGGCTTTTAAGATATCCTATTTCCCTTTAGTCCTTTTTTCAGCTTGCAGGATCTTAGTTCCCCAAGCAGGGATTGAACCCGTGCCCCCTGCAGTGGAAGCTCGGAGTCCTAACCACTGGACCGCCGGGGAATTCCCTCATAAGTTAATGATTAATTGTATATATTCTGTGTCCCTTTTCTATTTTTTATTCCCAAGAGAGATCTTTTAGTTGATTATGAATATGGATTTGTATTTCGTATCCACATTACAAACAAGTCTCCACATCTGTCACATGTCAAACTCTTATGGTAATTTCTACAATTCATATGATGTGTGTGAAATCAGTTCTGTCACCATTTTACTTTTTGACTTTTAGATTTTGCATCTTGAAATACTTTTCTATCATCAAGTTACACATACGTGTATATTATCCTGTAAAATATTTTCATACTACCGTACATATTCTTATGCTGTTACTTTTCTTGGTACCAGACCCTTAATCTCTCTCTTTCTCTCTTTTTCTCTCTCTCTCCCCCTTTCTCTATCCCTATCACTCTACCTTTTTTACTTGTGAAGGAGTACTCTAACTTTGTGTCAAGAATACTTATTGACTTCCCCATATTTTCAACAAAAATTTGAAATTCCACTTACATAATAAGTTAAATTCCTACAGATTAATTGGTCTAATTCTGAACTCTATTCTGTTCTATTGATCTATTCTTTCACTGATGCTAGAGTGGTTTAATTACTGTACCATTGTAGTAAGTTTAAAATCTGAAAGGACTACCCTGTCTCTCATAATTTTATCATAATAAAGGTTGTTTTTCACATTATCCCCTAGAGAAAATTGTCATTGCTGCCTCAAGCAAAATTTACATTGCCGCCTCAAGCAGTTTTGATTCCCATTTATAACTATCCAAAAATGTAATCTTTAAAATACCTGAAATGTTTATTTGTAATATCTAATATAAGAGCCACAGTTTAAAAAATAATTAAATCATCGCCTATATCTCCACCACCTTGTTTAAGAGATAGAATAGTAATACCAACTCTTAAAGTCTCTGTGTGTTCTTCTTTGATGTCCTTCCATCTCGTCTCCAAAGATAATTACTCTTCTGAATTTTGAGTTAATCAACCGTATACTTTCCTTCACGGTTTTACCCCTATTTATTTGTTCTTAAATATTTATCCACTTGTTTTGTGTATTTTGGCTTTTATTATCAGTAGCATCAGGAAATGTATTTCTTGGAGTATTTCCCCTTCTGTTTTCAGTGTTGCTCAGTAATTGATTATTGACTGTACCATGTTTATATATTCATTTTTCTACTGCTAATAATTTGTTTTGTTAAGAATTTTCAGCCGTCACAAACAATACTGTTTTCAATATTCTTGTACATGTTCTCACAGGGCAAAGATGCAAACCTTGTCTACAAGGTATACACTTGTCAAAACCCACAGAACCTACCACATAAGAGTGAACCCTAATGTAAACTATGGGTGTATCGATATTTACTCACTAACTGTAACAAATATATCACATCAATGCCAGATGTTAATAGTAGGTGAAACTAAGGGGAAAATAGGGAGTATATGAGAGCTCTCTGTAGTTTCTACACAATTTTTCTGTAAACCCAAAAGTGCTCTAAAAATAAAGTATAAATTTAAATTTTAAAATATATATACTAATAAATATGTGAAGATAGCTAGGTAGGAAGGTATATAGATAGACACCATAGACAAATTCAATAGACAGACGTTAGATTGGTAAAAGTACTTGAAACAAGATGAAATTGATATCTATAACATAGAAAATATTTTAACAAATTGGCATTAAAATGATATAAATAATAAAATGAAGAGAGGACAAGAATATCCAATTTTGAAAAAATCCCAGTGGCCAGCATTTACAAAAATGTTCAATCTCAGTAGTAGAAAAGGAAATGAAAATTAAAACAATAACGAGATATCACTTAAACCCATCGGTTTCACAAAAAATTAAGAGTGATAGCATTTACTATTGAAAGTGATTGAGAAAATGGGTTGTCTTATATACTGTTGGGGAAAACCAATTGGTAGAGACATTTGGGTAAGCTATCTGGCAATATCTATTAAAATTAGGAATGTGCCTGTCTTTAAACCTAGGAATCTCATCCATGAAAATCTCCCTCTCAAAAATGAAAGTGTACATTATAATAATATATATGGAATATGTTTATTACATGTAGAGGGATAAAAAACTACATCTAGTGTGGTTTTCTGTTTCTGGGGAAAAGGCAAAATAAATTGTGGTATGCTTCTAAACTAGCTATTGAGCTAGAGAAGTATTAATAACATGATCCTAACTAAACCATGAAGAAGTCTCTACACATATTGGCATATGATGATATAAGTATGGAAAAACTTACATATGAGCATATGCCATGTTATTACCATTAGGTATAGGAAGAAGGGCCCTTATGGGTGGAGGAGGAAGGTTTGCCACTCCTACAAAAAAAATTAAAATAAGATCTTATATTCATAAGTAAGTGTATCCACTATTACAGTATCATACAGAATAGTTTCACTCACCTAAAAATTCTCTGTGTCCTACCTATTCATTTTTCCCCCCATCCCCACCTCAAGTCCTGGTAACCACTAATCTCTTCATTGTCTCATAGTTTTACCTTTTCCAGAATGTCATATAGTTGGAATCATACGGTGTGTAGACTTTTCAGACTGGCTTTTTTACCCTTTGGTTCATTTACTCACTCAAACCTATTCACTCACCTAGCGACGTTGCATTTCCTCCATGTCTTTTCATGGCTTGGTACCTCATTTCTTATTATTGCCAAATAATACTTCATTGTATTGATGTATCACAGTTTGTTTATTGATTCACCTAGAGAAGACATCTTGATTGCTTCCAATGTTTGGAATAAACTAAATAAATGAATAAAACTTCTTTAAAAATTCATATGCAGGTTTTTGAACCAAGGGGTAAAATACTCCTGGAGAGAGAAGTTTGGGAACGTCTACATCATAACTGGTCTCTCTGCCTCCACTTTATCCTGCCTCAGTGTAGCTAGTATGAACCTTCAAAATTGTGGATAAGGTCATGTCGTTCCCGTGATCAAAACCATTTCACCGTACTTATAATATAATGTAATATGACTACTATAACCTTCAAGTCTCTACCTGATCCAAATCCCAACCCATTCTTCTCCCCCACTGCCTACCACTGAGGCAAAGACAGTATCTGCAGCATATACGACCAAGTACAATACAATTCTAAACATTTAAAGGATTCCTACAAATCAATAACAAAAAGACCAGCAATCCAATAGAAAATATCACTAGGAGATTTTAATCAACTCCTTAAAAAAAACCAAAAAGATTATTCAAATGTTCAAAAAACATAGAAAAAATGCTCAATTTTATTTTTAAAAAGGAGGAATTTAAATAAAAATGAGAAGACATTACACATCTGACAGAAAGGCTAAAATTACAAACATTGACAACACCAAGAATTTGTGAGGAAATGGAACATCAGAACCCTTATGTACTACTAGCAGGATTAAATAATATGCACAACTACTTTATTAAATGTTTTGGCAATATCTATTAAATTTGGACACAACCATACCCTATGAGTCAGTGTTTCCACATCATCATATATCCCTAAGAAATTTTATGTGTGTGTGTGTGCATCAAAATATCTATGAAAGAATACTGATAGCAGCAAAGCAGCATAGGATGGATAAATACACTGTAGTGTACTCATTCTATGGAGTACTATACAACGAGAAGGTACGGGCTAGTCAGATACAGTAACACGGATGAACACCTTCAATATAATGTCAAGCAAATGAATCTGCAAACAAAAGAACATACATGGTCTATTTCCACTGTTTGGAGTTCAAGAACAGGCAAAACTCATTTATGGGATAGTAGTGGGAGATAGGCAGGAGGAACTAGGTAGGTATTGGAAGGGACATGAAGGAGGCTTCTGGGATACCAATCATGTTCTGTTTCTTCATTTAGGTAATGGTTTACTGGTGTGTTCATTTTTTGGCAATTTATCAAGCTTTATGATTTTGTGCACTTTTCTGTAGATAGATAGATGATGATAGATAGATAGATAGATAGATAGATAGATAGATAGAAAGAAAAACGTTTGTATGGTCAGGCCACTCAAGGTAGCTATTCTCTTGCTCTCTGTATACCCCCTGCCTGACCAGCATCCGCTTCACCTACGCCCTCCTCACCTGACTTACACACTTGCCCCTGCCCCAGCTGGTGATTGTTCTTATCAAAGGGGAGGCGAGGGGTGTGCCCCTCTGCTGATTTCCCTGGTAACCAGTGAGCCAAGCTGATGTAATCCCCCCTATAACTGGTAACCTCCCCCTGCCCCTGAGAGACTGTCGCCCTGTCCTGCCATCTGCCACATATGGTGGGGTGTCGCTCTAGGACCTTGCTTCAGACATGTAAGATTCCCCTGTCCGTTAAACCACTGATATCTCTGTTGCTGACTCCAGGCTCTTTCTTCAGTCTTGAAGCTGGACAGGTACAGGGCTTATAGGCCTGCAGGGTACAGCCCAACAACGTCAAAAAAACAAAATAATAAATTAGAAGAAAATCAATGTAATCCAACAATATGCCATACAGTATTATAGAGAGAATAATTTCAAATATATGACCCCTAAATAACTTGAGTATATACGTCTCTTTCCTTTTCCTTTTCAATACTTGCTAATTTCTATATGATAATTTTGTATCATTTTTATAATTTTTGAATACACTACTAACCACAGACATGTTTTTTGCATGATTGCTTCTTTTGAAGACCAGAAAGGGAATCACTAGTGAATACTCACCTTCTCAAGCTTTAGTGAAATCTGTTGGAGGGATATCATCCTAAAATTATTTATTGGAACCAGATGTTTGTATTTCTAAGCCTATGGTCTTAGCTACGTATTTAATTTCTGTAGTTTCTTGTCTTTATTATTTCTGAGTATAATTTTTTTTTACCGAATTGTTGAAAGGATTAAGAAAGGAAGCATTCTGAAGAACCTGCATGTAGAATGTAAATAGCTTTCCATGCTCACCCATCGTCTCTTTTCTTGACAGGAAAGAAAGTTGCTAGCTCTTAAAAACCACACGGCCAGGGCATTGGGCTATATTTTAATTTTAATCAAAATTCAGTAATCTATAGCTTGATTGATTTCATACAACCATATACATCGGCACAAGAGGCCTGAGATCAGACTGGAAAGAAAGTGGGCTTAGAGAGCATTTATTATCACAAGGAACTCAAGATACAGGTAGACTGAAAATAACCATTCTCTGCAATCATCAAAAACCAACACACCAAATCAATATGCCACTTCAAGTCTCCTGTAAAAGGAAAATTGTTAAATGGAGTTCAGGAATTCGAAATTTATGACAACATCAATGATAACAATTGGTTACTAAATCTTAAACAGCAAATGGTTAGCTGGTTATTTATTTCAAAGAGACACATTTTGGATTCCACAATGTATTTGAAGCCACTGGGAAATCTCTCTTGTATCGAGTTTGTTTTGCAGAAGGCCTTTATTTCTACTTTCTCTTAGGCTTTGGGGATCAGGTCTTATTTCAAAATCCAAGTTGGCAACTCAGTAAAAGGCAAGATGTCAGCACTTTCCAATAGACCAGAAGAAAACTAAAGCAAGGCGCACAGGGGGCGGGGCGGAGGCCGGGGAGGAACTCTCTCAAGGTTTCACTTTTCAGTTTGCCCTAGATAATCCTTGAAAAGTTCAGATGCTTACTGGAGACTTATTTGAGGGACCTTAAGGGACTCCAGGATTCCTCTGGAAGCTATTTTCTGCAAGATGGGTAATATTTTCTTCTTTCTCAACACAAATAATGCCAAAACATTTTTTTTTTCTTCTCAAGCAAGTTCTGTTGGACTTTTCTTTACAGATAGATTCTGGAGGGGTGAGAAAACATTCTAACAGAGTGAAACTGGAGACAGTGTGTGAATTTTTAAATAATTTAATTAATATGTTTTCCAAAACAAGCTATGGGTTAGAAAGAATATGTTTATAATTGCATTCTAATTACTACATTCTTATTTGTAACTTTGGAGCCTTTTGCTAGAGATATATCACCAGGCAGGCATGAAAAATGGAAGCAAACAACATTCTATGTTATTTTATATGAACATTTTATTCTCAGACTTTTTAATATACTCTCTGATATTTGTTTTCATACATGAGCGCATTTTGAGGAGGGCATTATGACCCAAGTAAGAGACAGACACAGAAGATGACAAATTTTGATTCTCAGTGTATGGTTCATGTTAATTTCTCCTGGAATGAAAAATCACCAAAATGTTTTGATTTATCTTATTCCTATCACCTGTACAGGCTAGAAGAAACTTATTCAGATCTAGAAATATAGGATATCATCATTATATCAATATCCTTATATCCATTATATCATATCAATATCCCTGCGTGATCTAAGATTAACATAGAATTACCATCTAGTCTATACCTAGTAGCTTTTGTTATATAACAAAACGCCACGAAACTGGTGGTTTAAAACAACTGTTTTATTTAGCTCACAAGTCTGTGGGTTCGGTGGTTTAGTCTTCTGGTCCAAGCCACTTGGCTGATCTCTGCTGGCCTGTCACGTGTGTTTGTGGTCAGCTGGGGAGTGGGCTCATGACAGGGTGATCTGGGTTGGCCTTACTCATATGTTGGTGGTTGAGAAGCTACTAACCATGGTGACTTGGTTCTCCTCCCAATGGTCTTCTGTCTTGTAACAGATTAGCAGAAGCTCGTTTTACATGGTGCTCTCAGAGAGCATCAAGAGAAAAGGTCCAACATGAACAAGTACTTTTCAAGTATCTGAAAGCCACATGGTCAAGCCCAGGGTCCATGTGTGAGATTACAGAAGGGGTGATCACAGGGAGGTGTGAATGAATTAGGGGGGTGGCATTACTGCAGTATCAACCACATAGTTCCCTTGCTTCATTTCATAGATACTAAATTAAGATGCCAAATTCTACACTATTTGGAAGACATAGTTACGTGATACTTTCGCCTGACTATCTCCTTTCACCTCTGTCCTGGTTTGTTGCTCAGTCCTTGTACAATTTAAAAAATTTTGTACTTCTTTTATAGCAATGTTTATGTTTGTCTTCCTTACAAGGTTCTTAGTTCTTTGAGGAAAAGGATCTTAATTTAGCACATAATAAGCATAGCATCAAGTAAATGAATAAATAGATGAGCTAATAAGGAATTAGTTGGTAATCACTTTTCTCAAAGGGATTTCTGTGTGGTGAAAGGACAAACAGGTTGCCGCTTAATTTGTAGAGTTCCTGTGTAGTAAAGAATTAACCTTACCCCCCAAAATTTCTGGCCTTTGCCCTCAGCTCCTGTGAAGTAATCTTTAGACCTGTGGAATGCCCTGCCTGATAAAAATGTCTTTATTTACCTGGGGGCCTTGGACCACACTGGCCAGTCGACAGTTTATGGTGGGGTCTGCTCCATGGCGTATCTGCTCTACTTCTGGAATAGTGAGAGACCCAGCCACATGGAAAGTTAACCATGTTTACATGATCAAGCGCCAGTAAAGATTCTGAATATCAAGACTCGAGTGAGCTTCCCTGGTCAGCAGTACCCCAAGTATGCTGCTCCGCATGTTTGCTGGGAGGAATCGGTGCTGTCCATAACCTCGTGGAGAAGGGATAACCGGAGGATCCATGTTTGGAATGTCCCTGGACTCTGCCCTAGGCGCTTTTCCTCTTGGCTGATTTTTTTTTTTTTCCCCCCTGCACCGCGCGTCTTATGGGATCTTAGTTTTCCGACCAGGGATGAACCCGTGCCCCCTGCAGTGGGAGCACGGAGTCCCAACCACTGGACCACCAGGGAACTCCCCTCTTGGCTGATTTTAATCTGTATCTTTTCAATGAAACAAAACATAACTGTAAGTATAACAGCTTCTGATTAGTTCTTCAAGTCTTTAGCACATCATTCAGTCTGAGGGTGGTCTTGGGGACCTCTGAATTCTGCAGTCGGTGGTGGTGATTTTTTTGGACTGTACTGTAAATCTTAAGCTGAAGCACTATTTTCCCAACAAATATGGTGAACATTTCCCAAACTCTTTTCCAAACAACTAGTCTCCTGTAATCTGCTAATAGATGTACTTTGAAAAAAAGGGTCTGTGTCCGAATTTGGCCTTAAAGCCATAGCAGCAAGACAGATAAAGTCCCTGCTGTCATGGGAATTACACTGTAGTGAGCTCCTGTGAAGTAATCTTTAGACCTGTGGAATGTCCTACCTGATAAAAATGTCTTTATTTACCTGGGGACCTTGGACCACACTGGGCAGTCGACAGTTTATGGTGGGGTCTGCTCCATGGCGTATCTGCTCTACTTCTGGAATAGTGAGAGACTCAGCCACATGGAAAGTTAACCATGTCAAGAATATCAGAGAGGGTTATAAAGGCTATAAATTTAATAAAACAGGATAATCTGAAAAGATCAACTGCTACAGGTGCTGATAGGAAAGAATATTTAGGAAGAGTAGCTGGGAAATGTGTGTCTGAGGATGCGATATTTTTCCTGCAATCGGAAGACAGGGACCAGCCATGCCAATATGTATGGCAAGAGATTTCAGGAGGAAATGTTGCTGAAAGGTCAGTGTGGCTGGATTCTAATGACAGGGGGGCAGAGTTCGGTGGACCAGGTCAGAGATGTGAGGAGGAACCTGGTCATTTGGGAAACTGGTTCTCCTAGTGTGGGCCAGTCATCAGCATCACAGGGGAGCTTACCAGAAATGCAAATTCCCAGTCTGGTCTAGACCTACCAAGTGAGAAATTCTGGTGGTGCATCCCAGCAGTCTATGTTTCAACAAGTTCTCCAAGTAATTCTGATGCATGTTTCAAATTTGATTACCACTGATGTAGGTTCTTGAAGCCCTAGTAAAGATATAGTTTTATCTGAAATACAATAAAAAGTGATAGAACCACTGAATGGCTTTAAGCACAGAGACAGTAAAATTTGATTTGTATTTTAAAATCACACTTCAATGGCTGTGTTATAGCAGGGGGCCTGAAGAGAATTGGGGAAATCAATGCTGGTGGTGCTGCCATCGTCCAGGTGAGAAGATACAGGGTAAAGTGCTGCTAGAAGATAGAGAAGGGATATGGGATACAGTTTGCAATTAAATATAAAATTGATTAGCCTTTAAATGAAGGACTTATCAGAGCTTCTTTGACCCTCAGTGCAGTGTGAACCTCTAAAAGAATAGTGTAATATGGGATTGATCCCCATTTGCATTTCACCATGGGACCCTTTATCTTCTATGCCGTTACACATTTATAGAAAATCTCCTAGGATGCTTGCTTCCGTGGAAAAGAAACATGGTTTGGAAAACAGCGCATTAGTGCTAAGAGAGAAAGAAGTCAAATACTTTATAATTAAAAAAGTCATAACTATATAACTTGCTTTAAAAATAAATGTAGTTTTCAAGAATATTCAGCCGCTACCAGGCTAACCAAGTGGTTTTCTAATAAAAGTCCCACTTTGGTGAATAGATAAGAGTTTTGCCTTTTAAAGAACGTCTCCAAGAGAGCTGCCCTCTCTGTAAATCATAACTGCAGTTATTCTCTGCCCAAATGGTCATTTTAAAATATGCAAAAGCACTATAATCAAATTAGAAGGAATTATATTTACTTTACATATATATTTTTATAATTTATTTAGCAAATCCCTCAAAAAAATAGGAGGTTGTTTGGCCCAGGTGCAAATTATAATTTTTAATTTAGTAAAGTATGGTTTTGAAACCCTTTATTATGTGAATGGTCAATCTATTCTGAGATTTTAAAGGATCAAGTCACCTTCTGATGAATGGCATTAGCAAAGCAATACTCGATATGCTCCAAAATTAGCTGGAATTCATCTTTTTTTTTTTAATGACAGGGAATATAATTTAGAAGTGTCAGACCCAGAAAGTTCACGTTCTCATGCAAGTTCCCTGTGAAGAAAAAGATGCGTTCACTCTGGACTCTTTTGGCAGAAGGCCTGAGGCATCACCATTTTTCTGAACTTGTATAAAAGTAGTTTTTAAAAAATCTGTGAACAACTTCAATATTGAGGTCTTTTCTGACGCTTACACTTTTATACTGTCAGTAGTTTCGTCTTTCCTCCATTCAGCAGGGTTTCTTTTTTTTTTCTCTTTGTGAATTTTCTTTTGAAAATGCTGAGCTATTATCAAGGTGCAGTAAACAGAACTCTCCTATGAAGAATGCCTGTTTCAAGCAGGCCCCTAGGCCTTCAGAAAGGACAGTGGAACAAAACCCACTCATTATCATTTCTCAGACTGAACCGGGTGAAATGTGACAAAGCACACTTGTGGAGAAGCTATCTGAACCAAGCACTTCTTTTCACGGGTAGGGCATTTGACCCCAGGGAACGACACAAACAACGAACGTAGTTTTTCCTCCTTTGCTTATATTTAGAGAGTAATTTAAAAATAGATTACAGAAAGTTTGAATATTCTAGAGTGGCTGGCTTTCCTAGCTGAGCTCTTAAAAGCACTCCAGATTGTTAACAATCATAATTATACCTTCACTCCTGGATACCGGAAATAATAGCACTGTTAATACAATGATATCCTTTTACTTCAGACTGACACTTGCACAAAAATGTAGGAGGTTAAACTGGGACTTTAAAATGGACACTGATGATTGTTGTGTTGAAATTGACATAGACAATATCGAACATGTGTATAATAAGATGTTGTTTTAGTGCAGAATAATTTGAGAATCAACTGCAAAGAGAGCTGACCACTCATGAATACTTGTTTGACGATGCAGTTAATATCAAAATGAACTAAAATTTTGGGGAAACCTTCAAAGAGTTCAAACATTAATGGTGCTTTTTGTCACTTGACTCTCTGAGACAGGTGTTTCAATTCCTCTTCACAAAATTTCTGTGTATTCACGACTTACATGTTAAAAGAAAAAAAATCATCAATATTTAGGTTTCCTTAATTCAAAATTTATACTTGTCTTGGTGTGTAAATAACTTGAAACTTAAAAAAATAAGTTTTCAATGAGCCTGCTGCTTTGACCATGTGTTAGACTTAGAAGTGGTTGTGGTGGGTGTCTACTGTTTACCTTCAATCCCTCCCATCCTCCATACCCCTCCCCACACTCATTTTCACAGATTCACACACACATACATACATGCTTTCTTTGGATTTACTCCTATCTCTACCACAGTAAGGGCACCCAACTAATTCACTACTGTTGACTGGTACAGAGGTGGGTACAAGATCAAGCGGGGGGTCAGAAATCTTCCCCGGGATTTTTTATTTCCCAGATTTGAACTGGAGCTAAAGATGCTATTCTTCTATAGTGATAAAGCCTGGAGCGTGAGATTAATAACTCGATTGTTTTTTCATTTTCATTACCATTTGTAAGAAAGAATTCCAATATATTTAAGTGAGTGTGCGGAGAAAAGCAGAGATGAGAGAGAGAAAAGGAATGAGACCTCCCCACACCTCACTTCCTGCCAACTGCCTGTGGTTATAAGAGATATCACAGTGTCTTTTCAATAATTCCCGATATTTGCTTATCCCAGCTAAAGTTGGGCTTCTGTATATTCCAACCCAAAGAGTCCTGGCTAATCCAGTAAGAAAAAAAATGCTTATTTCTGAATGGAGGGAAAACAGATTTTGGTTTCTGAAGGATCTTAATTTGAATACCAGGTCAATAATTTGATTGGCTATGTCTTTTGGGGTAAACTACTTTTCCCTCTATACCTCAGATTTATCTTTGATTACAGAAAAAATAGGTATAATGGTACCCAGTTTACTGTAAAGACTAATATATCACAATGCATGAAAATTTGAAATATGGTTCCCTTTCCCTTTCTTATCTAGGTATTTCTAAAACAAACTATTGCAAAAAAATGAAACAAGACATTTATGGTAGAGGAAGAATGGAAGTGATAATTTTACATCTATTTCTTATTGATTTTAATGATAGGGCAGTTTTCTTATAAGTTGACAAGCACCTATTAGAATGCTCCCAATGATAATGATATTGTTTACTCAAAATTAAATGTCACTGGGTGCAAGTTCCAATAAAAGTTTGAAAGTATCATATTCAGATACACAGAAGTCTATGGAATGACTTGCTAAATGAACCACCAACAAGCAATGGAAGAAAATAACCCAGGAACAAATAAATATCTACAGTATTTTGGAAAAGGAAAATTCCAAGTTTAAAGTGAATGAATGGCCATGCGTGGAAACTTTGTTTCACATTCAGCTCCAACTTTCAGGCTTGTGCAGCAAACTCCCAGGTTAATATTTTCTGCTAATTGTGATTTGCAGGTTGACCCTGTATATTTCACGGAAGCTCTCCCTTACCTCCCTTGGCTTTCTCCACAGAACACAGGTAGAAAGCTGGACACCACCCCGGGAAGATGAGTGAGCAGTGGGGCATATTCTTTGTCAGACAAGGCTGTGTGAAGGATGGGGAAGAAAGCTCCATTCACTAGGCACTTAGCTTGAAAGCACGAGAGACAAAAGAATTGATTCTGATGGGGAGTGGAGTGTTAGACCCTTTGATGACAGAAAAACCTTTCTTTAGAGATAACGTGACACTCATGGGTGGATATCATGGAGAGCAGGGCCCTTGATAAACTGATTCCTACTGTAAACTGTGATATAATGTCAATTACAGGTATATCAACTTACCTCAGCACTTCACTTTATAGTGTATAAAATCTTTTCTCATACCTGAGTTTAGTTCACCTCCAGCAGCCTGGAGTAATAAGTAGGTCAGGAAGTAAAGCCTCAGTTATCTCAGAGGGCTTATATTTTTTGCCCAAAGTCACAGCCAGTGAGTGCTGGGGCAGGGTTGAAAGCCAGGCCTACTAGATACAGCCAAATTTTGCTATCATCTCCCCATGCTGTCCATGCATGCGAGCACCTGTGAGTCAGGCCACCCCAAGAAACCCTGGGATGGAGCGTGGTTAGTACTCTGTCTTCTTCCATACTGTTTTCTTTCACAGTTTTATTTCTTCCTTTTTCCCCCCTGTATTCCTGCTTAATTTATATTCCTTCTCTCCCTTACTCCCCTTGCACTATTGCATTATTCTCTACTCTAAATGTATATATTAAAAGTATTTTAACAGCTATACTACCACTGCTTTTCACAACAATCCTGTAATGGAAGAAAAAATTCCAGCCCCATTTACCTGTGAGAGAAGCTGATATGCAGAGATGTTCTACAACCACGCAGGGCACGAAGGCAGTATCAGGACCAGGTTCCCAGATGCATGAAGACAGGCAGAACCTTAGTGCCTTTCACTGTTTTAAAGCCTTGATAAGAAAACCGGTTTCACAGCCAGAAAGCAGGTTGTCAATGTGTTTAAATTCATCCACCCACCCATCCATCTATCACCATACATATCTATCCAACAGAGAATGTTACTCTTGACTCTGAAATGGCAGAGGTAAAAAGATCCAATGGTCCCTGCCGTTAAAGAACTCACAACATGTTATGTGAGACACACTTTGGCAGATCCTATGGGGGAAATAATGAAGAATGAGCCACTATTCTAAAGAAGTGTGCCCCTAGGGTGGAGATGCGCAGGTGCACTTATTAATGGGGAGGTCATTCGAGTTGAATGACCAAGACTTGATACCAAAGGTCTTGAACTGTGTGTGACTTTGGCAAGTTATTCTCCTTGAGATTTTAGGCAGAGGAAATAACATATTGGGGAGGAAGGGTATTTGGGTCAACAACTACATTTAAGTACTATGAGAGTTCTAGCTAGCTCTTCCATTCTTTTCTAATTGATGTTACATAAATTCTCTCTCCTAGCTCCTATCCCTACCCGCTGCGCGCCCAGAATATGGAAACAGACACATTTTATATTAAGTTTACATGCATGAATAATATCTGCAATAAAAGCTATTAAGTCCACTGAATTCAGTATTCCCAGACCATTTTTATATTGCCCTTTCTGCTAATTGGTGCCCAAGGAAATGGATGTGACACAGCATCTGGAAAATACAGGAGAAAACCAAACAAAACTAACTGCAGCAAAAAACATGGTTTAAACAAGAAATTAGTTACCTTACAGAGTCTTCTTTAGACATACTATATTTATTGACATGCTAAATGAGGCCAAGATGAGCAAGGGAAATACTGATTAAGAGAATAGAACTGAATTTTAAATTCCAGTTTTTAAAAAAAAGAAGAGCTAATAAGAATTAATGGTGTTGAAGGAATCGATGAGAACTAGTAATCTATTTTTAAATAGTGCAAAACAATATGACTATGTATTAGATTGCTGTAAGTGAGCAAATAAATAGGAAATAAGGTTTACATTTTCTAGGAAATTGTAAATCTTGACAGTGAGTTTCAAGGAAAACTTCTTTTGCCAAAATGTCTACATTTTATACTGACATGTCACATTGTTGGCCCTGCCCCACCCCAAACACACAACTCTATCCATTGTCATTTTGATTTGGGTCATGATTAACACCCAGAAGAAATCCCTAAGAATGTAAACATTTTAACCAGAGCTTCCTACAAGTATGAGTAGTTCTGCCTAGGCTTTAGGAATAAGTCGACTGGAGCTAGAGATATTTAGCCTGGAAAAGAGAAGATTAGGGGAATATAGTAAGTATGTTTTAAAAAGTGAAAGATTAGCCTTTGGAAGAAAGATGAGTTTTGTAATTTGGGACATCAGAAAATAGAATCAGCACCAGTAGATAAAGGTAGAAGAGAACAGTGTGGTTCATAAAAAGGAAGAACTGTCTAATAATTAAGCGTGATTGGAGCTGAATGGCTTGGACGTGGCCAGTTCCCTGTCCTTGGAGGCGTCTTTGCAAATGCTCAGTATCCACTGAGTTGGAGTGTATGAGAAGAGATTAAGTGACAGATGGAAGAGTAAACTAGAGCAGCATTTTGAAAACTGTGGGCTATACCACATTAAAGGATGTGGCATCAAATTAATGGATCTTGCACAGCATTTTTAAAGGAATATGTTAATTGTTTTTACAAAAAGTAGTCATTCATGTTTATTGCAGATAATATACAAATATAGGTAAATTTAAAAAATAATCCAGAAACAGTATTATAGAGAAAATCATCTTAATCACTGTACTTTCTTTTAACACATTTCTGTCTTGTAGATATATGTCTAAGCATATCTATCACCTATCTATATATGTAGGTGTGCATATTAAATGCACATTTAAATGTATGTATACATTTCTTTTTTTTTTTTTTTTTTATAAACATCTTTATTGAAGTATAATTGCCTTACAATAGTGTGTTAGCTTCTGCTTTATAACAAAGTGAATCAGTTATACATATACAATATGTTCCCATTTCTCTTCCCTCTTGCATCTCCCTCCCTCCGACCCTCCCCATCCCACCCCTCTAGGTGGTCACAAAGCACCGAGCTGATCTCCCTGTGCTATGCGGCTGCTTCCCACTAGTTATCTATTTTACATTTGGTAGTGTATATATGTCCATGACACTCTCTTACCCTGTCACATCTCACCCCACCCCCTCCCCATATCCTCAAGTCCATTCTCTAGTAGGTCTGTGTCTTTATTCCCGTCTTGCCACTAGGTTCTTCATGGCCTTTTTTTTTTTTTTTTTTTTCCCTTAGATTCCGTATATATGTGTTAGCATACTGTATTTGTTTTTCTCTTTCTGACTTACTTCACTCTGTATGACAGACTCTAACTCCATCCACCTCATTACAAATACCTCCATTTCATTTCTTTTTATGGCTGAGTAATATTCCATTGTATATATGTGCCACATCTTCTTTATCCATTCATCTGTCGATGGACATTTAGGTTGCTTCCATGTCCTGGCTATTGTAAATAGAGCTGCAATGAACATTTTGGTACATGACTCTTTTTGACCTATGGTTTTCTCAGGGTATATGCCCAGTAGTGGGATTGCTGGGTCGTATGGTAGTTCTATTTGTAGTTTTTTCAGGAACCTCCATACTGTTCTCCATAGTGGCTGTATCAATTTACATTCCCACCAACAGTGCAAGAGTGTTCCCTTTCCTCCACACCCTCTCCAGCATTTATTGTTTCTAGATTTTTTGATGATGGCCATTCTGACCGGTGTGAGATGATATCTCATTGTAGTTTTGATTTGCATTTCTCTAATGATTAATGATGTTGAGCATTCTTTCATGTGTCTGTAGGCCATCTGTATATCTTCTTTGGAGAAATGTCTATTTAGGTCTTCTGCCCATTTTTGGATTGGGTTGTTGGTTTTTTTGTTATTGAGCTGCATGAGCTGCTTGTAAATCTTGGAGATTAATCCTTTGTCAGTTGCTTCATTTGCAAATATTTTCTCCCATTCTGATGGTTGTCTTTTGGTCTTGTTTATGGTTTCCTTTGCTGTGCAAAAGCTTTTAAGTTTCATTAGGTCCCATTTGTTTATTTGTGTTCTTATTTCCATTTCTCTGGGAGCTGGGTCAAAAAGAATCTTGCTGTGATGTATGTCATAGAGTGTTCTGCCTATGTTTTCTTCTAAGAGTTTGATAGTGTCTGCCCTTACACTTAGGTCTTTAATCCATTTTGAGTTTATTTTTGTGCATGGTGTAAGGGAGTGTTCTAATTTCATACTTTTACATGTACCTGTCCAATTTTCCCAGCACCACTGATTGAAGAGGCTGTCTTTTCTCCACTGTATATTCTTGCCTCCTTTATCAAAGATAAGGTGACCATATGTGTGTGGGTTTATCTCTTGGCTTTCTATCCTGTTCCATTGATCTATATTTCTGTTTTTGTGCCAGTACCAAACTGTCTTGATTACTGAAGCTTTGTAATATAGTCTGAAGTCAGGAAGCCTGATTCCCCCAGCTCCATTTTTCATTCTCAAGATTGCTTTGGCTATTCGGGGTCTTTTGTGTTTCCATACAAATTGTGAAATTTTTTGTTCTAGTTCTGTGAAAAATGCCAGTGGTAGTTTGATAGGGATTGCATTGAATCTGTAGATTGCTTTGGGTAGTAGAGTCATTTTCACAATGTTGATTCTTCCAATCCAGGAACATGGTATATCTCTCCATCTATTTGTATCATCTTTAATTTCTTTCATCAGTGTCTTATAATTTTCTGCATACAGGTCTTTTGTCTCCTTAGGTAGGTTTATTCCTAGATATTTTATTCTTTTTGTTGCAATGGTAAATGGGAGTGTTTTCTTAATTTCACTTTCAGATTTTTCGTCATTAGTGTATAGAAATGCAAGAGATTTCTGTGCATTAATTTTGTATCCTGCTACTTTACCAAATTCATTGATTAGCTCTAGGAGTTTTCTGGTAGCATCTTTAGGATTCTCTATGTATAGTATCATGTCGTCTGCAAATAGTGACAGCTTTACTTCTTCTTTTCCGATTTGGATTCCTTTTATTTCTTTGTCTTCTCTGATTGCTGTGGCTAACACTTCCAAAACTATGTTGAATAATAGTGGTGAGAGTGGGCAACCTTGTCTTGTTCCTGATCTTAGTGGAAATAGTTTCAGTTTTTCACCATTGAGGACAGTGTTGGCTGTGGGTTTGTCATATATGGCCTTTATTATGTTGAGGAAAGTTCCCTCTATGCCTACTTTCTGCAGGGCTTTTATCATAAATGGGTGTTGAATTTTGTCGAAAGCTTTCTCTGCATCTATTGAGATGATCATATGGTTTTTCTCCTTCAATTTGTTAATATGGTGTATCACATTGATTGATTTGCGTATATTGAAGAATCCTTGCATTCCTGGGATAAACCCCACTTGATCATGGTGTATGATCCTTTTAATGTGCTGTTGGATTCTGTTTGCTAGTATTTTGTTGAGGATTTTTGCATCTATGTTCATCAGTGATATTGGCCTGTAGTTTTCTTTCTTTGTGACATCTTTGTCTGGTTTTGGTATCAGGGTGATGGTGGCCTCGTAGAATGAGTTTGGGAGTGTTCCTCCCTCTGCAATATTTTGGAAGAGTTTGAGAAGGATAGGTGTTAGCTCTTCTCTAAATGTTTGATAGAATTCACCTGTGAAGCCATCTGGTCCTGGGCTTTTGTTTGTTGGAAGGTTTTTAATCACAGTTTCAATTTCAGTGCTTGTGATTGGTCTGTTCATATTTTCTATTTCTTCCTGGTTCAGTCTCGGCAGTTTGTGCATTTCTAAGAATCTGTCCATTTCTTCCAGGTTGTCCATTTTATTGGCATAGAGTTGCTTGTAGTAATCTCTCATGATCTTTTGTATTTCTGCAGTGTCAGTGGTTACTTCTCCTTTTTCATTTCTAATTCTATTGATCTGAGTCTTCTCCCTTTTTCTCTTGATGAGTCTGGCTGATGGTTTATCAATTTTGTTTATCTTCTCAAAGAACCAGCTTTTAGTTTCATTGATTTTTGCTATTGTTTCCTTCATTTCTTTTTCATTTATTTCTGACCTGATCTTTATAATTTCTTTCCTTCTGCTGGCTTTGGGGTTTTTTTGTTCTTCTTTCTCTAATTGCTTCAGGTGCAAGGTTAGATTGTTTATTCGAGATGTTTCCTGTTTCTTGAGGTAGGCTTGTATTGCTATAAACTTCCCTCTTAGCACTGCTTTTGCTGCGTCCCATAGGTTTTGGGTTGTCGTATCTCCATTGTCATTTGTTGTATACATTTCTAAATACACTTTTTTTAAAAAAATTTTTTTATTGACTGCACCGTGCACCTTGCCGGATCTTAGTTCCCCAACCAGGGATTGAACTCAGGGCTGTCAGTGAAAACCTGCAGTCCTAACCACTGGACTGCCAGGGAATTCCCAACATTCGAAATATATCGTTTTCTTCACATGTTTGGAGGGCTAAAAAGCCCTATAAGATATTTTAAATTAATGCCGCCCTGGTAAAAATGTGGCAAGTCCTGTGCTTTGCACTCTGCATATATTGTTTTGCCTAGTTCTTCTATCCACAGTGAGGTAAATATTATTATGCCCAGTTTACAGATGAGGATGCTGAGGATTAGAAAGATTAGTTTTGTTATCTGGGTCATGTTATCTGGGTGATTTATCAAAGTCAAACCAATAGTGTCTGGCCTGGAATTTGAACTAAATGTGTTCTAAACCACTGGCTGTAGTGCCTGGGGTTTGCCGGGAAGGGAAGCGGAGTCTGCAGGCTGGAGCCTGCAGGGTGTGTTTTGTGGCTTCGCGTATATGCGCGGGCGGGGGGGCTGCTGATGGTAAATACAGGTCCACATGGAAGGGCAGTAGGAGGATGGGCTGGGATGCGCTGAGGGTCGCGGTGGCCCAGAGAATGGCAGAATCAGGCCCGAAGAGCTCCTCCCGTCACCCCTCGTCCAAGAGGAAGCCAAGTCTCAGAGGATCTCGCGAGTTTTTAGGAGGCTGGCGGGATTGGCCTGGGAGGAGAAACACCTGGGTGCCGCCCGTGCCGAAGGCTGCTCCTCCCAGACTCCTTAGAAGGAAGTCCGGCTCACACCACCTACCAAGCAAACACCTCCTGTGGCTGCTTCCCGTGCTGCTGTCCGCAGGGCGTCCCGGCAGCGGCCTGTTGCCCAGCCCTCCCCAGCTGTCGAGGATCTGGCTCTGACCGGCGGCTGTGCGGGGGCGGTACCATCTAAGGCCCGAGTGGGAGAGTGAAGTGCTCGAGCTTGGGCTGCAAGTCTATTGACTTCTGGGAGGCGAAAGGGCCAGGGCAGACCCCCAGGTTGCTGGTGTGGGCCACTGGAGGCCCCAGCTGATGTCTGCCAGGTCCAAGGCTGCAGCAACCTGAGCGGGCCATGCCATTGCACGTCCTCCGGGCTGTTGTTCCTCTGCGCTGCGCCCGTAAGCAGTGAGGGGCCTAGGCGTTGTCTACGGAGACCATAGCTGCCTGTTCCTGGAGCGTTTCCCCTGAAGAAGAGCCTCAGGTAATTGCTCTCTCTTTCTGGAAATGTAAATTCGTTCAGTTCCTATGGAAAACAGTGTGGAGGTTTCTCCAAAAATTAAAAATAGAACTGCCATGTGATCCAGCAATTCCACTTCTGGGTATATGTCCAAAGGAAATGAAAATAGGATATCAAAGACATATATGCAACCCCATGTTTATTGCAGCATTATTCATAGTAGCCACCATAGGGAGATAACCGAGGTCTCCATCAATGGATGAATAAAGAAGATATGTATGTATACATATAATGGAATATTATTCAGCCACAATAAAGAAGTAAATTCTGCCATTTACAATAATATGTATGAACCTTTGGATCTTGAAGCCATTATGCTAAGCATCAAGGTAAGACAGAGAAAGACAAATACTGTATGATATCACTGATATGTGGGATCTAAAAAAGCAGAACTGGTACCAGAGGCTGGGGGCGGGGGTAGGGAAATTGGGGCTGTGTTGTTTAAGGGTACAAACTTGGAACTAGTAGATAAATAAGTCCTGGAGATCTAATGCACTGCATACGGGTTATAGACAACAATACCGTTTTATAAACTTCGAAGTTGCTTAAGATGCTAGATCTTAATTGTTCCCAATACAAAAAAGAAATGATAATCACGTGAAGTGATAGAGGTGTTAGCTAATGCTACTGTGGTAATCATATTACAGTATAAAATTGTATCCAATCAGGATGTTACTCTTATACAATGTTCTATGTCAATTATATCTGAATAAAGATAAAATTAAAAAAATTTTTAAATGTGTATAGAAGAGTTATGCACCACAGACTGTATTAAACTCATTTTCAATACTTTGATGCCAGTGTTGAACACCTGGAAATTAAATTATTTGGATATTTATCCCATCTTGGCCTCTAACCAGTTGTGGGACCTAAGATGAATCATTATGTTTCTACAGGTCTCTGTCTATCAGCATTGTATTGGCCAGGGCGCTCCAGAGAAATAGAACCAATAGTAGAGAGAGAGAGAGAGGGAGAGAGGGAGAGAGAAATTGGGAAAGAGAGGGAGAGATTTAAGAGAATTTTTAATATGGTGTTTGGCTCACTCGGTTATGGAGGCTGAGAAGTCCCACAATACACTGTCTATAAGCTGGAGAACCAGGAAAGCTAGTAGTATAATTCAGACAGAGTCTGAAGGCCTGAGAACCAGGCTCCTTTGTCTGAGGGCAGAAGAAGGTGGATGTCCCATCTCCAGAAGAGAGAAAAAGAATTTGCCCTTCCTTCACCTTTTTGTTCTATTCCGGTCCTTAATGGATTGGACTGTGCCCACTCACATTGGTGAGGGTGACCTTCTTTACTCAGTTTACTGATTCAAATGCTTCTGGAAATACCCTCACAGATACACCTAGAATAATGTTTTACCAGTTATCTAGGCATCCCTTAGCCCAGGCAAATTGATACATAAGATTAACTATCACAAGTGTTTTGTTTTGTTTTTTTAAGGTATAATATCTAATGCAGTAAAAGTCACCCTTTCTAGTATAAGTTATGTGATACTGACAAATGCATGCAGCTGCGTGACCACCACCACAATTAAGATACGGAAAAGTTCACCTGCCAAATTCCCACATGTCCTCTTGTTGTGAACCCTTCCCCCCCACCCCCAGTCTGGCAACCACTGTACTGTTTTCTGTCCCTATAGTTCTGCTTTTGCAACAATGTCATAAGTGGTATTATGCAGAATCATACTGTCAGTAATCTTTTGTGTCTGGTTCCTTTCACTTTGCCTACTGTTTTGGGAATCATCAACATTGTCTCATGTGTGAATAATTTGTTCCAGTTTATTGCTGAGCAGTATTCCATTATTGTACGGATGGACCATGGTTAGTTTATCCATTCTATGCATGAGGAACACTTAGATTGTTGCCAGTCTTTTGCATGGATGACACTAGATCTGCATTCCACCCAGGAAAATGTAGGAGTTCCTGTTGTTCTGCATTTTTACCATTGGTTGGAATTATCAGTTTATTTTTTTTTTTCCTTTTATTTTAGCCATTCTAATAGATGTGTGGAGGTGGTTTATTCTGGTTTTAATTTGCATTTCTCTAATGACTAATGATGCGGAACACTTTTTCATTTCCCTATTTGTCATTCATATAACTGCTTTGGTATAGTTTTTGTTCATATATTTTACTCATTTTAAAAAATGTGCTTTATTTTATTATTGAGTTTTCAGAGTTCTTTATATACTAGATGCAGGTCCTTTAATAGTTGTATAATTTGCAAGCTTTTTCCCAGTATGTGGCCTATTTTTAATTCTCTTAACAGTGTCTTTTGAAGAGTAGCTGTTCTTAATTTTACTTAAGTTCAGTGTATAAGTTTTTCTCTTGCGCACCTCACTTTTGTGTTATATCTAAGAAGTCTTTGTTCAACTCAAGGTTAAAAAGATTTTCTCCTGTGGTTTCTTCTGAAAGTTATATAGTTTCAGGTTTTATGTTTAGGTTTATGATCCATTTGGAAATAATTTTTGTATAAGGTGTGATATATAGATTGCGATTCATTCATTTGGCTTATGAATATTCATTTATGCCAGCACCATTTGTTGAAAAGACTATCATTTTTCCATTGAATTACCTTTGCACTTTTGCAGAAAATGAATTGATCATACATGTGGCTCTATTTGTGGACTATTTATTTATTCCATTGATCTATATATCTAGCATTTTAATGGAATAAATATACTAGAAAAATAAAGAAAAGAGAAATGAAGGAAAGGAAATAAAACATGAGAGGAAAGAAGGAAAGGGAAGGGAAGGGAAAAGAAAGGAAAATATAAGTATGTATCTTTCCTGGTAAGGGCAAATGTTATTTCATGAAGCTTCTTGTTCAGTTAAATGTGTGTATATGTGTGTGTGTGTGTGTGTGTGTGTGTGTGTCTACTGAATCATCCTGTATAGTACTTTTGAGGTTTCAGTCACAACTAGGGAAATACTGAATTAGATGTCTTTTTCTCCCCTCATCTAAGATCTCTAAGATTGATGCCTTAGTGGTTTGATCTCATTCTGGCTCTTCCCCCTCACCTGTAAATACATTGCATGAAAGATAAACAGCTGAAATGATAGAATATTTAAGATTTGAATATATTTGAGGTAATGGAAATGGGTAATGTGCTCAATAAGGACTATATTCTCATTTAGAAAATCCTACCCATGTTTTACATGTATGCCCTTAGGAAAATTAACCCCATCCTTTTTATTTGTTTTCTGCGATCAATCGATCCATCGATAGATAATCTCCCAGTTCTACTTTTGTTCTCTTCAACGGTTCATGAAGTTTGCAATTCCTTCTGCCTTTCCCTCAACATATGTGTTCCCCTTCTTCTACAATAACTGACTTCATGATTAGGCAAATGTCATTTAGGAAAAAAAATGCATTCGTGTGTGTCAATGTGATTATGTTCTTACTGATGGTATATAGGGTGAAGTGTCATGTGACAGATTCAGAGCTTTTTAATTTATTTTTTCCTTGAATGAAGTACTGTCATGAATACTATGCTCTGTTTCATTCTTTCCTTTTTAATCTTTTCTAGTGACTAGATTGAGCATGCAAGCTTGCAAATTTGAAGATGAAGCTCACACCCACCAGTGCTGAAAGGAGCCTGAGTTGCTGAGAATTTCATAGAGTGAAACTGTCATTCCAACTACTGGCAGCATAACACTGTTCATTCAGGTAAGGAACACTCAACTTAGATCCTGTTTTTTTTAATTTATTTTATTGAAGTATAGCTGATTTTTGATGTTGTGTTAGTTTCTGGTGTACAGCAAAGTGATTCAGTTATTCATATATGTATGTTATATATATAATATGTATTCTTTTTCATATTCTTTTTCATTATGATCTATTACAGGATATTGAGTATAGTTCCCTGTGCTATACAGTAGGACCTTGTTGTTTATCCATTCTATATATAATAGTTTGCACTGCTAGTCCCAAACTCCCAATCCATCCCTCCCCCCCAACACACCCCCCCAACCACTAGTCTGTTCTCTATGCCTGTGAGTCTGTTTCTGTTCGTAGATAAGGTCATTTGTGTCATATTTTAGATTCCACATATAAATGATGTCATATGGTATTTGTCTTTCTCTTTCTGACTTCACTTAGTATGATAACCTTTAGATCCATCCATGTAGCTGCAAACGGCATTATTTCTTTTTTTTTATGACTGAGTAATATTCCATTGTGTGTTTCCTCTTTATCCATTCATCTGTTGATGGATATTTAGGTTGTTTCTGTGCATTTTAAATACTGCTGCCATGAACATAGAGGTGCATGTATCTTTTCTGAATTACAGTTTTGTCCAGATATATGCCCAGGAGTGGAATTACTGGATCATATGGCAACTCTATTTATAGTTTTTTGAGGAACCTCCATAACTGTTTTCCATAGTGGCTGCACCAATTTACATTCCCACCAACAGTGTACGAGGGTTCCCTTTTCTTGACACCCTCTCCAGCATTTGTTATTTGTAGGCTTTTTAATGATGGGCATTCTGACCGGTGTGAGGTGGTACCTCATTGTAGTTTTGAATTGCATTTCTCTAATAATTGGCGGTGTTGAGCATCTTTTCATGTGCCTATTGGCCATCATATGTCTTCTTTGGGGAAATATCTATTCAGATCTTCTTCCCATTTTTTGATTGGGTTGTTTGTTTTCTGTTATTCAGTTGCATGAGCTGTTTGTACATTTTGGAAATTAAGCCCTTGTTGGTCGCATCATTTGCAGATATTTTCTCCCAGTCTGTAGGTAGTCTTTTCATCTTGTTTATTGTTTCCTTTGCTGTTCAAAAGCTTATAAGTTTGATTAGGTCCCATTTGTTTATTTTTACTTGTATTTCTGTTGCACTGGTAGACTGACCTAAGAAAACATTGGTATGATTTATGTCAGAGAAAGTTTTGCCTATATTCTCTTCTAGGAGTTAAATCTTATTTTATTTTATTTTTTTAGTTAATTTAGGTTTTTCTGTTACTTACAATGACACAGCCATCATCCCTTGACAGTATCCTGATGTCCCCTCACCACTGTACATGATCCCTTTGTTTTCCCCACCTATATAAATCGTCACACCACACTGATACCGGTTTAGACCAACGGAACTTGGAGTCAACTGTGATTCTTCTTCTCTCTCCTCATTCAATCCATCAGCAGAATCTCTGTATTCAGCCTTCACAGCATGTGTCGAAACCACCTTTTTCTTATCCTTTGAACGTGGCCTGAGCCATCGTCATCTCTCCTGTGGATTGTTACAGTTACCCTACAGGGGGGTCTCTCCTCTTCTACAATTGCTCCTTTAATTCAGTTCTCATCAGGACAAGCAGAGGGAGGCTTCTTGAAATCATAGTACACCACTGCACCCTCTGCTCCAACCCTGCCAAGGGCTCCAGTCTCATTCAGTTAATCCAGAGCTCTTAGAATCGCTTATAAGATGCCAGTTTTTCTGACCCCCTTATTTCTCTTCCGTCTTCTCCTCTGTTTTCTCTTATTCTCTGATTTCTATCCACCCTGGCCTGCCTGCTGTTTTCTCTGCCAGATACCCTCTTACCCCAGATACACTCATAGTTCACTCCTTTCCTCCTTTCAGGTCTCTGCTTAGATGTAAACTCATCTGAGAGGTTTTTTTCACTTACATAAAATATTATCCCTTACAACACTTTACATCTCATACCTTTTCCATATTTTTTTACAACGCTTAACCTCACAGACATTATCTTTTTAAATTCATATGTTGACTCTCACAGACAGCAGGATTTTGTTTTGTTCACTGATGTATCTACAGTACCTAGAACAGTGTTTGGCATGTATGGTATCCACTCAAAAAAACATTTGTTGAGTGAATGAATAAATGGATAAGAAGAAGATGGGTTGTATACTTTTGAATCACGACTGCTATAATCACGAATTGTTTCTACCTAGAAAGTCTTGAGGAATTAATTTACCTGTGACCCTCAAGTTCCTCCTCTCTCAAGTGGGCATAGTAATACTTACCCGAGCATCCTGATGTGAGAGTTAAATAAAATTATCCTAGTAAAAAATGTTCATGCACAAGGCCCTTTACAAAGAGAGATTCAATACAAGTTTGACAAATCAATGAATGTTGAAAAAAATGTAACCAAAGGCATCTAATGATTTTGAGGGAAAGTATCTTGCAAGATTTTCCAGGCTAATGACATGAGTAAATTCAGATAATCTCCAAGCATTAAATAGAATTTACAGTGCCTTAATTCAGTTCTCCAAAGCATTAAACATCCATGATTAAGAAATATCTGTGTGTCTTATGACTTATCAAATGAATGCTATTTCTGATAAATCTGCAGCATTTGGCTGGAGGCTTGGGAGCCTTTGTGGCTGACCTCCTGAGAGCAATCTTGGTGAGAGATTGACACTTTCCAAGGAATACCTTGTCCCCAGGGAAGGCTGCTGTAGTTTTTAACATGCAGAGATGGCCCTTTTATTGCTCTATTCACATGGAACGTGCCTCCCTTGGGAGTGCAGTCAGCTCAGATCTGAGCCCTTTCCCACCACAGTAATCCTGAGATAAATTAATTTGGAAACCTTCCTGTCATCCCTGACATCCTTGTCAGTCTTCATCTCCTCTGCTGGACTCCTTTCTCCCTCACCTCCTGGCCCAAGCTCTTCTAGTCTTCCTGTTTTGTCTCTAGCTCTGTCCACTTCTTCCATCTCAAGACTTTCCATTGAGCCCAAAGAAACCCGCTTTTCCTCCTTAACAGCCTGAAATTTCTCTTCTCCTTCTGGTATCAACATATACATTTTTCTCTAATGAGGACATTTGCCCCCTGAAGTTATCTCAAGCTTGTGCTGCTCATGCCTTTGTACTTCGTATACCCCAGGCTTTGGAGGTAGGTTGGAATTTCTCATCAGGTTTTTGCCATAGGACTTTCTGCTCTGATGGAAGTGTTTACTATATTTCCATGCTGTCCAACATGGTAGCCACAAGCTAAACATGACTATGGAGCACTTGGAAGGTGTTTAGTGTCACTTAGGAAGTGATTTTTTAATTTAATTTTATTAATTTAAATTGAATGGTCAAAAATGGCTACTGTCTACAATATTGGACATCACAGTTCTAGACCCTTTCTCCTCCACCCTCAAGTAAAAGGATATATTTGATTCTAGAGATACCACCCTCTACCCTTTAACCTCTAACTAATTCAGTTAATCAGCTGAACTGATCAATTCTTTGTCTCCTGGTTTGCTGTCATGTATTCAGTTTCAAGTCCTGCCGTTACTCTGGGTAACTTCAGCTTATACACATGTAACTCCTGTTCAATGCCTGATGCCCCAATTCTTTTTTTTTTTTTTTTTACTTTTATTTGCATTTATTTTTTGCAGCATTTATTCCCGGGCCATAAGTTTTTGTTTCTTCAATTTCTTCTGGGATATCTTTTTCTTCTGGGCAACCTCCTCTTCTGGTTTAGGAACAATCTGTTCTTTTTCAGTAAGGATCATCTCAATGTGGCAGGGAGAGCTCATGTATGGGTTGATCCGACCGTGAGCTCTGTATGTCCTGCGCTGCATCTTGGGGGCTTTGTTCACCTGGATATGCTCAATGACCAGAGAATCTACATCTAAGCCCTTAAGTTCAGCATTACCCTCTGCATTTTTGAGCATGTGCAGTAAAAATTCAGCACTCTTTTTGGGCCACCGACCCTGCGTCCAGCCCCACTGTTTGGCCTGGGCACACCTACCAATTCCACCATTGTAACGACGGAACGGCACATACTGCTTCTTTAAAGTGACATCCTTCAGATACTTGGTGGTTTTTCAGATATGCATACCCTTAATGGCCTGGGCTGTTTCACGAGTGTTCTTAAAGTGAACACGAAGATTTGAACCTCTCGACTTGCATGATTTTGTGGGGTTTTCTGGGTCAAGTGAATAGCGAACCATTTTTAGAGGTCACCTCAGGCCGCTGACCGGAAAAGGCCCCAATTCTTAATATTCTTACATTTAATTTACTCTGCCCCATAAGTTACTCACACCTGAAATGTTAAAGTCAAACCATGCCATCTTCTGACAGCCTGCAACATAGCTGAGAGGAGAAAGGTTAGATAATGATGTTGTTTGTCTCTTAGATGGCCCATCTACTAGAAAGTGTTCCCTGGTGCTTCAGTTTATATTTAAGAAATCTTCCCTACTATAAACCACCACCAACCTGGTCCATGACATTGCAGCACTTAATACTATTCCAACATAATACACTGTAGCACTTAACAGCACTGACTGTAGCTACCTCTTGACTTCTCTATCTTCCCGTTAGAGCATGGGAATAAAACTTTCTTACTTACGTACTACTGCAGAACAATCACGTATAAGGTTCTCAATAAATGACTGGAGGTATGAGTTAGTGAATGAATGGACTCATTATTTTATTTGCCGAAGAGAGGAGGGACAGTGATTTATAAACAGATACCTGAAAACTACCTGAGACTCAGAGGAATTATAAACAGTGATCTGAATAAAGAAACAGGGCTGTATTCCATCTCCTGGTAATCACAGAGATCCAGGCTGGATCACAGGTATATTAGGGTAGTCTCTTCTTGATGAAGATGTGTATTTATAACTAGAACTTTATCTACCAGATCAATTTTGTAGGTGATAATTAGTAATTTCATCAGATTTAGAGCTATTACAGAGTTCTTAACTCAAGTTTCACAGCTTTTATTAGAACTTACACTTTTGGATTTTCTTGGTTGATTTTTTTTGTCTGTTTATTTTTTAAAACCACTTTATTGAGATATTATTGGCATACAAAAAGCTGTACATATTTAATATATACGATATTATAAGTTTGGAGATAAGTATAATATATTCTGTGAAACCATCACCACAGTCAAGATCATAAACATCTGTTACCATCAAAAGTTTCTCCTGTCTTTATTTTTGTGTGTATATGATAAGAACACAACATAAAATCTATGCTCTTAGCAATTTTTAATTATACATTACAGGTTTGTTTACTATAGGCACTATGCTGTGCAGAAGACCTCTAGGACTCGTTTATCTTGCATAACTGAGATTTTGTTCTCTTCGACCAATACCCCCTCATTTCCCCATTCCCCCCCCACCCCTAGTAACCATCATTCTACTCTCTGCTTCTACGAGTTTGACTTTTTAGATGACTCGTATAAGTGGGAGCATGTAGTATTTGATCTTCTGTGACTGGCTTATTTTACTTAGCATAATGTCTTCTAGGTTCATGTATATTGTCACAAATGGTAGGATTTCCTTATTTTTTAATATTCCATTGCATATAAATACCATGTTTTCTTTATCCATTCATTCATTAGTGGACATATAGATTGCTTTCATGTCTTGGCTATTGTGAATAATGCTGCGGTGAACATGGGGGGTGCAGATAGCTCTTTGAGATAGTGTTTTCATTTCTTTTGGATATATGCCCTGAAGTGAGATTGCTAGATCATTTGGTAGCTCTATTTTTAATATTTTGAGGAACCGCTATACTATTTTCCACAGTGGCTATACCAGTTTGTATTCTTAACAGTGTACAAATTTTCCCTTTTCTCCACATCCTCATCAGTACTTTATATCCATTGTGTTTTGTTTTTTTAAAAAAATAGCCATCCTAACAGGTGAAAGGTGTGAGGTAATATCTCACTGTGGTTTTGCTTTGCATTTTCCTGATGATTAGTGATATTGAACACTGTTTCATATACCTGTTGATCATTTGTGTATCTTCTTTCGAGAAATGTCTATTTAGATCCTTTGCCCATTTTTTAATTGAGTTATTTAGTTTGTGTTTGTTTTGTTATTTTCATTTTCTTTTTTTTTTTTTTTAAGATTTTTTTGATGTGGACCATTTTTAAAGCCTTTATTGAATTTGTTACAGTATTGCTTCTGTTTTGTGCTTTGGCTTTTTGGCCACGAGGTATGCGGGATCCTAGCTCCCTAACCAGGGATCAAACCCACACCCCTTGCATTGGAAGGTGAAGTCTTAACCATTGGAAGCCAGGGAAGTCCCACTTTTTTTCTTTTGCTCTTTTGTTTAATGTTTTTTTTATTGTGGTAAAAGTCACATAATATAAAACATACTATTTTAACCATATTTAACTGTACAGTTCAGTGGCACTAAGTACATTCACATTGTTGTGCAACTCTCACCATCATCCATCTTCCAAATTTTAACCTTCCTAAACTGAAACTCTATCCCCATTAAACACTAACTCCCCATTCCCCCTCCCTAGCCTCTGGCCCCTGGCATCTACCAGTGTACTTTCTGACTCTATCAATTTGACTATCCCAGGTACCTCGTATAAGTGGAATCAAACAGTATTTGTCTGCACCTAATGTATACTGGAATGCATTTATTTATTTATTTATTTATTTTATTTTTGGCTGTGTTGGGTCTTCGTTTCTGTGAGGGCTTTCTCTAGTTGCGGCAAGCGGGGGCCACTCTTCATCATGGTGCGCGGGCCTCTCACTATAGTGGCCTCTCTTGTTGCGGAGCACAGGCTCCAGACGCACAGGCTCAGTAGTTGTGGCTCACGGGCCCAGCTGCTCCGCGGCATGTGGGATCTTCCGAGACCAGGGCTCGAACCCGTGTCCCCTGCATTAGCAGGCAGATTCTCAACCACTGCGCCACCAGGGAAGCCCCTGGAATGCATTTTTAAGGTTATCTTAATATATGTCCTGCAGACAGATTGTACCTCTTTTTTTTCCCCCTGTGTTATACAGTAGGCCCTCACCAGCCATCTACATCATACATAGTAGTGTACATACGTCAATCCCAATCTCCCAGTTCATCCCACCCGCTCTCCCCCCTTGGTGTCTATATTTTTGTTCTCTATGTCTGTGTCTCTGTTTCTGCTTTGCAAATAAATTCCACAGATATGCGTTAATCTGTGATACTTGTTTTTCTCTTTCTGACTTATTTCACTCTGTATGACAGTCTCTATGTCCATCCACGTCTCTGAAATGGCACAATTTCATTCCTTTTTATGGCTGAGTAATATTCCATTGCATATATGTACCACATCTTCTTTGTCCATTCATCTGTTGATGGGCATTTAGGTTGCTTCCATGTCTTGGCTATTGTAAATAGCACTGCAGTGAACATTGGGGTGCATGTATCCTTTCGAACCATGTTTTTCTCCAGATATATGCCCAGGAGTGGTATTGCAGGATCATATGGTACCTCTATTCTTAGTTTCTTAAGGAACCTCCATACTGTTCTCCATAGTGGCTGTATCAATTTACATACCCACCAACAGTGTAAGGGGGTTCCCTTTTCTCCACACCCTCTCAAGCATTTATTGTTTGTAGATTTTTTGATGATGGCCATTCGGACCTGTGTGAGGTGGTACCTCATTGTAGTTTCGATTTGCATTTCTCTCATAATTAGTGATGTTCAGCATCTTTTCATGTGCCTCTTGGCCATCTGTATGGCTTCTTTGGAGAAATGTCTATTTAGGTCTCCTGCCCATTTTTTGATTGTGTTGCTTGTTTTGTTGATATTGAGCTGCATGAGCTGTTTGCATATTTTGGAGATTAATCCCTTGTCAGTTGCTTTGTTTGCAAATATTTACTCCCATTCTGAGGGTTGCCTTTTCCTTTTGTTTATGGTTCCCTTTGCTGTGCAAAACTTTTAAGGTTACTTAGGTCCCATTTGTTTATTTTTGTTTTCATTTTCATTACTCTAGTAGGTGGGTCACAAAAGATCTTGCTGTGATTTATGTCACAGAACCTTCTGCCTATGTTTTCCTCTGAAAGTTTAATAGTGTCCGGCCTTACATTTAGAATTTTAATCCATTTTGAGCTTATTTTTATGTATGGTGTCAGGGAGTGTACTAATTTCATTCTTTTACATGTAACTGTGCAATTTTCCCAGCACCACTTATTGAAGAGACTGTCTTTTCTCCATTGTATATCCTTGCCTGCTTTGTCATAGATTATGTGACCATAGGTGCGTGGGTTTATCTCTGGGCTTTCTGTCCTGTTCCATTGATCTCTATTTTTTTTTGTGCCAATACCATACTGTCTTGATTACTGTAGCTTTGTAGTGTAGTCTGAAGTCAGGGAGCCTGATTGCTCCAGCTCTGTTTTTCTTTCTCAAGATTGCTTTGGCTATTTGGGGTCTTACGTGTTTCCATGAAAATTGTAAAATTTTTTGTTATAATTGTGTGAAAAATGCCATTGGTAATTTGATAGGGATTACACTGAATCTGTAGATTGCTTTGGGTATATAGTCATTTTGACAATATTGATTCCTCCAATCCAAGAACATAGTATATCTGTCCATCTGTTTGTGTCGTCTCTGGTTTCTTTCATCAGTATCTTGCAGTTTTCTGACTACAGGTCTTTACCCTCCTTAGGTAGGTTTATTCCTAGGTATTTTATTCTTTTTGTTGCAGTGGTAAATGGGATTGTTTCCTTAATTTCTCTTTCTGATCTTTCGTTGTTAGTGTATAGGAATGCAAGAGATTTCTGTGCATTAATTTTGTATCCTGCAACTTTACCAAATTCATTGATTAGCTCTAGTAGTCTTCTGGTAGAATGTTTAGGATTCTGTATGTATAGTATCATGTCATCTGCAAACAGTGACAGTTTTACTTTTTCTTTTCTGATTTGGATTCCTTTTATTTCTTTTTCTTCTCTGATTGCTGTGGCTAAAACGTCCAAAACTATGTTGAATAATAGTGGTGAGAGTGGGCACCCTTGTCTTGTTCCTGAGCTTAGTGGAAATGGTTTCAGTTTTTCGCCATTGAGGATGATGTTGGCTGTGAGTTTGTCATATATGGCCTTTATTATGTTGAGGTAAGTTCCCTCTATGCCTACTTTCTGGAGGGTTTTTATCATAAATGGGTGTTGAATTTTGTTGAAAGCCTTTTCTGCATCTATTGAGATAGTCATATGGTTTTTATTCTTCAATTTGTTAATGTGGTGTATCCCATTGATTGATTTGCGTATATTGGAGAATCCTTGATTCCCTGGGGTAAATCCCACTTGATCATGATGTGTGATCCTTTTAATGTGTTGTTGGATTCTCTTTGCTAGTATTTTGTTGAGGATTTTTGCATCTATGTTCATCAGTGATATTGGTCTCTAATTTTCTTTTTTTGTGATATCTTTGTCTGGTTTTGGTATCAGGGTGATGGTGGCCTCATAGAATGAGCTTGGGAGTGTTCCTTGCCCCGCAATTTTTGGGAAGAGTTTGAAAAGAATCAGTGTTCGCTCTTCTCTAAATGCTTGATAGAATTCACCTGTGAAGCCATCTGGTCCTGGACTTTTGTTTGTTGGAAGATTTTTAATCCCACTTTCAATTTCATTACTTGTGATTGGTCTGTTCATATCTTCTGTTTCTTCCTGGTTCAGTCTTGGAAGGTTGCACCTTTCTACGAATTTGTCCATTTCTTCGATGTTATCCATTTTATTGGCATATAGAGTTGCTTGTAGTAGTCTCTTACGATCCTTTGTATTTTTGTAGTGTCAGTTGTTACTTCTCCTTTTCCATTTCTAACTCTGTTGATTTGAGTCTTCTCCCTTTTTTCTTGATGAGTCTGGCTAATGGTTTATCAATTTTGTTTATCTTCTCAAAGAACCAGCTTTTAGTTTTATCTTTGCTATCATTTCCTTCATTTTTTTCATTTATTTCTGATCTGATCTTTATGATTTCTTTCCATCTGCTAACTTTGGGTTTTGTTTGTTCCTCTTTCTCTAGTTGCTTTAGGTGTAAGTTTAGGTTGTTTATTGGAGATTTTTCTTGTTACTTGAGGTAGGATTGTATTGCTCTAAACTTCCCTCTTAGAACTTCTTTTCCTGCATCCCATAGGTTTTGGGTTATCATGTTTTCGTTGTCATTCGTTTCTATGTATTTTTTGATTTCCTCTTTGATTTCTTCAGTGATCTCTTGGATATTTAGTAGCATATTATTTAGCCTCCATGTGTTTGTGTTTTTTACAGTTTTTTTCCTGTAATTGATTTCTAATCTCATATCGTTGTGGTCAGAAAAGATGCTTGATACGATTTCAGTTTTCTTAAATTTGCCAAGGCTTGATTTGTGACCCAAGATGTGATCGATCCTGGGGAATGTTCTGGGTGCACTTGAGAAGAAAGCATATTCTGCTTCTTTCAGATACAATGTTCTATAAATATCAATTAAGTCTGTCTGGTCTATTGTGTCATTTAAAGCTGTGTTTCCTTATCTAGCTTCTTTCTGGATGATCTGTACATTGGTGTAAGTGAGGTGTTAAAGTCCCCCACTATTATGTGTTACTGTCGATTTCCCCTTTTATGGCTGTTAGCATTTGCCCTATGTATTGAGGTGCTCCTGTGTCAGGTGCGTAAAGATTTATAATTGTTGTATCTTCTTCTTGGATTGATCCTTTGATCATTATGTAGTGTCCTTCCTTGTCTCTTGTAACAGTCTTTATTTTAAAGTCTATTTTGTCTGATATGAGTATTGCTACTCTAACTTTCTTTTGATTTCCAGTAGCATGGAATATCCTTTTCCATCCCTTCACTTTCAGTGTATGTGTCCCTAGGTCTGAAGTGGGTCTCTTGTAGACCGCATCTATACAGGTCTTGTTTTAGTATCCATTCAGCCAGTCTGTGTATTTTGGTTGGAGCATTTAATCCATTTACATTTAAGGTAATTATTGATATATATGTTCCTTTTACCATCATCTTAATTGTTTTGGGTTTGTTTTTGTAGATCTTTTACTTATCTTGTGTTTCCTGCCTAGAGAAGTTCCTTTAGCATTTTTTGTAAAGCTGGTTTAGTGGCGCCGAATTCTCTCAACTTTTGCATGTCTGTAAAGCTTTTGATTGTCTGTAAAGGTTTTGATTTCTCAGTCGAATCTGAATGATATCCTTGCTGGGTAGAGTAATCTTGGTTGTAAGTTTTTCCCTTTCATCATATTAAATATATCTGCCACTCCCTTCTGGCCTGCAGAGTTTCTGCTGAAAAATCAGCTGATAACCTTATGGGGATTCCCTTGTATGTTATTTGTTGCTTTTCCCTTGCTTCTTTTAATATTTGTTCTTTGAATTTATTTTTTGTTAGTGTGATTAATATGTGTCTTGGCGTGTTTCTCCTTGGATTTATCCTGTATGGGACTCTCTGCGCTTCCTGGACTTGGGTGGCTATTTTCTTTCCCATGTTAGGGAAGTTTTCCACTATAATCTCTTCAAATATTTTCTCAGACCCTTTCTCTTTTCTTCTTCTGAGAGCCCTGTAATTCGAATATTGGTGTGTTTAAAATTTAAATTAAAATTTAAAATTGTCCCAGAGGTCTCTGAGACTGTCCTCATTTCTTTTCATTCTTTTCTTTTTATTCTGCTCCTCGGCAGTTATTTACACCATTCTGTCTTCCAGGTCACTTATCTGTTCTTCTGCCTCAGTTATTCTGCCATTGATTCCTTCCAGTGTATTTTTAATTTCAGTTATTGTGTTGTTTGTTCATCACTGTTTGTTTGTTCTTTAGTTCTTCTAGGTCCTTGTTAAACGGTTCTGGTATTTTCTTGATCCATGCCTCCATTCTATTTCCCAGATTTTGGATCATCTTTAGTATCATTACTCTGAATTCTTTTTTGGGTAGATTGCCTATTTCCTCTTCATTTATTTGGGCTTGTAGGTTTTTACCTTGCTCCTTTGTCTGTAACATATTTCTCTGTCTTCTCATGTTTTTCGGTGGGTGAGGCTGTGTTCCTGTCTTGCTGGTTGTTTGGCCTGAGGCATCCAGCACTGGAGTTTGCAGGCAGTTGGGTGGAGCTATGTCTTGGTGCTGAGATGAGGACCACCAGGAGAGCTCACACTGATTTATATTCCTGGGGGCCTCAAGTTCTCTGTTAGTCTAGCAGCTTGGACTTGGCGCTCCCACCACAGGGGCTCTGGTCCAACCCCGTTCTGGGAACCAAGATCCTGCAGGCCACGTGGCATGACAAAGAAAACAAAATAAAACAAAGGAAACAAAACCAAAAAACAGGCAACAAACAAAAAAGAGCAGAACAATAACAGAGAGTAAAAAATAAGATAAAATTAGAAAAATAAAAAATAGAAAAATAAAAATGAAACAATAACCACAAAACAAAACACAATGCAAAAAAAACATTAAAAATTTTTTTAATTAAAAATAAATAAATAATAAAATAAATAAATAAAATTTCCTGATGCCTCCACTGTAAGTGTCTTTGCCCCCATGGTGAGCTACATCCAACCTCCACTTCCCCAGGAGGGCCTCTGAGACCTCTAGGTAGGTCTCTGGACCCACTGTGTCAGCCCCACCTCTGCGTATGTTACTTTCACCAGCATCTGTTCCTGAAGCTGGTGTGGAGCACACATGCCGGCCAGCTGGGGTGCAGGATTCCTTGGGAGTGTTTGCAGGAGCCAGCACAGCCAGAGGAGGCTTCGTTGGGCAGCAGTGCTCAGCCCGCCTGGACTCACGTGGCCAGAGGAGGCTTCGTCAGGGGTGGCACAAGGGCCACCAGGACCCATGCAGCTCATGGAGGCTTTGGGGATTTGGTGCTCAGGTCCACCGGCACCTGCATAGCCAGAGGAGTCTTTGGCGGCGGCAGGGCCTAGGCCCAGGACCCAGTTGGCCGGAAGAGGCCCTTTTGGGGTTGCATGCAGGTTGCTGGGACCTGCGTGGCCCGTGGGGGCCTCCGGTGGCGGGGGGTCAGTGCTCGGACCATTGGCGCCCACGTGGCCAGAGGAGGACCTGTCTTGGGTGGCAGATGCGCCACTGGGACCCACGTGGCCTGTGGAAGCCTCGGGGTGTGGCAGTACTCAGGTCTACTGGGACCTGCCTGGGCAGAGGAGCCTTAGCGGGGGTGGGGCTCAGGCCCAGGAGCCACGCTACCGGAGGTTTGTCAGGGGTGGCGGGTGGGCCCCTGAGACCCATGTGGCCCTGGGAGGCTTTGGCGTTTGGTGGGCCCAGGCCCAGGACCTGCTTAGCCAGAGAGGCCCTGTCAGCGGTGGGCCTCAGTTCCAGGACTAGCAGGCTTGCCTGGGCTTTTGAGGGGTGGGCGAGCCTGCTCAGGTGTGCGCCCCTGCCACTGCCCAAGGAGACCGGGCCTGCAGATGGTGAAGGACACAGCAGTGGCGGCCCCGCCCTCTGTGTGCCATTCAACAACGGCACTCCACTTCCTTGGTTGCCTGAGCCTCCCCCGCCAACCTTCCTCGCCATGGAGCCCCTCCCACCTGCTGCCCCAGACCATCTCCTCACTGCCAACAGCCATCCCCTCCCTGGGTCCACCCTCCAAACCCCTCTCTCCTGCACCCAGCCCTCCTCCCCACCAGGAGACACACAACCCAGGCTGGGGTGTGCAGGACCATGGCAGGTACCATGCACACAGGCCTCACTCCGTCCCACTCCCCACAGACCAGTCGCCACGCTCTCCTCCGACCCCCTGAAGGTCCCCCTCTGTCCCTGCTGACCCCCCTGCTGCGAGTGGGCCCCCCTGAGTGTGGGAACCTCTCCTCTCCCCCAGCCCACCCCCCCCCCCCCCTTATTTAAGTCTTCAGTTCTGTGGGACCAAGGCAGGCCTTGCTGGTCCTTCCAATGTCAGCTCTCCCTTCATGTACTTTACAATCTGTCTTGAAGTTCTAAGGAAAAAGACTATGACTTAAAATATTTTAACACAGCAGTCTATCACAGATCCCAAGGAGAAGGCTGAAATTTTTGCACGCTCTAAGAATTTCTTAAGAAATTTTGAAAATTACTTTCGTTCTTTTTCTTTTTATACATTTATTTATTTATTTTTGGCTGCATTGGGTCTTCGTTGCTGTGCGTGGGCTTTTCTGTAGTTGCGGAGAGCGGGGGCTACTCTTTGTTGTGGTGCACGGGCTTCTTACTGTGGTGGCTTCTCTTGTTGCAGAGCACGGGCTCTAGTCACGCGGACTTCAGTAGTTGTGGCACATGGGCTCAGTAGTTGTGACTCGTGGGCTCTAGAGCACAGGCTCAGTAGTTGTGGCACATGGGCTTAGCTGCTCTGTGGCATGTGGAATCTTCCCGGACCAGGGCTCGAACCTGTGTCCCCTGCATTGGCAGGCAGATTCTTAACCACTGCGCCACCAGGGAAGTCTTACTTGTGTTCTTTATAGTTTATTATTATTATAGGTTTAAAAGAAATACAATGATCTGACTCCAATCCTAACCCGACTGTTTTGACATACTCATTTTTATCAAATAATAAGAACAGCAATTCATAATAACCTAGGATTTGGAGCATTTCTCTTGAAAAGTAACTTTTTTTTTTTTAATATTTATTTATTTGGCTGCACTGGGTCTTAGTTGTGGCATGCGGCATCTTCAGTTGCAGCATGTAGGATCTTTTAGTTGCACATGTGGGATCTTCGTCGCGGCATGTGGGATCTTTAGTTGTGGCGTGAGAACTCTTTTAGTTGCAGTATGTGAACTCTTTGTTGTGGCATGTGGGATCTGGTTCCCCGACCAGGGATCGAACCCGCGACCCCTGCATTGGGAGTGCAGAGTCTTAGCCACTGGACCACCAGAGAAGTCCCCTAAAAATATCTTTGTTAAATGCTCTATGTAACTTATATAATTGAATTGTCACATTAACACATAAGTTGAATATCAATATAAGCATTTTGCGGATGAGGAAGCTGAAGCTTAAGCATCAGAGAGCTTAAGCATCTCTACTAACAATAGAAAAATTACACATTTTGGTTGTGAATCCACTCAGTTTGGCTCCAGTGCCCGTGCCCTTAACCACTGAGCAATATTCTCCTGTATGCATTACACAAGTCTCTGGTATCATTTTTTTCTCCAGTGTAAATATTACATTGTTTTAATTACCATAGATTTATAGATTTTGAAGCTATAGAACATCTGCTAGGGCAAGTTTTCTCTCACTGTTTTTTATTTTTTTTTTAAAATACTATCTATAATATGTATTACTCAGTAATTGTATATTATGCATATGCTCATTTAGAATCAGAGTATGAGGCTCCATAATATAGCCTGTAAGGATTCTGATTAGCATGAAATTGAATTCATACATTGTTTTAGGTAAAATGCTTTTGTGTATAACTTTGAAGCTTCATATTTAACAATATGGTATGTCTCTTCATTAAGATATATGCTTTCATAAAGTTTTATATTCTTCTATTTTTTTTCACACACACACACACACACACTGTATTTTATTGTTACAAGAGAGAAATAAACTGACACCAAACATTGTAAATGGATGACCACAACAAAAGCAACAATGATTGCAATTACCAAATACGAAACACAGTCATACTGTGTCATAATATTGACATTCAGTCCAGTAATCCTCCACTGTAACAGCTCCTTTACTTTGCAGTGAAAATTGATTTGTATATTTTTTGCCTCTGAGTCCTTGTGGGATTTTTTTTTTTTTTTCAAAGAGAAAGTCACAAAAATTATAATCATCCTCATCAGTTCACTCAATCCCATGTAATTAATTTTTTTTCATGTTGATCTTTTGTTAGCACTTTTATGAATTCATCAGTTTTCCATTAGAGTTCTGAAAATGCTTATTCATTCAGTTAAGCAGTATAGTCAGTTACCAGAAACCTGTACTTGTCAGAGTCTTTTCCATGAATTCCTTGAAGATGAAACCCTTTTATAGGAACATTTTTGCAAAAGCATCAGAGTACACCCAGAACTGTCTGTAAATGACAAAAGACTTAAAAATGACCACGGTTAAAGATTTGATGAAAGTTCATAATAATGCAATTGACAAGGAAATTTAGTTATTTCTGAGATACACATTTTAAAGTAATAACTAGAATTATGACTTATAACATTATACCAGAACATATAAGATTTTTAGAAATTTCATGTAATGTCTGAAACATTTATATTAACATATTTCCATACAAATAACCCAAAGAGAGTTTAGTATTAGTTGTTTTTTTGTTTGGTTGTTTTTTTATACTGCAGGTTCTTATTAGTCATCAATTTTATACACATCAGTGTATACATGTCAATCCCAGTCACCCAGTTCAGCACACCACCATCCCCACCCTACCGTGGTTTTCCCCCCTTGGTGTCCATACGTTTGTTCTCTACATCTGTGTCTCAACTTCTGCCCTGCAAACCGGTTCATCTGTACCATTTTTCTAGGTTCCACATACATGCATTAATAAACGATATTTGTTTTTCTCTTTCTGACTTACTTAACTCTGTATGACAGTCTCTAGATCCATCCACGTCTCATCAAATGACTCAATTTCGTTCCTTTTTATGGCTGAGTAATATTCCATTGTATAGCTATACCACAACTTCTTTACACATTCATCTGTTGATGGGCATTTTGGTTGCTTCCATGACCTGGCTATTGTAAATAATGCTGCAGTGAACATTGGGGTGCATGTGTCTTTTTGAATTATGGTTTTACCTGGGTATATGCCCAGTAGTGGGATTGCTGGATCATATGGTAATTCTATTTTTAGTTTTTTAAGGAACCTCCATACTGTTCTCCATAGTGGCTGTATCAATTTACATTCCCACCAACAGTGCAAGAGGGTTCCCTTTTCTCCACACCCTCTCCAGCATTTGTTGTTTGTAGATTTTCTGATGATGCCCATTCTAACTGGTGTGAGGTGATACCTCACTGTAGTTTTGATTTGCATTTCTCTAATAATTAGTGATGTGGAGCAGCTTTTCATGTGCTTCTTGGCCATCTGCATGTCTTCTTTGGGGAAATGTCTATTTAGGTCTTCTGCCCATTTTTAGATTGGGGTGTTTGTTTCTTTAATATTGAGCTGCATGAGCTGTTTATATATTTTGGAGATTAATCCTTTGTCCATTGATTCGTTTGCAAATATTTTCTCCCATTCTTAGGGTTGTCTTTTCGTCTTGTATAAGACGAAAGACTTATACTGTGCAAAAGCTGTGCAAAAGGTTTGAAGTTTCATTAGGTCCCATTTGTTTATTTTTGTTTTTATTTCCATTACTCTAGGAGGTGGATCAGAAAAGATCTTGCTGTGATTTATGTCAAAGAGTGTTCTTCCTGTGTTTTCCTCTAAGAGTTTTATAGTGTCCAGTCTTACATTTAGGTCTTGAATCCATTTTGAGTTTATTTTTGTGTATGGTGTTCGGGAGTGTTCTAATTTCATTCTTTTACATGGAGCTGTCCAGTTTTCCCAGCACCACTTATTGAAGAGGCTGTCTTTTCTCCATTGTATATCTTTGCCTCCTTTGTCATACATTAGTTGTCCATAGATGCATGGGTTTATCTCTGGGCTTTCTATCTTGTTCCATTGATCTATGTTTCTGTTTTTGTGCCAGTATCATATTGTCTTGATTACTGTAGCTTTGTAATATAGTCTGAAGTCAGGGAGTCTGATTCCTCCAGCTCTGTTTTTTCCCTTTGGCTATTCGGGGTCTTTTGTGTCTCTGTACAAATTTTAAGATGGTTTGTTCTAGTACTGTAAAAAATGCCACTGGTAATTTGATAGGGATTGCATTGACTCTGTAGATTGCTTTGGGTAGTATAATCATTTTCACAATATTGATTCTTCCAATCCAAGAATATGGTGTATCTCTCCATCTGTTGGTATCATCTTTAATTTCTTTCAGCAGTGTCTTATAGTTTTCTGCATACAGGTTTTTGTCTCCCTAGGTATTTTATTCTTTTTGTTGCAGTGGTAAATGGGAGTGTTTCCATAATTTCTCTTTCAGATTTTTCATCATTAGTGTATAGGAATGCAAGAGATTTCTGTGCATTAATTTTGTATCCTGCAACTTTACCAAATTCATTGATTAGCTCTAGTAGTTTTCTGGTGGCATTTTTAGGATTCTCTATGTATAGTATCATGTCATCTGCAAACAGTGACAGTTTTACTTCTTCTTTTCCAATTTGTATTCCTTTTATTTCTTTTTCTTCTCTGATTGCCGTGGCTAGGACTTCCAAAACTACGTTGAATCATAGGGGTGAGAGTGGACATCCTTGTCTCGTTCCTGATCTTAGAGGAAATGCTTTCAGTTTTTCACCATTGAGAATGATGTTTGCTATGGGTTTGTCATATATGGCCTGTATTTTGTTGAGGTAGGTTCCCACTGTGCCCACTTTCTGGAGAGTTTTTATCATAAATGGGTGTTGAATTTTGTCAAAAGCTTTTTCTGCATCTGTTGAGATGATCATATGGTTTTCTTCTTCAGTTTGTTAATATGGTGTATCACATTGATTGATTTGTGTATATTGAAGAATCCTTGCAACCCTGGGATAAATCCCACTTGATCGTGGTGTATGACCCTTTTAATGTGTTGTTGGATTCTGTTTGCTAGTATTTTCTTGAGGATTTTTACATCTATATTCATCAGTGATATTGGTCTGTAATTTTCTTTTTTTGTAGTATCTTTGTCTGGTTTTGTTATCAGGGTGAGGGTGGCCTCATAGAATGAGTTTAGGAGTGTTCCTTCCTCTGCAATTGTTTGGAAGAGTTTGAGAAGGATGGGTGTTAACCCTTCTCTAAATGTTTGATAGAATTCACCTGTGAAGCCATCTGGTCCTGGACTTTTGTTTGTTGGAAGATTTTTAATCACAGTTTCAATGTCATTACTTGTGACTGGTCTGTTCATATTTTCTATTTCTTCCTTGTTCAGTCTTGGAAGGTTATACCTTTCTAAGAATTTGTCCATTTCTTCCACGTTGTCCATTTTATCAGCATAGAGTTGCTTGTGGTAGTCTCTTAGGATGCTTCGTATTTCTGCGATGTCTGTTGTAACTTCTTTTTCATTTCTAATTTTATGATTTGAGTCCTGTCCCTCTTTTTCTTGATGAGTCTGGCTAATGGTTTATCAATTTTGTTTATCTTCTCAAAGAACCAGCTTTTAGTTTTATTGATCTTTGCTATTGTTTTCTTTGTTTCTATTTCATTTACTTCTGCTCTGATCTTTTTGATTTCTTTTCTTCTGCTAACTTTGGATTTTGTTTGTTCTTCTTTCTCTAGTTCCTTTAGGTGTAGGGTTAGATTGTTTATTTGAGATTTTTCTTGTTTCTTGAGGTAGGCTTGTATAGCTATAAACTTGCCTCTTAGGACTGCTTTTGCTGCACCCCATAGGTTTTGGATCGTCGTGTTTTCATTGTCATTTGTCTCTAGGTATTTTTTGATTTCCTCTTTGATTTCTTCAGTGATCTCTTGGTTATTTAGTAACGTATTGTTTAGCCTCCATGTGTTTGTGTTTTTTACGTTTTTTTCATTTGTAATTGAAATAGTGTTGTGGTAATTCATTTGTAATTCATTTGTAACCTCATAGTGTTGTGGTCAGAAAAGATGCTTGATATGATTTCAATTTTCTTAAATTTACTGAGGCTGGATTTGTGACCCAAGATGTGATCTACCCTGGAGAATATTCCACGCGCACTTGAGAAGACAGTGTAATCTGCTGTTTTTGGATGGAATGTCCTATAAATATCAATTAAGTCCACCTTATTTAATGTATCATTTAAAGCTTGTGTTTCATTATTTATGTTCATTTTGGATGATCTGTCCATTGGTGTAAGTGAGGTGTTAAAGTCCCCCACTATTATTGTGTTACTGTTGATTTCCTCTTTTATAGCTGTTAGCAGTTGCCTTATGTACTGAGGTGCTCCTATGTTGGGTGCATATATATGTATAACTGTTGTATCTTCTTCTTGGATTGATCCCTTGATCATTATGTAGTGTCCTTCCTTGTCTCTTGTAACATTCGTTATTTTAAAGTCTATTTAATCTGATATGAGTATTGCTACTCCAGCTTTCTTTTGATTTCCATTTGCATGGAATATCTTTTTCCATCCCCTCTCTTTCAGTCTGTATGTGTCCCTAGGTGTGAAGTGGGTCTCTTGCCGACAGCATATATATGGATCTTGTTTTTGTATCCATTCAGCAAGCCTGTGTCTTTTGGTTGGAGCATTTAATCCATTCACATTTAAGTTAATTATCGATACGTATGTTCCTATGACCATTTTCTTAATTGTTTTGGGTTTGTTTTTGTAGGTCCTTTTCTCCTCTTCTGTTTCCCACTTAGAGAAGTTCCTTTAGCATTTGCTGTAGAGCTGGTTTGGTGGTGCTGAATTCTCTTAGCGTTTGCTTGTCTGTAAAGCTTTTGATTTCTCCATCGAATCTGAATGAGATGCTTGCTGGGTAGAGTAATCTTGGTTGTAGGTTCTTCCCTTTCATCACTTTAAGTATATCATGCCAGTCCCTTCTGGCTTGTAGCTTTTCTGCTGAGAAATCAGCTGTTAACATTATGGGAGTTCCCTTGTATGTTATTTGTCGTTTTTCCCTTGCTGCTTTTAATAATTTTTCTTAGTCTTTAATTTTTGCCAATTTGATTACTATGTGTCTTGGCGTGTTTCTCCTTGGGTTTATCCTGTATGGGACTCTGCGCTTCCTGGACCTGGGTGACTATTTCCTTTCCCATGTTAGGGAAGTTTTCGACTATAATCTCTTCAGATATTTTCTCTGGTCCTTTCTCTCTCTCTTCTCCTCTGGGACCCCTATAATGCGAATGTTGTTGTGTTTAATGTTGTCCCAGAGGTTTCTTATGCTGTCTTCATTTCTTTTCATTCTTTTTTCTTTAGTCTGATCCACAGCAGTCAGTTCCACCATTCTGTCTTCCAGGTCACTTATCCGTTCTTCTTCCTCAGTTATTCTGCTATTCATTCCTTCTAGTGTAGTTTTCATTTCAGTTATTGTATTGGTCATCTCTGTTTGTTTGTTCTTTAATTCTCCTAGGTCTTTGTTAACCATTTCTTGCATCTTCTCAATCTTTGCCTCCATTCTTATTCCGAGGTCCTGGATCATCTTCACTATCATTATTCTAAATTCTTTTTCTGGAAGGTTGCCTATCTCCACTTCATTTAGTTGTTTTTCTGGGGTTTTATCTTCTTTCCTTCATCTGGTACATAGCCCTCTGCCTTTTCATCTTGTCTGTCTTTCTGTGAATGTGGTTTTTGTTCCACAGGCTGCAAGATTGTAGTTCTTCTTGCTTCTGCTGTCTGCCCTCTGGTCTCTTCTACTTTTAGAGGTGCAATATTCCCTGATAACTATATTTCCAAGAATTTGGTAGTATTTTTGCTATTTTGAATGGCATTATTTTTCCATTAGTTAAAAAATTAATAGTTAAAAATGTATCAACATATTGATAGAATTTATAAAGAATATTGATTTTTCAACTTTTAATTTTTTAACAATTTTAGATTTAAACAATTGGACCAATATAGAATAGGGATATCCCAGATACCCTTCACCCACATTCCCTTCATGTGAATATCTTGCATATACGTGGTACAATGACAGAAACTAGGAAATCAACATCTGTGCAAATATTATCAAGTAAAGTGAAGACTTTATTTGGATTTCACCCATTATTAAGATCCTTTTTCTGTTCCAGGATCCTGAATTGCATTTAGTTTTTTCCTCCAGTCTGTGACACTTATTTTCCATTGTCTTTCAAAACTTTGACATTTTTGAAGAGAACTGGACAGTGATTTTGTAGAATATCCCTCAGTTAAGGTGAACCTGATGATTTCTCATGATTAGATGGAAATTATGTCTTTTTAAAACAATAGCACAGAAGCAACATGTCCTTTTAAATACATTATAGCAGGTTACATGTTGTCAGTATGTCTTATTACTGGTTATACTACTACTATCACTTGGTAAAAGTGGTGCTTATTGGGTTTCTCCACTGTAAAGTTTTTATTTTCCCCTTTGTAATTAATAAATATATTGGGGATATACTTTGAGACTAGCAAATAGCATATTTCTCCTCAAACTCTGGCCCAATAATTTTATTGTCCATCATTAAATCTTGCCTATAGCAATCATTAGCTTGGAGCTCTACTTATAATTTTTTATTCTGTTATTCCTTCTACATTTGGAATTCTTATTTAAGGAAGAGCTGTCTCTCTCCCCTGTGTATGTATTTATTTATTCAAATATTTATCTGTATCCATTTGGACTCATGATATTAATTTTATCTATGGTTTTCAATCCATTACTATTAGTATTTAGTTTCTTGATCAAACCGTTCCAGCTTTGTCTCTTGGGAACACCTTCTGGTTGGCTTTGGCACCGTTTTTGCCAGGTCCCATCACTTTTTTGAGCACTTCCTGACTTTCTTGTACCACAAAATGTTCCAGGATCCCTGCGTTTTCTCTTAGGAGCTCTGGTTCTGTGTGGATATTAGTTTTAGTTTAAAGTGTTTATCTTTAAAAATGTTTGGCAGGATACTTTCTATGCTGAAGTGTCTTGTGAAATGTTTCGTAAATATTTTTCATCTTAACCTCAGCTATCACCATATTTCTCTGTCTCCATTTTACAGATAATCTAAGAACATGCATGTGATTTTTGAAAGGCCTAGATTACATAGCTAGGGAATGGCAAAAGACTTGAACTTGGTATAGCTCTTCTGATTAAACATCCATGTTCTCTGTCCATACCAATGGACCTGTCATCGTAGGCGGCATGTAGCATCTGCTTACCACAGAGTGTTAAGCATTTAAATCTCTGTTTTTTTAAATTCATGATGTTTATAGCTTCTGTACTTGCCTGCAAGCTCCCACTATGCAGCCCTGACACCATTCACTGTATCCAAATTCATATACCTGGTATCTGGTAACCATGAGATTCACACTTGCATTCAACACTACGCTACCCTGCCATCCCTGAAACGTGAGCAGTCTGTTGAGATGTTAAATTTCAAAACTTTTATGGTGAAAAATATTAGTTAATGGATATCAAAATCTTAGATTTTTGTCTATAGTTTGATCAGCCAATAACTTCTTCAAGGAATCACTTGAGGAAATATGAATAATATAATCCTTGCTTAAGTTATGGAATAGAGATGGATCCCTTTTGTCTGTGGCTGCAAAGGATCTTGTTAGTTTCAAAATAATAGCAATAAAAAGATGGTTCAGTGCTAAAGAGCTATGAGCAAAAGGATACACACATACACACAAATTTATTGTGGCTATTATTTTCTGGATCTATAATAGTTCACTTCCTGACAAGTGAGACTTTTTTCCAGAGACAGTATTTGAATGTGGTGCTGTCAAGCTGGCTGTAGGTCTATGTAGAAATTTAACAAAAATGGCTCCGTATAGGAGAAACTAATCAGTTCTTGTCAAATCTGGGAGAAATACATAATAATTCCAATGTACTTCAACAGCAGCATGAGCTTCGGAGCTTGACATTTGCCACAGATTTCACAGGTGACTGGATATTTTTGATTTTGGTTTCCTTATTATTGAAATAGTTTTAACAATATCTACCCCCAAAGGTAAGGATTAAGTCAGATACTATAGGTAAAGCCATCAGCACAGTGCCTGGCATGGATGAACTGCTGTGTTAATGGTGGGGATAACTGCTGGCCTTATCATCATCGACATGAACATCATTGTCATTACTCACGTTAATATTTATTACAGTCTCCAGTACATGTGCTGTCTCTAGTCTCAAATTTGGAGCTCTTTTTCCTTCTTTGTAAAATAGATTTAGCTGAGCAGGTGTAGCTATGCTAGAGATCCCTGCAAATGCTTTGCTAAGACCTCAGTTTGGTAACGCTGGTGCTGGCTATGATTGAAGAAAGGACAAGAACCCACTTCACTCAGCAACACTTTATAACACAGTCTCAGAGAGGACAATTTCCTACCCATGACAGTTTTATTATTGCAGCTTTCATCTCAACAGGCAGAATAAATACAACCTTCATAAGAAGTACTCTAGATAGGCCAGAAAGTATTACACTGACTTCTGACACAGAAAACACTGCTGTTATGAATGTAATATTGTCATGTTTGTTTTGTGCTTTGGAAAACCAGCTAAAATATTGAATATAAAGCTGTTTTGAGAAATGTTAATCATCTGGTAAACTATATTAACATGAAGAAGTCTCTCTTTCCATTCTCCAGATCTTGTTCTCTTTGCCATACAAACATTCCAATTATGGATTAATTGTTCTTTATGCTAATGTACAGTAGCATGAGTTTAGAAAACATGCTGAAGTCTGCCTTAAGATAGTCACCTAAAAAGCATTTAGTATATATATGTATTCTTTCATCGTTGAAACACTACCTTACATTGAAGAAAACATTAAAACCAAAAAAAAAAAAAATCAGAATTATTCTTATCCAGCCTCGTTTGCTCACATCTTTAATTCCATACTGAAAATATAATCCTAGCATTAAAGTTGCTGATTTTAGGGATGTGCCGTGTTGAGACAGCTATAACATAATGGTTAGTTGGTTAATCTTTGAGCTCTGAGTTGGGTTTCCTGGGTTCATATTCTGCCTTCTTAGCAACCACATGGCATAGATGAATTACTGAACTTCTCTGTGCTCCATTCATCCAACGGATATTCATTGAGCTTCAGCTATAGGCCGGGCACCATTCTAAGTTCTGGGTACTCTGAGTATAATACGGAGATATCTCATGACTGCACGCCTTGCTTAAAGACACATGTGTTTATCTCGACCCAGGGAATATCTTGATGCTGAAAGAAGGGAATTGCATAGCACTGGAGGTCCTAGGTGTCTCCCAGCTTTTCCTCTGTTTTGAGACTATTTGTATGCTTGGAATTAGTAGCAAAGTTTGATACTGGGTAAGGCTCTGATTAATGTTAGACTTATGTGGCAGTCTGCTTTTTTGTATTATCCCAAATCCAAAAATTAATATGGAAGAGTAAAGAGGGATAATAACCCACGGGTTTTTGTTTTAGAATAATTGCAAATATTGACTGGCTGTACCAGATATCAAAGATAATTTTAAATCCATTGTATGAAATTGGATAATATTGGATGAAACAAATACAGTAGAGCCAAAAACGGTATTTTAGACTATATATAATTCAGTAACTCCTGGTCGTAATACATACCACTCAGAGAGCAAAAGGTAAACCTCAGAATGGGAGAACGTATTTGCAAGACAACATATTTTATTTTATGCATTTGTGCTCACTGAGAAAATTAATCACTTTGGAGTTTTGATTAACAAGTTCATTTTTAGTCAGTATTGTACTTGATGGTATACTTTTTTATGGTATACATTTATAAAGCATCTTTTAAAAAACAGATTGGAGAGTCATAGTCAATGCATTAAAAGCACATTTGAAAAATATCGGATGAATTTCTTAAATAATGTATGATCTTTCATTTAAAATATTTATGATGAATTGTTCACAATTACAAAAATAACTCATGGCTATGAAGTTGGAATTTTAAAAGAAGATTTTCATTTCCCACAAGCAGTGTGAGTGTCTCTGTGTTCTTTAAGGTATAGTTGGTTTAATGCTTCCATGATGTGCCACATTTAGATGATTTCCATGGAGACATTTCCTGCTTAACCTTAGGTGAGACTATTAGTTAATTTTATTAAAAATTTTTTTTTTAAGAAAAAAATTAAAAAAATTTTTATTTTATATTAGAGTATATTTGAATAACAATGTTCTTGTTAGTTTCAGGTGTGCAGCAAAGTGGTTCACTTATACATATACATGTATCTATTCTTAAATTCTTTTCCCATTTAGATTATTAAAAAGTTTTGAGCATAGTTCCATGTATACCTGCTATATAGTTGGTCCTTGTTGGTTATCTATTATAAATATAGCAGTGTGTGCATGTCAGTCCCAAACTCCCAATCTGTACCCACCGCACCTTACCCCCCTAATAACCATAAGCTCTTTCTCTAAGTCAGACTCTGTTTCTATTTTGTAAATAAATTCAGTTGTATCATATTTTTTAGATTCCGCGTATAAGCAATATCATATGATATTTATCTTTCTCTGTCTGACTTAACTTCACTTAGCATGATAATCTCCAGGTGCATCGATGTTGCTGAAAATGGCATTATTTCATTCTTTTTAATGGCTGAGTAAGAGTCCATTGTGTGTGTGTGTGTGTGTGTGTGTGTGTGTGTGTGTATACACACCACATGTTCTTTATCCATTCATCTGTTGATGGACATTTAAGTTGCTTCCATGTCTTGGCTATTGTAAGTGGCACTGCAGTGAACATTGGGGTGCATGTATCCTTTCGAACCATGTTTTTCTCCAGATGTATGCCCAGGAGCAGTATTGCTGGATCATATGGTACCTCTATTTTTAGTTTCTTAAGGAAACTCCATACGGTTCTCCATAGTGGCTGCACCAGTTTACATTCCCACCAACAGTGTAGGAGGGTTCCCTTTTCTCCACACCCTCTCCACCATTTGTTATTTGTAGATTTTTTGATGATGGCGATTCTGACCAGTTTGAGATGATACCTCACTGTAGTTTTTTTTTTTTTCCTATTTTATTTATTTATTTATTTTTTAACATCTTTATTGGAGTATAATTGCTTTACAATAGTGTGTTAGTTTCTGCTTTATAACAAAGTGAACCAGCTATACATATACATATATCCCCATATCTCCTCCCTCTTGCATCTCCCTCCTACCCTCCCTATCCCACCCCTCTAGGTGGTCACAGAGCACCGAGCTGATCTCCCTGTGCTATGTGGCTGCTTCCCACTAGCTAGCTATTTTACATTTGGTAGTATATGTTAGTCCATGCCACTCTCTCACTTCGTCCCAGCTTACCCTTCCCCCTCCCCATGTCCTCAAGTCCATTCTCTACGTCTGCGTCTTTATTCCTGTCCTGCCCCTAGGTTCTTCAGAACCTTTTTTTTTTTTTTTAGATTCCATATATTTGTGTTAACATACGGTATCTGTTTTTCTCTTTCTGACTTACTTCACTCTGTATGAGAGACGCTAGGTCCATCCACCTCACTACAAATAACTCAATTTCATTTCTTTTTATGGCTGAGTAATATTCCATTGAACATATGTGCTACATCTTCTTTATCCATTCATCTGTCAATGGACAGTTAGGTTGCTTCCACATACTGGCTATTGTAAATAGAGCTGCAGTGAACATTTTGGTACATGACTCTTTTTGAATTATGGTTTTCTCAGGGTATATGCCCAGTAGTGGGATTACTGGGTCATATGGTAGTTCTGTTTTTAGTTTTTTAAGGAACCTCCATACTGTTCTCCATAGTGGCTGTATCAACTTACATTCCCACCAACAGTGCAAGAGAGTTCCCTTTTCTCCACACCCTCTCTAGCATTTATTGTTTGTAGATTTTTGATTATGGCCATTCTGACCAGTGTGAAGTGATACCTCATTGTAGTTTTGACTTGCATTTCTCTAATAATTACTGATGTTGAGCATCTTTTCATGAGCCTCTTGGACATCTGTATGTCTTCTTTGGAGAAATGTCTATTTAGGTCTTCTGCCCATTTTTGGGTTGGGTTGTTTGTTTTTTTGATATTGAGCTACATGAGCTGTTTGTAAATTGTGGAGATTAAACCTTTGTCACTTGCTTCACTTGCAAATATTTTCTCCCATTCTGAGGGTTGTCTTTTCATCTTGTTTATGTTTTCCTTTGCTGTGCAAACGGTTTTAAGTTTCAGTAGGTCCCATTTGTTTATTTTTGTTTTTATTTCCATTTTTCTAGGAAGTGGGTCAAAAAGGGCTGTGATTTATGTCATAGAGTGTTCTGCCTATGTTTTCCTCTAAGAGTTTTATAGTGTCTGGCCTTACATTTAGATCTTGAATCCATTTTGAGTTTAGTTTTGTGTATGGTGTTAGGGAGTGTTCTAGTTTCATTCTTTTACATGTAGCTGTCCAGTTTTCCCAGCACCACTTATTGAAGAGGCTGTCTTTTCTCCATTGTATATTCTTGCCTCCTTTATAAAAAATAAGGTGACCATATGTGTGTGGGTTTATATCTGGGCTTTCTGTTCTGTTCCACTCATCTATATATTTCTGTTTTTGTGCCAGTACCGTACTGTCTTGATTACTGTAGCTTTGTAGTATAGTCTGAAGTCTGGGAGCCTGATTCCTCCACCTCCGGTTTTCTTTCTCAAGATTGCTTTCTCTATTTGGGGTTTTTCATGGTTCCATACAAATTGTGAAATGTTTTGTGCTAGTTCTGTGAAAAATGCCATTGGTAGTTTGATAAGGATTGCATTGAATCTGTAGATTGCTTTGGGTAGTATAGTCATTTTCACAATGTTGATTCTTCCAATCTAAGAACATGGTATATCTCTCCATCTGTTTGTATCATCTTTGATTTCTTTCATCAGTGTCTTACAGTTTTCTGCATACAGGTCTTTTGTCTCCTTAGGTAGGTTTATTCCTAGGTATTTTATTCTTTTTGTTGCAGTGGTAAATGGGAGTGTTTCCTTCGTTTCTCTTTCAGATTTTTCATCATTAGTGAATAGGAATGCAAGAGATTTCTGTGCATTAATTTTGTATCCTGCTACTTTAACAAATTCATTGATGAGCTCTAGTAGTTTTCTGATAGCATCTTTAGGATTCTCTATGTATAGTATCATGTCATCTGCAAACAGTGACAGCTTTACTTATTCTTTCTGATTTGGATTCCTTATATTTCTTTCTCTTCTCTGATTGCTGTGGCTAAAACTTCCAAAACTATGTTGAATAATATTTGTGAAAGTGGACAGCCTTGTCTTGTTCCTGATCTTAGAGGAAATGGTTTCAGTTTTTCACCATTGAGAACAATGTTGGCTGTAGGTTTGTCATATATGGCCTTTATTATGTTGAGGTAAGTTCCCTCTGTGCCTACTTTCTGGAGGGTTTTTATCATAAATGGGTGTTGAATTTTGTCAAAAGCTTTTTCTGCATCTATTGAGATGATCATATGGTTTTTCTCCTTCAATTTTTTAATATGGTGTATCACATTGATTGATTTGCGTATATTGAAGAATCCTTGCATCCCTGGGATAAATCCCACTTGATCATGGTGTATGATCCTTTTAATGTGCTGTTGGATACTGTTTGCTAGTATTTTCTTGAGGATTTTTGCATCTTCGTTCATCAGTGATATTGCCCTGTAGTTTTCTTTTTTTGTGACATCTTTTTCTGGTTTTGATATCGGGTTGATGGTGGCCTCATAGAAAGAGTTTCGGAGTGTTCCTCCCTCTGCTATATTTTGGAAGAGTTTGAGAAGGATAGGTGTTAGCTCTTCTCTAAATGTCTGATAGAATTCGCCTGTGAAGCCATCTGTCTGGTCCGGGGCTTTTGTTTGTTGGAAGATTTTTAATCACAGTCTCAATTTCAGTGCTTGTGATTGGTCTGTTTATATTTTCTATTTCTTCCTGGTTCAGTCTCAGAAGGTTGTGCTGTTCTAGGAATTTGTCCATTTCTTCCAGGTTGTCCATTTTATTGGCATATAGTTGCTTGTAGTAATCTCTCATGATCCTTTGTATATCTGCAGTGTCCATTGTTACTTCTCCTTTTTCACTTCTAATTCTATTGATTTGAGTCTTCTCCCTTGTTTTCTTGATGAATCTGGCTAATGGTTTATCAATTTTGTTTATCTTCTCAAAGAACCAGCTTCTACTTTTGATGTTTGCTATCGTTTCCTTCATTTCTTTTTCATTTATTTCTGATCTGATCTTTATGATTTCTTTCCTTCTGGTAACTTTGGGGTTTTTTTGTTCTTCATTCTCTAATTGCTTTAGGTATAAGTTTAAGTTGTTTATTTCAGATGTTTCTTGTTTCTTGAGGTAGGATTGTATTGCTATAAACTTCCCTCTTAGAACTGCTTTTGCTGCATTCCATAGGTTTTGGGTGATCGTGTTTTCTTTGTCATTTGTTTCTAGGTATTTTTTGATTTCCTCTTTGATTTTGACAGTGATCTCTTGGTTATTTAGGAGTCTATTGTGTAGCCTCCATGTGTCTGTATTTTTTACAGATTTTTTCCTGTAATTGATATCTGTTCTCATAGCATTGTCTTTGGAAAAGATACTTGATACAATTTCAATTTTCTTAAATTTACCAAGGCTTGATTTGTGACCCAAGATATCTTCTATCCTGGAAAATGTTCCGTGAGCAGTTGAGAAGAAGGTGTATTTTGTTGTTTTTGGATGGAATGTCCTATAAATATCAGATAAGTCCATCTTGTTTAATGTATCATTTAAAGCTTGTGTTTCCTTATTTATTTTCATTTTGGATGATCTGTCCATTGGTGAAAGTGGGGTGTTAAAGTCACCTACTATGATTGTGTTACTGTCGATTTCCCCTTTTATGGCTGTTAGCATTTGCCTTATGTATTGATATGCTCCTATTTTGGGTGCATAACTATTTACAATTGTTATATCTTCTTCTGGGATTGATCCCTTGATCATTATGTAGTGTCCTTCTTTGTCTTTTGTAATAGTCTTTATTTTAGAGTCTATTTTGTCTGATATGAGAATTGCTATTCCAGCTTTGTTTTGATTTCCATTTGCATGGAATATCTTTTTCCATCCCCTCACTTTCAGTCTGTATGTGTCCCTAGGTCTGAATGGTGGGTCTCTTGTAGACAGCATATATACGGGTCTTGTTTTTGTGTTCATTCAGCCAGTCTATGTCTTTTAGTTGCAGCATTTAATCCATTTTCATTTAAGTTAGTTATCTATATATATGTTTCTGTTACCATTTTCTTAATTGTTTTGGGTTTGTTATTGTAGGTCTTTTCCTTCTCTTATGTTTCCTGCCTATAGAAGTTCCTTTAGTATTTGTTGTAAAGCTGGTTTGGTGATGCTGAATTATCTTAGCTTTTGCTTGTCTGTAAAGGTTTTAATTTCTCCGTCGAATCTGAATGAGATCCTTGCTGAGTAGAGTAATCTTGGTTGTAGGTTTTTCCCTTTCATCACTTTAAATATGTCCTGCCACTTCCTTCTGGCTTGCAGAGTTTCTGCTGAAATATCACCTGTTAACCTTATGGGGCTTCCCCTGTATGTTATTTGCTGTTTTTCCCTTGCTGCTTTTAATATTTTTTCTTTGTATTTAATTTTTGATAATTTGATTAATCTGTGTCTTGGCGTGTTTCTCATTGGATTTATCCTGTATGGGACTGTCTGTGCTTCCTGGACTTGATTAACTATTTCCTTTCCCGTATTAGGGAAGTTGTCAACTAAAATCTATTCAAATATTTTCTCAGTCCCTTTGTTTTTTTCTTCTTCTTCTGGGACCCCTATAATTCGAATGTTGGTGCATTTAATGTTGTCCCAGAGGTCTCTGAGACTGTCCTCAATTCTTTTCATTCTTTTTTCTTTATTCTGCTCTGCGGTAGTTATTTCCACTATTTTATCTTCCAGGTCACTTATCCGTTCTTCTGCCTCAGTTATTCTGCTATGGATTCCTTCTAAATCTTTAATTTCACTTATTGTGTTGTTATCATTGTTTGTTTGCTCTTTAGTTCATGTAGGTCCTTGTGAAACATTTCTTGTATTTTCTCCATTCTATTTTCTAGATTTTGGATCATATTTACTATTATTATTCTGAATTCTATTTCTGGTAGACTGCCTATTTCCTCTTCATTTGTTTGGTCTGGGGGGTTTTAAACTTGCTCCTTCACCTGCTGTGTGTTTCTCTGTCTTCTCATTTTGTTTATCTTACTGTGTTTCTGGTCTCCTTTTCGCAGGCTGCAGGATCATAGTTCCCGTTGATATTTTGGTGTCTGCCCCCCGTGGCTAAGGTTGGCTCTGTGTGTGTTTAGGCTTCCTGCTGGAAGTGACTGGTGCCTGTGTTTTGGTGGATGAGGCTGGATCTTGTCTTTCTGGTGGGCAGGACCGTGTTCGGTGGTGTGTTTTGGGGTGTCTGTGACCTTATTATGATTTTAGGCAGCCTTTCTGCTAATGGGTGGGGTTGCATTCTTGTCTTGCTAGTTGTTTGGCATAGTGTGTCCAGCAGTGTAGCTTGCTGGTCGTTGAGTAGGCCTGGGTCTTAGTGTTGAGATGGAGGTCTCTGTGAGAGATTTTGCCGTTTGATATTATGTGGAGCCGGGACGTCTCTGGTGGACCCTTGTCCTGAACTCAGCTCTCCCACCTCAGAGGCACAGGCCTGACACCCGGCCGGAGCACCAAGACCCTGTTAGCCAGATGGGTCAGAAGAAAAGGGAGAAAAAAAGAAAGAAAGAGAGAGAGAGGGAGGGAGGGAGGAAAATAAAGTTATTAAAATAAAAAATAATAAAATAGTTAAAAATTTAAAAAAATTAACAAGTAAGAAAAATAAAGAAAAAAAAAAGAATGAAAGAAAGGAAGAAGAGAGCAGCCAAACCAAAAAACAAATCCACCAATGTTAACAAGTGCTCAAAACTATACTAAGAAAAGAAAAAAATTAAGGACAGACAGAGCCCTAGGACGAATGGTAAAAGCAAAGCTGTACAGACAAAATCACACAAAGAAACGTACACACTCACAAAAAGAGAAAAAGGAAAAAATATATATATGTTTATATATAAAAAAAGAGGAACAGAGCAACCGAATCAATAAACAAATCTACCAATGATAATAACCTCTAAATACTAAACTAAGAGAAACATAAAACCAGAAACAGATTAGATGCAGAAAACAAACCCCAAGTCTGCAATTGCTCCCAAAGTCCACCTCCTCAATTTTGGGATGATTCGTTGTCTACTCATTTATTCCAGAGATGCAGGGTACATTAAGTTGACTGTGGAGATTTAATCTGCTGCTCCTGAGGCTGCTGGGAGAGATTTCCCTTTCTCTTCTTTGTTCGCACAGCTCCTGGGGTTCAGGTTTGGATCTGGCCCCGCCTCTGCATGTAGGTCGCCTGAGGGCGTCTGTTCTTTGCTGAGACAGGACTGAGTTAAAGTAGCAGCTGATTAGGGGGCTCTGGCTCACTCAGGCTGGGGGGAGGGAGGGGTACAGAATGCAGGGGGAGCCTGTGGTAGCAGAGGCCAGCGTAATGTTGCCACAGCCTGAGGAGTGCTTTGTGTTCTCCCGGAGAAGTTGTCCCTGGATCGCCGGACCCTGTCAGTGGCTGGCTGCACAGGCTCCCGGGAGGAGAGGTGTGGATAGTGACCTGTGCTTGCACACAGGTTTCTTGGTGGTTGCAGTAGCAGCGGCTTTAGCGTTTCATGCCCATCTCTGGGGTCCGCGCTGATAGCCGCAGCTTGCGCCTGTCTCTAGAGCTCGTTTAGGTGGTGCTCTGAATCCCTTCCCCTCATGCACTCTGAAACAATGATTTGTTGCCTCTTAGGCATGTCCAGACTTTTTCCTGGACTCCTTCACGGCTAGCTGTGGCGCACTAGACCCCTTCAGGTTGTGTTCACGCAGCCAACCCCAGTCCTCTCCCTGGGGTCTGATGTCCAAAGCCTGAGCCTCAGCTCCCAGCACCCACCCACCCTGGTGGGTGAGCAGACAAGCCTCTCAGGCTGGTGAGTGCTGGTTGGCACCGATCCTCTGTGCCGGAATCTCTCCGCTTTGCCCTCCGCACCCCTGTGGCTGCGCTCTCCTCCACGGCTCCGAAGCTTCACCCCTCTGCCACCCGCAGTCTCCACCCATGAAGGGGCTTCCTAGTGTGTGGAAACCTTTCCTCCTTCACAACTCCCTCCCACTGGTGCAGGTCCCGTCCCTATTCTTTTGTCTCTGTTTTTTCTTTTTTCTTTTGCCCTCCCCAGGTACGTGGGGAGTTTCTTGCCTTTTGGGAGGTCTGAGGTCTTCCGCCAGCGTTCAGTAGTTGTTCTGTGGGAGTTGTTCCACATGTAGATGTATTTCTGAGGTATTTGTGGGGAGGAAGGTGATCTCCACATCTTACTCCTCCGCCATCTTGAAGGTCTGTCTCCTCACTGCAGTTTTGATTTACATTTCTCTAATAATTAGCAATGTTGAGCATCTTTTCGTGTGCCTCTTGGCCATCTGTATGTCGTCTTTGGAGGAATGTGTGTAGGACTTCTGCCCATTTTTTGATTGGGTTTTTGTTTGTTTGTTTTTGATATTGATCTGCATGAGCTGTTGGTAAATTTTGGAGCTTAATGCCTGGTCTGTCTCATCATTTGCTAATATTTTCTCCCATTCTGTGAGTTGTCTTTTCATTTTATCGTTTCCTTTGCCGTGCAAAAGCTTTTGAGTTTAATTAGGTCCCATTTGTTTATTTTTGTTTTTATTTCCATTACTCTAGCAGGTGGATCGAAAAAGATCTTGCTGCAATTTATGTCACAGAGTGTTCTGCTGATATTTTCCTCTAAGAGTTTTTTAGCATCCAGTCTTACATTTAGGTCTTTAATCCATTTTTAAAAATTTTTATTTATTTATTTTATTATACAGCAGGTTCTTATTAGTTATCTATTTTATACATATTAGTGTGTATATGTCAACCCCAATCTTGCAGTTCATCCCACCACCACCCCCTGTGCCCCCACTTTCCCCCCTTGGTGTCCATACATTTGTCCTCTACATCTGTGTCTCTATTTCTGCCTTGCAAACTGGTTTATCTGTACCATTTTTGTAGATTCCACATATATGTGGAATGCATTAATATACAATATTTGTTTTTCTCTTTCTGACTTACTTCACTCTGCATGACAGTCTCGAGGTCCATCCACATCTCTACAAATGACCCAATTTCATTCCTTTTTATGGCTAAGTAATATTCTATGTACCATATCTTCTTTATCCATTCATTTGTCGATGGGCATTTAGGTTGCTTCCATGACCTGGCTATTGTAAATTGTGCTGCAGTGAATATTGGGGTGTGTGTGTCTTTTTGAATTATGGTTTTCTCAGGGTATATGCCCAGTAGTGGGATTGCTGGGTCATATGGTAATTTATTTTTAGTTTTTTAAGGATCCTCCATACTGTTCTCCATAGTGGTTGTATCAATTTACATTCCCACTGACAGTGCAAGAGGGTTCCCTTTTCTCCACACTCTCTCCAGCATTTGATATTTGTAGATTTTCTGGTGAGGTCAGTTCTAACTGGTGTGAGGTGATACCTCATTGTAATTTTAATTTGCATTTCTCTAATAATTAGTGATGTTGATCAGCTTTTCATGAGCCTCTTGGCCATCTGTATGTCTTCTTTGGAGAAATGTCTATTTAGGTCTTCTGCCCATTTTTTTGATTGTGTTGTATGTTTTTTTAATATTGAGCTGCATGAGCTGTTTATATATTTTGGAGATTAATCCTTTGTCTGTTGATTCATTTGCAAATATTTTGTCCAATTCTGAGGGTTGTCTGTCTTGTTTACAGTTTCATTTGCTGTTCAAAAGCTCTTAAGTTTCATTAGGTCCCATTTGTTTATTTTTGTTTTTATTTCCATTACTGTAGGAGGTGGGTCAAAAAAGATCTTGCTGTGATTTATGTCAAAGAGTGTTCTTCCTATGTTTTCCTCTAAGAGTTTTATAGTGTCTGGTCTTAAATTTAGGTCTCTAATCCATTTTGAGTTAATTTTTGTATATGGTGTTAGGGAGTGTTTTAATTTCATTGTTTTTACATGTAGGTGTCCAGTGTTCCCAGCACCACTTATTGAAGAGACTGTCTTTTCTCCATTGTATATCCTTGCCTCCTTTGTCATAGATTAGTTGACCATAGGTGCATGGGTTTATCTCTGGGCTTTCTATCCTGTTCCTTTGATCTATATTTCTGTTTTTGTGCCAGTACCATATTGTCTTGATTACTGTATCCTTCAGTATAGTTTGAAGTCAGGGAGCCTGATTCCTCCAGTTCTGTTTTTCTTTCTCAAGGTTGCTTTGGCTATTCAGGGTCTTATGTATCTCCATACAGATTTTAAGGTTTTTTTGGTCTAGTTCTGTGAAAAATGCCATTCATTGGTAATTTGATAGAGATTGCAATGAATCTGTAGATTTCCTTGGATAGTATAGTCATTTTGACAATATTGATTCTTCCAATCCAAGAACATGGTATATCTCTCCATCTGTTTGTGTCCTCTTCAGTTTCTTTCATCAGTGTTTTATAGTTTTCAGAGTAAAGGTTTTGCCTCCTTTTGTAGGTTTATTCCTAGGTATTTTATTCTTTTTGATGCAATGGTAAATGAGATTGTTTCTTTAGTTTCTTTTTCTGATCTTTCACTGTCCGTGTATAGAAATGCAACAGATTTCTGTGTATTTATTTTAGACACTGTAACTCTACCAAATTTATTGTTGAGCTCTAGTAATTTTTTCTAGTAGTTCCCACTGTGCCTACTTTCTATGTATAGTATCATGTCGTCTGCAAACAGTGACCGTTTTACTTCTTGTTTTCCAATTTGGATTCCCTTTATTTCTTTTTCTTCTCTGATTGCTGTGGCTACTCATTCCAAAGCTACGTTGAATAAAAGTGGCGAGTGTGGACACCCTTGTCTTCTTCCTGATTGTAGAGGAAACGCTTTCAGGTTTTCACCACTGAGTATGATTTTAGCTGTAGGTTTGTCATATATGACCTTTATTATGTTGAAGTAGGTTCCCTCTATGCCCACTTTCTGGAGAGTTTTTATCGTAAATCAGTGTTGAATTTTGTCAAAAACTTTTTCTGCATCTATTGAGATGATCATATAGTTTTTATTCTTCAATTTTTTTGATGTAGTGTATCACACTGATTGATTTGCGGGTATTGAAAACTCCTTGCATCCTTGATTCAAGGATCCTTGCACAGAGGATCATACACCACACCACTTGATCATGATGTATGATCCTCTGTGCTTCCTGGACTTGGGTTACTGTTTCCTTTCCCATTGTTAGGGAAGTTTTTAGCTATTACCTCTTCAGACATTTTCTCAGCTCCTTTCTGTTTCTCTTCTCCTTCTGGGACCCCTGTACTGCAAACGTTGGTGCATTTAATGTTGTCCCAGAGGTCTCTTAGACTGTCCTCATTTCTTTTCATTTTTTTCCTGTACCCTGTTCCACATCAGTGATTTACACCATTCTGTATTCCAGCTCACTTATCCATTCTCTGCCTCAGTTATTCTGATATTGATTCCTTCTAGTGTATTTTTCATTTTAGTTATTGTATTGTTCATCTCTGTTTGTTCTTTAGTTCTTCTAGGTCTTTGTTAAACATTTCTTTTATCGTCTCAATCTGTGCCTCCTTTCTTTTTCTAAGATCTTGGATCATCTTTACTATCATTACTCTGAATTCTTTTTCAGGTAGATTGCGTATCTCCACTTCACTTAGTTGTTCTTCTGGGGTTTTATCTTGTTCCCTCATCTGGGATGTATTCCTCTGCCATCTCATTTTGTTTACCTTTCTGTGATTGTGGTTTCCATTCTACAGGCCGCAGATGTGTAGTTCTTCTTGCTTCTGCTGTCTGCCCACTGGTGGATGAGGCTGTTTAAGAGGCTTGTGCAGGCTTCCTGGTGGGAGGGAATTGTACCTGCCCACTGGTGGTTGAGGCTGGGTATTGTCCCTCTGGTGTGCAGGGCAGTGTCAGGGGTTGTGTTTGTCGGGCAGCTGTTTATTCAGGAAGACTTTACGTAGCCTGTCTGCTGATGGGTGGGGCTGTGTTCCCACTCCATTGGTTATTTGGCCTGAGGTGTCCCAGCATTGGAGCCTACAGGCTGTTGGGTAGGGCAGGGTCTTGGTGAGAAAATGGTAACCTCCAAGAGCGCTCATGCCAAAGAGCGCTCGCCAGAACCACTGCCACCAGTGTCCCCATTCCCGCAGAGAGCCACAGCTGCTTCCCACCTCCAAAGGAGACCCTCCAACACTAGCAGGTAAGTCTAAACAAGTCTCTTATGAAGTCACTGCTTTTTTCCCTTCCTGGTGTGCACAAGACACTGTGTACGCCCTCCACGTGTGGAGTTTCTCTTTCCCCCAGTCCCATGGAATTCCTGCAATCAAACCCTGCTGGCCTTCAAAGCCAGATTCTCTAGGGGCTGCACCTTCCAGTTCCAGACCCCCAGACTGGGGAGCCTGACGTGGTGCTCAGAACTTTCACTCCTGTGGGAGAACTTCTGTGGTATAATTATTTTCCAGTTTGTGGGTACTCAGCTGGTATATATGGGATTTTATTTTGTCGCAGTTGTGTCCCTCCTACCACCTTATTGTGGCTTCTTCTTTGTCTTTGGATGTAGGATATCTTTTTTGGTAGGTTCCAGCTTTTTTTTGTCGATGGCTGTTCAGCGTTAGTTTTGATTTTGGTGTTTCCATAAGAAGAGGTGAGCTCACATCCTTCTACTCTACCATCTTGTCTCCCTTGTTAGTTAATTTTAAATGAGTTGAGGGAGTAGATAGTTCATGAAATAAATGGAAACCATATCTGTCTAGCTAATCAGTTTTATACGCTTGTTGAAATCTTTTTTTTTTTACCTTTTTTTTCTTTTTGTCGTATGCCTATTTTCTCCCCCATATCCTCCCTTCTCTCTTTGTTTTTTCTGTCTACTGCTTCCCATTTCCTTACCTATTATCCTTTTAGCTTCACCTTCTGCTTCCTCCTTTTACTTCTTAATGAAAATCATTTAAAAAAATTTGTATAAATTATAGAAAATTGCTAGAAAATTACTTTTTCTAAATTTAATACGGTCTTGTCTTAATTATTTGGTTGTCTGTTGCATTTTACAATGACTACAAATACAGATGGTCGTTGGGATTACCTTTTCCAGCATGGGGTTTGTTTCCTTCTTACCTTAGCCTAGAAAGAGAGGCTTCAGAGATCTACCTGGGGACCTTGATATGTGTGTGTTAAGAGTTTGAGGGACCCAGAAGAGTTAGACTCACACCCCAGTAATAGGAGGGTACACCGCTGGCGGCAATAGTCTGTGCCAGTGGAGGTGAGGTCTGCCATTTGGGAAACAGTTCACTTGCACCAATGGCATAAGAAAAGTGCAAGCTTCCTATGGAGGAAGGATGGAGAAAAAAGCCTGGTTAAAAGACAGAGAAAGAAGTAAGACTTTGTGGGCAGTGGAACCCCAAGTAAGAGAGCCTGTGAGGAGGTGACACTATAGATTGAAGGGTGAGTCCTTGGGGGACAACCAAAGAATTCCCACATTAGAGAATTCCAGGGAAAGGGGGACTCTCCCAAGAATCTATAAAATCACCCCACAGGAAACAGACTCAACTCTATCCATGAGGGTAAGATAGACACATTTCAAAGGGGACTAATTAACACATTTTGTGTCCTTCATCCTCCTCCCTTCCCAGCTCAACAGTGGAGGGGATCAGGAATTGAAGCCGAGTTGGGAAGTTGGAGGAAGCAGGAATGGTAGTGAAAAGGTCAACCTTGTCCTCTGTTCTCAACAGGTTTTCCACCATCAGTAGGCCTGAGCTGGTTGAAAAGAGAAGCTTTAACTTTAAATTATTTCAGAGGACTGGACATCTAAATTATTGTATCTAAATTATCTATTCTAATAGATAGAAGGGACCAGTGGTCTTCTTCTTTAATTACCTAAGAGTAAATTGAGAAGTGATATTTCTTGGCTAAGCAGTCACTCAGGGACAAAGAAAAACACTAATCTTAGAGGAAAGTTCAGAAAGAACAGTGGGCTCTGAGAGGGGTGGCGAGCTAGAGTCATTTGATGATGGTATCCTACTCAGTCTTTTTTTTTTGTAAATTCACCAGGGCCACTAAAGAAACATTCCATTTTAAGCTATCTATCTTTTAGCCATATCTGGAAAAGTATTTATCTGTTGTTGTACAACCCAAAGATTTATTTATTCACTCCCTAAATTTGGGGTCCAAGTGACTGTCTAGCACTTTTTTTTAGCATCTCTTAAAATTTATTTATGGTAAAAGTTGTTTTTACTTTGCAGATGGTGAAGTATCAAGTGCTACTAAAATAATAATTATCCTCATCTACTATTTCCATGAATATGGGCTTCTGCATAGTATTTTAAGTGTTAATTTACTAACAGAGCAGACATATATAATCAAGACATATAATCAATATAGCAGGCTATTACTGTTATACTGACAAAATGACATGCAATATTTGCAAAAATTCTGAAATCACTAGTCTATATAAGAAAGGCCACGTTTCCAGACTAAATTAGCACTTGCACTATAAAAGGAAGTTGCTGTTCCTAAACAAACAACAAATCATTCAGAAAGTGTCTAATAAATGTGGATACACATCACTTTTTAGACTGTGTCTAGTGAATAAATCAAGGTTTAGCTTAACAGGAAATCAAGCAATTTGGTGAATAACAGTTAGTGTATCATCTCGATGTTTACTAAACCCTGTTAGTATGACAAATTTTCATTTATTTTAGATGGAGAAAAAAAAATAAAACCAAAACTTTTAGTGCACTAGATGTGCAAATAGTGTAGGTCTTCTACTGTATTTTCTTATTTGATCTTTCCAAAACATGTCTCTAAGGGAGTTATTATTTGCCTTTGACAAATAAAGAATAATTGATCACAACAAATTCTTCAAGTCTCGTTTTGCTTGAAAACTCTACAGATCTCAAGAAATACATCACCAGCTTCTTAAAATCCTCTCCTTCCTTGGCTTTGGAAATAACTGCTCTCTCCTGGTAATTCTACCTCTCAGGGTCTTCTTATTCCTTATCTCAGTCAGGTTCCTTTTAGGTGCATAGTTGAAAGCTTTCCTGGAGAGACAGGGAACAAGAGCAGAACATCTATTATCACCACTTCAACTATTATTATACTACTGGCCTCAGCTAGTGCAATATGGCAAGAAAAAAATAAGAAATCCATAATAATTAATAAATAATATATATTTGTTCTTATTGTCTGATGGTATTTTTGTGAACATAGAAAAATACAAAAGCATCGACAAACTGTTAGACTTAATAAGTAAATGTAGCAAGTTTACTATATGCAACTTACTATAAAATTAATTATAATTCTATCAGCAACAAAAAATAGGAAATAAATTGCCTAAAATATACCGTTACAATAACATCAAACAGCTCAAATAAAAGGATAACTCTAACAGAAGTTGTACAAGCCTCTGCCCTTCAAACTACAATCATATTAAGGAAAATAAAAGAACATCTAAATAAATAGACAGTTATACCATGTTCAGATGTTGGACAACTCAATATTGTTATGATGCAGCTCTCCTCAAATTGATCTATGGATTTAATGAAATCTCAATCAGCATTCTAGCTGCATTATTAGAAATTGACAAATTAATTCTAAAATGCAAAATGGAATGCAAAAGCTCAAGAATGTCAAGGCAAACTTGAAAAAGCAGAACAAATTAGGGGTGATTACGCTACAGCATATTACATATCGATTTAAAGCAACGATTTTTACACCCTTTTTGGTTCAATTAATTTTCACTCAACTTCTAAATCTGGCCTTAAACTCTAGCTTCCTCAAAACCCCCAAACAATTTGGTACCAGTATTTGCTATTTTCCATTGGACCATTAATCATCCTTTTTATATGTTCATTAATTATTTGTAATACTTAAAAAGTTGTAGATATTTCAATTGTAATGTGCATGCCAGAGCTCACTAATAAGACTTAACACATATTAATATAAATTAGTTTTAATATTATTAACACTACATTCTAATAATGATTTACATGCAGTCATTTACATGTATATATGTGTATCTGTATATATCTAATCACCTCTAGTGCGTGGAGTCTAAAGATGATGTTAAACATCTACAATGCACACGACTGTCCACCACACAAAGAATTATCTGACCCAAAATATCAGTAGTGCCCTTGAGAAATCACACACACACACACGTGTGTGTGTGTATACACATACATATACCCTCCAATCTTTCTCCTCCTTTCCTCACTGGACAGAAATAGCCACGTTCCTGAAGTTAATATGTGCATTATCAGTTTAAAATACTTATATTCTTTGCTGGATCATGAGTCCCTTGAGGGCTGGGATTGTACCTACCCAGGTTGTACCTATCCATGTCTTTGGTGTACCCCAGTGTCTAACATAGTGAGTTCCAGACCCATATACTTAATATGTTTTTTATCTAATTGACTAGATATTTAAAATATTTTTCAGTGTTCTGTTTTAATTTATCTACTGGCATCTTGGCTTCATCGCTGTATTATCGTTATGTATCGTTATCATGCCTCCTCTAGGGAATTGCACTATACATATCCTTTCACAATCTACTTAGAACTAACTAACACTGTACCACTTCAAAATGTAGAAACTTTTTGTAGAACCAGCTATGTTCCTTTTGCCATCCCTAGTGTAATTTATGTTACAGTTTTTCATATACATTGTATCTGCATACATTATGTCTGCATTCTTTGATGAACTTATTCCTGAGATGTCATATTCTTTACTTGAGATGCAGTGAGGCATAACTATTGGGAAGCAGAAATTGGGATTGAGAGCCTGGTCTTGGATTTTAGTTATGCCACTTATTAGATGGATGAATTTGCATAAAGCACTTAATACAGACAATTGGGATAGTAAAAGTTCATACGATGGCTGAAAAATCAAATGAATTAATGTGTGTAAACCACTTGGCAGGACTCAATAAATATTAGCTTTTATTATTGGTCAGGCAGTTTTTATTAGTTTTCACTTAGGTTGTTCTATTTTCCTCCAAAATGAAGTTCTGGCCTCCAGAGTTACCTACATCAGTTTTACTACAGCATTTAGTTTATAAAATTCCCATGAAAATGATCACATCCTTTCATGTATTATAGTTGTATGCATTTTCATTGTTACTATCCAATGAGAGGGTAAACTTTTGATGAAGGACACTGTGTTTCAAATAGCTATACCAAGAACTATTGCACCAAGAAGAATGTCAATAAATATTTGATGAACGAACTAATGTATACCAGTAGAGACTATATTATCCTTTTAATCAAACAGACATGAATTTAATTTCAATCGCATCCCTCACTAAGTAGTTTCCCTTCTCATATATAAAATTGGAATAATAATACAGAAATGATATGAGAATTAAATAAAATAGTGTATGTGAACACACAAATCATAGTACCTTGTGGGTGTAGATGGTCAGTACATGTTAATGTGCTCACATATTGCCTAAATATTGGATGTATGTGTGTAACTGGTAAGAACCTTTTCTCCCATGAAGGGTACAGGCATCTATTGATTTTCATTACCAATTTCTCTAAATTGCCCAGTATAAGAACTTGGGGAATCTGTTTTGAGATTGATACTCTGTTTTCTCTCTAGTGTGTATTTTTAACAGTTCATATTTGTATTACACAATTTGCATACTTGGAATTGTTTTTTCAAAGAATTCAGGATGGCTGACAAATGCCCAAATGACTGTAATGAAGACAGAATTAGAATATGGCACCACGTAGCATTGTTGACCTTTAGTGAGAAAGTAGGAGATGCTCAGTGTGTTCTCACATCTTACTAACAAGATGATATAATTTAGATTTTTTTTCAGTTGCTTAGTTACCAGTATCTGTAAATCTTTTCATGTTGCTTGTAAGAGTTTTTTTTAAAAAAGGAAGTGTCCACATTTTTCCACTTTTCTTAAAAATAACACACACACATACAGATGGAAAGAAGAAATCTCTCTTCATAGGGAAGGCATGATTGGAGAAAAGGAATTGTAGGTGATTGGAGTGAGGATCATCATCTAGGTAAAATTCTGGGGAGGGAGAAGCCGTTTACATATCTTCCATGGAGAAGTGTCTATTCAAGTTCTTTGCTCATTTTTGAATCTTTTGTTGTTGTTGTTGTCATTGTTGAGTTTTACAAGTTTCCTATGTATTAAGGTTATCAATCCCTTATTAGATATATGATTTGAAAATATTTTCTCCCACTTTGTAGGTTGCCTTTTTACTCTGTTGATAGTATCTTTTGAGGCACGATTTTAAAAAAGCATGAAGTTCAATTTGTCAGTTTTTTTTTTTTTTTTTCCTTTTACTGGCTATGCCTTTGGTGTCATAGCCAAGAAATTGCTGCCAAATCCAATGTCCTGAAGCTTTTCCTTATGCTTTATTCTAAGAGGTTATTGCTTTTGTGTCCTACATTTAGGTCTTTGATTCATTTTGAATTAATTTTTGTGTATGGTATTAGGTGAGGGTTCAGCTTCATTCTTTTGCATGTGGATATCCAGTTTTACTAGCACTATTTGTTGAAAGACTGTCATTTCCCCCATTGAATGGTCTTGGCCTTCTTATTGAAAATTATTTGACCGTATATGGGAGGTTTTAGTTATGGGCTCTTTATTCCACATGTCTGTCTTTATGCCAGTACCCAACTGTTTTGATTACTGAAACTTTGTAGTAAGTTTTGAAATCAGGACACAGTGTGAGTCCTCTAGTGTTGGTTTCTCTTTGTCAAGATTGTTTGGGTTATTTAGGGTCCCTTGAGATTCCATATGAATTTTAGGATGGATTTTCCTACTGCTGCAAGACATCATGGGGATTTTGAGAGGGATTGCATTGAATCTGTAGATTGTTGGGGGTAATACTGCCATCTTAACAATATTGTCTTCCAGTCCCTGAACAGGGAATGTCTTTCCAGTTATTTATGTGTTCTTTAATTTCTTTCAGTAATGTTTGGTAGTTTTTCATTATGCAAGCTTTTCATCTCCTTGATTAAGTTAATTCCTAAGTGTTCTTTTTAATGCTATTATAAATGAAATTGTTTTTTGAACGTTCTCTTCAGATTGTTAGTGTATAGAAAGGCAACTTTTTTGTGTGTATTGCCTTTGTTTCCTATTTTAATGAATTCATTTATTCAATTTTTTTGTGGAATCTTTTATGTTTTTCTGTATATAAGGTCATGTAATTTGTGAACAGTAACAATTTTACTTATTTCTATATAATTTTGGTACTTTTTATTTGTTTTTATTGCCTGATTGTTCTGGTTATTACTTCCAGTACTGTGTTGAATATAAGTGGTGAAAGCCAGCATCCTTGCCTTGGTCTTGATATTAAAGAAAGACATTTAGTATTTGAATATGATGTTCTCTGTGGGTTTTTCAGGTATGCCGTTTATTATGCTGAGGTAGTTTTCTGTTCTTACTTTATTGAGTGTTTCTGTCAAGAAGGGGTGTTGAATTTTGTCAAATTTTTTTTCTACATCAATTGAAGTGATCATTTTTTTTTCTTTACTCTATTAATGTAGTGTATTTCATTGATTTATTTTTATATGTTGAACCATCTTGGCATTCCAGAAATAAATCCCACTTGGTCATGGTATATAATCCTACCAGTATGCTTCTGAATTCAGTTTGCTGCTATTTTGTTAAGGATTTTTACACAAATGTTTATAAAGGATATATTAGTCTGTAGTTTTCTTTTCTTGTAGTGTCTTTGCTGTCGGGGTAATGCTGACCTCTTACTGAGTGGGAGGAGGGGCATACGCTGATCGAATGCTATTGATAAGTGGAGGAACATTGGGAGTGAATATTTACCATTTAGCCTAACAACATTCACTGGTGGCGTTGGTAGGAGAAATTGCAGTGGAATTGGAGATGCAAAACCTGACTGAAGTGGGTTCTAAAGAGAATGGGAAAGAGAAATGAGAGTCAGTTATGATTTCTTTCCAGGAATTAGATATAAAGGTAAGGAGGCAAATAATACCAAATTGGAGGGTGAAGTAAATCAAGAGGTCTGTGTTGATATGTTTGAGGGTTTGTTCAAATGGAGAAATAAGAACCTATTTTAATGCTGATAGGAATCATCCAATAGTGAGGAAAATCATATTGCCAGACATAGTGCACAAACAGATGAGCTGACTTTCAGTAGGGGCATAGATAGCTCATCCTGCTAATGGGAGAAAAGGTAGAGCATGCGGGCCCAGATGTAGGTGGCTGGGTTTATATGGTGGAACTTGTACACATATTCCTTTGACTGCTTCTGTTACTTCAGTGGAATATAAACAGGGGCATCTGCTGATAGTGAAGATGGAGAGGAAGTAATGGTATTTTAATTTTGTTGGTATTTTGTTTGTTTTAGATTTTTTTTTAATATATTGTATATTGGAAAAGAAACTTATTAATAAAAGTCAGATGTGTGAGATATGACTGATACTTCTCTTTTTTAATTTTTAAAAAAAATTTATTTATTTTATTTATTTATTTTTGGCTGCGTTGGGTCTTCGTTGCTGCGCGTGGGCCCTCTCCAGTTGCGGTGAGTGGGGGCCACTCTTCCTTGCGGTGCGCGGGCCTCTCATTGTTGTGGCTTCTCTTGTTGTAGAGCACGGGCTCTAGGCATGTGGGCTTCAGCAGTTGTGGCTCGCGGGCTCCAGAGCGCAGGCTCAGCAGTTGCGGCACATGGGCTCAGGTGCTCCGTGGTATGTGGGGTCCTCCCGGACCAGGGATCGAACCTGTGTCCCTTGCATTGGCAGGCAGATTCTTAACCACTGCGCCACCAGGGAAGCCCTGTCAAGAGAGCATCTATACTTTTCTAAAAGTCTTCTTCATGTTCCACTGTTCTTAGACTGGGAGAATGAGGGCATGCCAGCTTGAGAAAGTTTTCTCCTAGTACTAATGAAGAAGACTGGGCATACTGGACATTAAGGAACATTTAAGCCAATAATGTATTTACCAACATAACACACATCCCCTCACATTTACAGAGACAAAAGAGAGAGAATAGCCAGTCACGGTATTTAAGAGCAGTGAACAAGTATGAGACTTTCCAGAACATACAATTTCCCAACTAATAATGGCTTCATTCAATTTGTCAGGGATGACTGCTCATCTGTCTCACATAATAAAAGATCACAGGAAGATTTCCAGGCAGAGAAAGGTTTCCATTTAAACAATAAACTCTAGACACTCTTTCTAGGTAAATGACCTAAAATCTATTCTATAATTATGACAAATAGGAGACAGCAGCACCGCACATTGAGCTCATCAGCACCCGGCATCTCCACTGGAGACAAAATTCAAATGATCATTTATCATTTCAATTGTATTAGACACCATTTGTCTGCATTATTTTAACATTAACCTTTCTCACCTAATACCTTTCAACAGAATTTACTTTAAATAGCTCAGAGAGGAGATGGCTGACTTCTTTCAATTTACACATTTGGTGGGGGGTTAGAGGTACATCTAAAGTGACACCAATTATGCAAATTATCACTGAAGCTAAAAGATAACCAAAAAAAAAAATACCCGAGGATAGCTTGTATCTGATAGATTTGTTTTAGGAGGGGATAAAGGAGACAACAACATCACATATTGTATGTGACACTTGTATATGTATATATCTATGACATACAAATTCCAATGCATAATATAAAGGCGGCAAAATCAACACAAGTGTGGATGCAAGGGCCGAAATTGAGCTATCAATTATGTTTTCCCAATTGAAGATAAAATTGGCTTCTTTTGCCAAAATAAGAACATTTTTAATCCTTTCAATCTCCTCCTTCTTTGGTTAGGGAAGAAGTGACAGTGGTTGATGGAAGTGTTTTCTGTCTCTTAAAATACCTGTAGGGAGATAAGAGTTACTAGATGGCACAATTGATGGCTTACTCTGGGATGGAAAACAGGCAAGAGAAATAGAAACTCTAATTACAAGTTTTTAGAGGCCTTAGGGTTCAATCTCAGGGGTTGGCAAACTTTTTTTCTAAAAGGACAAATAGTAAATATTCTATTTTATTTCTAATTCAGTTCTGTGGACCATGCTATCTGTCACAACTACTCAACTCTGCCACTGTAACTCCAAAGAAGTCATAGATGATATGTAAATGAATGGATTGACTGTGTTCCAATAAGACTTTATTTACAGAAGTGGGCTGGGCAGGATTTGGCCTATGGGTCATAGTTTGCTAACCCCTGTTCTATCCTATGGCATATCCCCTCTTCTCTATTAAAAAATAGTTTACGTTTTTCACCCCAGGAGACAGGAAACAAAGAATGAAATAAATCTGGTTGGAAATACAGAGAAGCTTTACCGACACAGGTATAGAGATTGTCTTAGTAAAAAATATACCCAGTGCGTTGACCTCAATTAATAAAATGAGTGTTTGTATGAAAATATGGTTCCTTTACCAGCACCATGTACAGTGTGTGTCAAGGTGGTGGAGGGGTTATTGGAGAATCAAACATTGAGCATAACCCTCATCCCCTACCAGATTTACACTTAACCAGATATTTGTGATGGGCCTTAGGACAGGATATATACAGGACATTAATTGTCCAGTGGGCTCAGTGTGTCTTGAAGAGAACAGGGTCCAATAGGAGTAGGTACAGTGTCTTCAGGCTTGTGCTGTCATTTGTGTCTTTGTTCTGGGAATGGAGAGGTTCAGATATATGTGTTTCTTCTATAATGCTATATATGCATATGTGAATGTGTGTGTATGTGTGTGTGTGTGTACCTATATCTGTGTGTTTGTGTATATCTGTGTCTATATTTGTGTTGTGTATATCTGTGCGTGTTTGTGTGCACGTTTGTGTATATCTGTTTCTACTGTTGACCCTTGAACAGCACAAGGGTTAGGGGAGCTGACCTCCCCCACACAGTGTAAAATCTGAGTGTAACTTACAGCCACCATTCAGTGTACAAGGTTCCTCAGTATCCACTGTTCTGCATCTGCAGGTTCAACCAACCATGGTTCCTGTAGTACTGCAGTGTTTACTACTGAAAAAGGGTGTACCTGTGCAGTTCAAACAGTGTTGTTCAAGGGTAAACTGTGTGTGTGTGCGTGCACACACTCAACACTAAAATTTACAGGGCTTATGGAAAAAAAAAATAGAGTAGATGAAAATCATTAAAAAGTTATGAAACTTTGTAATCATAACACTGGAAAAATATTAAAAATCAAAACAAAACAAAAAAAGCCTACCACAGTTAAATCTAAACTGTCATCAACATCGTTGTCACAGACATCTCAACCACCTGATACTTTGCAGCCTTAACCTGGGCTTCTTGCTTCAAAATGAGGAACTTGAGGTCATTTGCTTGGGAGAAAGTTTCTTTAAAATTAAAAATCTCATCTAGAGTGTTGATGTCTTCACATTCAATTATTCTAATCCTGGGGTAAATGTCTTTGCAGCTTCTTCATCTGTATTCCCAGGTTCCCCATATAATTTAACACGAGGGAAAGTATGGCAGTTTTTGAAGCCACTAAAACAATTATATTCATTTTCTGTTGCTGTGTAATAAATTATCACCAGCTTAGGGACTTAAGACAAGGCACATTTATTATCTCACAATTTCTGTGGATCAGAGTCTGACCAGTTAAGCTGGGGCCTCTGCACAGGGTGCTGCAAGGCTGCAATCCAGGTGTCAGCCAGGTTGTGTTTCTCTGGGGAGCTTGGGGTCCCCTTCCAAGGTCACATGGCTGTTGGCAGAATTCAGTCCCTTGCTATTGCAGGAATGAGGTCCCCCTCTTCTTGCTGGCTGTGGGTGAGGGCTGCTCTCAGCTTCTAGGAGCTGCCTATAGCTCCTTGCCTCATGTCCTTCTCATGGGCTCTCATTCACCCCCCTCTCACAACATTGCAGCTACTTCTAGGCTAGAAGGAGAATCTCTACTCCAGTCTTCTAAGAGGAAGTCTTATATGACATAACTTAATCACCGGAACTACTATCCCTTCACCTTTGAGATACTCTGTTTGCTTGAAGAAAGTAGCAGGTCCCAACCACATTCAAGAGGAAAGGATTATAAAAATGTGTAAGTCATTGGGGAGCGCCTTAGGGTGTACTGGCCATATCAGTCAGCCACTGCTGTCACTAAAAGAAGTTTTTTTTAGGACTTCCACCTTCTCACATTTGCTTTTATATATTGCTGAGTCTTTCTTTTTACATGTGAGGAAACTTATGCTTGAATGTTTCAAGTCACTAATGTGTTGGGGAAAATCTGGTATGACCAAACATACTTTTCATATTATGATCACATCACCCCGTCATTTACCAATTGGATGTGAAGTAATTTGGATTAAAAAATGGGTTGCAGTGAAACAGTTGTATTTATCCCATTCCATACTCCAAATAGACTCTGAGTCCTAATGTAGTAAGTGAGGGTGGGTGAAAAAAACTGGGTTGGATGGGATGGGGTAGGATCTGTCTCAGGGTTAACTGGTTTGACTTGTTTCAATCTCCCTGTATTGTGAGGACCACCAGGATGGGTGGAATTTTGGGGGCCAAGAAGGTATGTTGCAGGATGTAGGGTCATGTAATAGATAAATTGCAAGAAAATTTTAAACATAATTTGTCATTTTTCAAATGACTATTTTTAACACATGGCTGTGGAAATTGAAGAAACATAAATACCTTTTATATTAATTCCTGTGTTTCTGGTTAATAATGTTAATAAATAATTTAAGGAAATATCAGTTCTTTTAGCTTTCCTTCCTCAATTCTCCATTGTGTATAATTTTATATAGAGCTGATGTTTATTTTTTATTCAATCTATAAATATGTTTTCTAAATGGCATGTTTAATTCTTAATACTGATGATAATTCTTGATATATTTAGATTCAATTATACCACATTATGTTTTCCTATCCATTTACCAGGTTTCCTATTTATTTTTCCTATTAATTTACCAGGCTTCCTACTTATTTGGTTTGCTCATTTTCTTTCTGGTCTCTGTTTTTTTCTATTGAAAAGTTTACAACCATGTCAATTATTATTCCTTTTAAAGTAGTCTCTCTCTCTGTTCGCTATTGAGATAGTTTTTCTCTATATTTGTATACAGGTCATATAGTTGTAGATTTATCAGTTATCCTGCTTGAGACTCATTGTATCTCTCTTTTTTAAAATTTATTTATTTATTTATTTTTGGTTGTGTTGGGTCTTTGTTGCTGTGTGCGGGCTTTCTCTAGTTGCGGCGAGGGGTGGCTACTCTTCCTTGTGGTGTGTGGGCTTCTCATTGTGGTGGCTTCTCTTGTTGAGGAGACGGGCTCCAGGTGCGCGGGCTTCAATAGCTGTGGCTCCCAAGCTCTAGAGCGCAGGCTCAGTAGTTGTGGCGCACGGGCTTATTTGCTTCGCGGCATGTGGGATCTTCCTGGACTAGGGATCGAACCCGTGTCCCCTGCATTGGCAGGCGGATTATTAACCACTCTGCCACCAGGGAAGTCCCAAGACTCACTGTGTCTCTTAAACATGAGAATTCCTGCCATTAACTTTCAAAAACCCTTCCCATTGTCTCTTTGATTATTGTCACAGCATTGTAACTTCTCTTCCTATACTCCATGTATCTTAATCTGTCATCCGTACTTTTGCCCTCTCCTCTCTGCACTCTATATTTCAGTTTTAATTTTTTTCTAAAGAAATTGTATGTAATTTTCTGTGTAAAAAAAATTGGCCCCTTCCCTTTTGTCATGATGTCTCTTCATGTCTTTAGTTTCAGTAATTCCTTTTATTTCTGCAATCATTTAAAACAGAGATTTATTATGTTCTCGTACAGATCCCTCACTCAGGGTTGGATACCTCAGGAGAAAATTTTTAATCAGTTCCAGAAGAGAAATAGAGAAGAGAAGCCTCCGTGGTCCACCTGTGCCAGTAAGTGGACATTTTTTTTATAATTCCTGTGGTCCTTTGTAGGTTCCAGCTTTGTGCAGGGGTCTCTATTCCTACAGTGCACCCCAGGTAAGCCCCTGTTTCCTGTCCATACAAGGGCACTGAAACCCAAACCCAAATTTGACAGAGGCAAGCACCTACCTGCCTTTCTTTCCCTCCTGTTCAGCCCCCGAGGCGGTAATAATAAATAGATGCTTAGAGCTCTGGTTTTTATTCCCTCTTCATTTCGGCACCTGGTGGTTTACTTTTCATTTGTAAGTGTTCTTTTGTGCCTTTAAAATATGCTTTAATTATATTTTACCCAGGCTTCCTAGGAATTTGTAGCAAGAGTACTTTCAGATCGTCATAGTGGAAACATTCTTTGTTATTTTTCTATTTAAAACATCCTAAATTAAAATTATTTTTCAGATTGCTTTATTACCTGTGTCCCTGGGAGGCAGCCCTCCCATTTGTTTGTCTACCAGATTTAACATTAATGTATTTCTTCAGGTGCTTCGTATGTTTCTGCAATCTCCCCTTTAGCCGGTATTGTTTTTAGGGGTCTTATACTGAGTTGTGGGAGTGTTCCTAGGGCTTCGATATGAGCTTTCATCTCCAGAAGCCCTAACTATTTTACAGGACTGAGTTTCAGTTAATTTTTTGGCTTGGGGTATTCACAAGTTTAGTAATTGAGGTTAGCACTCCACACCTAGGGCTAGCGCAGGCCTGTATTCCTAGCTTTGGCCTAATAGTAATAGACAGCTTACTATCTAAAGGTTTCATTGTAGTTGCTGCTGCTGCTGTTGTTTTCTTTCCTGGTGTTAATGGGAGAAAAAGATTATTATTTATTCTCCACTGTATATGGGTTTCCTGTGGATGTTCCATCCCAGACCCAAAGTATGTATCTGTTTCCAATAAACTGTGTTCCTTTTGGCTTCATCTCCCACTTACATCTGTGTCTTAGAAGTTCATTGTCACTTCTGGTACTTTGAATTTCCTACTTGCTTCTAAGACTGTCTGTATATCTTATAAATATTTCCTGTTATATTTTACCTGACATTTATATGTGTAAGAAGTATGAGGGAGGCAGAAGCTTCCTGTTTAACTCAGATTGTATACTAGCGAACAATCAAAAAGTAGTGAATAAGGAAAAACAAATATAAGAAACCACAAAGAGGACTCCTGCTTCCAAGAAGCTTGTTGTAAGTATTGGCAGCTCATCCATCCTACAACAACATCTAGAAAAAGCCCAGGAGCTGAAAAACCACATACATCATGTTATTAAAGACATCATAAAGATGTGGAAGCAAAGCCAGGAAGATCCATCCTGGGTGAGCGGAGGTAATTAACCATTTGCCAGATCTGGAGATGAGTGGAGACTCTGGCTTGTCATAGTTAGTGTGTCTTTACTAGGAAAACAGTAAATCAGCAGAGTTTTGATAGCTGTGTGGGCCGGCATGGCAGATTGAAATCTAGAAGGTGGTTAGTTACCTCCAGAAAAACTTTTGCTGGGATCAGAGGCAGCATGGGATATTGGAGGCCTAGAATAGACATGCAGATCAGCGTCTTTCTCAGGCTCCCAATATGAAGGACACAAAGCCTCAATAGAAGGAGAGTCTAAACAAACATATCATAGGTGTTTCTCTGAAGAGATAAAACCAGAGGTGAAGTGAGTCCAAATAAACCTGCAAGCTAACCTCCGTCTGCCTCGGTTATAGAATGGGTAGAGGTGATCAGTCACTAATCCCCTCTTCCTAATGGAGGAAAGAATAAATTCTGTGTGTGTTGGGGTGAGGGGGTGTCATACTGAGGATTTTCTTGACTGCAGTGAAATTAAACTAGAAATCAGTAACTGAAAGTAAGTTTGGAAAATAAATACATTTCTAAAAAACCTCTCAATCAAAGAAAAAAATCATAGAGAATTTTTTAAAAATTTGAATAAGAGAAAAATTTTTAAATTATGTTATCCAAACTTGAGGGATGTCACTAAACTTGTAACAATAAATGCATATATTAGAAAAGTGGAAAACCAATTATTAAAATTCATCTTAGGAAGCTGGAAAAATAAGAGCGAACTCAATTCCAAAAATTGAAAGAAAGAAATAAGGAAGAGCAGAAATAAATAAAAGAGAACACAGACATATAATTTAGTGAACAAAGATTAAAGTAATAAAATTGAAAAGCACCTGGCAAAACTGATCAGGAAAAAAGAAAGGTAACACAAATTTCCAATATCGGAATGAAAAAGGAAACATCACACTGCAGAACTTCTAAACATTAAAAAGTTAGTGAAATGTATCGTAAATGACCTTATGCTTATTACTCAAAAATTTAATGAATTTTCAAAAATCTTTGAAAAAACTGAACTTACCATTATGAACAAGAAGTAATAGAAAATATGACTATTCCTAAACCTCTTTACAAAAACAAGTAATTTAAAATCTTTTCTATAAAGAAAACTTCAAGAGAAAATAGCTACCCTGGTGAATTTTTCTAAACATTTAAAAAAGAAATAGTACCAAATCTTTTACAGAATCTTTCAGGAAATGGAGAGAGCATACTTCCCAGTTTACTTTATAAAGCCAGACTAATGCAGATATGAGAATCTGACAAGGATATTACAACAAAAGAGAATTGCAGGCTGATATATCTCAGGAAAATATACAAAACTCCAAAATATTATCAAACTATAATGAAGTTAAACCAAAATGTTATGAAAGTTATAAATAAAAATATATCATGACTCAAATAACATTTATTTTGGGAATTCAAGATTAACATTTGAAAAGCGACCAATGGGATTCACCACATTGACAGAATAAAGGAAAATAAATATAACCATCTCAATAGATGCAGTTAAATAATTCGATATAATTCAAAACCAATTAATGATAGAACTCCCAGGAAAGTAGTAAAATTTAAATTGAAAAATGAAAACCTTATTCATGTAACACTCAGACCCTTGAAATATCTCGTTATTCTGGTGAAGTTGAAACTCAGACATTGTGACCTTTGATCTTTGCTCAGTACTTTGATGGCCTCAGACCTCATTAGCCTCAGTTATCTCACAGGATCCTCACAGCAACCAAGCAAGTTTGTCCAATTCAGTTCAATTCAATTTTAGGGGCATTTATTTATGACCAAGTTGCCAGCACTGAACTATTAAGGTAATTGTCATCAGTATAGGGAAGGAGGCAAGAAGAAAGCCAAAGAGATCAATACTTTTAAATCAAAATTTAAAATGTTATACTTTAAGGGACACTATAAAGGAAACAAAAAGATAACACACAGGGACTTCCCTGGCCGTCCAGTGGTTAAGACTCTGCACTTCCACTGCAGGGGGTATGGGTTCGATCCCTGGTCGGGGAACTAAGATCCTGCATGCCACGTGGCACTGACAAAAAAAAGGAGAAGAAAAGACAACACACAGTATGGGAGGAAATATATGCAAATTATATATCTGATTAAGGACTTGTATCTGAAATATACATATAAACACAACTCAGTAATAGAAAGACAAATAACCAATTAAAAACGGTGAAGAATTTGAATGGACGTTTATCTAAGTAAGATATACAAATGGGTACATGAAAAGATGTTCATCATCATTAGTCATCAGGGAAATGTAAATCAAAATTACAATGAGTTATCACTTCATACCCACTAGGATGGCTAGGAACAAAACGTCAGATAATAACAAGTGTTGACAATGATGTGGACAAATTGGAACCCTTGTATGCTGCTGGTGGAAAAGAAAAATTATGCAGATATTTTGGAAAACAGTCTGGAAGTTCTTCAAATGATTGAACTTAGAGCTGCCTTATGACCCAACAATTCCATTCCTAAGTATATACCAAGATAAATGAAAGCATATATCTACACAAAAACTTGTATATGAATGTTTAGCATAATGACTCACAGTCAAAATAATAGCCAAAAGGTGGAAACAATTCCCATGTCTATCACCTGATAAATGGATAAGCAAAATGTGGTCTATCCATAAAACGGAATAGTATTAAGCCTTAAAAAGAAATAAAGTACTGATACATGCTACAACTTGGATGGACCCTAAAAACATGCTAGTGAAAGAAAGCAGCTACAAAATCTCACATTTTATACGATTCCATTCATATGAATATCCAAAACATGAAAATCTATAGAGACAGAAAGTAGATTGGTGGTTACTTAGGGCTGGGAGTGGGTTGGTAGGGGGCTGATAACTAAAGGGTGATCGCCAAAGGGTTCTTTTAGAGGTGATGAAATGTTCTCAAATTGACTATGGTTTTAATTGCACATATTTGTGAATGATTAAAAACCATTGAACCACCTTAAATAGTGAATTGTATATTACATAAATTATACTTCAATTAAACTGTTAAAAAAGGAACGCCATATAAATGGAATCTTCAGGAAAAAAAACAAGGACAGTATATAATATAAAGTAAAATAATAAAATGAGTGCTACTTAGTATAAAGAATACAAACCCTGGCATCTGAAATGGGCTTTTTTGTGAACTCCCTCATCGCCAGCTCTATGACTTTAAACACCAGAGGCTCTTTTCTCACTTGGATAATGGAGAGATCATCACCTCCTTTAAAAGTTGTTTTTAGAATTAACTGAGAAAGTGTGAATATCATTTGCACAGTGCCTGGCACACAGCAAGTTCTCCAGAAATGTGTTAATTTCCAATTCCACCTCCCTGTTCTATTAGAGTCACATTAAAAGCGCCATGGTATCATATGCAAAGGAGTAACAACTTCTGTCAAAAAGGGACTAGTAATGTTTCCAAGGGGAGTGAACTCAGCGATGGCTTGGAAAATGCTAAGAATTTTACCAGCAGAGATTGGTGGGGGATGGGGAGGGAGATGGAAGGCAAAGCAAAAGAAGCATATTTCCCCTGGAGCAATGGGGTGAGAATGTGTGGTAGATATTCCACGTTGTACATTTCAATTTCAGAGACAAGAAAACTGAGGCTTAGGGAGGCAAGTGACAGTTCAAAGTGCCACAGTTGTTATGTGGTGAAGGTGAGGCATGACCACAGATTTTCTGACTTCAATCTAAAGCATCTTTAGTGAAAAATGGAAATGTAGTTTCCTTTTACAGTTTCTATAGGTAGAAACAGCTGTTATTCATGACCCAGAGCCTCACGATATTCTAATTTTGAAGTTATCGCATTTGGGTCAGGATGAGTGGTCCTCATTCGACATTCTCTGCCTAACCTGCCGCCATATTCTCAGTGAGATTGTGAGCCTCAAAGCAGGAGCTGTATCTAATTCAATATCCAGCAAGACAAGAATATTCATGATCAGAATAAAATGTGTTAAGTAAAATGTATTCAACTGTAGAAGGTGCAGTAATAAATCCTGAGTGTTCTTAAACTGTAAACATCCTGAAAATGTCTTAAAGAACAAATCATTTTAAAAACATGGCTAGCTGAGACTCTTCAAAACATCAGGGTTATTTCCAAATGTTTTGGACAAAAACATAGTATAGTTTCTGATGTATTTAGAGAGGCAAGGAATGAAAAATAAGTGGTATCAAATATTCATTGGGATATGTAATGCAAAGATTTCTTTTGCAGCAGCATAATACTGTAATTCCCTCCTGTGACTACTCAAAATATAAAATTCGGCAGCAATTTCAAGAGAAGCTCCTTTATAAGAAATAGATGATGCCTGTGCTTGCCTTTGTAAGAGCACTTAATGATAGTACTTCAGTTTTTATCCCTCTCTGCTGTCGTAAAAGCATATTTCAAACATTTTTTGGGCTGAAATCTTCAAAGACACCTGACATCTTAATGCCAGCGTATTTAAAAATTATTCCCAATAATAATGAAATCCCAAGCACAAGGTCAAAAAAAATTTGTAAAAGTTTTCTGCAAGTTTATTTCACAGCTTCCACATATATCCACAGATGAATAGAAGCTATGATTGCACGCAGTGGAATATTCAAAGTACTTTATCCTTTACATATTTCAAACCTATCACTCCAGAGATGCTCTCTGTACATATTCTTAAGAAGGTTCTGTGTACACGGAGTAGAATGTACCAAGGTATAATTTAGGGCACCATGTATAATAGAAAATCAATGAAAATCACCTAAATATCCTTCAATAGAAAATTGGGTAAATAAATTTCATTTATATGCATATTGCAGAATATTCTGCACGCTTTCATAGGAAGTAGATCTATGAACTGTCATAAAACAGGACTTATGGCATATTTTAAATTAAAAAATAAAATTATGTTTATGTCATATATGTGTGTGTGTGTGTTATAATATATATATATTATATATATATAAAATACATACCCAGTGGATGTTACTAGACGCTCGTAAATGATATGCTAAAAGAAGATAACAAAGTTAAAAGAAGAATACTGTTTCTACCCTATATATTTTTTGATTGTTTGGATCTTTAAAACTTATGCATAGATAGTATCTTATAAACTTGAAAACAATAAATAAGGAGGAAAATCTGTGTTAAGGAATTTTAATTTGAAGTAAAATTATTTTTTTGAGTCTCTGAAACATCCTTACGTATACTCTTCAGGTGCATCAACCACCCTTGGTCCAAATTTTATTTTTCTCTCTCCTTTTCCTGTTTTCCAAGTCTTGTATTACTCATTACAAAATTATTTCCTCTGAGTATATAGTTGGTGATATAGGAGAAAAGTTGGACGATATGTATGCCTTTATGAACAGATTTGGGAAATGAAACTCAGAACTGCAGTTCCCCAGTTCATTTTCATTTCAAGTTAATGAGATTTTACACCCGATAATTACTTTCATTCAGGTCTCTTTTCACCGTTACTCAAAGCTAATTTAAAGATATGAATTACTTTTCCTCTCTGTCTGAGGCAATAAGAAGGGTGGACCCTGTCCTTTAAAAAGCACTTGAAATCCTCCTTCTAAAAGCAATTCAATTTATCTACACATGTGTTGGTGAAACCTTAATTGTTCCCATCTCCTTTGTGAAAATGGAGAGATCACCTATTCATTTTGTGGAATATATTTCTTAAGAGTTATGTGATTAGTCTGCTACTAAGCCCTCCTTTTGGATGGTGGGGTAGAGTGATGGGGCCGCTGGACCCCCATCCCTGTAGTGCATTTTCATGAAAGAATCTTAAATATATGGGAATAAAATTAACCAACAAAAACTATTAAAAAACTTTATTGGCATTTTGTAATTTGATTTATTACATAAAGTGTAGCTCTTTTTTTTGGTATCTATTTTATTACTATTATTTTAGCATCTTTATTGGAGTATAATTGCTTTACAATGGTGTGTTAGTTTCTGCTGTATAACAAAGTGAATCAGCTATACATATACATACATCCCCATATCTCCTCCCTCTTGCGTCTCCCTCCCACCCTCCCTATCCCACCCCTCTGATAAAGGGTAGCTCTTGCCAGAGGAACATGTGTAGCTATGTCGTGAAAGTTGGCCAGTAATGTTAAGTTTAGTCATCAGACTCAACGTTTTGGAAGTTTAAAATTTCCAAACTGTTGACTGGGTGAAACGTTTTCACAGATGTCTTCACTGACTTCTGCTTCAGCCAGACTGTTTTGACCAATAATTTTCTTATGGTTGAGGAATATATATATTGCAACCATCCCCTCAACAATTTATGTATGTATTTGTGTGTGTATGCATGTACGTATATATATATTTTTAGGGACTCAGTATATTTCCAACATTAATTTATTGTGCACTGTGAGATAGAAGAAGTGCCAAGCATGGTCACTCTCTTTTAGGGCAGGACAATTAACAAGCAATAAAAGTAGACATTGATCAAATGTTAAACTGTGATTATTTAAAAAAAAACTCTATATAAAGCAACTGATTTGAATTATTTATGCTATCATTCCCCAAAGTAATTTATTAGGTTTTATGAAAAGTTAATTATGAAAAGGAGCTTCAAAAGTCAAATTACTTTGACAAGCTCTTGGATTAATAAAGTTAGACAGGGCATAAAGGGTTCTTGAATGCAGGAGTACACAGTATCTATATTGCGATACCTTTGGTATAATTAAAGAAGGAGTTGTGCAGCATTTGCCGAACTCTGTAAATGTAGAATTCTTCCCACAGAGTACTACTTGGAAGCAGAATTTAGGAATCATAGATAGATAAATAGATAGATAAAAAGAGATAAATTGGACTTGGGAATAAGTTTAAATAATACTACTCTATCAAACCTTTTCTTAAAGGCTTGATATAAAACAATCAGACAAAAGTAAATAAGTAATATAAAGCTGCAAAAGTATCTTTATTTTTAAGCATTTCACAAAATTTTATTAATCAATAGTTAGTTATAAAATTCCATATTATCACCTTACTTTGAAATTTTGTACCAAGGAGAGGATAGCTCCCTGATTTGTTACTTCATGTCCTCTTTCAAAAGAAAATTAGGTTTCTCTCTTTACAGTGTCTTTCAGAAAAGTGAGAACTGATCTCATATTCAATCACATTGACTAGATTTGCTTAGGAAGTGAGTGCATTTGACTTGTACAATTTGAATTAGACTTGGTGTGTGTGTGTGTGTGTAACATATGCATTATATACAATTACATTGTAAGACACTTCAAATCTATATTCCCCCGCAGTGAGTATTAAAATATAAATCAGTAATTCAAGAGCAAGGAATCTGAAATTCTGTCTCATAGTCATGGCACAGTTATTTTAGTCATATGTTATTTAAGAGTTGCCACACCTTTTGGCAGCAGAGACAGTTTCTTCACAGAGCAATTATGGGGGAACACACGTTGGGCATCCCAGATTTGGGGATATTCAGCTCTCTCTTGAGGAATGTAACCTTCAGGCAGCTGAAGGAGGAAACTGGACTACTAACATCTGCTGTCTTGCCGGCCATTTCGTAGAGAATGAGAAGAAATGAAATAACTACATTTGCTCCCTACTCGCTACAGGATTTAAGAAGTGAAATAAAAAGCCATCATGAAGGTCCAATGTTGCAGTAAGGAGAAAGGAGGCTTGGCTTAAGAGTGTTGTGATAGAGGATGAGGAAAAACAAAAAGACAGAGAAGGCAACCGAAGTCACAGCTCCATCTGGCAAATGGAGCTTTAGCAGAGTTGGCAAATAGCAGAGTTTGTCACCAGACACAAATAGCAGAGTTTGCCACCAGACACAGCAACAAGTGCCTGAGTCACGTCAGCACCTACAACTGTTGCCTCTGCCCAAAGGGGCAGTCAGTCACCTGGAAAGGACTCACTCCTGCAACCCTTTATTCCTCTTTCTACTTTCAGCTGGCAGATGTGTGGGCTTGCTGCATCTGGGATTACACCGTCACCTTCGCCTGAGAACTCTCTCTCTTCCAACTTACAAAATGGGGCATTGGCTCATACCTTTGGAATTCACTGGCTTTCCATAGACCCAATCACCCCGTAGCAACTACTCAGATTGATTGGTGGAATGGAATATTGAGATGGCTGACAGCATCTTGCAGACTGGGGATCTGTCCAGTCCAATGACATATATTCTTGGAGCTTCTCTTCAGTTTATGATTCTCCCCTATCCAGAATATAAAGATCTTGAAACTAAAAGGGTAGAAAGGAAATAAAAAAGCCCTGAGTCTTGGATGGTCAAAGTCTCATTTTATACTTGGTATAGATCAGTTATCAGCTGTTAATTATTTTAGAACCCCTTTCACTCACAAAATTGGTACATTGGGGTAATAAATATGGCCTCTTTCCCAAAGACCTTTCTCTTTTACAACAGTATTTGCTTATGTTTCATTTGAAGATAATATTTACCAGACTGAATAGGATGTTCAGTTTGCTTACCATGTTAATTGGTTTCTTTTCCCTGTTAAAGTAATTTATTTTTAAAACTATATTGGGACTCCAGTTCTAATTGAAGACATGTGTTGACTTTTTATTCTTTGTAAAATATTCTTTGAAATGCCAATAACATAGAACGAAGGAAGACAGAGAGGAGGCTATCGGGGAAGCAAGGACTCTTTCCTTTTTTTTTTTTTTTTTTTTTTTGGTAAGTCTAAATGTGGATGGAAGAAAGATGAACCAGAGCAGAAATAATGGTACTCAAAGTCCATGCAGTAGAAGATGGAAACAGATTTACAAATTGGTGCATGTAATGGAACACCAAGACCACTGTCCCTTGATAGGAACAATGGACTAGTTAAAAGAAAGACAAGTTAAAAGAACATAAAGACCCCACTTATATGAGGTATCCAGAATAGTCAAACTCATAGAAGCACAGAGGACAATAGTGGTTGCCTGGGGCTCAGGGGTTGGGGGAAACGGAGACTTGTTCTGTGAGTATAAAGTTTTAGTTGTGCTAGGTGAATACATCGAGATCTGCTGTACAACATGGTGCCTAGAGTTAATACAGTATTGTACACTTCAAAATTTATTAAGAAGGTAAATCTCATGTTATGGGCTCTTACCACAAAAACCAAAACAAGGAACACAAGGAAACTTCGGGAATTATTGGATATGTCTATTCCTTTGATTGTAGCAATGGCATCATAGGTGTTCACATGTGTCCAAACTCATCAAACTGTACACATTAAATATGTGCAGTTCTTTGCTTATCAAGTATATCTCAAGAAAGCTGTTTTAAAAATATAAAGAACTTTGCATTTTGATGGTGTTGGTTGACATCACCCTATCTGCTCCTTTGCCCCCAACACCCTGTTGTTCAGCGTCATTGTTTGCACAGAGGTTGAAATTAGAATTTCCGTGTTAGGAATTAAAGGTCCAGAGTAAGGACCTTTATCATTTTGGCATTCAGAGAGGAGGAACTAATTAAATGAAACAGATCCACTAATTTTTAACATAAATAAAAGAAATGTTAGAGACAATAAGAATATTTTTAAATTTCTCATTTGCATTCTCAAAAAGTTAGAGAAGATATTTAGTCATTAAACAAAATATAGTCTGCTATGAAAAGAAAACTATTGTAAAATTACAACGAGTTCATGGGGTAGCGGTTGCCTTTAAAGTATGGTGGTATAGTCACCCCCTAGAGACCAACCCTGCTGGTGACAACATCTATACCTCTGGACAGAATTAAAAAGATAAATACTTGGTAATTCTGAAGAGTCAACAAAAGTAGACAGATTTTGGAGGAGACTCAATAATTGGAGAAGAAACCAGAATGAGAATGAATTTCCATTCTCTTGTAATGTTGCTTCAAGGGTGGTTTGTAGTTGTAGAGTGGCAAGGTGGTCAGAGAGATCAAAAAAAGGAGTCTAGTCTATGCCAGCTGTCCACTGGGGATTGAGAAAACTAATCCAGAAGGGAGTGCCATGTAAACACTGTGTAAGTCTCACGCTTCTCAATGAATCACACACGTTGAGAATCAGACTAAAAGCGGTGTAGAAAAGGCTTATATAGTTAAACTGAGATTTGAACCACGGAAGTTAATACCGAGCTCACAGTGTAGGTTTAAGCATGTTAATTGGTTTGGAAAAAAGAAGTCCTTCAGAAGAATTTAATAGAATCCATATCATAAACAACATACCATACAAAATAACCAGGATCTAATCCAAAATTATTAATCATATACAAACAAGGGCAATGTGACCCATTCTCAAGAGAAAAGGCAACAAAGGCGACTAACCACGAAATGAGGTGTATGTTGGAATTAGCAGACAAAACATTTTAAAAGCTATTACATCTATACTCAATGATATAGAGAAAACATGCTCAAAATAATTAAACAGATAGTACATATCAGCATATAAATAGAAATTTTAAAATTTAGAAATGAAAATTATAATATCTGAATGAAAAATTCTCCCAACGGTTTAACAGAAAAAAAATGGAGATTGCAGAGGAAAACATCGAGAATTAGATTAATCAATATCATTTATCAAATCAGAACAAAGAAAGATGAGATTGAATATATATGAACAGAATCACATGGACCTATGGGACAATATCAAGAGATTTAACATATATATGCATTTATACTTCTAAAAGGAAGAGAATGAAAGTAGGGAAGAGAAAAGATTTCCTCAATTTGGTGAAAAACAGAAATTTATGAACTCAAGGAACTCAGTGAGCAGAACACAGGATAACTTAAAAATGCATTAGCACATAATACTCAAACTGCTGAATATGAAATGTAGAGAGAAGTCTTAAAGCAGCCAAAGCGAAACAAAATGTTATATATGTAAAATAATTATTTGAATGAATGCTGACTTCTTAGAAGAAAAAAATCATGGAAATCAAAGATAGGAAAACAACAGGTTTACAGTGCTGAAAGAAAGAAAATAACATTGCCAATTCAGAATTCAATATTCAGTGAAAATATTCTTCAAGAATGAAAATGAAATAAAAACATTTTCAAATAAAATAAGAGAATTAATTACTTGCAGACCTAAAATACAAAAATGCTAAAGGATTTTCTTCAGCCTGAAGAAACATGCTACCAGATGAAACTTGGCTCTTCTGGAAGCAGTGAAAAATATCATATGTGATTTAAAAAACTGAGTAAATATAAAAAAACTACCTGTTTCTCTTAGACACTTTCAGATTCATTGGACTGTTTAAAGCAGAACTTTATCTTGTGTGATTTATATTATATGCCGATGTAGTACATATTACAACTCTATTCTAAAAGCTTCTGTTTCTTGGTAAGTTGACAAGGCTTGGAAAGACATGTGCTTCTCTTGCAACAACTAGCAAAAGCTGGATAAATTATAAAAAAAAAAAAATTTCACATCTTGGATTTTGGCTAAGGATTAGTTTTATCCTTCACACAGGACCTCTTCTGGGTAAAAGAAGAAAAGCATTTAGCCATCATGCAGAGCTGGTGTAAAAACCTGGAAACTTGAAGGGTCCGAAAGCATGATTGGTTTTCCCCCAGTGAACATCTGTTAAGTTACGGGCCATTGAGGGAGCCTGGGGAACTTGGCTGGAAGCTTCTAGGAGACAGAATAGAATCACATTTAGTCTCACAGTGTATAGGAGACAGAGGCTTGTTAGGGCTAAGGGCTTGCCTCAAGCACATATCAGCTTTTCCATTTAAGATTGTATGACATCAGTTTTCTCAGAAACATAGCCTGAAAACAGGGACACTTACGAAAGTGATTCGTTTGGGGGATGGGTTGTTTTTAGAAGGGAGTGAGAAATGCAGGAAGGGGCAGGGGACTCAGCCACAGGCAGGTTCTTGGCTATGATGAGCTGTCACAGGGGCACTGGACTGTGAATTGTACCAGAGTTGTCCCTCCTTGAGGAGTTGTCCCTCCTTGAGGTGTCTGTTTTTGGCCCCCTCATGTCAGTCATTCATTGATTGCTTTCTACTCCTGCTGGAGTGAAGGGGAACACTCTCCCTGTCTTCCATTCCTCGGGAAAAATCTCTGAGAATGGAGGGCAGCTCTGAGCCCTTAGGAGTCAGCAGTCACCCATAGCGGGGGGATGGGTGCATTGGTCTTGTGAAGGGCATCTGCAAGGGGCATGGTAGCATCCACTAGAAATAATTGTTAGCTTTCCTACGTTGTGCCCTTCTTTGGTCTTGTAAAGATAATTCTCTGTGTAAACGCTCTCTTTCCTTCCTTCTAAACCATGGGTGACCTTGGAGAAGCATTCACATTTTCAATGCACTTTCTAAATATCAAACGCTTGTCAAGGAGATTCAAAGGATGATGATGAAATTAATAGCCCCCAAAGCGGACGAAGGGTTTATATTACAGGTTAATTATATGTGAAAGTGCTCTCCTTTTTTGAGTATGTGGGGGTGTGTGGATATATCCAAAATCACATGTGGACTACATTTTGTAGTAAATTAATCACAAACACCCCCAGTTTTCAACACACCATACCGTATTAACATTCTGATTATATGAGACAGTTGAGTAGGTGTATGTATTTCTGTGAGCAGCTGTAAAGAAAATGTCTTTTTGGTTTGTTTCACTGCTCTTGGTTTTCAATAGTATTGCGATTTTGCTGACAGAAATCGATTGCTGAATTGATTGAAGTATTATGGTTTACACATTTTCATGTACATGTAAAATTGTTTTATACCCTTTTCCATCCAATAATTCCATTATGAATCAATTACTTTTTATGTTCCTGCTGTATAATATTGCATTTTTCTAAGCATTCTTCAACATCCACCCCCCCACCACCTTCTGGTGGTGCAGTTTCAGAAAAGAATTGTATTTGAACAGTGATTTATGAATATAAAGAATTGATAAGCATATTTGAATTCACCATGTAGAAATGTATAGGTGTTCATTTTAGTATGAGAAGGTTGGTAATCTTCAAGATGATCCTGGGGAGGAAAAGGTGACCAAGGTCAGCTTTTAGAGCAAATGCATTTTTTCTTTCTTCTTTTCTCCAAAAATTGGCCTCAACACAACAGCAGGATTTTATGTGATTCTTGCATTTGTATATCCTGTTTTAGCTATCCAGAGTTCAACAGATATAATTCTGCTTGCATTCTAATTACTGTTTAATATCTCAGAGCCTCTCAATTATGCTTTTTGCTTAATAACTGTTTAACTCAATTTGTTTTACATAATGATTCAAAGCATTTGTCACTGGAGTTTACCATATATGGAGTTGGTACACTCCATTTTGGAATTGTTTCACTTAGTAAGACACGGTGGCATTTGTGTCTAAGAAAACTGCTAAATTAATCTTTTGCACCAAGGGTTATGTTTCAATTTTATGTTTATTAACAATAGAATTAAAGCTTCCATTCTCATCAAAATTACCTGGAATTGCTAGGACCGTCAAACTCTGATAGGGTGTGATAGTTTCCACCTGAAATTTGCAGTCCCAACTATGAGACTCTAGGAAAGTTCCTTACATGGTCTGACCATCATTATGCTCTGTAGAAAAGACTGTTGGACTAGATGAAAACTGTCTAGTTTTAGTATTTATTTGTCAGTGTTCTTCACATGATAGAAATTGGGATGTGTTCAAATGCAATGAACTTTGTCTTAATGAATAAAATGGATGTATCAGTATATAAAACTGGAAGTTCAGTCCCTTATATAGTGACTCTGTGTCACCTATATCGTCAGTGATCTCTTTTCTTTTGTCTTTCTTCTCTGCCCAAACTTCTGGGTTAATGTATTTCTAATCTCTATCTATGCCTTAGATTTCTTGAGTGCAAGGGCTTTGTCTTACTTATATCTATTTCCCCAATATTCAACCTAATTCTTGGCACAAATAGTTGTGAATAAACAGAAAGTCATTTAGACTTCAAAATGATGATGACTATGATTAGTTCAACCTAAAAAAATCACAGTAAACTTGCTTCGTGTTGAAGTTGTCCACTCTGAACTTGGGAGCACTATCATATTAAAAAAAATGTTTGCTTCACCAGCATTAGAAAAAGAAAATAGGCAACAAGACGGAACCTAACCACTGAGAAAAATCTGAAAAACTGAAGAAAGCAAAGTAAATTGCTCTTGGTATATATAGTTTCACTCTTTGATACGTGTATCTCGGAGTAAAGAATTCCACTTGAGAGGGAGATTAGGCAGTTGATTAGCCTCTAATATGATGGCAATATTTCTTTGTTGTTTGTTTGTTTGTTTGTTTATTTATTTTTGGCTGTGTTGGGTCTTCGTTTCTGTGGGAGGGCTTTCTCGAGTTGCGGCGAGCGGGGGCCACTCCTCATCGCGGTGCGCGGGCCTCTCACCATCGCGGCCTCTCTCGTTGCGGAGCACGGGCTCCAGACGCGCAGGCTCGGTAGTTGTGGCTCACGGGCCCAGTTGCTCCGCGGCATGTGGGATCTTCCCAGACCAGGGCTCGAACCCGTGTCCCCTGCATTGGCAGGCGGATTCTCAACCTCTGCGCCACCAGGGAAACCCCAATATTTCTTATGTATTAAAAAAATGTCCTATATTTTACTGAATGCTTACATTTCCAAATTGCCAACACTATTCTTTGTTTGAAGTACTTGAGTTTTTAAATTATGTAGATAAGAATCCTCAAAAAAAATGTCATAAGGAGAAAAAAAAGTAGCTCTGATGCTCTAATATTTTCTTCATAAATTAAAATGGTTCATATAAAGCATACCCTCTTATAATGGATATTGCTTCTCCTTACTTCAGCATTTTCAGGTGTAGTTATTTAGTCTGGTTGGTTAAAGCTATGAAATGGTATTCTAACAATTACAGCCAGAGGGCTTCTGTGACTTAAATATATTTCATGCTTTCTCTTCCATGTCTTGTTATTTTGGACAAAGGTGAAATCCAAAATATGACCCCTAGAATTAATCATGTTTGTATGTCCATAAATAGCTTATGTTGGAACATGGTGATTGCTCACTAAAATATGTTACATAAAAATGTTATGTAGCATTAACAAAAATATATTGTCTGGGCAAAATATATGACTGGTATGAATAAATAGCCCAATGTAATGTATGAATGAAAAAATACACATACACATTTTTTCCTGACAGTGATAGGAATGGCTTAATATTATTCACTCTACATATGCAATATATTTATATATATAAAGTTTGAATTTAAATATATATATATGTAATTTCTCTCGCTTGCTTTCTTTTCTGCCTGCTTGCAGTTTTTGTTTTTTTCCCTTCTGTAAAAGCACTGAGTGACCAAATTCAGTTTTGAACTTACAACCCTGGATTCCTTTCTAATCTGTTCTAGCTGAGCTAATAGTAGTATTTGCAATAACTCATAAGAAATGTTCCAAGTTCTTTCAGTTCATTTCTAGAGAGAGTCATGAGGGCAGTGAATAGTTTCCTAACACCAGGTCTGAAAACAGCAGGGTATATTTAAGAATATCATGTGGCTAAATATTCCTAAAGTCATCTCTAAATGATGAACTCCCCCAAAGCCCTACATGGATCTTGTGCCCATCACCCAAAAGGCTGCATGATATTACTTTCAATGCTTAAAGGATCTATTTTCAAAACATTCAAAACATTACGGAATCGATGGAAATGTTCATTACACATTTGTGTTGCTCACCTGTTCACCTATGGCAAAATAATAGCAAAGGAATCCAGCTGGGCAGTTTGGGGGTGCCCTTGTTTGGATCTTTGCACACTCAACATTGAGTCCATTCAGCAGATATTGACCAAGATCCCAAGAATTATTCATGGTCAGTGCAGCCTGCTCCACACCACAGATCTACAAGCTGGGTGCAGGTAGGTGTCTTCACATACCTATAAGGTATGTCTGATTTCATTTTCAATCTATATGAGTCCATTTATACAATGTTTAGAAACAAGCACAAATAATCTAGGGTGATAACATTCAGAATAGTAATTACCCTTGAGGTATACTTACAGTGAAGGGGGTGTGAGGAAGCCTTTGTGGATACTGGAAACGGTCTACATCTTGATTTTGATGGCAGCCACATGGACTGGCATTGGCATTCTATGAAAAATACATCAGCCTGTATAGACTTAAGATGTGTGTATTTTGCTCTGTGTAAGTTTTATCTCATGCATCAACCTGTTTTGGAACCCACAGCTCCCTTCTATTTGCTAGGAATAGAAGAAAGAGAGCTCTGGACTGCAAAACAGGTTCATGTGGTTATAGGCTGAGCATGGTCAGGCTTGTGACCTGAAGGTATAATGGAGTCTAATGGAACCAAGTTAGGGTGGATCAGGAGCCAGAAAACAAGAAGCAGAGTAGAGAGAAAAACCAGCTGGGTAGCGGGAGAACAGGAACCAGATTCCAAGCTAAGGGACAGCAACAGAGAACAGACAAAAGGGAGAAGGTTCGGGAGGTTTACCCTGGACACAGGAAGAGGGTGATATTTACATAGTACCTGAAGGCAGGAGGGAAAGTGTCAAGAATGCTAGGTCAAGTTAAACACAAGATCTCCTTCTTGCAGAGAAGTAGAAAGGGGCTACTTTCTTCTTGAGTAGAAAGGGGCTATAATATCCCCTGTTTTACTTCTACTCTGTGGACTTTCTGAAGGTTGAAGGAAAGCACTCCCACATACTCCTTCAGGGTGTATCACTGGACAGATATATTATGAGCATTTTTCATGTGTCAGGTTCAGTAATCATCATCATATCAGCAAGAGTTTAGCACCTCCCTCAAAACTTTCTCAGGTTCACAACCCAAGTTACCCCAGACTTACTCAGGATAGAAGATGGACGGTAAGGTATTAAGGAGGCACGTGCAAGCAACCTGAGCTGTTGCTGGAAATGTAACTGTGAAGTGTGTCTCAAACAACACAAGGTTTACTTAGCTATCAAGTTCAAGTATTATATCTTAGTCAGTGTTGAGTCTGTTCATTAAATACTGACCATGATGAAAAGAACTAATTCCCATTCCTTATCTCTGGGTGGCTATATATGTGAAATAGCATGGACGAGTCCAGCTTTACAACTGCTACCCAGTATCGTTACTAGTGACATCATTTGTTCTTGAAAGTGTCCTGCTTTGCATGATAAAATGTATGGTCATCCTCCCTACCCCATGCATCACCCTACCTATGATCTTCACATATACATGTACATCACTTTAATGATTATCATATGATATTGAAGTGTTCTTCTTTTCTGTCTCCCCATCAGTGACAATTTCATCTTTGTAACCTACCATGTGTTTAGTGAGTATTGACTAAGTGAATGTGTGAATCATTGATTAAAAAATTGATATTTTCTATAGTTTGATGAAGTGTAAAGTGAGTATGGACGACTGATAAAGGAGAAGGATTGCCTTGACATGTCATGAAGCTGGCTGGGGATAGCAGTAGTCCAAAGATGCAAAAAACAGATGACTGCCATGAACATCCAGAAGAAGCATTCATTAGCTAAATACTTTCTAATTCAGGAAATGAAATATCTCTTGGATACTTCAAGCTATGCTCAGTAAAATTAGTGATCAATCTATAGCCGTTCATCTATCTCTTTTCAAAAATAGATAATTATATCATCATGTTCAGGTAAAATTGCTTGTTAAGTAGAGTTTATTTAGAATGGAAGTGTAGAAGAAGGGGAAAATCATCCGTCACTTACAGCTATATTAAGAAAGTTAAGCCCTCACTGCAAGCATGTGCTTCATCAGCATGACTGCATACTTTAACATTTTTAGCTTCAAAGACTCTTCTTTTAATTGAAACCCAATATGTGTTTATTGCTGACACATGTTAAAAATCTTGCCTATGCAGTACATAGATCTCTCTCCAAAGCCAATAGTCCTACACTGTTTGCTTCCTAATTAGCACAGACACTATATGAAAAATGCAAGAGACATCTGCTAGGTGGAGATGCCTATCAGTTCTAATTGATTTTTTTATTGTCCTGGATAATCCAGAGGTACTGATGGTTTTGACTTGTCTTGGAGATTCCTTTAATGAGCACATTTTCCTGGAGCATTTAACATAACAATAATTTAGAGGTATTTTTAGTAAGTTCTAGATTTACCTCACATAGTGCACAGTGGCAGGATTGAATAGCAGCGATCATATATATTCTTGTCTGTAATGATGCAGAGTTTGAAATTAAGTCAAGCAATGTCATGTGTCTTGACATCAAAAGTGCATAAACTACTACTACAGAGAACTAGTGGCAAAATGTGCAATTGACTATGAAGCCTTTTAAAAAACCATTAGCTACTCTGCAGCAGGGCTTGAGGAGTAGACTTCAGATCACCTACAGAATTTTGATAAAAGTAAGATACAGTTGTTCCTGTGTTTTAGCCACAGCAGTTAGTGGCCTATGCACTGTATTTGTAGCTCCATGCAGTACCCTCCCTATCTCTCCCCTGCCACACACACACTTTGTATACACCAGCTTTATACCTGTAATGAACTTTGTGCCCCTGTGCGAGCATCACATACTAACTAGTCGTTTATTTTCTGTTTGACCTACTAAGACGTCTGTAATCAGAAATCAGGGCATTCCCATATTCATCTTTGTATTTCTAAAGCCTGGTGTATTATCTGGCCTACCAAAGGAGCTCAGTAAATAATTTATGAATGAATAAAATCTTGAGCAAGCTATCATAAGCTTGTGTCCTCATCTATAAAATGGAGATAATAGTATCTAACCCATATTGCTTTTGTGAAACAAATACCTCACACAAAATACTTAGCTCCATATCTAAAATATATTAAGTGCATCAGAGAATTAAGAGTTTTTTTTTTTTAAAACTGGATTTCTGTGATTTTCTTTTTGGCACTTACTGTATGTGAGTATCCCTGGATTTAGCCAGAAATACCTACGGTCTCAGAAGGGATTAGGATTGTTAGAGCAGGAATGCAAAGAGGAAGGACTTCATTCCCTACATGTGACCAATGACAATTAGAGGGGGATGCTGATATACATTGAGAGTGAATTCTATTCCAATTACAGCACTATTCGATTTATAGACATCCTATCAACTAGTCATCACAAGAGACTCTGAGTTTGGAATTATCTTCTACATTTAACAAAGGAGGATACTAGGTGAGAGATGAACTCAAGTGTAGAGACGAACTCAAGTGTTGATGAGAGATTGATACTTGAAAGCCAGTTCTCTCAGAATCGTATTCTTTAGGGATCCAGCAGACTGAGAAGAATTGGCAGTGTTCCAGGCAAGGGAAAGACCTGAGAGAGGCTACTGTGAATCCCAGGAAATGGCTTTTCTATTTTATGTTCTCTATAATCTTTAAATCACAGCTAAAGAGGATTAGGCGGGACTTTGTTAAATTTAATCTAATTGCCTGACCTCATTCATGTCAGTGATGAACTATTCAGTGGAAATTTTTCTCTGTCTTTTCTTCAAATTTGTCCTCTTTCCTCACCAAGAAAACTCTCAGATTTCTTAATCCAAAGCCCAATAATAATCAAAATTATAGCTGTCATTTGCTTAGTACTTTTATCTGTTAGCCATTTTTCTGAATGCCAGTCCTGTAAGGTATTGATAATTATTGTTTTTATTTTACATACAAGTAAACTGAAGCCCAGAGACAGTAAGTGGTTTACCCAAGATCTGTGCTTAGTAGGGGGCAGCCTCTTCTCTCTGACTCTGAAATTTCTTTCCATTACATCCTGCTTCACCTATGTTGAAATCATTCAACGTAGTAGAGTCAAAAAATCAAGCCGAACCAATCAAGGAGCAAACAAAAGTGAGGCTGGAACGTCTCGTGCCAAAATGTAAGGATGTGCTCACCAGTAGATGGAGGTGTCTCAGAAAGGACATGGGAGTTTGAGAAGCTCCTGCTCACCTCTCATTTCACATCATGCTACTGCTGCTGTTCATCATTACTGCAATGTATAATGCATTGCTTCTGATCTCTAGAACATACATGTTGTTCCATATTTATTTGTTTTTACATTCATTCTCTCTCCTGTTTATTTGTTTTTAACACATTTTCAACCTCTGTGATGGAATTCATTTTCTGGTTCTAACACCCATCTGCCTCGTGGGTGCCCATTCAAACTATAAGCCGTCACTTAAAACCTCCCTCCTCCTAAGTATCCTCCTCAACTACTCCCTGAGGACTGAAGGGCTTCTCTTCAGTATTCACATTGCACATTCCAAGCACTTCCGTCCCGGATAAAATTGACCTTTGTATTATCATCCTCATCTTGGACTTGGAGTTACTCAAGAGCTGTGATGGTTAGTTTTATGTATCAACTTGGCTAGGCCGTGGCACTCAGATATTTGGCCAAACATTATTCTAGATGTTTCTGTGAAATAATTTTTAGATGAGATTAACACTGAATCACCAGACTTTGAGTAAAGCAGATTATCGTCCATAATGTGGGTGGGCCTCATATAATCAGTTGAAGGTCTTAATAGAAAAAGACTGATCTTCCCTGATGCAGAAGAAGTTCTATCAGCAGTCAGCCTTTGGACTGGAACTGCAGCTTCAAATCTTCCCTAGGTCTCCAGCATGCTGGTCTATCCTGCACATATTGGACTTGATAGTCACCACATTGCATGAGCCAGTTTCTTAAAATAAATCTCTCTAGATAGATAAATAAATAGAGAGTGAGAGATCTCCTTTTTGTTCTGTTTTTCTGATGGAACCCTGACTGTTAAAGAAAAACTCTTATCATCTTTGTATTCCTAGATACTAGATAAAGCCTGGCACGTAGCAGGTTCTCAACAAATAATCAAAAATGAAAGAATAAGAGGTTTTCATAAGAAAGTAAAAAAAAAAGGTGATGGGTACTGGGTGATGTGGAAAAATCACATATATATAATAACAAGGGCAAGTGATTAGATTTTTCAGGGTATATGGAAATAGTTTTAATATGAAATATTTAAAAAATTATTTTCCACAGTGTGTTGACATATACCCTATGCAGGCAAAAAAAAAAGTATTTTTCTGTCCATATGTGGAAAAGATAGATGAAGTCTCTAAATGACCACTCAAGGTACCTTGAAAAAAGAGAAGGAATCACAGAAATCCCTACGGGCTTAGACCTGTGGAATAATTCAGTGGTAGCCTGTATGGAAAGCCAGGTTCCAATAGATAGTTTGGAATCTTGGCCTGGCTAAACACCTGGAAAGAATTGTGAAGTTTTCTAGTGATCCTGCCTGCATACATTGTGCTATATTTGGGTAAAGTATATGAATCATTATTCCTGAAGAGAGAGAGTGAGAGAATTTACTTCTATTTACAGGATTCTAATATACTGACAGGTACTGCTCTGGGGCAAAAATTAAGATTTTTAAAATAAGACTTTAATTGCACTTAATATAAATAGAATTTATTAATATCTGATATTTATTATGACTCGTGATTGAACTCAATCTTGTCGACAGTGTATTGCCCAAGTAACCAGGTAACTGAAGACTTTGAGCTCTTTATTTCTACCTCTGTGGTGAAAATCATTGTCTGTTTCAGATTTTTCACATACCTTACAGAGAAATTCTTCTGTTGATTGCTGAAGTCTTGCTGGTCCACAAACAACCACACTTGCTCAGCCAAGCAATCCATAATATTCACTTGGCTACTTTGGAAAACAAAAGACTGTCTCCTTTGGTTTTGTTTTATTTACGTATGTATGTATGTATGTATGTATGTATGTATGTATGTATGGCTGTGTTGGGTCTTCGTTTCTGTGCGAGGGCTTTCCCTAGTTGCGGCAAGTGGGGACCACTCTTCATCGCCGTGCGCGGGCCTCTCACTATCGCGGCCTCTCTTGTTGCGGGGCACAGGCTCCAGAAGCGCAGGCTCAGTAGTTGTGTGTGGCTCACGGGCCTCATTGCTCCGCGGCATGTGGGATCTTCCCAGACCAGGGCTCGAACCCGTGTCCCCGGCATTAGCAGGCAGATTCCCAACCATTGCACCACCAGGGAAGCCCCTCTCCTTTGTTTTTGATCATGCTCCTTGTTAATGAACCAAATACAATTTTAGGAGATAAGGAATTGTGCTGTTACATCAGCCTCCTTTTAAAGCCACATCTATACAGAACTATGCTTCTCCCTGAAAGAAATGTGCCATGTAAAGAAACTTAGGTTTTCTAGTTGCTTTTCTTTTAAAAGCTATCTTTTATCCTTTGAAAGAAAGCAAAAGAAAGAAAGAAAGAAAGTCTCTCTCCCTCTAGCTCTCTCTTTCTTACACACACACACACACACACACACACACAGACACACACACACACACACCCCTTACCTCATTACACAAGGCTTTTTTGTTTTTCATAAGTTTTCCTGATTTTATTTACATGAGAATATACATTGAGTTCAGTTCCAATAAGGTTGAAACAAGGTGTGCATAGAACATAAGATGGCAAATTTTGCAGTCATCTTTTCATTAATAGAATCCAATCCCCACACGTGTTGTCTTAGAAATAAAGCTGGTGTGACAGCGAAAGAAAAAACAACTCATTTCTTTTCAGCCTAATCGACTTAGGGAAAGCAATAATCCTTTGCTAATTTCTTCCATCAGAGCAAGCATATGTTGTAAAGAATCACATTTAGAACAGAAGTAAGCTACACTAAGTGCCAAGAAATAATGGAGGGAATGGTTTGCTTTCTGAGTATGTCAGATTTTCAAGGTTCAAAGAGAAGGTCTTTTTATAAGAGATATGTGAACTCTTTCTAAACAAAGGCTATGAATTCTTGAGGGATTCCAGCCTTGCTCTTTTCAGTTATTTCAGTGTGATACTGACATCTTCCCTCTGGACTGTGATGTTTCAAAGTTACAATCTAAGTCTAGGCAATTTGGATTGCAAAAAAAAAAAAAATTGTGTAAAAGTTTATTTGTTTAAATGGATAGAAGTATCTCACATTGCATCCCCTGGCTTCTCCTGCAAAGCAAACCATCCAAAAACATAATGCCTTTGTCTTACTCTGTTCAGGCTGCTCTCTCAAAACGTACCTTAGATTGCGTGGCTTAAACAAGAAACATTTCCTTTTCATGGGTCTGGAAGCTGGGAAGTCCAAGATCAAGGTGCCAGCAGATTTGGTGTTTGGTGAGAGCCTACTTCCTGGTTTGTAGATGGCCATCTTCTTGCTTCATCCTCACATAGTAGAAGGAGCAAGGAACTCTCTAGGGTCTCTTTTATAAAGGCACTGATCCCATTCATGAGGGCTCCACTCTCATGACCTCATCACCTCTCAGGGCCCCCATCTCCAGATATTCTCACATTAGAGATTAGGTTTCAACATATGAATTTCAGGGGAACACAGACACTCAGTCTATACTGATCTTAAAGCAAGAAACATTTACAGAGATCAGAGGCCAGCCAATTTTGGCTCATGGGCCAAATCTGACCAGTAGCCAGTTTTAGTACAAGTCAAGAGATAGGAATGGCTTTCCCATTTTTAAAGGATTATAAACAAACAAAGAAGACTATGAGACAGAGAAGACATATGGCTCACAAAGCCTAAATTATTCATTATCTGGCCCTTTCCAGAAAAACTGTGCCCACCTCTGATTTGGAGCATGATTTTTTTGGGTCAGAAATTTGCACTGGTGTCAGCAGTGTGGTAATTTTGGTCTTTGCTAGGCTCTATCACACATCTGTGGTCAGCTGTCTGGTAGTTACATTGCTCTGCTTCTGGGGGTTAGTGGCTGTGGACTGGGATGTTGGGAGTAACTTGGCCACATGTCTCTTATCATCCCAAAAGTAACCTGGACTTACTCACGTGGTGGCTGGCAGAGCTCCAAGGAGTACAGAAGTACACTAGGCCTCTTGAGGCCTGCACTTGCAGCTGCCATAGTGTCACTTTCTTCACATTCTACAGGTCAAAGTGTTACTGAACCAAACTTGGGTCCCCTTGCCCTGGGGTGGGCAGGGCAGTAAAGCCAATCTACTGACACTGGGTGGTGGTGAAGGAAAGTGCAGCATTTACTGCAGGGCGCCAAGCAAGGAGTCCAGGCAGCTAGTACTTTAAGAGTCCCGAACTCACGGAAGGCTTTCAGGGAAAGTTTTTTAAAGACAGGGTAAGGGATGGGGGTTTAGGATGTGTGATCAGCTAGTGCACGTTCTTCTGATTGGTTGGTGGGGAGGTCATCAGGAGTCCGCATCATTGACCTTCTGGTTCCAACCCATCTGGGGTCTCTGTGCTTGTGGGCAGAATACAGTTCACTTCTTCCACCTGGTGGGGGTTTCAGTATCTGCAAAACAGCTCAAAGGACATGGCTCAGAATATTATCTATAGCCCTTGAGGAGGAACTAGAGGTGCTTGACTTTGTTTAATGGCTAAACTATTATTATTTTGTCTTGCTTGACTGTTTTCCTCACTTTCTGCATTTTCTCACTTCTCTGATTAAATTTACTCCGTGGAACTTGGGGAAGGCCTAGGAGGCTAAAGTTTTTCTACAGACAAGAGGCAGGCAGAGGATATGGGGGCTCTGTTCTGGGAAGGCCCCATAGGGCACTGCTTGGTTACAAAAGTAAGTCACCAGACCAGAGAGAAGGGGGATGTGTAGCTGTTTTTGCAGACAACTACACACAGAAAGCAAGGGCTTCAAGAGCAGCAGACCATTACCTGAACTGTAGTGAGAAAGAAGAGAGGTCTCAGCTACCTATACTGCGGCCTCCACCCCAAGGCTCTCTTGCTTTCAGATTCACTCTTTATGCTGTCTCTATCTCTGCACCTCTTGGTCCTTTGTCTGATGTGGTCTTCATGCCTGCTTCACTGCCTTCTGCAGTCCACTTTCTCTGCTTCTCTCTACATAGTTAGCAAACATGCCTATCCTAGCCTGGGCACCGTGAGATCATATAGTGCCTCTGGGGGGATTAGGAGGAGGTGTCCTTTTTTTCTGTTAAACACACTTGGCAAGTGAAATACAGGCTGGATTTCAGACAAGGTCGATGTACAGGGTAAAATCTGCAAACATTTTCAGGAGCCCAGGTCTCAGCCTGTTTCCATATCTGTGTGTCTGCTCACTTTGAGAATCACCTGGGACTGACTTGGGAGAGAATCTGATTGTGTCTTGTTTCAAGTAGCTATTCCTGGTCCAATTATTTGGAGCCCATGGGGTGGCAAGTAGCATCTTGTGTCCCATACCTGGAAGAGGGTATCAGCACAAGCTCTGAGAAACAGGACCAGTCAGATTTTTAAAAGAGAGGAAAAGATGAAAAAAGAATGGCTTGGACTTCTGAGAATATTTTGTGCTGGAAATTGGAAGAAGGCTGAGTTTTATATTTACTGAGAGATTGTAAATGACACATAACACATTCTTGTCTCTGCTGTATACTCTATATGTTATTATATCAAAATAACATATGCCATATTTAGTCTAGAATAAGCCTGATTAAAGAAAAAGGTATTGCTTCCATAACTTTCTCATCAGTGCACCAGAATATTGACGTAAATTTTAAAATAGAGTCCTCTCAATCCATGTATCATTACATCAATATCTGGAGGAATTTAACACCTGGGAAATTTAATAAAATAACACAAAGATGAGGTAAATGGTACTAGATACATGCCTTTGTGATGAAAACTGTGTAAAACTTACTAGAGAGCTTACTCAAGCATAATGGCACATAATTAAAATATTCTATAAGATCTGCTATGAATTTTCATCTAATGAAGACGTTTAATTAGTCCTGAGTAAGAAAACAGGCTAGTTAACTAATATGGTAAAGTTTCTTTATTTGTCCAAATTCTGCTAGTACTCTTCTGAATGATCCGTGCTCTATTTATCCTCTTCCTACTGGTGCTGAGAAATTAGTATGTGCTCTTATGCTGTCCTGTTCCTATGGTCACATACTACTATCTTCAGCTTCTAAATGCATTATTAAACCACAGTATGTAACTTTAAACCACAAATATTTATTTAGGGAATCTTGTTTCTGCAAGACACCATGAATGACTTCTCATTGTATTTGCTCAGCACTTTCTGACTTGTAGGGTGAGGGGAAGGGGAGAATCTGCATTTGATCACCTCTTTAGCCAAAAAGATCAATAACTACTCCACACCAATTTCTATAGCTTTGCACCCCTATATCTTTGGTACCAAAAACTCAAGAGATCTTACTCTCATAGCATTCCATGTCCTGTGTCGCAAAGGCTGGGCCCATTTTCATTTTCCTGTGTCCTTTATAAGTTTTTCGAATTACTTAAAGGGTACACTGAAGGGTGAGGTTTTGGGCAAACTTTGGATCCCAGTTCCATGACTTGTATAGCTGGGTAGAGACACTCATGTGCTCTAAATCTCCATTAGCACATCTCATAAGGCTGTTGGGGAGATTAGAAGAGAATTTATATTAACCACCCTGTGTCTGGAACAATTTAAAATTACTGGAAAGTATTTCATTTCATATTTTTAAGTCTATGTGAGGGAAACTCTTATGCTTTCTCCCCTTAACATTTTCACAGAGGTTAACCAGAGACTCTGCTGCTAACAGATTTAATTTATGAGCATTTTGATTCTTTCCAGGGGATTAACCTCTCCTTAAATGCTGCATCTTCATGAATCAGCCACATATAAAAGAAACCCAACACATGTGAATCAACCATTTATTTTTTTCCCAGATTACAAAGCATCCAAAGGTAGGAGATCCAGGATTAGTGCCTTGGGTTCCACAATACTCCTTTTGCCCTTCTGTTCTGCCATCCTTGGCCCTTGGTCACAGAATGGCTGTGGAGCTTCTGGACATTGTGACTGCATTCTAGCCTGGAAGAAGGGATGTCAACTGAACCTGTCACTGTATGTCTGCACAAAATAGCCTTCTTGCCTGTCCAGACCAATCACCTTCTGCTCAAGTCACATGGCAATGCCTATAAAATTGTTATTTGTTGTCTTTTTTTTAAGGTGAGCATATACCCTTACCAAATAGCATTGAAATTCTCTTGGCAAGAGGGAAATGTAAAGTAGTTATTAGTAGATAACTAGCAGTTTTTGACATATATGCCTACAGATACTTCAGAGTCAGGTTCTCCAAAAATGAATATCCCCCCGATCTTCTGATGAAGTTGTAATTGTGATATTCTCCAAGTAGAATAATTCAGACTTTGGTAAATATAGTGATGAGTCAAGTTCTGCCCATGGCTTGAGTCATGAGGGAAAGATAGTGGTCATATTCTCTATGTAAGGGATAGAGATAAAAACAATAGGAAGATTCCCACACTGTAAGTATAAAACTAGGAAGTATGGCAGGGCTACAAGACTAAGAACTAAAACATACCTACAAAGAAAACCATTTGAGGTGGTCTTACATTTTGGAGCATGTTTCCCCACTTGAATTGTGAGGAGGATCAGAGTAGTTTTACCATTTAAAATGTCATTAAAATATTAAGTACTTTTGAAGTCTGGTATGATGATGGGGGGAATAAAGTCATGAGACAGTAAAAAGAACACTGGTCCATTACAAGATTTCTCCCCTGCCTGACTCTTGGGATGAATTAGCAGTTGTCTCTCAAAGGAACTGTTCATAGTAACTCTAAGAAGTGCCTGGTAGTGAAGCATGAGGTAATTCACATTCTCAGAGGAGGAAGTGATTATGAGGAACTTGCAGTGGGTGGGCTGCAGCTAGGTTGGCAGTTCGAGAGCTGAGACAAGCTCCATCTTTCCCAAGATATGCTAGAAGAAAAAGATGTTTCTTGATAAGATGGAAGCTGATGTTGGGATACAAGAGTGTAAGGAGCAAGGTCTTGGAAAGAGTCAAGAGCTGGCTATCAGATCCTGTACTGCCGTCCATAAGGATGTGACTTCATTTCTCCTGGTCAGTTTCCACTTCTGCTAAATCAAGGCATTAACCCAGATCAACCCCAGATTCCTTACCTGAATTTTTTTTTCTGGGATTCTAAAGTTTAATGTAGATCTGATACCTTGGAAAGGATCCAGAATACTTGCAAGGTATGCAGTGAGCTGCAGACCACTTGTTCCAGTTTGCTCCCAGCATGGTTTTATATTGGCTTACCTGGCCGAAGGAGATAGCACTGCATCTTTGTGCACATGCGCTATGAGTGATGGTACCAAAAATGTCGTTATCAAGTACTTGCCCTTCTATTTCCTGATGGAGACACCATTTCATTCATTCTACAACTATTTGTCAGGAGATATTCTAGTCAGAACTGTGTAGACACAGTCTACCAGAGAAAGCTGTCTGAGAAATCATTAGCTATAGTATAAGTTATAGAAAAATTGCTACTAAAGTTTTATTAAAGTGCAGATGAAGGGCAATTATGTTTATCTGGGGAATTAAGACTTCATTAGGAAGGTGGCCTTTGAACTGAGTTTCAAAATATGTGTAGAGGTTTAATGGGTGCAGAAGGTAGATGCTGCATTCCAGGCTGAGAGAAGAATGATAGAAAAACATGGAGTTATGAATTAAAAGATTAAAACAGAACAGTGCAGTGCCAGATCCATAGTATTAACTTGGAAAAGACTTAGAGGTAACTGGTTTTGGTTTTTCTCTTCCCCCCTTCCTCCCTTCCTCCCTTCCTCCCTTCTTCCCTTCTTTCCTTCCTTTGTTATTCTTTTTAAGTGATAGGTAAGCTGACTCAAGAAAGGAGAAGGGATTTATCAAAGGTCACATTGTCATTACCAGCGGCTAGAAATTGTGCTGATTCTTCTGACTTCCAGCTGCCACTGAAAATGAGATCGAGTCAGAGCATGAAGCACCTTGAATTCTACAGCAAACAATTAGACTTGCTACTGTAAGCAATCAGAAGCCAAAGGAATAGCACAGCTTGGCTTGGGGTTTAAGAAGATAATTCTGGAACTAGTGTGAAGAATATGATTAGAGTTGAAAAGATTAGTAAGAAAATGATGGTAATTTTCTAGGAAGGATCTAAGGAATATCATTGAGAAGGGAATGGGAGACGTTGTACACCAATACTATGAAGACAGTTGCCTAAGTGCTAACATGTCCCATGTATGGAATCTGAAAAACTTTACTACAGTAATCCATTCTCTATAGGTCTAGTTATCTATGCAACTCTACAGTGGTGTAGTGGTGAGTATTTGTAAGATCCTAAGAGTGTAGAAAGTTGTACATGTTTCCTCTACAGTTTCCGTTTATGGGAGAGAATGTTAGCATACTGAGAGGGTGGTCTTGTCAAATACCATTTCTTCTTGTTCTGTTGGTAGAACACTGGCTATGTAAGATGAACCTGGGACTGTTGTTTCTACTGAAACACATGATCAAATATCCATCCCCAGCCTGTGTGCTAGATTGTTTAATATTCCCTACCTTCTCTCCCTGCTGTCAAATATATCAACCTTCCTGATTCTCTTATCATCCCTATCAACCCAAACCTGTTTTAGTTTCTCCTAAGCTTCATCTCAGAAAGTAATATATGTACTAAGACAAAAAGAGGAACAATTGAATCATGTATCTAAAGAGTACTAGTGACTGTGCTAATTGCTCAGCTAAGTCCTACATCATTTTAATCTCCCGTCTAGCATGTTACCACAAGTAATTTTCCCGAACATGTTTTCTATCCTTCAGTAACGAGCCCAGTACTTCTAAGCTTCTGTTTTCTAATTTGGATGAGTGAACTTGGCTGAGGGGATGCATTGTCAAAGCTGATTTATATTGTTGTCCATCCAGACGGCTTAGCTCTGCAGCTGAAATTATCCTTACATGCCCATTGTTCAGAGTTCAGAAAAACACTGTCTGTTCTATTGTTCAGACATAGTCAGGATACAGATTTCCTGTGCTGTTGTGGTTCTTTTCCCTATGCATCAAGCTCTCCTACAATAACGGATGACTGTGCTGCAGAGGTTTTTGGAAGCCTCACAGAAAAGGACAGGGCAGTTTTTACAAATGTGCAGTGATGAGCTGGAGGAAGAATAAATACCTGCCAGCCATTTTTATTTTCATGGAATACATTCAGGCACTAATGAGAGAAACCAGTTTATTTTTTCATTCTAGCATAAGCCATTAAAACTGTAGGTCTCCTTTCTCAGAGAAGACAAAAAGAGCAGCAAGTCAGAAATGTACATAATGTGTGTTCAGTGATTATCTGTGTGAAGCCCTGAGTGATTGATCCAAAGGTAAAGAATAGGCTTTTCCTATATATACCTTTCCTGTATCAATCAGAACCCAGACAGGAAACAAAAACTGTACTCAAATTAGAAGAATTTGAGAAAGATTTACTTATAAATGAATTGCCAAAGGTGGAAAAAAAAAAAAAAAAAAAAAGGAGAGTGCACTGATCTTGGGAAGATTTGCTGCTATTACCACCCCAAGTCCTGAGTGAATGGAGTGATTATTGGAATCTAGACTAGAGAGCTATGCAGAGGAGTCTGCCTTGAGAGACAGAGTGACTTTTGTCATAGGGCACAGCTAGCCCTAGCTGTGTCTCATGGAAGGAACCAGAGGAATATATAACTCCCTACTCACCTCTCTTCCTCACTTATGGGGTCCTCGCCATTGGCTAACACAACCAGGAACCAGAGAATGGAGAATCCCAATGCTGCAGCTATAATGGTTACAAATCTACCTCTAAAACAAAAGCTGGATGGAGTATAGAGAGGGTCAATATGAAGAGGCAAACGAAAGATGTGTAGTGAATTATCTGTTAATGTTTCCACTCCTTATTTTCTCCTTACGGTCACCTTCTCTAGCATTTCTGCTCCGGGTTCCACATTCTTGATCCTGGGTCTCTGAGCACTCCTTGGTCTGGTGAAGCTGCTGTGAGATGCTGTCTGTAATGTATGCTACTGTTTAGAAGACATCATAGCTTCTTTTTAAAATGGTATAGATCTTGCTGAGATATACCAAGTTTTCCCCTTACCGTCAGCTCTAATCTTGAAAAGTGAGTCGTTTAATAGAGGCGGCAAGCACAGCAAAGGAAACCATAAACAAAACAAAAAGACAACCCTCAGAATGGGAGAAAATATTTGCAAACGAAGCAACTGATGAGGGATTTATCTCCAAAATATACAAACAGCTCATGTAGCTCAATATCAGAAAAACAAAATGGGCAGAAGACCTAAATAGGCATTTCTCCAAAGAAGACATAGAGATGGCCAGCAAGCACATGAAAACAAGCTCAACATTATTAGAGAATGCAAATTATTAGAGAAATGCAAATCAAAATTACAGTGAGGTATCACCTCATACCAGTCAGAATGGCCATCATCAAAAAAATCTACAAACAGTAAATGCTGGAGAGGGTGTAGAGAAAAAGGAACCCTCCTACACTGTTGGTGGGAATGTAAATTGTTGCAGTCACTATGGAAAACAGTATGGAGGTTCCTCAAAAAACTAAAAATAGAACTACCATATGACCCAGCAATCCCACTCCTGGGCATATACCTGGAGAAAACCATAATTCAAAAAGATACATGCACCTAGTGTTCGTTGCAGCTCTATTTACAATAGCCAGGACATGGAAGCAACCTAAATGTCCATCAACAGAGGAATAGATGAAGAAGATGTGGCACATGTATACAATGGAATATTACTCACCCATAAAAATGAACAAAATAGTGCCATTTGCAGAGACGTGGATAGACCTAGAGACTGTCATACAGAGTGAAGTAAGTCAGAAAGAGAAAAACAATTATCATATAATATCACGTACATGTGGAATCTAGAAAAATGGTACAGGTGAACTTATTTGCAAAGTAGAAATAGAGACACAGATGTAGAGAACAAACTTATGGATACCAAGGGGGGAAGAGGGGGTGGGATGAACTGGGAGATTGGGATTGACATATATACACTACTATGTATAAAATAGATAACTAATGAGGACCTACTGTATAGCACAGGGAACTCTCCTCAGTGCTCTGTGGTGACCTAAATGGGAAGGAAATCTAAAAAAGAGGGGATATATGTATATGTATAACTGATTCACTTTGCTGTACCACAGAAACTAACACAACATTGTAAAGCAACTATAGTCCAATAAAAAATTAAAAAAAAAAAAAAGGCAGCAAGGGTCAGAACAGTGGCAACTAGGTTGTTTAGACTTACAATAACAGCTGCTGGACTGGAATGATTTATCTTTAGTCTCAGCATTATTCAGAGACTTCATATTACATTGGAGTTAAACTCTCCATTGAATGGTTTTGGATGAACTTAGCAACAATTCTGCAACTCATACCTTTAGGTATAAGGGCAGCCTTAGGAGTGCTCTGGCCTAACCTCTGCTGAAAGAGAGGAAGAACTCTTCTTCTCCAAGTGAATTCAGCTTCTCCTAAGATCATCTTTTTACTACTATACTAGCCTCATAATGGGGGCTTAAAATCCCATCTTTTTCTACAAATGATTGCTAGCACTGCATATACAGCTTGTCATACATTTGGAAGACCTTCCCTTGATTAATGACTTGATAGACTCCCTAGACCTAAAGATGAGGATCTCATTTTCCTTGCTGGTTTTGGTTAACAGCTTAAGTCACTTTTGCTTTTAGCAATGCCTGTATTTCTGAAGCATGATCTTGTGTTTCCCCATTGTGTACAGAAAGGTGAGGCTAAAATTCAAGGTGAACATTTTGTTAGCCTTAATTTAAGCACTTCAAAAAACATCAAATATGAACATCCACCAGGAGATGCAGAATCTACTGTAAGAATAATCTTTCGCTTTCCATTTTATGATATAAATCAAACTGAAGAAATTCATGGACTTTTCCCTTTTGCAGTTGGCTTGCAAGAGTTTCTTCGTAAAATGCATTTCAGAAAAAAATTCACTGAAATCATTTTTTGAACTTTTTTCTTCCCACATTCGTTCAGACGAACAAGAAACAATCACAGCAATAAATTAATTACTCTAATAACATCTCTCATAATCACATTCTTTCAAGAACAAGGGTCTTTTTCCTTCTTATGTTGAAGAACAGCCAATCAAATTACAGAGATAATTGTTCTAAAAGCTCCTTGCTCTCCCTTTTAATATAATTATTTTAAATACCTAGGGAGAAAAACTAAGACACAATCAGAGGAGGAATTAATTACTCTATTAACTTGGCTTTTACTCAGTTTCATTTCTTCACAGTTCTGGAAGGGGCCTTCTGAGGTCATCGTTCCATGTATCCCACCTGTCAAGGATGCTTCTAAGCCGTACAGACAGATGGGTACCCTCCTAATGGTTTTGCTCCACCATTTAGGTTTCATTTTTTTTCTTTCTCTCTCTTTCATTATTCCTTGTTCTGTGCATTGTGGGCTATTACTACCCAGAAGAATAAAAATGCATACAGTTTTTCAATTTTCATTCTTCTCCAGTTTCTTAAAGATAATACATTATGTCAAAAGCATACTTTGTTAAATCTAGAACTTATTTTTGGCATAGTAGCGTGTCTTCAAAAACCTGTTTCCATTTTGAAGATGTGAGCTGAAATACTGCAGCCTGTATAATGATAGCCCTCAGGAAACACTCCAGGGAGTAGAGAAAGGATAAAGAGACATGTTGGGAATACTGTATCATTCCTACTGCTGGCCGTAAATTACATTTTGAACCGTGACATTTATGGTTGAGATTTTCTTTAGTTCCCTGCATGTTTATCACCTTTTAAACATCCCCTTTAAACATTTTAAGGAGAATAAAAAGAAACTGTTGTTCAAAATAAAAATGATGGGTTTCTTTTTTTAACCTATTGCAGTAATAGTCTTTGAAGAAAATTGTGGAATAAGCAAAAGAGTCTTCTTTTGGAGATATTTTGGGAAAAACTCCTCTAAACCTTGTCCTGTAAAATGAATGACCATTGCAACTTCCCTGATATCCATTTTCTCATACTTTCTCCTATTCAATATTCAAGAGTCCAGAGTTTGAATTAAGAACTGAATAGATGTAAGTTGCAACCTTGGGTCAACATCTAGGGCCATAATAATTCTGATTTTTGAGGAGTTTTGAGGCAGAGACCAAGTAATGATTCTCTATCCAGGGACACCGTGTAGTCAGGAGCTTCTGTGGAACTAAATTCAAAGGTTTACATATTTCACATGTCAATCTAGATTCATGTTCAAAGACGTGTAATAATCTCAGGTGTTGCCCTCTACCTACCTTTTGCCTTTGCTTGTGACTCTTCTGAAGGGTTAATTAGCAATACTACAGTATCTTCAGCACTGGCTTTTATTATGTTCACTTCTCCATCTGAGAAATTGCAAAGGGAAACAGACTGGAGTTATGTCTGTCTATTGGTTTAAGTTGATTTGTTAGCAAACCTGCTCCCGAGATAATGAAAAGAGCTACATCAGCTTTTGCTATGAACACACACCTCAACACATAGTGGCTTAAAACAACTATTTTCTTTAGCTCAGTTATGTGGGGTGTCCTTTTAAGAAGGGGAGAGGACAAACAGATATACACACAGAGAATAAGGCCACGTCAAGATGGATGGAGACATTGCAGTGGTGCAGCTAGATGCCAACGTAAGTCGAAGATTTCTGGGAGACACCACAAGTTAGGGGGAAAGCATAGAATAGATTTTTCTTTATAACTCTCAGAAGGAACCAATCCTGTTGACACTGTGATTTCAGACTTCTAGTCTCCAGGAGTGTGAAAGAATAAATGTGTCTTGTTTCAAGCTACCAACTTGTGGCACTTTGTTATGGAAGCCCCAGGAAACTAATACACAGTAGTTTCAGGGTTCCAAAGAAGAGAAAAAGACAGTAAGCCCCATGTTCAAGCGATTTTCAAGACTTTGTCTGAATCACATTTGCTAATGCCCCATAGGCAAAAGAAAGTCATGGGGTTAACCAGAGTCAAAGAATAAAAAATAATCTCTAGCTGTTGATGGGAAGAGCTATAAGTTGCATTGCAAAGAGGCATGGACACATATGAGGAAAACATCTGGCTGGTTTTATCATTCCACCTCTGTACCCTTGAGATGTGGCCCCTACCCTATGATCTGTGGGTAGCACAATCTAGCATATGGCTCAAGTATGCCCCCAAGGTGCATGTTCTTTTAAAAATGCTATGAAGGATATTATTAGATTAACTGATAAAAAGGTCACTTAGATGGACTATTTTTTTCTTTTTTTATTGGAGTATGGTTGATTTACGATGTTGTATTACTTTCAGGTATACAACATAATGCTTTGCTATTCTTATAGACTATACTCAAAGTTATTAAAAAGTATTGGCTATATTCTCTGTGCTGTACATTATATCCTTGTATCTTATTTATGTTATACCTCATAGTTTGTACCTCTTAATCCCCTTCCCCAATCTGTCCACTTTCCACAACCCTCTCCCCATTTGTAACCACCAGTTTGTTCTGTGTATCTTTGAGCCTGTTTCTGTTTTGTTAAATTCATTCCTTTGCTTTATTTTTTAGATTCCACATATAAGTGAAAACATACAGTATTTGTCTTTCTCTGTCTGCCTTCACTAAGCATAATACCCTCCAGGTCCATCCATGTTGTCACACATGGTGAAATTTCACTCTGTTTTTTGACTGAGTAATACTCCATTTCATATACAAAAAATATATATATTTATCCATTCCTCTGTTGACGGACACTTAGGCTGCTTCCATATCTTGGCTATTGTAAATAGGGCTGCTGTGAACATTGGGGTGCGTGTATCTTTTCGAACTAGTGTTTCCATTTTCTTTGGCTATATACCCAGGAGTGGAATTGCTAAATCATATGGTAGTTCTATTTTTACATTTCTGAGGAACCTCCGTACTGTTCTCCATAGTGGCTGCACCAACTTACGTGCTCAGCAACAGTGCACAAGGGTTCCGTTTCTCCACACCCTCAACAACATTTATCATTTGTTGTGTTTTTGGTGATGGCCATTCTGACAAGTGTAAGGTGGTAGCTCATTGTGGTTTTGATTTACATTTCCCTGATGATTAGTGACGTTGACCATCTAGGCAATTGTATTCACAGACCAGAAATATAGTCTTTTGGTAATGAACTGCAATTTAGGTTCCAAATGGACATTTTGACTGAACAATTACAACCGAATTCTCATAGTTACCCTATGAACATCTATAGATTAGACCAGGGAGTTCCCTAAGGTCATATTTCTGTTTCTTTGTTTGATTTTTTTATCTTCTCCTTACATAACTGTATCAGTTTCATGGAAAGGCATAAGTAACAGGTAACAGAGCATCTTTGTTACTGCCAATTTCTTTTGGCACATTGGGACATTACGAAAATATTCCCTACAGTTTCTTAAATATGCTTGTTCAGATGATGGATTCCTCACTAAGTTTAAATTTCCAAGGACTTTGTTCTTTTGAAAATGCTATAAAGGATATTATTAAACCAACTGATAAAATTGTTCTATGGGTGATAGTTTAGAAAAAAGTACTATGTCAGTATACATTGATGAATTTATCAACTCTGTTGGTGGTATGCAAGGAAATATTTCCATTCTTGGGAAATACTCATTGAAGTATTAGAGATAAAGGTGCCATGCTGTATACAGCTTATTTTCAGATGGCTCAGAAAAAAAAAAGATAGGTAAACATAACACATATAGGGTATGTGGTAAAATATTAACAGTAGGTGAATAGAAGTAAAACACAGGCAGATGTTCTTTTTACTATTTTTGCTGTTTATTTTTGCAACATTTTAAACTTTAAAATTATTTCAAAATGTTAAATTTAACATTAAAAATATTTTGTTTTTTCACAAAATCAAATGGCAACCAAGTCTCATCAACTCTAATTTCATCTTGTTTCCTCTCTAACGTTGGACAGTTGTCGGTTTTTTTGTTTTTGTTTTTTCCTGGGAAGGAGGTGACATTGATCAGGTCAGCTCCACTTCGGAAAGACCAAGTTCTTATGATTTTTTAACTCATGCAGAGGGTCTAGGTAGGCAGGCAATCTGTCTGTCAGGCTGCACCAGATATCCCAGCTATTATGCTGATCTACTACGTGATGCCCACGCTCTCTCAAAGGCAGGCTGTTGGGGGAGAAAAGCAGGTAAGTGAAATGTCAAGGAGAGCGGCAGTAAAGGCTGCAAATTGTATCCTAGTCCGCTTTGTAAACAGGAAGATGGATAGAAAGAAGAAGCATTATGTTCAATGGCCGTCACTGAACATGAAAATTACTTTTTTCTGTATTAGTAAATGGTACTAGGTATATTCATACCTCCCTTTTATTACAGCCAACACAGTCATGTGATCGCAAACCCAATGATAAAAAAGAAAAATAGTTCGTGTCTTAAATATCTTTTATTCAGTCACCAGTTTGTCAAGAAGGCTCAACCTGGTGGGGTTTAAAGGTGAAGGAACTTTATTTTTTTCCATCACTGCTTTGTTGAATTTCACACTGCGATCCATTAATGATATCATGTGAATTCCACAGCTTTCCATTCACTGGCAGTTATTAAAATGCGGACCGTGTTAAAGCTTTAAAAACCAAACCCATTCACTGGCAGTTATTAAAATTTGGTCCATTTTAAAGCTTCAAAGTCAAACTCAATTTAAAATGCATTGCCTCCCCTTGCTCTACATAGTCCCCCATCCCCCTGCCCCAGTCGCTTCTGCCAGTGCAAGACTGAGCAGAGATGCTGACCAGGAAGTGAGAGAGGAAGACGATTTCTGACTCTGAGGCCCATACGCCTCTTCTAGCCCAGCTCATCCGGAGAGCTGCAGCTGGAAAGGGGCAGGCATAAGTGAAATGTCTCCTTAATTAACAAAACAAGATTTTAACTTTCTCGTATGGACCACTCCTGTTGCTTTTGCCGATGCTGGCCGACCTCTGTTGTCCTCCAAATGGCAGACCTGTAAATCCTGCCTGTCTCATGGGATGCATGTTTAAGTTATTACACTGTGGGGTTTCTCCATTTTACCTTTCCCTGATCCTGAGTTAGGATATCTAAATGGACCAGGGGACTCCAGCTGAGCTACCATTTGACTTACGGGAAACTCACATACTCCTCCCACACTGCCCACTGCCCATGTGCCAGCTCACTCTAATTCTCTTCCTGTATCTCCACATAGACCCAAGCAGGTATCCAACCAAACACTGGAAAGCCAATCCCCTCCCCATCTTGCAGCTACCCCTAATCACTTGGAGTCACCTTTCATTTTATTTCAGAAGGAAGAGCTGCCTTATTTTTCTCTACCCAGAAACCTTGAAAGACTTCAAATCTAAATCAAATATGACATGGTTTTATATTCACTACGGATTTCAGATACAGTAATATTTTTCTTCCATATTCTAGTCCAAAAGTGCCCTGAAAGTTGCTCATGGGGAGCCTAGAATGCCACCGTCATTAGGCTATAATAAGGCACCGCATCCCCACCTCCATTCCCGCCAGGGTGATGTTGGATTCAGGGTAAGTGGGGAGCCTGAACTTCCATCCGTGCTGGGCAGTGATGATCCCCGCTAACCATCCCACCCCTTCCACTTCTCCATGCCCCACTTCCACGTCAGTGGAGACTTCTGTCACCAATGGGTGGTAGTGGGTATTGCGTTGCTTCTTCCCTTCCCCCATGGCTTGACGTCAGAGGAGTTCTAGTGGAGAGTTAGGGTCTAACAACCTCTGTGCAGTAATTGGAACACTCACCCCATGATGTCACCTCCGGCTACCGCCTGGGAACCCAGAACTCGTAACCTTACTGGGCAGAAGTAAGAAGCCTGTTTCCCTGGTTATCAACAGAGACTGCATGGGGAAACTGGACTTCCACCAGCAGCTGGCAGTGCTTTTTTCCCAGTGAAGCAGTGTCAGAGGAGTCCTGCTTAAACGAAAGATTTACGTAAGATTCAGGCAATACCTCAAATTTCCAGGTTTAAATGCAAAACAGTTACCTGTTATACCAAGAACTGTGAAAACAATTTGAGAAAAGAAGATTAGCAGACACCAACAGAAAGGTGATATCCTTATTAGGATTCTCTGACAAGGATATTTTTTTAGAGGACTTTATGTTTTAGAGCACCCTTTGATTTACAGAAGAATTGAATCTATAGGGAATACTAATATACACCACACCCCGTTTCCCCTATTATTACCATCTTACATTAGTATGGTGCATTTGCCACAATAAATGAACCATTACTGTTACATTATTATTAACTGAAGTCCATATTTTAATCTGATGTTCTTATTCTTTACCTAATGTCTTTGTCTTTTCTAGTATCCTTTCTAGAATACCACATTACATTTGGGTTTTGTGTCTGTTTGGGCACCTCTTCACTGTGAGAGTTTTTCAGATTTACTTTGATGACTTTGACAGTTTTAAGGAATTCTGGACAAGTATTTTGTAGGATGCCCCTCTCTTGGAATCTGTCTCATGTTTTTCTCAGACATACACCGATGCTATGTTTTTGAGAGAAAGAACGCAGAGGTCGTGTCATTTTCATCATGTCATCACAAGAATACCTACTACTTACATGATTTATGGCTGTTGGCTTTGACCTTGATCATTTGGCTGAGATGTGTTTAGTATCTCTATTGTAAGGTTACCCTTCATTATGCCATTCCCATACTCTCGTCTTTGGGGAAAATTCTGTGTGCAAAACTCAGACATAAAGAGTGGAGACTTATGGTTGCCTGCTTGAGGACAGGGTATCCACATAAGTTATCTTGAATTCATCTGCAAGTAAGATTTGTCTCATCAGTTTATCTATTCAATCATTTATTTATATCAAAATGAATATTGATTTTATTTTTACTTTGGATTATAATCCAGTACTACTTTATTTTATTGCTTGAATCATTGGAGCTTTGGCCATTGGAATCTCTTGCAGTGGCTTGTGTGCCCATTCCTTTTAGGCTCTCCCAGGTGGCAAAGCAAAGAAATATATGTGTTCAGACTAACCTGTGTATATACAAATATTAATAAATATTTATATACTTAATAATTTATAACTATATTATAAACATAAGCTCTTACTGATGTCTTTAAACCATTAACATATGAATCATTCTAGCTTCTTCTCTTTTCTCACATGAGAATTACTATTCCAATGATAAGAAACCTGGCTACCACTCTCCACCATCCATTTAGTTAATTGTTCATTTTTGTATACATGTATAGTGGTTTCTGGAACTAGAGAATAGTATGTTTAGCGAAATAAGTCAGACAAAGACAAATACTGTATGATATCACTTACATGTGGAATCTAAAAAATAATACAAATGAATATATATAACAAAACAGAAACAGACTCACAGATATAAGAAGTGAAGCTGGTGGTTACCAGTGGGGAGAGCGCAGCGGAGAGGGGCACATTAAGAGTATGAGATTAAGAGATACAAAGTAATATGTATAAAATAGATAAGCAACAAGGATATATTATATAGCACAGGGAATTATAGTCATTATCTTGTAATAACTTTTAATAGAGTATAAACTGTAAAATACTGAATCACTCTGCTGTGTACCTAAAACTAATATAACATTGTAAGTCAACTATACTTCAATTTTTAAAAAGACAAGAAAAGGAAATAAAATGTATATAGATCAGAAAAGAAGAAATAAAAGTTTCTGTGTTTGCAGATAACATGATAATCGTCATAGAATTCCCAAAAATCTCCAAAAAAACTTTTAGAACTAATAATTTAGTTCAGCAAAGAAACAGAATACAAGACCAACGTATAAAACTCAACTGTATTTCTGTGTATTAGCAGTGAATATGTAGAAACAGAAATTAAAAATACAATATCATTTATTATAGCTCAAATAATGAAATCCTTAAGTGTAAATCTAACAAAAAAACGTACAGGACTTGAATTTTGAAAATGAGCCCTATATTACTAGACATACAGTTTTATTTAGTTGTTTATGCATCTGTCTTTCCTACACTACAGTACTTTAGCAGAACTCATGTTTAAACATCTTTGTATGTCAGTATTCAACATTCTTATTTTTTAAATGTTGCAAATGTTTCACAAAGAGATCAATAAGTAGATGAAATAGTGACAAGCACGCACTTGGAGGTTTGGAATGAACTTAGTCTGGTAGTTGAACACGTTTTAATTATTAAAGAAGCTAGTTCAGACCGTGGAAGCTAACACTGTCTCATGAGTGCTGTGTCATTGTGAAGGTTAGATGTCATCGTGATTAGAATCTTCTAATTGCCTCGTAGCTTTCTCCATGATACTTCCACATTTGCTACTAAACATGCTTGAACTTTAGCTATGCACAAAAAAAAAAAAAAAAAAAAAGAGAGACCTATGTAAGAAGATAAGAAAAAAATAGTTTGGATGTGTAGGAAGCCTGTGGGAGGGAAGGAAGTTGCTCCGATACAGAGATGTGTCTACTGACTCATTACTTGCCTTTTTCCAGAAGAACTACCTGATCATCCTTAGAACAAAGAGCAGTTAGCTAATTAGTGTCTTTGAAATCCCTCAAAGAAAGTATCCTGATAACTGTGACCTTTGTTTTACTTCAAGTTCTTCATCTCTCCCTCTGCTGCGACTTCGATTTTTGCTTTGTTTTAGGACAATTTATATAATGGCACCCTCTAAATTATATGATCCTTAAAGGCAAGAGTGTGGCGTTATACATCTTTATGTCCTTCGAGGGCTCAGCACAGCCACGAGGCTTTGCTCATAGTAAGTCCCCAAAAATATTCGAGGAAAGAGAGAACAACTGTTGTCTATGTGCAAAGCACTGTGTTACATCCTGGGAACACACCAGTGAACAAAACAGTCATTTAAGTGTAGACGGCACATATCTAAATAATCATATATGCAAATATAAACTTATAAACTATTATAACTAATATTAAAGGGGATGATTGATTAATATAATATGAATGAGGTGGGAGTTAGAGAAAGGCATCTCTGAATAAGTGATATTTAAGTTGAAATCTGGGCTGAGAAGTTCTCCAGGTAGAAAGCGAAGCAAAATGCATTCTAGCAAGAAGGAAAAATTTTATAGAAGGTAGGCAGGGGCTTGAAAAACTGAAATAAGTTAAAATTGGGAGTTTCTCTCCCTCCCTCTCTTTCTTTCTCCCTCCACCCCACCCCCACCCCAATAATCCATTCCTTTTCCTCCTTGTAAAAAGTTAGCAGATGGGGGGCTTCCCTGGTGGTGCAGTGGTTAAGAATCCGCCTGCCAATGCAGGGGACACGGGTTTGAGCCCTGGTCCGGGAAGATCCCACATGCCGTGGAGCAATTAAGCCCGTGCGCCACAACTACTGAGCCTGCGCTCTAGAGCCCGTGCGCCACAACTACTGAGCCTGCGCTCTAGAGCCCGTGAGCCACAACGACTGGAGCCCGTGTGCCACAACTACTGAAGCCCATGCGCCTAGAGCCCGTGCTCACAACAAGAAAAGCCACTGCAATGAGAAGCCCACGCACCACAATGAAGAGCAAACCCCATTCGTCACAACTAGAGAAAGCCCACACGCAGCAACAAAGACCCAACGCAGCCAAAAATTAAAAAAAAAAAAAAAAAAAAGAAGTTAGCAGATGCCCATCCCCCCGAAGAAATAAACTAGGTCAATAGGAAGCCATTCCTTCTTGGTTAGATCTGAGATCGACAGCAGCTGGGAACTTCTATCCACAGTGAGAATCACAGACATGTACCCCCCTGATTGTCTGAAGAAATATTTCTTTCTGTTGAAAAAAAAAAGGCTTATTAGTCCAAAAAGATTGGGAGACCTAAATATCCAGGTGACTTTGATGTAAAAACTATTGAAGTGTCCTCTTTATTCTAATGGTATTTTTGTCTTCGGTAGGTGATTGCTAACTTTTACTGCCCTAAGCTACAGCCTAAATACCATTTCATGTCATTTTGAGAGTTTCATTTTCTCATTTGACAGTTTTAAATCAAGTGTATTAAAACATTTTTTAGATGTGTTCAAAGCAGAGATAGAGTAAACAAATACGCCACATCAAATTTCAGGAGAGTAAAATGAGTATGTAAAAAGATTTACTATGACTGAATTTTATGTGATTTAAAATTAGTTATTGATGAGTATGCAGTATATTACAATGTTTCCACATTCATGATATTATCGAAACCGTTTCACTTTCAAATGACATTTTAAAGGCTTTATCATTAAGAAAAATAGAAGTCTGTTGAAACACTAATCAGCCTTGATATATACTATAATAACCATACCTGCTATTATTCTTAGCCACCGATGTTCCAAATAATTTGAAAGCATAGAGAAGACAGTTTTGTCACAGTAGAGTTTGGGCCAAGAAGAATAAACCCAAGGCTAAAAAATTAGCGTGTTCTAGAGAATTGTGATTAGTGTTAATTTGTCCATTTTCCTTTTTGTTTTCTTTTTCAACTTGGGAAATTATCTAGACCAGTCTTTTGTGTTTGTTTTTCTAGTAATTGTCAAACAAGGCCCATTGCTTGGTATCCTCATAGAAATAGCAGCCTCTATTAACTGTCGTTCCTTTAATTATGGTTTACTGGGATGAGTGTGAAAGAATAGAGATAAAAATTGGAGTGGGGTACACTAGCAGAAGTGTTTGTGTATATTAGCCTGAGAAAACATGTCCATTCGAAATCATTCTATTCACATTCCAAAACCCTTTGGGAAGTTATATAAGATGAAACACTAATCTGCATTTGACACTGAATTTTAATAGATAATGGATTTCAGTATATTTAGGTTTGGAATAATTTAAAGATCCCTCACTCACACAGAAAGAATATGGTAAATAGATGAGAGTGCTTTGGAAATAATAAGTATAACTGTTTGGACCTCAATATTTAACTAATTTCTACTTTTACCTTACTTATACACCTGTACCTCTAATACACTGGGGAATTCCTCTCTCCTTTTACAGCTAAAAGAAAAGGAAGTAGAGATAAGTCAGATAAATAATTTCACCCAGAAAATTCCTGGTCCCACCATGAGCATTCAATATTTGAATAAAGGACATGGAAAGGACAACTGGGCCCATACTTGAAAATATACCATTTCTCATGGAAGAATAGGAAAATAGCTACCATTATAATCAGTACTATTCAACACTCAGGGTGTGAACAAATCAGTCATATATTTTGAATTTTTGTTTCACTTTTTCTTCTTCAAAATTTTAGGCTATGAGTTATGTTAAAAAGATAATTGGATGTAAATAATATAATTCTGAACCATGCCTGAAAAATTTCATGACTCTGAGACACTGGGTAAATTATTCATGCTTTTTAGGTCTAGGTTTTCTCAACAATTAAAACCTTGAATATTAAACAGTTAAAACAATTAAAAGTTGAATATTGTGACTTCAAAATAATATACTTCAGTAAAGTTGCAGGATATGAAATTAATATACAGAAATGTGTTGCATTTCTATAAATACACTGAAAAAGAACTGTCTGAAAGAGAAATTAAGAAAATACTCCTATTTACAATTGCATTAAAAAGAATAAAATACCTAGGAATAAATCTAAGGAAGTAAAAGACCTGTATTTGGAAAACTATAAGACACTGATAAAAGAAATTGAAGACAACACAAACCGATGGAAAGATACACTGTGTTCATGGATTAGAAGAATACTGTTAAATATTACTCAAGGCTATATGGCCCAAGGCAATCTACAGATTCAACACAACCCCTATCAAAATAGCAATGATATTTTTCACAGAAACTAGAACAAGTAATTCTAAAATTTTCAAAAGATTATCAATAGCCAAAAGAGTCTTGAGAAAAAACAAAGCTGGAGCTATCAGGCGCCCTGATTTCAAACTATACTACAAAGCTACAGTCATCAAAACAGAATGGTACTGGCACAAAAACAGGCACATAACGCAATGGAACAGAACAGAGAGCCCAGAAGTGAACACACACTTATATGGTCAACTAATCTATGACAAAGGAGGCAAGAATATACAAGTGGGGAAAAGACAACCTCTTACAGAGTATTACTCGGCCATAAAAAAAGAATTAAATCTTGCTATTTTCGACAACATGGATGGACCTAAAGGCTATTTTGCTAAGTGAAATAAGTCAGACAGAGAAGGAAAAATACCACATGATTTCACTTATATATGGAGTCTAAAAAAAAATGAAACAAATGAACAAACATAACAAAACAGAAACAGTCATAGATACAGACAACAAATAGGTTGCTGCCAGAGGGAGGGCAGTGGAGGGATGAGTGAAAGAGGTGAGGGAAATTGAGAGGTGACAGTCATTTCATGATGCATGTAAGTCATTCGTTATGCTGTACACACCTTAAACTTAGTGCTGTATGTCAGTTATATCTCAATAAAACTGGAAGAAAGAAATAAGTTGTATTCTTCCCTCCTCTAATGTCTTTCAAAAATTTATCTTTGTCATTGGTAGCTGCAGTTTCATTATGATGGGTTTAGTTATGATTTTCCTTTTATTGCATCTTATTTGGGATTCGTTGGCCTTGTGAAATCTTTCTTTTGGTGTTTTCATCTGCTTTGGAAAATTCTTTGCCTTTTCTCTTAAAATACTGCTTTAATCACAATTTATTTCTCTTTTCTTACTTCCTAGTAAAATAAATCCATTTGAGTTATTCTCAGCTGTCTATCATGATTGTCCTTTACTCACTTTTTCTTGCTCTCCCTGCATATTATCCTATTAACTTTCTTTTTTTATCATATAACAGCTTTGTTGAAATATAATTTATATGCCTTACAGTTTGCTAATTTAAAGTCTGTAATTCAGTGGCTTTTAGTATATTTACAGAGTTTTGCAAACTTTACCACAGTCAATTTTGGAAACTTTTCATCAACCCCCTCCCCATAAAAGAAACTCTGTAGCCATTAATAATCACTCCTCGTTTTCCTTCAGCCTTCCCTCTTGTTGGCTTATTGATGCTTGTAAAGTATTCTATTCTTTTGTTTTAATTTTATTTTACTCTTTTTGTAATGGAATGTTGGTGCGAGTAACTTAACCTGCTATATTATCAGAAAAAAATGGTTATATTATATCCTTTAACCTTTCCTCCTCTCTAGTCTTTCAAAAGTAGATTCCTTAAAAATTTGTATTAAATATCGTGACTACTGAACTGGTATTCCATGTCTTCTAACCCTTTTATAATTACATATCTCATATTTTCATTTATTTCTGTTTTTCTTTTTAGGAGAATATCTAAGTTCGGTTTTTCAATTTGCTAATTTATTCTTTAGCTAAGCATATCTTCTATACTTTAAATAGCTTCTTTATATTTAATGCTATATATATTAAAATATCTAATATTTAACTTTCATATCCTACTGTAAAAAAATTTGGATAATGCAATATTATCAACAATCCCCATACATATTCAAAAGTTCTTTTCTCCTTGTCACCTCAATGCTGTGGTCTTAGCTGTAAATACTTTATTTCATTAAGTTTGTTATCTCTTCCTTTCCCGGAATAACTCTCCTTGAATGGTTGTTGATTCACTATGTGCTTTGGATTGTCAGTCAGTGCCAACAATTGCTGCTCATACAGTCAGCCTTTGGGGAGCAGTAGGTTTTGCTGCTGATCCGTTTCCCATGGTTCTGGAAAAGGGAAAGTTATGCTGATATGTGGGAATCCTTGACAGATCTTATTTGCGTACATGCACACCCAGCTTACCAAACATTGGGACACTGACACAAATGCTCCCATTTATTGATCATTCTGATCAATAAATTGATGTCTTTCATTGAAGACATCTCAACTCTACTGTCAGTACCCACGAGGCAAGAAGGAGAATATGCAGGGGATAGTTCACCTCTAGGGGAACCCAAGCAAATGACCTCTGTGTCCCCTCCTACTCCTACTACCTACATCTTTAAGTAGGAGGCAAACAGTTATATGTATTAATCAATGAACTCGTATCTTCCTTCCTTTTTTTAGGAATTTTGCACAATTTCTGAAACACAGAGAAGTCTACGTTTTGCTTTCCAGCAAAAATGGTAATCAATTAATTTATTTTAATAGCTTTTGGGAAATAAGAATAAAATATAGCATGAGTCTGGCCCAATATCTTTAAGTCAATATGTAGCACATTGAAATTAGTATAGGATTAATTAATGTATATAAAGCATGGCTTTGCAAATCAGTGAGTTAAGGGTAAATTATTCAATAAATCATGTTGGTACAATCATTTAACTGTTTGAAAAATTGGAAAAAATTGTCAGATCATCATGTTTAAGAGATTCCTTTCATCATAAAACAAACAGGAAAAAAATGATCTGACAATGTAAAATGTGAATATTTGATACATCAAAAATACCATAAATAACTGCAGAACAGTTAGAACTTATGTTTTCATGTTGGAAATGCTTAATAAACAAATGAGTACACTGAGAGATGCAAATATCATCATATTTGAGAATAATTATTAATTTCAGAAAACGCAGTTGAATATGGTGATATTATATAGTGGTGTTAGCTTGATAAAATAGTTGAAATAATTATGATAATTCAGTGACAAGTCTAATGATACTAAAGTTCAAAAAATTAATTTCCTGTATATGAGTCATTTTAAACATATCATCAAATGAAAGAGTCCCTTTGACCTAACATCAAAAATATAAGTCATCCAGTAAAAATATTAAAAAGAAATATGCAGGACCCATATAAAAAATAACTTTAATATATTTGAGAGAAAGAAAAGAAACAATGGAAAAATTAAAACATACTTTATTTTAGACAAAGAAGACTGTTATAAACATGTCTGGTTTTTTTCTAAAATAAAAACATCTATAATATTATTGCATCTACAATATAATAAGAATTATGATAACCACAAGATGAGAGGAGATATTGAGGGAAGAGACTGAAAAACACTACTAAAGATTATCCAAAAGGATATAAAATCCTATAAAATATGAGTAATGGAAGAAATCTAGTTGTATGACATTTAAAAGTTGGTATTAAACACAATTAAAGCAGAGTAATGAATTGAACTAGAGAGTCTAACAATAAATACTTGGAAACTTAAAATATACACTTCAAAATCACTATGGTGAAGAAATCTGTCCAATTAATAATTTTGGGACAAGAAGCTAGCACTTTAGAGGAAAATTATGAAGCGGGGTACTTTGACTAAAATCAGGTACAGATGACTCCAAAATTTTAATTAAATAAATACGAAATCAGCAGTAATCATTGAATAATTACTTAATCTTCAATATTATACAAGCTTCACCCCTTTGAGCATGGTAGGAAACCTAGAAGATATAAGAGTATAAAACTCCATCGAAATATACATGATAAAATCATCTTCCCAGCAAAAGTAACATCATAAGCAAAATCAAATACAAATTGAAAAAAAAAAATTCAAACACATATAATAGACATTGAGCAATGTCTTAATATCCAATAATCCTTACAAATATAAAATTAGTCTGAATTTATCAATATAACATTTGAGGAAATTGTATTTTAGACAGTTCACAGGGCCAATAGCAATAGCACTTATAAGAAAAATTAGTCAACTTTATTAAAACTCCAAAAATTGAACATTATGTTCCACACGACCTCCACTCACTGTGAGGAGCACATTACAAGCATCACCTTTTCCAACACGTGCACTAGTACTACGAAGTAGGGAACTCTTGGTATCCTGATTTCCACATGCAAACACTTAGACTCAGAAGAGAAAAATATTTGTCAAATGTTGCACAGCTACTTGGATTAAGTAGCAGCTGTTTTAAATTTATATACACACATATATACACACTTATATGTTATGTTCTGTTTTATATATATATATATATATATATATATATAAAAATATATGTATCTGTATATATAAGCTGTGTATAGATGTAACCATCTGAAATTCTATAGTCCCTTAAAAGCCAGAAGCAATGGGAAGCTTCTAAGTTTTTTGAGTAGATGAGTGACAGGGTTAAAGTGTGTGTGTGTGTGTGTGTGTCTGTGTGTGTGTGTGTGTGATGGTTAAAATGGTGGGAGAACACAATAAGGATTTGATGTATTACAAACTGTAGGTGAGGAGAAATGCTCGGAGCTAGGCATATACCCTGTAGTACTATAATAAAATTTGGAAAAGGAAGAGAGAGAAAGTCTGAAAGGGGTTTCACAGCATGAGAACAGATTTGGTAATTTATTATTCTCATATTAAAGGAATCAGAAGAGTGAGGGAGAAATCAACACTATTCATACCTGGAGCAAAGTTTTCTGAAAAGCTTTCTGGACTATTCCTGAGTTTCTCCTTTGATAAGTGGTGATACTGAAGCCAGAGAACCACTTCCTTCCGAAGACATACATTTAGGCAAGAACAAGAAACAGGTAGGAACTCTTGCCATGATTCTTTTCGTCTTTACACGATTCTAATATTTTTCTGCAAGAATTACAATGATTAGAGCAATGTAAAACAAAATGAGAACTTCATTGAATTAGCAGTTTAAACTTGTGCTATATTAGCATCATGTTGAATTATTACTCATCCTTGCTATTATAACATTTAACAGGGAATTACACTGTCATGTCAGACTAGTGTAAAAAAAAAACCCAAAACCTAATGGGGCATGATGTAAAAGCTATTATAAAAGATATTCACTATTAGGAGTACGTGCAGTCTTTCCAATATTACTATTTTGGATTTTCCCATAGGTATCTTCACCAAGATACCTAGGGGGGGGTCTGAGGAATTGAGAATGGAGAACAGAATTTGAGTGGCTAAGTACTGTCTTGAATAGGATTTCAATGGAAAAACTAAATTATTTTTTGTCATCCTTCTTTGGGACATTTCAAGATATGTTTTGAAATTTGGGGCTTCTGTACTGAATTTTTTTTCATTTTCTCATTTTGATGCAATATATTGGGATTCTAGTGGCAGGTTTGCTAATGGATTGTTCTTAAAGTCCTTGGATGTCCCTAAATGTTTTGTATATTCTTAATCTAAATAAGGAGTTTATAATGAGCCAACTGGGCTCAGTGAGCTGGTGATGTGGAACTTAGTTTGGATCTGCAGCAAATGGTCCCTGTGTTGTTTTCATCTATGTACAGCAGGAATCAATTAATATAACGGCATTGGATACCTGCTGATGCTGGAAAAAAAAAATGCTGTGGGCTCTTTCCAGGTATCTAAAGATAAAGATGGCCAATGTTTGGTTTCTCTGGTGATCATTTAGTTTAGTGATCTGTATGAATGAGAAAACTTAAATATTTGATTGAAATTTTTTTTAAAGTCTTACTATTCAAAGATTCAACTTTCTCATTATATCCTTAATATTATCTCCTTTGTTCTCTTTCACATAGCACTGAAAAACCACCATTCCCATTTTTGTGAATTCCTTTCTTGTGTTCCTCATCTGAGCTCCCCATTCGTATAGTCCTTAGACATCTGATGACACTTCAGTCCATTTGTTCTCACTGTGGTTGATGTGAGTCTCTCCCTGAGATAGATTCAGTTTTGTTTTTTTTTTTAATTTTTAAGTTTTTCATTGAAGTATAGTTAATTTAAAATGTGTTAGCTTCAGGTGTACAGCAAAGTGATTCAGTTATACATATATATGTATATCTATTCTTTTTCAGATTCCTTTCCCTTATAGCTTATTACAGAGTATTGAGTATAGTTCCCTGTGCTATACAGTACGTCCTTATTGGTTATCTGTCTTATATACATTAGTGTGTATATGTTAATCCCAAATTCCTAATTTATCCCTCCCTTCCCTTTCCCCTTTGGTAACCATAAGTTTGTTTTCTATATCTGTGGGTCTATTTCTGTTTTGTAAATAAGTTCATTTGTTTCTTTTTCAGATTCCATATATAAGTGATATCATATGATATTTGCCTTTGTCTGGCTTACTTCACTTAGTATGATAATCTCTAGGTCCATCCATGTTGCTGCAAATGGCATTATTTTATTCTTTTTCATGGCTGAGTAATATTCCATTGAATATATATGTACCACATCTCCTTTATCCATTCATCTGTTGATGGACATGTAGGTTGCTTCCATGTCTTGGCTATTGTAAATAGTGCTGCAGTGAACACTGGGGTGCATATAAGATTCAGCTTTAATGGTGCCAGTTGATGTGATTTGGGGGCAGGCTCCTTAGGAGAAAGAATACAAAATTGTGAATAAAATATTAAATATGAAATTAAGCCTTTATTTAAATGAGAAAATGTATCATGGCAAATATATGCTTTAAAAGTGGACAACACAAACATTATAAATGCAAAGTAGTATTGTTATTAATTAACTGTCTGTTATACCTCTATAATGCTTTTCCATGCATTTTTGGCTGTATATTGATTCCTTAAAATGCCTCTTCATATAGGAATTTTTTGTGCTGTCTTCTGTAAAGAGACTAGAAAGATAATTCAGTACTTTCTCTAGTATGGTTGCTTAAAATCTATTGTTATTAGTAGTAACAATATAGTAGATGTAGAAGTTTAGGGAATTTTCCTTCTGCTTTACAGCTCATTACAGATAATACAATGTTTTATAAGTGATCTCAAAAAACTTTATCAAACTTCTTTTATACATATGTTGCAAGATTACTGAGCATTTCAAGTTTTCTCATGCAATGACTTAAATATGTTTTGAAATAACTACATACATAACCAATTTGTTGCCAATGTCCTCTATTCAGTGGCACATGAAATTTTTATGTTATTTGCATTGATGTCAATATTTGCATCAGATCAGCAAGAAATTTAATTTTTTTCAATGTCTTCTCATGTTTCATGCCTCTTCATTAGGGAGAATTCTCAAACAATTTAAGAGTCTATTCATTACTTCCATTTTAAAGGGAGATTTTCCTCTTAATGAACTGCTACTTTTATGTGATCTAATCATTGAGGGGTCACGTTTGCTTCTCTATATAAAAAATATTTATAATTTCATTGCTTTGGTGCCTTCACTTTATAATCCATTTTATCTGAATCTTCTCTTTTGTTTATTAATTAAACATGAGAAAAGAAGCTACCATTCATAAGTCCAGATCAAAGTCTGTAATTTCTCAGGTTTTTTTTATTGGAATGTTCATTATCTTTCCATATTGCAGTTAAAATAGTGTAATTCCAAATAAGCTTCTTCTGAAATGGATCCCTGCGATGGCCAGTGCTACTGCAACAATATCCTACGCGTGGCAAAGTGTGAAAATAGTGATCTAAACCAATTCAAGTAAAATACCTTAATATAGAAACTTTTACAAAAGCCTGTGAACTCACATGTGACCATATTTCTAGGGCTCCTACCAGAGCCTTAAAAGGGATTTATGCAAGCAGGGGGTCTGCAAGCATGAGTTCTTTTTTTTTTTTTTCCTTTTTAAGAAAATGTTGTTTTTTATTGTTTAATAATATAAGTTTTCTATGTACAATATTATATTTCAACTTCTGTGTACACTGCAGTGTGCTCACCACCAAAGTTTAGTTTCCAACAATCACCATTGAGTTGACCCCCTTTACCATCTTGCCCTCCCCTCACCCCATTCTCTTTGGTAACCACTACTCTGTTTTCTGTATCTGTGTTTTTGTTTTTTAGAGTCCATATATGCGTGAAATCACACAGTATTTTTCTTTCTCCATCTGACTTATTTCACTTAGCATAATACCCTCAAGGTCCATCCATGTTGTTTCAAATGGCAAGATTTTATCATTTTTTAATGGCTTTTTTCATCTTTATCCATTTTTCTGTCAGTGGGCACTTAGGTTGTTTCCATAGCTTGGCTATTGCAGATAATGCTGTGATGAACGTAGGGGGTGCATATATCTTTTCAGATGAGTGCTTTTATATTCTTCAAATATGTACCCAGAAGTGGAATAGCTGGATCATATGGTAGTTCTATTTTCAGTTTTTTGAGAAAATCCATACTGTTTTCCACAGGGGAGGCATGAGTTCTTTACTGTCATCACAAATCATCTGCCTCTGGTTCCTCCCCTTTCATGTGATATGACCTTTTAGTCTGAAATAGAAAAGTTAGAAGTTAGTTGGGCTTGGAGAAATTTAAGAAAACTCATTTATCTTGTCAGAAATGCATCAAAAAGTGTATGTGTAACCGACAGATATATAAGTGAATGTGTCATTAGGTAAGAGCATGAATTTCTGAGAGTAAGTTGGCAAAGGATTGAATAAACACAAGTGTAAAAATATGAGAATGTAAAAGAGAATAAGAGTTTGTGTGCATGCACTCAGAATACTTTGTGAAGGTCTTAGGACATGATTGGGAAAATTTGAGAATAAGTCTGGGTGTGCCTGAGAGTGGGAACGCGTAAGAATTTGAATGAGTAAGGATATGTATGTGCAAACGATGCTGAGTGTGGCAGGCAGAATGTTGCTTTGGAATATGTTGTGATCAAGTAAAACATTGATAAGTAAAATAAAGCAACAAATAAACCCAAGTCTCCCATTACTGAATTGATTTCAGATCCTCTGCCTATCACCGTGGCAACCTACAATACATTAAAAAAGCAGCCAGGATATTATCAGGAAAGATGGGAAGTACAGCCACCAATGCAGACATTTCCTCCCATTTTAATATATATTTCATCAGATTTTACACCTTCTTTTTCCCAAGATCTTTGCTTTTCATTTTACTTATTATCCGTGAAAATTTGATTTTTTTTAGATCTTAATATAGTGACTCTTGATACTTTGTCTCTAAGGATATTTAACATGAAGAGCAAATGAATTCCAAAATTATGTAACTCTTACATATCAACCAGAAAAAAGTTACAGGTAAGATATTCCAAGATAAAATGGAATATTTGTTATCACTGGATACGTTATGATAAAAGGCTGTGGGAAGCCCTGGAAGACAAAAGTTGCAAATACTAAGTAAATCACCGTGATTTTGGTCTCTCTATTTCTGAAAAATTCTTACTGACGTTCTCAGAATCAGTTTCTGCTGCATAAAACAGAAATTAAAGTAGATGGACATTTATTTCACTGTAACATAAAATAAGTTCAGATGTAAGCAGTACTGGGGTGGTTTAGAAACTTTATGTCAGGGACCCAGGCTCCTCCAGTTCCTCTTTGCCATCCTTAGGTCATTTATGGCAGATTGAAGATGGCACAAATTCTTCGCCCTTCTCCCATTGGGAGGTGAGGTCTGTGTCCCCACTCCTTGAATCTGAGCAGAATATGTGACTACTTTGAATAATAGAATATGGCAGAAGTGACACTGTGACAATTTCTAGGCCATGCCTCAAGGTACTGTCAGTTTCTACTTCCTCCTTCGTGAAACATTTGCTCTTAGAGCCCTGAGCTGTCATGTAACAAATCCAACTACCCTGTTGCAGAGATCATCCAGACAGGCTCTGAGACTACATGGAGAAGGAGAGGGGTCCAGCTGGGTTGAGCCTTTCAGCCACTCTTATCAAAATGCCAGATGTGAGAATAGGTTGCCATGGTTCTTGCAGACCAGGCCTGCTGCTCAGCTGAATTTCAGGGAGAGACCTCAAGTGATCCTCTGTGGAACCGAAGAATCATCCACGGAATTAGAATATATAATCTAAATGTTTGTCTTTTAAGCTGCTAAGTTTTAGGGTATTTTATTTTATAACATACCAGTAGACTACAGTTTTATCTTATGATGCAAGATGAGCTGAAGCCATCATATCGTGTTGCAGGAAACCATTCAGGAGAAAGGAGAAAAGGACAAAAAAGTACACGGCCCCTACCTTTAGGAAGACTTTCCGGAATAACATTCCTTTTTAAAAATAGCTGGCCAAAACTTGGTCACATGGCCACATTTGGCTGCAAGAAGGACTTGGTAAAGTGGTCTTATGGATGAGCGTATTGCCAGGCTAAACAGGTTTGGTTATTTTACCAAGGGAGAAGAGGGGTGGATGTCAGATTAGGCAACTAGAGTATCTACTACGTTCCCTCAACTCTCTGTTGGACATAATATTTTTTTCTCATTAAAATTTTTTTTAAAGATTTTAGTTTTTAGAGCAGATTTAGTCCACAGAAAATTTGAGACTTTCCATATAGTCGTGCCCCCACATGTGCATAGCCTCTGCCATTAGGAACATCCCCTACCAGGGTGGTACCTTTGTTACAATAGATGAACCTACAAGGACGCATCATAATCACCCAAAGTCCATAGTTCATGTTATGGTTCACTTTTTTTTTTTTTAAAGGGTCATTTATCTTTTTGTGTGTTGCATTTTTAAAGTTTTTTTTTTTAATTAATTAATTTATTTTTGGCTGCGTTGGGTCTTCGTTGCTGCATGCGGGCTTTCTCTAGTTGCGGAGAGCTGGGGCTGCTCTTCGTTGCGGGGCGCGGGCTTCTCATCGCGGTGGCTTCTCATGTTAACGGAGCACGGGCTCCAGGCACGCGGGCTTCAGTAGTTGTGGCATGCGGGCTCTAGAGCGCAGGCTCAGTAGTTGTGGCATATGGGCTTAGTTGCTCCATGGCATGTGGGACCTTCCTGGACCAGGGCTGAAACCCGTGTCTCCTGCATTGGCAGGCGGATTCTTAACCACTGCACCACCAGGGAAGTCCCTGTGGTTCACTCTTGGTATTGTGCATTTGATGGGTTTGGACAAATGTATAATGACCTGTATGTGTCAGTATGGTATCATACAGACAGTTTACACTGCTCTGAAATCCTCTGTGCTCTACCTGTTCTTCCCCTACCCTGACACCAATGCCTGGCAACCACTTTTGGAAAACTTTGGAGATCTTTTTACTGTCTCCATAGTTTTTCCTTTTCCATAATGTCACATAATTGAAATCATATAGTAAGTGGCCTTCTCACCTTAGCTTCTTTCACCTAATAATATGCATTTCAGGTTTCTTTGTATCTTTTGGTGGCTTAATAGTCATTTCTTTTCAATGCTAAATAATATTTCATTGTATAAAGGTACCACAGTTTATTTATTAATTCACCTACTGAAAGGTTACTTCCAAGTTTTGGTAATTGTGAATAAAATTGTTACAAACATCCATATGCAGGTTTTTTTGGGTACATAAGTTTTCAACTACTTTGGGTAAAATATCAAGGAATACAATTGCTGGATTATATGATAAGAGTGGGTTTAGTTTTGTAAGAAAACGCCAAACTGTCTTTCAAAGTGACTGTCCATTCTGCATTCCTCCCAGCAATGTATTCCTGTTGCTTCATATCACGTCAGCATTTAGTGTTGTCATTGTTTTAGATTTTGGCCATTCTAATTGGTATGTAGTGGTAGCTAATTGTTTTAACTTGCCTTTCCATGATGACCTATGATGTGGAGCATCTTTTGATATGCTTATTTGACATCTGTGTATCTTAGTTTTTAAGGGTTGTTTGTTTTCTTAATGTTGAGTTGTAAAAATTCTTTGAATATATATGTGGATATATTAAGATGTGTCTTGGCAAATACTTTCTTCCTGTCTATGGTGGTATTCTCATTCAATTGATATTGTCTTTCACAGAAGAGAAATTTTTTTTTATTTTAATGAATTCTAGCTTATCAATTATTTCTGTAATGAATCATGCCTTTAGTGTTTGTTGTATCTAAAGAGGCATCAGCCTATACAAGGTCATCTAGTTTATCCTCTATGTTATCATTTAGTTTTATAGTTTTCATTTTACATTTAGGTCTAAGATCCATTTTGAGTTAGTTTTTATGAAAGGTGTAAGATATATGTCTAGATTATTTTTTTCTGCATGTGGCTGTCCAGTTGTTCCAGCACCATTTGTTGAAAAGTTTATCTTTATCTTTGCTCCACTGTAATGCCTTGTTCCTTTGTCAAAGATCTGCTGACTGTATTTATGGAGGTCTGTTCGGGGGCTTTAAATTCTATTCCATTGAGCTGTTTGTCTGTTTACCAATACCACACTGTCTTGATCACTGTACTTTATAGTAAATCTTGAAATCTGGTAGTGTCAGTCATCCAACTTTGTTCTTCTCCTTCAATATTATGTTGGCTATTCTGGGTCTTTTGCCTTACCTATAAACTTGAGAATCAGTTTGCCGATTACCACAAAATAACTTGCTGGGATTTTTATTGGGATAGCATTGAATCTATAGATCATTTTGGGAAGAACTGACATCTTGACAAAATTAGATCTTCTTATTCATGAGCCTGAAATGTCTCTTCATTTAGTTATTCTTTGATTTCATTCATCACAGTTTTATAGTTTTCCTCATATAGATCTTGTACACATTTTGTTAGATTTATTCGTAAGTATTTCATTTTGGGGATGCTAATGTAAATAGTATTGTGCTTTTAATTTCAACTTCCACTTGTTCATTTCTGGTATAAAGTGAAGTGATTGATTTTTGTATGTTAACCTTGTATCCTGCAACCTTGTTATAATTTATCACTTATTAGTTCTAGGGGTTTTTTTTGGTCAGTTCTTTTGGATTCTATAAAAGGTGATCATGTCATGTCATCTATGAATAAAGACAGTTTTATTTATTCCTTTGCAATCTGTATACCTTTTATTCCCATTTCTTGTCTTACTGCATTAGCTAGAACTTCTAGTACAGTGCTGAAAAGGAATAATGAGAGGGGACATTCTTGCCCTGTATCTGATTTTAGTGAAAAAATACAGAGTTTCTCACTATTAAGTATTATGCTATCTGTAGGTTTTTTGTATATTGTCTTTATTAAGTTGAGGAAATTCATCTTGATTCCTAGTTTACTGAGAGTTTTTAATCATTAATGGGTGTTGGTTTTGGTCAAATACTGTTTCTACATCTATTGATGTAATTATGTGATTTTTCTTTTTGGCTTGTCGATGTGATGGATTACAATAATTGATTTTTGACTGTTGAATCGGCCTTTCATACCTGGGGTAAACCACACTTGGTGTGGTGTATAATTATTTTTGTACATTCTTGGATTCAATTTAATAATATTGTGTTAAGGATTTTTTTATGTATCTTTATGAGAGATATTGGTCTATAGTTTTCTTGTTATATCTTTGCCTGATTTTGGTATTAGGGTAATGCTGGCATCACAGAGTAAATTAGAATGTATTCCCTCTGCCTCTATCCTCTGAAAGAGTATAATTTTTTCCTTAAATGTTTAGCAAAATTCACCGGTAAACTCAAATGGGCCTGGTGCTTCCTCTTTTGGATGGTTATTAATTATTGATTCAATTTCTGTAATAGATAAAGGCTTATTCAGATTTTATAGTTTTTCTTGTGTGAGCTTTGGCAGCTTGTGTCTTTCAAGGAATTGTTCCCTTTCATCCAGGTTATCAAATATGTGGACATAGAGTTGTTCATATTCCTTTATTATCCTTCTAATGTCCATGGGGTCTGTAGTGATGTTCCCCCTTTCATTTCTGATATTAGTAATATGTTGTTCTGTTTTTTCTTGGTTAGCCTAATCAACAGTTTTTGAACATTTAATATATTCTCAAATTCTCCTTTGATAAAAATTTTAAGATAATAAGCAATAAATCTATATAACTGTTTAATGCTTGATAACAAATTACCAAAACCTAGTGGAATAAAAACAATACCCATTTATTAGGTCACAGTCCTGTAGACTAGAATCCAGGTGGGCTTGACTGGACCCTCTGCATGGGGTTTCACAGGGCTGAAATTAAGGTTTCATCTGGGCTGGTCTCTTATCAGAATGATTTGGTGAATAATTTATTTCCATGTTCTCACTCAGATTGTTGGCTGAATTCAGTTCTTTGTGGTTGTAGGACTGAGGTTCTTGTTTCTCAGCTGGGGGATTCTCTCAGTAATTTAGGCCATCTGTATTCCATCTCACACAGCTTCTCCATCTTTAAACTAGAAACAGTGAGTCGAGTCCTTCTTACACCTTGAATCTCTGACATCTTCTGCCTTCAGCCAGAAAAAGCTTTGTGCCTTAAAGGATTTTATATGTTTATGAGAAATTCAGAGCTTAGTAGGGAAAACAGACAAGGAAATAATTGAAACTAATGTTATTAGGGTTGATTTGGTAATGGACAGCCCAGGGACTATCTTGAAAAACAGAAGTAGTATCTCTGACCTTACCAAAAGGTGAGGGAAACATTTCCATGAAAGGTGATAGCATGAGAAGTCTTGAAAGAGCAGTGTAAGTCATCAGGTAAAGGGGTGGAAGGGAAGAGCGTTTCGAGCAGCGTTTCTCTTACCTGCAATAGGATACAAAAGTTTGTTGTTTAGAGTTTAAAGGGAGGGAGCAAATACAGCCAACAGTTACCCTCCTTGCAGTTACTGGAGTTGAATTTGCACCCAAACGATAAGATTATCACACTGAGTACATTGGAAACATTTGTGGATAGCAGTAAGAGAGCTCTGTACTTGCTTTTTGACTCTAGACCTATCTTTTATTTCTTAAAATTGGCTGCTATATTACATTTTAATTTTTTTTCAATTAAATGGTTGATCATGTACTCCAATTACAAAAGGAAATTGAAGGAGAATGTTATTAAATAGAAATGGCACATTAGTTACCTATAATGAAAAAACTCAGCAGACTGAATAATGGGACTTCAGCAGGCTTAGACAGCAATAGGTAGATGTGGCCAGAGTCTTGAATTGCTGCACATAAAAAACTTTTCTGTGGGTCGGTTTAGAAAATATTTTTTTTCCCCTGGCTGCACCTGAAGAGTTCTAAGTTTGTCCTCCCTTTGACTTTGAATCTCTGTGTGTAGTGGTTTTCAGAAATTAGCTTTTATGTGATCAAACCACTCGTTTTTGATTCTGGGTTCAAAGCTTTTGTAATTATGTTCAGAGCACTGTAAAAAAAAAAAAAAGTATAAATGCATCTTTAATGTATGGAGATTGGGAGAGCAGCAGCCAAGTGAAACTCTGCAGCACAGGAGAGAGTACAGGAGGTCGGTGGAGCTGCTGAAAAGAACAGAAATTAGATCCTGTCAAAAAGGGGTGAAAGATTCAGACTCATCCTAAGAACTGCCAGAGAGGAATGTAATAATATATCCCTTTATTTATGGAGGCAGAATATTAGCCACTTACAAGAATGTAGACAATTTGAAACCGGTAATACCTACCGCCTGTATTCCCACCTACCAACTTATGAGAAATCCAATTATTGGGTATTTTAAAGATCCTATTGCATACACAGTATTTGCTGGGTATTAGTAGAAAGGCATAGCAGTTCATATTATATTTATGAATATCCCTGACTGAAAAGGAAAAGGCAGGTACAAGGTAACATAGGTTAGATTATGAGAGTATTTTAAACCTCCAAAAAAAAAAAAAAAGAAGCAGAATTTAAAGCTCTTCTAATTAATATGGTGTGAAAATCAACGTGGGTCTTGGAGAAGAGATTTTGAAACAACTGTGTTTCACATTTGATGTATTTTTTAGATTTCTAAAAAATGTACCTTTTTGCAATAAGCTCCTTGGCATATGCTCATTACCAAGGAAAATAAAACAGTTATATGACTAATTAGACTTCACCTTCTCAGTTCGGGAAAGGCCTGACAACCCCGCCCCTTGTTATCATAAACTAATGATGCCTCCCCACATTACATGAAACAATCAGTGGTGAGGTTCATTACAGCTGCATCATCTTGTTCCATAAATGTCAAGAGATTAAAGGTGAAAGCTTTAGCTTCACATTTTTTGTAGATGGAGTTTTAAAAGTTCAATGTGGTCAGATTATTTTAAGATGACAGTGACAGTTTCTTCCTGATACCAAAATGTCTAGTAGAAAAGTCTAGAAACCTATTCAAAAAATTCTGTTTGTTCTTGTTTATATTCATGTCAAATACTCTGTTTCATTGATTTTTTTTTTTTTTTTTTTTTACTGTGATCATCTACTGACAGGCTAAGCAAATGTTCTGAGTTGTGCAGACAAAAAGACAATTTTTGTGTTTCTCAAACGGTTTATGGTGAATGAACTTTGTGTACAACACAGTACTGTAATACCCCAAGCACACCCATCCCCTCTCTCTCCCTCCCTCTCTCTCTCTCTCCCTCTCCCCCCCCCCTCTCTCTCTCTCTCTCTCTCTCTCTGTCACACACACACACACACACACACACACACAAGCAGCACAATTCTTTTAAGATGTTTAGAGTTTTCAGAAAGTCTGCTGGGAGCCGACTTGTTTGGTTTAGCTCAGTTCAGCATCTCTGAAGTTTCAAGGCAATCTCTCTGTGTGTAACTTCTTGTAGAAATATTGTTCCCTGAAACAAACTATGGGGAAAGCTGTTTTAGATTATGCTTACAGAATATTTGTGGTTCATCCAACTATCTGTGGAAATTATTAATGTGTCATTGGAATAGATTTTTATAATAATGATTTGAAAAGTGTGTAATAACTTTCTCACCAATTTAAGGCATTTTCTGGTATTGAAACCCCTCTCCTATTCTAGTCCCCGAATGGTTTTCTGAGAGTCAATAGGAAGTTAGAGATGATGGTGAGGCTGGATGAGTTTGGGGTTCTAGAAATTTTTCCTCTTCTAAAAATATGAGGGAGTCGAACTGAACTATTTCTAAGATCGTTTGGAACTTGAAACTTGATGTCTTAGTGACCTAACTCTGTGACTGACAGATTAATGACGAAGAAAAGTCACACTTTCTATGTGCGTTACTTCCTTCATTATTATTTCAGTATCCAACTAGCTCAAAAAAATACCATAGATTAAAGAAGACGGAACACATAAAACTACTGGACAAAACAACCACAACAGGAGAACATTTGTTGATTATTTTACTTAAGCTTTACAATACCCCTTATTGTGGCTAGTTACTAATAATTCCCATATTACAGATGAGACTGAATCTCAAGAACTTTATGTAAGCTGCTCTATAGCTTACACCTAGAAATGGAACAATTGGGATATAAATCCAGGTCAGGGGAATTTCAGTTTCATTTCTTTTTCATGTTATTATGCTGATATTAGCATAGAAACAACAGATTTTAAGTTGAATGAGAGGAAGGAAATGGAAGACAATGACATTTTGAAAGAATGAAAAATGCTAAAGAGAACCTGCATGTAGGCACTCACACTACTGACCCCTCAGGTAAGACCATGGTAAATAGAAAACCATTTAACTTAGGATATATTTTCAGAAAGTCAAAATTATGTTTAAAATATTGAGCTGAGCATCTAATTTGTATTCCAACAATCAAATTATAAGAGCATATTTTTAATTTTCATTTTTCATATTTTCATGTATTATAAAAACTATCTTAATATTTGGGAAACTACACATGTCATAGGAGAAGAAAAAAAATGGTGCCATGGCTTTTATTGAATTCTGGAGAAGTATGGACTGTTAATACGACACTAAGACCACTTTGAAGGTGAGAGGGTTGTTGAGCTGCAGAAATTTAATGTATGATGAAGTGAAAACAATTTTACCAAAAAAAAAAACCAACTTGTTTTTAGGCCTTTAGATAGTCTTTTTTCAACATTTTAATTCAAAGATATAAATGCTGCCTTACTGTAGAAGACACAGCATTTTTTAGCATTTCTTTAAAGACATTACCTATAAATTTCCTCTGAATAAGAAGGCTTTTAAATTCCGATCAGTAATAGTGCAACTTTTCAGAGCAAAAAAAAAAAAAAAAGAGCTCTTATTTCAGGCATGATGAGGAACTAGAGAACAAAAAACATTTTTCACTGAGATGTTATTTGTGTTGCTAAGGAAGACATAAAGGTCATGGTGGAGTGTGATTAAAGGGTTAAAATAAACGAGAAGAATTTTTTTTTTAAAACCCAGAGGGAGAAGAAAGCCACAAGAAAATAGGTCCACTAATTAATGAGGAAGGGCATGAAATTAATGATGACTCTAAAACGGCTGAGTTATTGAACTCATTTTTTAAAATCTGCCTTTAACAAGAGAAATGAAGCAAAGAAATATAGACAATTAGGGAGTAATGAAGACATTGCAAAAATTGCTCTAACCAACATGAAGATAAGGGAATTCCTTACTTGGCAGTCGTTGGAAGATCCATATCGCCCTGAGTTATTTAGGGGATTGACCAGCATATTTACTGAGCCATGCATATTTATTCTTAGAAAATGAAAGAATGTTAGCATATTGGAGAATATGGAGAAAACAGACTCTTGAGGGTATTAGAAACTTCTGCCCAGGAAGGTAACCATCAGTAAAGTGTAGCATTGAATACCCCCGAAAAATACTAAGAATGGGAAACTGGCAGAGTGCCTTCAATATGAATAAAGCAGGCCATATGAATTCATAGTTTTGCCATCACGCACCCACAAAAGAAACTGGAAGGCAAATAGCAAAAGCCAAACATCTGGACATTAGGTTCATTTCTAATTTGATGAGTCACCCATTTGTGCATGAAAAATTAATCACTCAACGTTATTAAATCATGGTTTTGGAAATCGGTTAAAGTTCATCATGAGTGATGAAACTATGTGGGAGATTATATACATGACTAATGGGGCTCAGTATGGGTTAATATTGGTTCTGTTTTGTTTAAAGGATTTATTATTTATGATTAACAAAATTATTAATGAGTTGTTTAAAAGATTTTAAAATGATGTTATTCTCTTAAAGTCAGAGAAAATGTATAAAAACCACAAAGAGGCAAAAGGATCAAAACAGGACTATAAATATCGAAGGGGAGACCTAGGCTCAAAAGGGCAGTGGGTGGGGTGAGATAAGAGTTCTTAACCTAAATAGACATTTCCCCAAAGAAGACATACAGATGACCAAGAAGCACATGGAAAGCTGCTCAACATCACTAATTATTAGAGAAATGCAAATCAAAACTACAATGAAGTATCACCTCACACCAGTTAGAATGGGCATTATCTGAAAATCTACAAACAGCAAATGCTGGAGAGGGTGTGGAGAAAAGGGAACCCTCTTGCACTGTTGGTGGGAATGTAAATTGATACAGCCACTATGGAGAACAGTATGGAGGTTCCTTAAAAAACGAAAAATAGAATTACCATATGACCCAGCAATCCCACTACTGGGCATATACCCAGAGAAAACCATAATTCAAAAAGATACATGCACCCCAATGTTCATTGCAGCACTGTTTACAATAGCCAGGTCATGGAAGCGACCTAAATGCCCATTGACAGACGAATGGATAAAGAAGATGTGGTACACATATACAATGGAATATTACTCAGCCATAAAAAGGAACAAAATTGGGTCATTTGTAGAGACATGGATGGATCTAGAGACTGTCATACAGAGTGAAGTAAGTCAGAAGGAGAAAAATATCATATATCAACGCATACATGTGGAACCTAGAAAAATGGTACGGATGAACCGGTTTGCAGGGCAGAAATAGAGACACAGCTGCAGAGAGCAAATGTATGGACACCAAGGGGGGAAAGTGGGAGCGGAGGTGTGGGGTGGCAGTGGTGGGATGAATTGGGAGATGGGGATTGACATATGTACACTAATATGTATAAAACAGATAACTAATAAGAACCTGCTGTATAAAAAATAAAATTCAAAAAAAATAAGTATTCAAAAAAAAAAAAAGAACTCAAGGACCTTAGCTCGAGAACTTATACACATCTTGCAGTTCAAATGAGACAGAAGTCCGACAGTGTGATAGCAGTCCTGATGGAAGAGATCACTGCTCTTAGCTATCCTAAAATTTTCTCAATGCTGGAAAGACTAGTTGGTGTCTTTTCTCATCTAATCAATAAGCAGCATGAAAAACGTTGCATTCTGAAAACCGTAGGTTTATAGCCATGCTGTGGGAAAGAAGAAGCAGAAATGAACACAAAAGCTCCTGAGGATGAGTGAGAAGGCCCTCAAAAATCAAACGACCATGAGAACCTAAGTTAGCTCTGGGCTCTAGGCATTTTTGAGGAAATTTAGGGGAAATGCCCACATTAGGAAGTGGTAAGATTAGGAAGAGGCGATGAAAAATCTTTTGATTGAGTTGGTACAAATAAATACCGATTAACAGAAAAATGTAAAGATCAGAAAATTTGAAAAAATTTGAAAAAGCATAGAACAGGCAGCAATGATTTAATATTGCAGAGGAGTGACTCATCAGGCATATCGTGAACACTTGCTGCTGCATGGGAATGCTAGGATGGGGCTGCAACGGCTTAACCCAACAGAGTGACTTGGTGAGCCTCTTCTACTTCACTCATGAGATAAAAGGGTATTCTGGCTGCCCAGTTCAAGTCTCTGCTATTGATGAAAACTCACTACTTCTCAAAGAGGATGCACTATATATTTTCCTTCTTTTATGTATAATCGACGCACTTCTTCAGTGTTAATGAGAGCTCTGTGCTGTCAAACACTTGCAGTGTCTGACACACTGACCATTAGCACTGCCACTTACATCACCCCTCCAGGGCAGGCATTGTTATCTAGGCATCACAAATAAGGAGAGTGACAGCCCCTTTAAGTAGCATTCCCGGTGTTGCTCTGCATGGAGATGGTGCGGCTGGACAACAGACCCAGGTAATAGGCTCCCCAAGCCTTTCTCCTGCTCCACCCGCAGCTCCACACCAAGACTGACAAAGTGCAGAATATTCTGTTCCTCTCACTCTCTATAAAATCTGTGGTTTCATCGTTCTGACATTGTCCTCAATTGAAAGGAACTGAAATGGGTTCTTGTCAGAGTCAGTGATCTCAATTGGAAGAGCCCAGAGGGATTGCTCATAATGAAGACATTTCATTCTCCTGAAAGGTCTATGTCATACTGGTCCAGTGGTCACAATTCTCACCCTGGCCTTTGATGACCTGCCCTTGGTTCGAGGCATTTTCAGTCGTTCCGTACACGCAGCCACTGTCTGCATCTCCCATGGCATGATGGTTGCAGTTTCTGTGCTAAACAGCTATGTTTTCCCTGAATGAAACTCAGCAAGAGAGATAGGGGAGTTTTTGTTTGTATCCTTTGCACCGCAGGTCTATATACACGTTATAATACACAGGCACCTCATCTTCACAGCCTGTGATTTCAAATTCTTAATTCAAGGTTTTGGGGGTTTGAACCAGGTATCTAATTATTCAGAACATTCAGGACTTCGATGGTGTCATCAGGTTCCCTAGAAGTTGTGTCCTCTTGAGCATAGCTTCAAATGAGAATATAATGTTAACAAACCAAGTAGTTAATTCACTCATTTTTTCCTAAAATCATTCTGCATACATGTGCTGAGCTCTGACAGTGTATCAGGAGCTATATCCAGCCTGGGACACAGCACAAAGGCAACTGTCACTGGGCATCCTCATCCTCTAACTGGTGAATTATAAGGCATTTCACAACACCTTCCCATTATTTGTCAAAACATTAAAGTTCACTGGTGACTTACCTATTATATAAAGTAAATTCAAGGTTTTCCTTTTAATGATGTAATTTTCACTCCCATGATTCTAATACGCTGTCTTAAATGTGGAAGTAATTGCATTATTGAGATAGAATGAGAAATAGCTTGCAATGTTGAATACTCCCTGGGGAGTATGTTGCCTAAGTGAACTTCGTGGTTAAAACAGAAAAATAGTAAAGTTGAAAAAGACTGGTTATTGGAAACAGACATGTATATGGATGACAATGCAGCCACAACGATCCGTTATACAAAGCACTATCGGAGCACAGAGTACATTGCGCCAAGAAGGTAGAATTGGAAACAGTTCGTGAAAAGGGAATCAGAACGGCAAACCCTACCAGTTCAGTAGCCTGGGGCAGGGAAATGGGTTGGTGTTACGGGTATAAGCAGTGGTTTTGTCTGAATGGAACACAACGTTTGTGAGTAAAGCCCTGGCATACACTAAGCTGGGACGGGCGTCTGAGGACATTTAAAATCATGTTAAGCATATTTGGACTGCATGGTATAGTCATTGTCAAGGCCACATACAACCACGGGAAAGCTCAAGATATCATCATTTTCACAAGACTTGTTTTTAATCTGCAATTATAAGCTAGGTCATCTGGGCAGAGCAGCTTCTGGGTTCTCTGGGAGTCAGCTCTCAAGTCTGGGCATTGTAAGTCCCAGACCTTAGATTGGCTCTACATCTGGCACTGTTGAGTCTAATTCGCCCCCATGTCCATCATTCACTGCCTGAAGTATAAACTCCCCCACCTTCTATCGTCCTCAGCACCATCAGCTGAAACCACTCTAGATGCTCTGCCCTACCCAAAGCCTTTGATGTCCTCTGCAACTCTCATATACTCTTCTGTGGCCCTGAGGCTTCGGCTCCTTCATTAGAAAGTTCTCACAGGTTCTTAACTCCTTCTCTGAGTGTATTTGCATTAACTGAAATAGGGCTTTTACTCAGTTACTTTCCCAAGCTTCACATCTCACCTATCTTAGAGGAAGCCTGGGCATTTTGTCATGGCCCAGGTTTCTAAAGTACACAGGAGCAGGTTCTGGATTTTTAAGCAGGTTACATTTAGCCCAGGTGAGAAAATCAGGGAAGCCAGTGGGGAACAATCTGTTCAGGAAGGCCTATGCAGACCAGAGAGGCTCTAGAAATTAAGAAATCAGATATTCTATAAGAGCAATCATAGTAAACACACATGAATCCTAATCGCTAGTCACTACTGGTCTTCTTTTCCATGATCCCAAGACTTCTGTATGAAGTCAGTACTTAAGAAGGTTTATCTTGACAGACAAAGGGAAAAAACTATTAATACACTGTAAAATCTGCTAAGTGAACTATAAATAAAATGTTATGCAAACACAGGGGAAAAAAATGGTTTGCAAAACCCCTGGTTTGCTTCCAAAGAGGTCCCGTTTGAACACTGAACACTCATAGTATTGGGTTTTGTGCTATAGTTATAGGGAATTCCCACCAATTCCCCAGTGTGCTGAAATGTGTATTATTCCTTCTATTTTGTCTGAAATGTCCTTGGCCATCCAAGATTTTTACTCACTCGTCTAATCCCTACTCAGTTTACTTTAGTAGATTACTAAAATGTCCCCTGTTTCTGACAGCCTGACCTGATTCACCAACTGGAGATTATTTGCCCCTACTATGAGGTCACATACAATTCGTACTTTTCCCTCGTTTTAGTTCATGTCATGCTATACTGTCATCATTTGTGCCGTGATCCTTGATTACCAGCACCTGGAACAGTGCTTGGCATCATCAGTGCTCATAAATATTTGTTGAATGACTCAGTTAGTTGAACAAACAGATGATTGAATGGATGAATGGATAAATAAGTGAATTGATGGATATATAGATATTTGTTTCTGGCTTTTGAGTGTGAGTCATACCACAGAGAAAGTTATTGTGTGTGAAAAGAATGAAGTCAAGAGAACTCAGTCTCTGATGGAGAGAAACATACTAAAGTCATACTCTCTTTATTCTTGCATTCATTCAGATATTTACTAAATGCCTAGTTGTGTCAAAAGTGACCCATAATTTTAAAAAACATATTCAAACACTTATTGGATACCTACAACCTATATAACAGAGTATCCTTGCTTCTTTGTTCCAATAATTTAATTGTTGTTTGTCATACATTTTAGAAGCTAATAATGAGCTAAACCCTTAAACAAAACTGCTGGTTGTAGACATAGGACATATGTTTAAAAGCTTGAAAACTATTTTTTTTCTTTTGTTTCAAAGGAATTTTAAAACAAGGGAATAATTGTTCAACTAGGCCCAACATGCACTTTTTCTGAAAAATTAACCTGCATATGCATATACAAAATAAGTGATTACACCTGAATAGGGAAATTTGCTGCTGTTCTGTGTGTAGGTCTCACTGGTAGTGTGGTGATCAGCATTCAGATCAGCTACAGACCTGGGCTTAAGGTAAAACTCTGCCTACACAGGATGTTATATAAGCTCCATCATACACTGAGAGCTATAAGAGTTGAAATATTCTGTTTTAGCCAAGAAATTTTTAAAAAATCAAGGGGAAACTGGACACATGGAAAGAGCAACACATTTTACATTTTAAACTCAGAACTGAGTTTCCGGATATCTAAAAAAACAAAGTAAATAGTCTTGAAGGTGGAGAAAAGTTTCTAGATGGAAAGAGGATCCCTGAATATACTGGACTCCATTTCTCATAAATCCCATGCCTTATTGGTACCAGGGCCATCACTCTCCCTGAATTTGGAGTTGATTCAGTACCAGTCCACAAATGACTTACTGATAACACTTGCTTTACTTACCAAGGTGTGGAAACAAGCAGTTTTCATCCACGGAAACATGTAAATATCTAGGGGAATTTATGGAGTGCCTTTTTCCGTACAGGGACAAAAAGACAGAGGAACAAATAGAGAGAGAAAGAATACTTGTAAAAACATGAATATAGGTGTTGAGATCCATAGCCTGAGGTAGATTTGGATTATCACCACCTATAAATTAGATGGTATTCTCCACTCCAACTAGAATGAATTTCCAGCTTTTGTTTCCATGTATATCTTCCAGTAAGACCCCTCTTACTATGGGCTGGGTTGCACATATTAAACCTTTAATTGTCTTTGGCTGATTTCATGAAAAACATTTTGTTGCCTCCTCTGGGGACCATGCTTAATTTCAATAGCTCTTCTGAGTTTCTAGAGTGACATGTAGCAAACCAAATCCCATGTGGATCAAGAAAATTTTAAAGATGCCATGATGTCTGGTAGGACAATGTAATCAGCGTCTAGAATGTTTATAGCCTTTCTCAAGAGTAGAACTGAGTAAGACAAAACTAAAATGTGCCCATACACTATTTTACAATCCTGTCCTAGTTCATCTCCCCCTCATCAGCATAACAACACATATCCCAGGCATCTAGGACATCATCAACATGTATGAGAAAATGAGCCTTCCTTTCTGATCTTTACTTTCAATGTGTACCTGTTTGTCTTTGGAGGTCTCATATTCTTTTTCTTGAGATGTTTTGGCAGATTAGATCATCATGTACCTACTTAGGATCAGGCAAAATTATCCAGATGGAGCTAGGTATTCCCAACATTTTGACATCATGAATGTTACTTCCTTCCCTTCTATACAGACTAAATAGACCAGAACAAAACCCCAAAATTAAAGAAAAAATATTGTGTATTCATCTGTATAGCTGAAAGGCAGTGGAAAGTGAGCTATGTTAGTATCTAGGGAAAAGGCAATCCAGACCAAAGAAATCAAGGACGCATGACTCTTAAGATGAGCGAGTACCAGGAATATTTGACAAATAGTGAAGAAACTTATGGTGGAGAGAGCAGAGGATGAGAGGAAGCGGAGGCTACAGCCTCTAGGAACATGAGGTCTTTGTGAGGATTTTGATAATTGCTCTGAGTGACATGAGAACCCATTGAAGCATTTTTTTTTAATTGAGGTGAAACTCTCATACTTAAAATTATCCATTTTAAAGTGAACAATTCAGTGGCATTTAGTGTATTACAATTTTGTGCAACCACCACATCTAATTCCAAACATTTTCATCAATTCAAACTAAAACCCTCTATACAGGGAAGAAATGGTGGCTTAAAAAAAAAAAATCTACCACACCATTGTAGTGGAGATATTGAGAACATGTTAACTTATATGCACCTAAAGTTTAGGAGAAAAGCCTGGGCTGGAGAGTGAATGTAGATCGATGGAATAGAGAATCCTTCCAAAGACTGAGCCCTGATGTTGTCCAAAAATTAAAAATCAAAGCAACAAGGAAAAACAGAATTAGATGAATTAGATGGATCTATCAGTGAGGTAGGAGGAGACCAAGAGAAAGTGGTGTCCAAGAACTGGTGCATGAAATACACCAAAAATGACTGTGCATTTGTTGATTGTGTCATAGATAATGACTTTTCTGACAGTTAAGTATGTTTGAAGTTATCTGCCTAGTTTGTAATGGTGACTATTTTCTCTCTAGCCCTAGGCTAAGAGAGGGGCAATAGTTTATGTGAATACCAAAATTCTTCCTGTATTAAGCTCGTTAAAAGATCTGAACTTCCATTAATATCCAGGAAAACTAGGCCAGCAGTTGTCTGCAATGCTAACGGGAGCTATGAATTTGAATATTCATTGAAGTAAAAAGGCCATGTGTTTTAAAACACAGGTAAAACTCAGTGGTGAGGACAATTGAAAGACATTCATTTTATAACCATGATGAAACACATAACGTTTATTAAACATCTTTTTATACATAAAATTGTTCTAGGTCCTCACAATTGCGCAAAATTGAATGAAGCACTTGATCATGTTTTTCAAATGGATTGCCATTTAAATAAGACAACATAGATGAGATAATACATTTTATAAAATGCTAATGGTAAGGGAAGAGTGATCATGTAAAGCATGGAAGGATATACTTAGCAATAGAGTACAGGAAAGAAGGCATAGAAAAGAGCAAGATCCTTACCAATTAGTAATATCTATAAACAAATCTCTTAGTCTAGGAAAAACTTCAGCTTCCACTTATGGCTCTTACAATGTGCAGGGCACCATTCTAAGTACATACGTATCAAGTTACTTAATCCTCATAGCAACCAATAAGGTAGGAGACATTTTTGTGCCTGCACCACATCCACGCAACCCCCTTGTTTTCACTGAGTTCTGCCAGCACCTCCCCACGAATGCATGCTCTGGTGGCTTTCTGCTTTTCTTTCAGATTATCCCTAAAGCCTTATTAGCCACTCAACCAGGATGCAGATGCCACTTGGGAGTAACCCCTCAGCTTTCCTCCCTCTAGAGGGATCATTTTGGAGAAGCATTCCACATGGTTCCTTGGACAGTTCCGAGGGTCATGGAGCTTTAGTTTAGGGTCACAGATTCCCCTTTCCTTGTCTTCATCCTTACTGTTTCATTATCCTATCTTCCTCACTCTTCTTTCTGCAGTTACCTCCCCAATAGAATATCTGCACCCAAATCTATGCCTCAGGCATTGTTTGTGGAGAATCTAAACTAAGACAGGAACAAATTGCCCCACATTTCAACAGATAGAAAAATGAGGTTATAAAAATTTAAGAATTTGAACAAAATCATCTATAGAAATGATTAGAATCCAGATTGGCCTCTGATCTTCCAGCATTAAGCGGAAGCGAATCTATCAAAATCAAGATTTTCATTATTTAATTGTTATAGATAAATAAAATATTTATAGACTCAACTTGAAATTCTGTGATTCTAAGTTATAATTCTTATGCATAAAAGAAGGAAAGAAATGTTTCCTTGATAAGAATTTAAGGTCTAGAACACTGAATATTCTGAAAAATATTCAGAATATTAAAAAAAAGTATTCTGAGAGCAGAAAAGCTCTCTTATTTCTCTACTATTCTCAAAATAAATTACTAAGGAAATATCCTCATATTTTAATCTCTGAATGTTTATTTCAATATATAATGCATTGAAAGGTGCTATTTTAGGATTTTTAAAAAGTATTCTTTGTGTACTCTGACTCTTGATTAAGGTACTTCCTCCCAGATTTCTGGGGACTTTGATGACAATTATAGCCTACATTTGTATGGCATTTTACTGTTTGAGTGCTTGCACATATGTTATCTCATTTAACTGTTGGAGCAACCTTATGAGGTACATGGACTCATTTACAGATGAGGAAACTTAATTGCAGTGATTGCATCTTGCCCGCACAAACGTACTTCACACTTGGCAGAACCAGGTAATGAAGGAATCCACATCTTTTTGTAATCTGAGGCAAGGTTTTGTCTACTGCAGCATAGTTATTTATGAAGTTTTTGACTACAGCCAGTGTTGAGGAAAGCAGTAAAGAGTGAACTGTCTAATATCATATGATATTGCTTATATGTGGAATCTAAAAAAAAAAAAAAAATGATACAAATGAACTTATTTACAAAACAGAAATAGACTCACAGACTTAGAGAATGAATTTATAGTTACCGGGGGGGGAAGGGATAGATTGGGAGTCTGGGATTGACATGTACACACTGCTATATTAAAAATAGATAACCAACAAGGACCTACTATAATAAATAAATAAATGAATGAATTAAATGTTCAAAGGAAAAAAAAAATAAAAAGAATGAACTGCCTGGGTGAGTCATATGGAAAGGAGATAGTTTAAGTGAGTTTATAAATAGCTGCTTCCCATGAATTGGTATGTTTTATTTTCTGCATTTCCAAAGCACACATAGATGCATGAAGAAGATTGGTTCTAATAGAAGTTATAGAAAAGAAACATAATGTTGTAGTACCATGTACTCAAGATTTAGAACGTGAAAGAAATAAGCAGTTATTCATCTCTTCCACTGGTATTTCCTACCATGTATATTTCTTCAATTCCTTGACCCTCTGTTTATTTTTAAAGTGGTGCTGATAATGCTGTATCAAATAAACACATGACTGAAATTACCTTTAACCCCAAAACAGAGTCAAATCATTAATTGCTGTGTGGTTACCTTTTGCTAATTTCAAGATGCTGGCTCACAACATACTTCAAAAGGAGAAGACAAGAATCTATGTATGAGTAGTTAGCATTTGCCCTTTCTAAAAAGTCAGGGAAAGCAGTTTTTAATTAGTCTTTTCAATCTGAGCAGTTGCAGAGGGCAAGATTTCCTATGCTCTTCATCTCTTCACCCCACCTGAGAAGTAATAAATCCTTTAAATCTGTATAATATTTTCATGTGGTCTTAAGTCAACAATTCCTAGCTCTTATACCTGATCTACAGGCTCTGTTCTGTATCACAGGCTCTGTTCTGATCTGTTGACACCATGTCTCCTTCCTCTCTACACACTGTTGATACTTTTTCTTTATTGTGGTAAAAAAAAATGCATAACCTAAAATTTATCATCTTAACCACTTCTAAGTTTACAGTTCAATAGTGTGTTAAGTATATTTACATTGTTGTGCAACTATCACCACCATCCATCCCCATAACTCTTTTTATTCTGTAAAACGGACACTATACCTATTAAACAATAACACCCCATTCTCCCCTCCCACCGCCCCCTGGCAACCATTATTCTGCTTTCCGTCTCTTTGAATTGCTCTACTCTAAGAACCTCGTATAAGTGGAATTATACAGTACTTGTCTTTTTGTGTCTGGCTTGTTTTACTTAGCATCATGTCCTCAAGATTCATCCATATTATAGCATGCATCAGAATTCCCTTCAGTTTTTAAGGCTGACAAATATTCCATTGTATGTATATACAGCATTTTGTTTATCCATTTATCCATTGGTAGACACTTGGGTAGCTTCAGCCTCTTTGCTACTGTAAATAGTGATGTTCTGAACATGAGTGTGCAAATATCTCTTTGAGATTTTGCTTTCAATTCTTTTGGATATAGAAGTGAAATTGCTGGATCGTATGATAGTTCTCTTTTTAAATTTTTGAGGAAACTCCGTACTGTTTTCCATAGTGGTTGCACAATTTTTTATTCCCATCAACAGTATATAAGAGTTCCAATTTTTCTGCATCCTCACCAACACTGGTTAGTTCCTGTTTTTTTTATTTTTAATGTAGCTATTCTAATAGGTGTGAAGTAATATCTCATTGTAGTTTCAATTTGTATTTCCCTAATGATTAGTGATGTTGAGCATCTTTTCATGATTTTTGGTCATTTGTACATCATCTGTGGAGAAATGCCTATTCAATCCCTTTGCCCATTTTAAAAAATATGGACTACTTCATGAATTTTCATGTCATTCTCACACGTCATCTATGCTACTCTTCTTATGTTTCCAGTTTTAATACATCTGCTGCCAAAGCAAGCACCTAAGTTGTTGATTCTTAATGAGAATTTTCAGTGTTTCATTAACGTATTTTCCTCTTCTCAACAAACCACCATCCCCTCCATTATTCACCTACTCCCAACATTTTCTCCATGAAAATGTAGAAGAAAATTTGTGTATGTTCTTAAAACTTATTTCTTGCTCATGTTCAAGTCATCAGAACTCTTCATTTCTTTATTCCACTGGTAGTCTTTAAGTTGTTTTTTTGTTTTGTTTTGTACTTGTTCGTGTCACTAGGTTTGGGGAGAGGAAAATTTTAAGGTCTAGCTTAACTCCATCACCTTAAACAGCCTGATCAAGTTGGAGACGAGTAGGGAGCAATATTTCAACCTGGCATCTAAAGGGGACATAAATCTTGTTCTTTGTTTTTTTTTCATTTTAATCAGAAGTTCTTAATTTTTTCAACATTGATGTAAAAATCATTTATGCTTACACTGCAACCAACATAAATCATTAACACGAAAGAATACTAAGCAACCTTAGTCAATATCACTTCCTTCTATGAAGCTCAGTGGGAATGAAAGAATACAATTTATCATCAATCAGACGTGTCACAGACATTTAGCCAGGACCTCTTCCCAGCGTTTGCTTTCCTCCACACTTGCCTTTATGGTTTTAGGACAAATCAAGTCCTTTCCATCCCAAGAACTTTGCCCACCTTGTTCCTTGTCATCATTTAATCCTTTTCACTGAGGTCTTAGCTTAATGCCCTCTCCTCGGAGGAAGCTTCTTGATACCTAACTCGATGGTGCTGCCTTCTGACACTCCCTTTCTACCACTGCATCCACTTTATTTTCTTCACAGCACAAATCACTTTCTGGACTTATTAATTACTTACATGTTTGCTTATTTATTGTTACCCACCACCACCACCCATTCAAATATATGTCCTGTAATTGCTGTGGCCTGTTTCTCAGTGCCTGAAACAGTGCCTGATTAATAGCATATGTTGAATAAATACATGTTGAATGAGTACACGGTGACAGTGTCAGTCAACAAACTTTTTTTTTTTTTTCTGTAAAAGGCCAGATAGTAAATATTTCAGGCTTTGCAGGCCATATGGGCTCTGTTGTAGCTGCTGAACTCTGCCACAATAGTACAAAAGCAGTCATAGGCAATACACAAATAAATAAGCGTGATTATGTTGCAATGCTATTTTATTTGTGGAAACAGAGGATGAGCTGGATTTGGCCTCTGTATCAAAGTGTGCTGACTGCTGGAGTAGGTCATTTGTCGACAACTCTGGTGTCAGAGCACACTTAGATGTTGATTCAGATGCTAGCGTTTGCCAAAAGAATTATTAGTAATCATAAAGAGCCAAAGATAAAATTGGATTTACTTTAAAAATATAGACAATAATTTAAATAAACATTAAGAGGAATACTCGCGTTAAAGATAACATGTTGGTGGAAGGAAGTGTTTGAAATCATCTTTAGTGTCCAGCGGTGGTCCTCACACTTGAGTGTACATCATTAGAATCAGCAGTGATTGCTGCACTGCACTCACAGAGTTACTGATATTGTCAATCTGGGGTGGTGCCTGAGAATTTGTGTTTCTGTCTAGTGCTAGGTAATGCTGATGCTGGTGGGATAGGGGCTGGAAAGTGGAGGGGAGATGTGTGTTAATAAGTGGTTGAGATGATTTAGGTGAGACATTAAGGCCTGCATGATGGTAGGGGCTGTGGGAATCATAAGGGCACAAATGAAAGGGAATTATGCAGAAGAGTAGAATAAGTAGGGATTAAAGATCAATTGTGTATACAGATAAAGGAAAAATAGGAACCATATGACTATAACATTGTTAGCTGGGGAAACTAGGTAAATGATTAATGCATTACTTGAAATAAGGAATTTGAATAGTAGGTTTGAAGGAAAGATCATAAGTTCACATAATATGCTGTGTTTGTGGTACCTATATCATCCATGTGGAGATGTCTAGGAGGCTTTTGGAATTATGGGTGAAGCTCAGGAATGAAACCTGGGACCACAACATATACTTTTGGGAGCAATCAGCAAATGAATGGTCACTGAACCCACAGAAGAAGATGAAATAGTCTTTAGGGAATGTGTAGAACAAGAAGAGAGAAAGTCTCAGGAATTCTAAACTATGCCAGGCTAACTGCATTTTCTTTAACAGAAGTACTAGACTAGTAGTCTTACAGCTGCACTTGATTAGGCATGGCATTTGACAGTATATTTCCTGATATTATATTGGATAAAATGAACCACTCACTTTGACAATGTATGGCATTAATACCTGGTTTCAAGAAGGTAGATAAAAGATGCTGGCACAAGAGCAGAGCAAGTGGAGGATGACCAATGGTGTACGAGCAGTCTCTTCCCTCATCTGCATCCCATTGATATAGGTATGCCAGGATGGATAAATTGATGCTTTTTAAAACAAACTGGAGGAAATATGTTGAATGAGAGGATATTCATGATGAGGCGAAGCTAAAGGTTAAACCTTATCTTACCAGGAGAATTTTCAAAAAACAAATAAGTCTAGGTCTTCATTAAAAAAACAAAAAAGATAACAAAAAAGAAGATAAGAAAGGAGGAAGAGTAAAACAAAGAACAGATGGCAGTGACATATATCAAGACTAAGATGGGAAGCATAAATTCAGATTTATGTAATCTTATTAAGTGTAAATGGACCAAACCTTCCAATTAAAAGGCAGAGAACTTCAGACAGGATTAAAGAAATAGAGACTGAACCCTATGCTGTCAATGTGGTAAGTTGAAAACAAAAGGATAGAAAAAGATATGACATGCACACTATAACATTAAGAAACATATTAGACAAAGAAGACTTTAGGACAAGAGTTGTTATCCAAAAATAAGGTGCAACATTCTATGGTGGTAAAAAGAGCAGTTTACCAGAAAGATATACTAATATTAAATGTGAACATACCTAGTAAGAGAGCCTCAATATACATATGGCAAAAACTTATCAGCCTCACAGGGAGAAATAGAAAACTCCACAAACCAGGTATCTCTGGTTTGTGCTGGTATCTCTGAGATGATGGATTTCAGAGGGCTGAAAGAAGCTAAAACCTGGATCCACCTGCTGCTTAAACCAACTGCTGCTGCCAGGTTGAAGAGCTGTTACTGATGTGTTGCTTACAGGAACCATAAGGCAACCAAGGAGCTAATCTCTACTTCTTCTGCCTAGTGCCCTTACTGACACACAACAGCAGGAAGCCACCTTAAAAGGAAAAATCCAATTGTCGATTCCCAGCCCCAGCATCATAGAGGACTCTAGAGGATGGGTGGGTTTTGAATTGAACAACAGTAGTTTAATAAGTGGCACAATGCTTTCTGGTCTATTACTTTTATGGATATCCTTGTATTTTGCCCCAGTTCTGGTAACTGAGAACTAATAATAGCGACTAACATTATTACACAGGGCATTGTAATTAAAAAAATCAATGACTTCTCAAATGAAATTCCATGAGTCCAGATCTCTAATTGGTAACATGATTAGGACTGTGGTTACACTAGAAAGAGGCTCTTGCATTGCTTTTGCCAGCATATACATTTCCCAATCCTGTCCACAGCCATTAGGGGTGGATTTCATATTGAGGGCCCTGATTCTGCCAGTTTTTTCCCCCAGAGATGACAGTTGGCTTGGAAAAGCTAAAACGTACGATTACTCATCATCTCATTCAAGGTAGCATCTTCTGCTCTTTGACTTGAATTCTGCTCATCTCAGGAGCTAGTTTTGTCCAAATGTCCAATTTCTACTTCACTCCTGAACAATGTAGTTGCTGGGGGAAGTTCCATATCCAAGATAATTATATTTTCCAAGTATTGACAAAGTAGATGGGTTCTGCTTAACAGGTGTTCCATTTATTTATTGCTGTTAAACAAACTACTTTCAAATAATAACAATTTTATTAAGTCACACGATTTTGTGGGCTGGGAATTTGGGCATGGCTCAGAGGAGCAATTCTTCTGCTCCTTGTGGTATTGAGGTATCGGTTAAACTCAGTGCTGTTTAACTGACAGTTGGGTTTGTCCGGAGGTCCAAGATGGCTTCAGTCATATGGCTGTTGTCTTCAAGGCCGATCTCAGATGAAATTTCTCCCTATGATGGAGTCATAGGGATTCTTCATGTTATTTCTCCAGCAGGATAATGGGACATTTTACATGGTGCTCAGGTCCCAAGAGACCAAGAGAGAAGCTACCAGTGGTCTTAAAGGTTAGACTCAGAAATGGCATAGAGTCACTTCTGCCAAAATCATTACAAAGGAAAGATTATTTCCTGTGTCTTGCATAGGAGGTGATTTTGTAAATGAGGCACCTTGCCACATACCTAAGCATGCAGGTAGAATTAATCAGATTAGCGTATGTTGATAAAAAGATTAATGAGGCATTCTTGAGCAAGTCAGCATTTTCAGAAACAGAAACCAAATAGAAACTAAAGCTTGGAAGCATGAAGTTCTGCTTTTCTGATAATTTTATTTCAAACAATAGGAAAAATAAGAAACATTGCCCATGTGCCCAGACAGTTTCTCAAACAGTGGTCTAAAACTATATCTTAATTTGGAGGTTGCAAAGTTGAGCACAGCCACACGTGAAACTCCACATGGATGCAATCAGGGGAAAGACTATTCAGTCATATGTTTAGATTTTGTGCCTTTCCCTCAGCAATGCAGAGAATCTGTGATTTTTTTAAGCAACAGTATACTCATAATCTAATTGGGGCTGCAAAATTTTAAGTCTTTTACCTTCTATCTAGAGTGTATCCACCACCCTCCCTTTGACTTGCATCACCCTTAACTTGTTCCTTGTGTCAGCTCACTAAACCTTCCTGATGTATCCCCATCTTTCTTTTAAGAGGCATATTATTATTTTTATGCCTAATAATAAGAGGCATTATTATTACTTTGCTTTGGTAGGAGGTGGGGAAGTAGTCTTCATTATGTAAAACATGATATACAAATCTATGTGGAGTGCTTCTAAAAGTAAAATGTCTGCCAAGTTCTCTAGCAACTTTACCAGTGTATAATTAAGTATTCATTTAAACTATAGTTTATGTTTGTGTGAAGGGAGAGTGTGGAACTCAGAAATAGAAGTTGTTGTGGGGTTTTTTTTTCATGGACATATATACACTACCAAATGTAAAATAGATAGCTAGTGGGAAGCAACCGCATAGCGCAGGGAAATCAGCTCGGTGCTTTGTGACCACCTAGAGGGGTGGGATAGGGAGGGTGGGAGGGAGGGAGAGAGATGCAAGAGGGAGGAGATTTGGGGATATATGTATACGTATAGCTGATTCACTTTGTTATACAGCAGAAACTAACACAACATTGTAAAGCAATTATACTCCAATAAAGATGTTAAAAAAAAAGATATTAGTGTATTAGAACTTGATAGAACATTTCTTAATATATTGTAGAAAATAGTGTACATACACACAACACAAACTATGGAAATTATGATATTTCATGGTGAAATATTCAAAAACTTCCTCAGTGGAATGAGAGTGAGTTAAGGTCACCTGCTATTTCTACATATATTAAACACAGTACTTTTTAACCTAGATTCAGTTAAATCTATACACAAACTAGTGGTTCAATATGTATTGACAGATAAATATAAAAGTACCTAAGTAAAGGGTCAGACAAATGTATTTCTAAGAATACTTCCAATCTCTAGCAAACTTTCTGAACTATGACTCTTGAGAGGACTATGCTTTAATGTCCTAAATCATCCATCATGTTAATGAATGAACTTCTATGCATCTAGACAGGCACTAGTTTTGCACCATTCTTAGGAGAACTTAAAAATCTGTCACTCAAACCATTTTTTGTTCTAAGGCTCAGATAAAGAATTCTGGCTGAGCGAGACCAATAGAGGCCATAGTTCAAGATTCTGTTAAATTTGAGCAGTTGTTATGTTTAGTGATCTTCATCGGTTGACCTTTTGAAGAATTTTCTTAATGGCAGGCAGAACATAGTGTGCTGACACCTAAAATGAATAAAATAGCTATTGACCACTTCATTAAATTATATTAACTATAAATTTAATAACTGTCCTTAAGAATATCTATAACTATTTCCTTTAACAAGTGTTTCTCTAGTTCTCCTTCACCTGCTCAAAAAGTCTTGGACATTTTGCACTGCCTTTAGTAAGTTTTGTCAGCATGAAAGAAACTTTATAAGATTCTGCGCAAATGCAACAATCATTACTTGTTATTTTTCAGTTTAATTTCAGTATAAATTAACTTATCTCTGTGCAAGTAGCTTTAAAGCTAATAACCCTAGAAAGGATTAAGATTAGAAAGTAATGCTGTCAGTGACAGAGCCCATTAACAGCCTTTATCACTACAAGCTGATGAACTACATCTAGGATAATTGGCCTAATTATAATACATTTGTTTCTTTAGCCAGGTATTCTTTGCTTCGCTCTCTACTAATTACTTATGGGCCTCAGTTTGGCCAATTAAATTTCTCTTCCCACTCTATCCCTTTCTAAGATTGATAGCATATAGCTCAGATGTCAGTATACCTATGCTCATGATAGTTAAGAACTGCATTAAGGAGACAAGAAATAGAAAGGCAGAAAGAGATAGTTTTATCCTAGGGTGCAGGCCATAAGAAAAGATATAGAGTGAATAATAATTCTTTTGGGGTTTCCACCTATTTCTTTTAAGTGGGGTTACTAAAAATCTATTTAAAACCTAGCTATACCAGAGATTCCTGGTATATTCTAGTTGATTCATTTCCATAAAGCACTTTACTTATTTTATTTTCATGACAAGTAACAGAAACACCCAACTAAAAGTGACTTAATGATTTTTTTAAAAAGTTAAATTATTTTATATAAAAGGTAGGCAGGATCTTATTCTGCATTGCCAGTGCTGGTGCTGGCAGGTGCTATTTTTGGACTCTCCCTCTCCCCTGCCAGAGTGGGGAGGCATGCCCCACTGAGAGCCCTGCCCACACCCATGAACCACAGTAGTGAGCTGGACAAGAGCTGCACCACTCACCCACCTGCACACCACAGCACCTGGGCCCATGTACCCCACACAGGGGATGTCCCTTCAGTGCCCCATCTGGTGACCAGAGGGGATTGCATTTCTGGGCCCCATGGGACACCTCCTACACAAGCCCCCCCTTTAAGACTGGGGGGGGTAGCTAATTTGCCTAACACATAGAAACAAACACAGAGAGTCAGGCAAAATGAGGAGACAAAGGAATTTGTTCCAAACAAAAGAACAACACCTCAGAAAAAGATCTTACTGAAACAGAGATAAGGCATCTACCTGATAAAGGGTTTAAAGTAGTGGTCAATGGGGCTCACCAAACACTGGAGAAGAATGGATAAACACAGTGAGAACATCAACAAAGAAATAGCATAAGGAAGTACCAACCAGAAGTCACAGAGCTAAAGAATACAATAAATGAACTGAAAAATACATTAGAAAGTTTCAACAGCAGACTGGATGAGGCAGAACAACAAGCTGGAAGACAAAACAATGGAACTCATCAAGGCAGTGCAACAGATAGAAAAAAGAAGTTTTAAAAAGTGAAGATACTTTAAAGGACCTTGGGACAAAATCAAGTGAAACAACTTTTTCGTTATAGGGGCACCAGAGAGAGAAGAAATAATGGCTGAAAACGTCACTAATCTGAAGAAGGAAACAGACATTCAGGTTCAATAGTTCCAATTAAGATGAACCCAAAGGGAGCCACACCAAGACACAATATAATTAAAATGGTAAAAGTTAAAGATAAAGAGAGAAATTTTGTAAGGCTAACATGGAAGATGTTTTGAAGGAGGTGTCATTAATGCAAAGGTAAAGATGTGAAGAATTAGAATTAGCCAGATATTTAGAAAGTCATGAAGGAGTAAATGATACTAGACTTGCACTTGCACTCAAAACTGCAAATAATTGTAAAACTGGAAAAATGATTTGAGACAATTGTTTGCAGACTTTAGACAGTAGGTAACTCAGATCTGTCGTACTTGAGATAAAAGAAATATACAAGTTAATCCCCTAACTCTTAACAGGTCTATTGGAGTGGGTCTTCTGTGGGCTGAGAACTGAACAGAGATATCAAATATTGCATAATGTTGCTTCTAGGAATAAGTAGAAAAACCAAAATACATTCACCATAAAAATAGTAAAACAAATTTTACAAAAATAAAAGAATCTGCCAATAATTTATCTGTTCACCAGAAGAAAAACTATCACCCTGTAAAGAAAAATAGATACTCCAAACTCTTTACAACGTAGCATTCATAATTTTCAACATACAGCTAAAAGTATTATATATGAAAAGAATAGGAAATACGGCCAATACTTAATTTTTTAAAAGTCATTAGAATAAACTCCAATATAACACAAATGTTGGAAATAACTTCAGTAGCTTTAAAGCAGCTAATAAACGTATGTTTAGCATTTTAAAGGAAAAGAAGGTTGTAATTGGTGATCAGAGGGGAAACTTACAAGAGAAATTTTAAGAAAGTGAAATAAAAACTCTGGAAATGAAAGTACAAGAATTAAAATGTAAAATTCACTTAATTTGCTTAACAGGAGTTTGTAAAGGTCAGAAAAAAGAGACAGTAAGTTAGAAGACCACCTAAAGAACACAGAGAGAAAATATTGAAAACAAAATAAATGGAACACTGGTGATCAGTGTACAATATGAAGTGATCTAATGTAAATGGAACTGGAGTCCCAGAAAGAGAAGAGAGTTAATGAGGCAGGGAGAAAAAAAAAAAAGAACTAATGGAGAATTTCCAAATTTTCTGAAAAATGTAAACTTAGGCAACTAAAACCGTATCTAGGCACAAAAATGCCAAACTCAAATAAGAAGTCTTGAAAACAAACCAAGAAAAAGACACACTACATAGAAAGGAACAAAAATATGATTAATGGTTGACTTTTTATCGGAAACAATAGAGCAAGAACACAGTAGACTAACTGTTAAAAACTCCAACTCCAAAATTTAAAAAAGATAATCAACCCAGAATTCTATATGCAGCAAAAATATCCTTTAAAAAGTAAGATTAAGTAAAGGCATTTTTTTCAGATAAATAAATGGTGAGAGAATTTATTGGCAGTCGACCTACACCAGAATAAATGCTAAAGAAATTTTTTCCGTCAGGGGAAATTCACCGTATAGAAATTTGAATCTATGGAAAGACATGAGAAACAAAGAACATGACAAGTATGTAAATAAGGATAAGATATTTGTTCTTTGTTTTGATTTCTTTATATGACAACTGAAAATTTCAATCAAAAATTAATAACTTTGTAAGTTGTTATGTATAACATATATAAATGAAAAGTTCATAGCAACAGTACCACAAAGAACAGGGGTGGGGGATAGAATTACAACGTTGGACCGTTTCCTACACTTTACACAGAATGATACAATAGTAATTCTAGGCAGACTGAGATAAGTTAGGATGCATATTGTAGTCCCAGTTACGACACTTAAAATACACACACACAGACACACACACACACACACACACACACACACACACACACAGAATGCAATAACCAAAAAAATAATAATAATAAAATAAAAGCCAATAGAGTCATTAAAACAAAATATTGAAAGTACTTTTTAAGCCAGAAGAAGGTATGAAATAATGAAGCAAGGAACAAGAAATATATTGGGCAGGTGAAAAAAAAATCCAAGATGATATATTAAATCAGAAAAACACCAACATTTACATTAAATATAAATTGACTAGATACTCCAATGAGATGTAGAGATTGTTAGACTGGATAAAATGCAAAACCCAATATGGTTTGTATAGAACATGCACGTTAATGACTTACACAGTTGGAAAGTAAAAAGATGGAAAAGTATATACCATTTATTTAATTTAATTTAATTTAATTATTTATTTAATTAATTAGTTATCTATCTATTTATTTATTTATTTATGGCTGCATTGGGTCCTCGTTGCTGCATGTGGGCTTTCTCTAGTTGCAGGGAGCGGCGGCTACTCTTCGTTGTGGTGCACGGGCTTCTTATTGTGGTGGCTTCTCTTGTTGTGGAGCACGGGCTCTAGACACGTGGGCTTCAGTAGTCTAGACGCGTGGCTCGTGGGCTGTGGAGTGCAGGCTCAGTAGTTGTGGCACATGGGCTTTGTTGCTTGGTGGCATGTGGGATCTTCCTGGACCAGGGCTGGAACCCATGTCCCCTGCATTGGCAGGCAGATTCTTGACCACTGTGCCACCAGGGAAGCCTCTATACCATTTATTTTAAAACTAGTTTGGCATTCATACAATTAGTCAAGGTAAAATCCTAGATAACTAGTATTACCAGAGGTAAAAAAAAGGAAAATTTATGACATTAAAAGAGTCAGTTTGTCAAGAAGACATATCTACCCAAATGTGTACACTCTTGACAACATTCAGAATACATGGGGCATATAGTGACAGAGGTAAAAGGAAAAATAGGCAAGTGCACAATCCCTAACTCAGTTGTTGATAGAACCAGTAAAATACCACGACACCAGCATTCCCTGTCTAAAATGCTCATTCCTCATATTTTGCAAGATTGACTAAAAACGCTCTTTTCTTTCATCAGTTGAATCTTAGCACGCTGTCTAATCCTACACAGCCTCCCTCAACAACCCATGTAAAGGAGTCATGACTGACTAGTATTTTCCCATTCTAAAAGATTTATTCGCACCAGACATTTTCTTTATTTTGTCATTGCTAGTTTCTCCCCTGCCCAAATATAAGTTCCATGACTGCAGTCTTTTCTGCCTTGCTGCTCTGTGTTGTGCCCCAGTGGCTGGAGCAGTCTGACAAAGAAGGACCACACAATAAATGTGTCTTGAATGGATAGATGCCTGAATGAAGGGGGATAAACTTATGATCTTTTTTTTTAAATTGAGGGTGAAATTTATTGAATTATAATGAAGGAACATAAAGTAAACATTATAAATATTTGAAGAAAAGCTACACAACATACTAAAAATAAGAAAATGTGTGTGTATAACAGAATGTGCAGAGTACCAATAATATGGATATAAGAAAATGTGATGTTAAATAAATTTAAATATGCTTATTATCTTTCATAGCAGGAAATTATTACATTTAAAAATTAATAAACTAATAAATAGAGATTTAAGTCTGTTATTTAAAATGTAAAGGCAACTAGTAATAAACTAAAATTAGATTCTATACATTTCAAATAACTAAAAGAGGAAGCAAAAAGGAAAGAAAGTATAAGCAATATAGCAAATGTAACAAGTATGACAAAATGTATATACAAAGGAAATAAAGTTAACTCTAACAATAATAAATGTAAACTGGGGGACTTGGCAAAGTAAATGGGAAAAATATTGTTATGAAAAGTTATTTTTGCTTTGTAAAAGAGATACACATAAAAGAAAGTTATTACTATTGAAAATAATAAGCATTGGCAAAGACACATGGGCAGTTGCAAACAAATATTAAGCAGGGGTCCTAACATTACCATCATATGAGAGTTTAATTAAAGGCCAAATGCATTGTATGAGACAAATGTGGCATCAAAAATATAGATACAAAACTGGATGAAATTAAAGGAGAGCTAACAGCATAATAATTCTTTCAGCCAATACTAGATATAAAAAATTACAACAGGTAAGGCTATTGAGGCTTTGATTAGTAATTCTTTGAATAAAACACCTTCTCTTTTAAACATACTTAAAATAATTTAAAATGGCTATATATTAAGCCACCAAAAGTCACAACAAATTTCAAAAACTGTAAGCAATATAGTACAATCTTTTTGAAAAATAGTGAGGAAAAGTCGTAACAAATTAAGTAAAACAATGCAACTTAAAAATATCTTTTTTGAAGAATTCTTGAGTTCAAAAAGAACTGGAATTTCATAATATATTTATTAATTTTTAAAAGACAATTTTTAGAGCAATTTCAGGTTTACAATAAAATTGAGAGAAATGTGCAGCTACCCCCTACATATGTATAAGCTCCCCCATTATCAACTTCACTCACCAGAATGGTACTTTTTTTTTTTTTTTTTACCGAGGATGAACCTATGTTAACTCATCAGAATCACCAAAGTCCATAGTTTACTTTAGGGTTCTCTCTTGGTGTTGCATGTTCAACAACTGTATAGTAAAATCTATCCATCATTACAATGTCATACAGAGTATTTTCACTACCTTAAAATTCCTCTGTGCTCAGCATATTCATCTCTTCCCTCCCCCCACAATTTTTAATGTTAAGTGATAAGTATCCAAACTCATAGAGTAAACCTAAAGTCAGTCTAAAAGGGAAAACTTTTACCTCAAACATTTACATACTGATAAAAATTTGTAAAATAGTAAATTCAACTTGTTTAAAATGCAAAGAAAGAGTGAAGGAGAAAGAAAGAAAAAGAAAGAAGGAAGGAAGGAAAGAGGAGAGGAGAAGGAGGGAGGAAGGGAAGGAGGGCGGCAGGGGAAGAATCTAGGAGGAAGGAATTAGTAAACATAAAAACAAATATTGATTTATTTATAAACAAGATAATTACAGCAAAATGATTTTAAAAACAGTTAATTCTTAGGAAGACAAAGCAAAACAAGATAAATTAAAATTTTTATTTTTATAAACAATTTATTTTTAAATAAAAAGAAGGATAAAACAGCTTATAGAATGAGAACTGAGAATGCAGAAATAATGAAAGATAGGAAACTAGCAATGACCAAATAAAGAAAGAAGTAGTGGGAAGCATTCTTCCCAGTCATACAAATAAATTTGAAAATCTATATGAAATAAATGGTTTCTGAGAAAACATCAATGACAAAAAAAGTTACTCAAGAAGAAAAAGAAAATATAACCAGATCAATAATTGCATAATATATTAAATAAGTTAAGAAACAGTGCCCAGCAAAGGTGTTTTCTCAGTTGAATTATTTAAAATCTTTAAGGAACAAGTATTTTAAGGGTTATCTAAATAGGGCATAGAGAAAGAAAGCTTTAAAAGATATTCCTAGAAAGGCAACAAAGAACAAATAAGGAAACATGCAGAATAATGAATGGGAAACTGTAGACCTGTACTGTCCCATGTGGTTGCCACTAGCCCCATGGGACTATTTAAATTTAATTTAAATTCAGCTTCTCAGTTGCACTAGTCACAGGTCACATTTCAATTGCTTAATAGTCCCATTTGGCTAATGGTTATCATGCTGGACAAGGCAGAAATAGAATGTTTCAGACTTCACAAGCAGTTCTGGAAGAAATGCTCCAGTTAGTTTCCCCTGCCTGAACCAATCACAGAGAAGCAAACAAACTGGACAGCCTAATTGGCTAAACTTGGTCCATCTACCTACCTCTGAGACCAGGGAACAGGGATTAGGGAGACACTGTGATTTATGGTTCCGTAGAATCTCAAGAGAAGATAAACAATCCATGTCACCACACATTTTCAAATGCATTAGACTTCTTTGGCACAATATCTTTCTGAGACTGTTAGATATTGCACCAGTCTGACAGTGGAAACCGAGACTCACAGAGACTAGGAACTTGCTCAAATTCAGTCTGCTGATAAATGCCAATGCTAGGTCTTAAATCCAGCCCTTCTGAATACAGGCCCATTGCAGTCTTCATGATATATCACCCAGTCCCAACTCAAAGCAGGTATTTTGGCATCCTCTGGGCACTTAGACCTATTCAGATAGCACTGTGTCCACGTAACTGAAAGGTAATTTGTAATCGACAAAAGCCTGCAAGCTCTAGGTGCCATCAAGAATCCAGCATGCAGATTATCAGTAATTAATACTGACACTTGTTATTTGCTGGGCTTGATGAACATTAAAACATTAAATGGACAGTATACAAACAGAAAGAGAGAGACAGAAGTGGGAAGATAAACGATTTGGTTAAAATAATAATATAAAGTAGATTAGAGAACATAATTTTGATGCAATTCTGTATAGAGACTTATAGATCGTTTGGAAAAGAAAAATACTATACTATATGAAAGTTTCTAGCACGGTCATTTACACATAGTAGATACTCAAAAAATGTTTGTGATTGTGTGAGAGCTGAAGTGGTATTCCCCACATTCTATAAATAAATTTTCCTTGCTTGGAAAGCAGATATCAAAGGTAGGGCCTAAGAAGAAGTCAAGGCTATAAACATCGTATTTATCAATCTCGTGGCCTCATTTTTGGTTTTCTTATGCAGGGGTCAGTGTCAGTGGAGTGTTTGGGCTGACCTCAAAATGACCACAAACTAAACCATAAAGTCAAGTAGCGCCATTACAATTTGCTGCTATTCATCTCAACAAGCAGTGCCCGTGCCCAAAGCACATGAAATGGCACATCTGAGATCAGTGGAGTATGACCCACTGATTGCCAAGCTCATTGAAAGCATCTGTTCCCATTCTCGGTGGTGATGTTGACCTAGCTGCAGAGTGTGCTGACAGGAAGCCCATTTCTATCGAAGGCTCCAGGAGGGGGTTTTGCTTAGGCATCAGCGGAGGGCCCAGGAACATATTTAAGGGCCCAGGAACATATTTAACTATGAAACTAACTGGAAAAAAGGAAGGGAGTACATTAAAATACTATTGCCCCAAGAGTAATGAAGTTCATCACTCCAAAAAATTTGAACTTGCTCTTTCTTAGAGCAAGTTTCAGGAGAGTATTAAGCTGATAGTGTTTTGCCACTTAGGTCAGAGACAGGAATATCACAGGCAAGGAAACCAGTGAGAAGACTAACAGCGTTTCAAAATGCATGCTACGTTGAGAGTAGGGAGACAAAAGGACCAGGGTAAGAGACATTAGTAGTTTGATGAATTGATTTATTCATCCAGCCAAAGTGAAATATCTCCTATAGCAGGACTGTTTGCAGTGAGATGGTATGTCAAAGAGATGGGAAAAAAACAAAAACAAAAAACTGATGTCTGTATTTCAAGAAGCCACAGACTAGAGTGGAAAAAGATATGTCAACAAATAATAAAATACACTAATTACTTCCACTTGGTAAAACAGGTGATGGGTAAGAAGAAACAAAACATGATAGTGAAATTTCTCAGCCACATAATGAGAACTGATCAGGCAAAGCAGCAGATTTCCTGTAGCAGGAGATAAGGGATTGGCTTTTATGGGCAAGTTGACGGTGCCAGAACAGTCATGGGTGCTAAGGGTATGATAAGAGAAGGAGACGTAAGTTTATTTTTAGCTAATTTGAACACAGAATATTGCATTTGAAGAACCAAGAAAAAACATGCGTTCCTACTGGTACCTAGCGGTGAGGAGGAAATATTTATGACATAATAAACATATGCAGTTCTAATGTTATGAATTGCGACCTGTGAGAAATTGCTTATTACCTTTAAAAATTCATGATAAATATAATGGACACTGATGTATATTATGTATGAAAGTTGTTAAATCCTAAAAGTTCTCATCACAGGGAAAAAATATTTTTTTCCTATGTCTTTAATTTTGTATCTGTATGAGTTGATGGATGTTCACTAAACCTATTGCGGTGATCAGAAAATAAAATGATTGATTAATTTGAAAATCATGCACTAAAGGAAGTCAACTGTGACATTTGTGGTGAATAAGGAAAGCAAAATATTACTTAGAAAAAATAGGCACAGGTGGTGAATCCAGGCTGCGGCCCTTGCAGGTTGTGATTGTGGATGGTCCATTTCTCCTCAATGGCATCTTTTTCTACAGGTGTGAAAAAAGACGTGGAAATCAGTGCACTTACCATAATCCTGTGTGACATCAAGAGCTTTAAAATATATATATAAAATTAAGAAAGCAGTTTAATTACTTAGCATTTTTTAAAAATTGAAAATAGACATCTCCTATGTGCCAGGCATTATACTTAGGCAATTCAAAGATATTCAAAGATAAGTAAAACACAGTGTAACTCCTCAAAATTCCAATTAAGAATAAAAACACACACATTGACAATTAAGTATGGGAAAACTAAAGGCTTTGTTAAAGGCATTTGTCTGTTTACAAAACACTTTTTCCTACTTTGTTCCACTTGACCCTTATGCTAATGGTATGAGATAGCAGTTTAGTAATATTAGATTTATCAGCCCTATCTTGTGATACAAATGAGGAAACGGAGTCCTAGAGAGGTTTATTTACTGGACCATGGTTAGGATTTTGCAGGACAAGAATTCAGGTGAATGACTTTAGCATTTAAGTAATAGTGAATCTGTCCCTTATTATTGCAGTGGTAAAGATACAAAACAAGACAAAATGTCTATAGAAAACCAAAAAAATTAATCATATCACTTGATGATTCAGTAATTATCTGGAAATGTTGTCCCCATGATGTCATTTATCTGCATTGTTCACCTTGTTTACTGATTCATCCAGGCATTTTGGCATAGCCTCAACATAGTCTTACGGCCTAATACGTTGAAAACTATTTCACCCAGTGGCTGAAAATATGTCACTGACATGATCTGCCCAGATTGTCTCGCTGCCACTAACACATTTTCCTAGAATAAAAACTATCAGACAAAGGCAACAAGAATGGCATATTTCATACAGATGGTTAGTAAATGATAACGATTAGACTTTGTCCAGTCTTATTTGTATTATAATGGTGGCAGGGAAGAGAGAAGGTAGGGGAGGGTGAAAGAGACAAGGAGAGGATCTCTGCATCCCTTTCCAGGTCTGTAGCTCCCTGGTTATCTGGGAGAGAAGCTCAGATACATGTTATATTGGTCATTCGTCATGTAACTCTGGGTAACTTAAATCTGAAGATTAATGTGAGGGAGTGCTACCAAAAGTTGTCCTCAAAATTGATAATCTCAATGTAAAGAGATAAAGGAATGGATATTTATTATGTTCCTATTGCATGTTCGGCCCTTTTACCTATTTAAAATATTGCAATATAAATGTACATTTTCAGATATGGAATCTGAATCTCAGAGCAGTTACATACCTGTTCATGACCAAACTGTAATTAATGGTAGAGGAAGTGCTCCCTTAGATCTGGACAATTCCTGGGATGCTAATCTGCCAAGTGCTTCTGAAGGACGTGAGAACGATGCTAATGGAAAAGTGAGTAGGATGAAAGCTGACCCTAAAGAGGCAGGAATTACTGAAACAGTGAGGAAGGAACTACTCAGGAGGATGAAGCAGTGAGTGAGTTTGGGAGTTGGCATTAGATGGTGATTTGTGTTTGTAGTCACACACTCAGGGATTTGAAAGATCATACAAGCAATATAGTTCAATTACACATTTAAAACTTGAATTCCCTCCATAAGGTCCACTAAGCTGTCATCTAGCTGAATAAATGCCTCTACTTCAGGCTTCTGTATTATTTGACACCATAACCGTTACCTCTTGTACCACATCTCACCTCCTCTCAACCCCGACCCCCTGTCTTTATTCCATCCATTGCTACAACGGACAACTTGATGCAGGGGTAAATTGACAACATTTTGTCTCAGCTGCCCATCGTATGTATTCCTTCCATAGGCATTCTCAAAGACCGTAGCCGTAGATCTACAGGACACCCCTGACACTCATTCATATACAAACAAGGAAATGTGAGGGATTTAGCACCTCTTGTGGCAACTGACCAATGGGGCATGGGAGCTAGCAGATACAAGCTCTGTTCCTTGAGCAGAAAATTCATGACTGTTGAGAGGAATCCAGGAGGATTTGAGTGCCAGTTGCCAGAGCAGTGACAAGCTCAACAATGCACCCTTGCATTTGCTTTCTCTGTTTGCCTCTTTCATACTTGCCTTTTCACCATCCCTATTCCCTTGGATTGCTTCCTAAAATAAACTACCAGCACACACCTTTTTGTCTATGTTTTCTGAGAAGCCCAGACTAAAAGAGGGCACATATGGGCCAGTATATGAAAAGACCCTTTCCAATCCTGACCTAGCTTTCGGGGCAGCCTCAAGGCTTTCTGTCCTCATTTACTGTGGCTGATTAATTTCTACATACTTAGCACTTGACTTTAGTCCCATAAAAGGGATTAATAGTATCTAATCAACAGATGGATGTGTGAATAAACCAGTGGAGCTAATGTGGCCAAGATTAATGTGCTTTAAGTTAAAGTAATCTCTAAGGTTGAAGGAAAGAGCCCAAGGAGTGTCTTCCAAAACTTGTTACAGGCAAAGTGGGAAGATGAAGAGGCATAGGCTTTATCTAGTCCCCATGATAACTCTTTAGGACACCAGTAACCTAACACTAGTACAAAATCAGTTAACCTATATTGTTGAACATAAGAATACTGGTCTTTAAAATCTTCGATGTTCACATTTTTGAGGCATATTTTAAATAAATATCCACAGACTCAAGAGGCTGTGGTAATAAAATCCATAGGGGTGTTCTCTTTGAATATACAAACTGACAAAGGAAAAAAGAGTGAAAATAGAAATATTAGGAAACTATATGAGGTAAGGTAGAATTCTTGGGATATCAACGTATATATGTCTATTCATTTCTACCAGAGAAAGACAATTTCTAGTCTTGGGTCTACATGTGCCCATGTATGAGCCAATCCTATTGAGACTTGGGGTAGTATTATGAAAAGATCCCTGATCTTGGCACTTGGAAATATCCACTAGGCAATAACTACTTACTCTTGGGTTGAACGTCTGCCAACTGCACGTCGGTGCGAAAAAAAAAATGGGTATATTCAAGATCCCAGACTCAAAGGGACAGAATTCTCTGGACTTTGAGTCAAAATCCTTGGCTTGAGTAGCTTACTAGCTGTGTGTCTTGGACAAGTCACAGACTCCTGAAGGCCTTGCTCTGGTATTAAAAAATAGGGTATTAATTCTTGGTCTGCCTGTCTTATAGGGTTGATTATTGTATCAAATGAAAAAAATATGTAATAAGGGAATTTTAATCATCCAATATCATATATATTTGAAGTAGTATTGCCTATGTGAGCCCTTCCAGATCTAGCACAATGCTTGACGTTTGTATTTTCCAGGCCACCTGGAGCACATTTCTGTAGAAAGGTAGCTTTTTCAATTGAGTCCTCAGAAGATTAAAAAAAATATTTCAAAGGCTGAAGGGACTGATCTACAGGGCAAGATTAAAGCAGGACACGTAGTTCATCATTCTGTTAGGCAATGCTTAATGGAGGGTCAGGGCTGCAGAGATATATTTCAAAGGGGTAAACAGCAAAGATGGAGAAGAATTATTTCAGTTGAAACAAAAAGAAGTAAGACCATTGAAAATGAAATGAAAAGTATCTGGATTCCAGAAAATGATCAAAGTTCTCTTATGTGGAATCTTTCAGACTAACATGAAAAAGCCTAGATTTTTCCATCTTTACTCCATTTTATTATTTAGGTGGTCTCCAAAGACTAACATATATTTTCTGATGTCACTCTTCCCCCCACTCCCCATATTAGATAGACAGTCATATCTTACCTGAGTCCAAACATTCATGGGAGAAAATCGTCACAAAATATATTGGTTTTTTTTTTTTTTTTTTTTTAAGGTGCCAAATTCTTTTCCACTTGCCTTTTCTTTTTTCCCTCACCTACCGTGAACTTTTCATTTCATAGTTTCCTGGGAGAATGCTTCTGTGAGTGTACAAGTGGAACTAATTGAAAAGATCAAATTTAATAGAATTTAAACTTACTGAAGGAGGAGATATAAAAATTGCATCAGGGGAGACACGACAAGACCAAGTAAGATCCTGGAAACTAAACTACTAGAACTGCTCTGTAAATGCTGTCAAGCCAGATGTCTATTTTTATTTAACCTGAAATAAGAGAGAAGTGATTCAATATAATTTGTGATTTTTTTTTTTTTAATCCAGAGAAGCACACGTCGGTATTTTTTTTTTCTGGCAAAGAAATTTGATCCAAAGGTGGGAAGAAAAAGAATAAGTTCTCTTTCTGAAAAAAAGCAAGACTATGTTTTCTTCAGAATCAATAAATAATTGGCATTTCCCTAGAAAAAGGCAATGGTTTATTTGATCTTTTTTAAAGGATAAACCAAAAGCAGAATTGTGAAATGAGCTCGTTTATCTTCAGCATCACTTTGAACAGGTCCTCAGTTGGTCTTGAGCCCTGTGCTTCTCTTTTCACTTTTCTGGGAGTCGCTTTAATTTCTATTCAGGCTAGATCTCACTGGGCAGGGTCGGCCATAAACGGTGATGAGATCTTGCTATACAGCTTAGAGCAGTCCCATGGCTATTTTATTTTTCAAGTAATACTAGGAATTTTGATTCCTAAACCAGTGGGTTCCTCCCCCAGCTCCCATTATACTAAAGTCCTCATGTTTTGGTTCTTTTGATCCTAGGATCTTCATTGCCATCAAAATGAACCATTCTGTGACTCATTTCATCTGGGAACTATCACCTGCTAATCCTAGAGGATGTAAGGGTTTAGTCTTTAATCACAATGTTGCCGATAACTAGTTGTGATTTCTTGCATCCGTCAAGTACCCTCTTTGACTCTGTTTACTCTTGTGTCTACTAAGACAAGATGATCTCAGGCCTCTGTCACATGACTTTAAACCAGGGTTTCTCAACCACCGCACTGTTGACATTTTGGGCTGGATGACTCTTTCTTGTTCGGGGATGACCTATGCATAATAGGACATTTAGCAACAACCTTGACCTCTACACAGTACAGCCCAGTAGCACACAGCACCCCTCCACAGACATCAAAACATGTCTCCAGATATTGCCAGATATTTTCTGGGGAACAAAATCACCCGCAATTGAGAGCCACCATTTTAACTCAGTATCAAGGAAAGCATTTCATCATACAAAATGCTAACGTACGTTTCGTACAGTCATCTTGAGAAAACTCCTTAAGCCTAAGATGACCTAAAATATCACTGGCCTATTTAGTACAATTCCATTGTCCCCCTCACCATTCCCGCAATATGGCAGATGCTGTCTCTTCCCTTTCTGCCCTGTTTGAATGCTGCTTCTGCATCACCAGAGGTGGTCTGATCAAGGCTCCCCTGACAGTGAGCACCCCGAGCCAGCCAGTGTGCCACAGCTGGTGCTGCCACAGTCAGTGACAGTCTCTTTCTGTGGTTGCGAGCAGATGTTTCAGTGTCAGTCTTTGTGACATCTGGGTTGTGCCCCTCTCCTGCCTAAATTTGATCTGCAAACCGACCTCACCCGACCCTGCCCCACACCTCAAAGAGGTTCACAGTTTCCTTTTAGTGGTTTACCCTCCATGAGAACTGGTGACTGTTAAGGGGAGCCACATCAGTGAAGAACTGTTTCGCCACCTGGGCAGTGTTAGTCTATTGAATAACTTTTAAGAAAGCAGGAGTTAAATAGAAGATGTCATTAGTACTTCTAGTTTCTTCATTGTTTTCAGCAACATTATTTTCAGTTTACTGTTTAAGCTGCTTACCAAAAAGGCTTAAGGCTTGTGTTATAGTCACCCATGATAATGTCAGGCTACTTTCCAACCAGATAATCCAACATTCTTGTACTTTTCTTTTGTTCAGCAAACATTATTTAAGTATACCAATGGCTGAATACTGCATTAGGCACTGAGAGAAAACAAGAGATAAAAATATACAAGGTATCACGCTTACTCTGAAGGAACCCACAGAATAGCAGAAGGAATGGATGCACAAAGAACCTCTCAAACATGAAGGGAAAATGCTACCATTGATATTTTATAAAAGTACTAACAGAACAGAGGTAATAAAGTAACACAGTAATTAATTCCAATTGTTGGAGGAAGAAGAGAAGTGACTTTTTTAACAGGACTTTAGATTTACAAGACAGACAACAGGGAAAGAATATTTATGCTAAAGAGACAAGCTTGATCAAAGTGTCTGCTTCCCTTGGAGAGATGGGATGGAGATTACTGATGCTGATGAAGCAACACACCTCTACTCTTGGGCTGTTCAATTTGGCATCTTGATGGTATTTTTTTTTTCAACATATTTGTTAAGATATAATTCAAATACCAGTTAAATTCACTCATATAATGTGTACAATTTAATGCTTTTTTTAGTATATTTAAAAGGTTGTACAACGATCACCTAAGTTGTACAGCTATTCAACCTAAGTTGAATTTTCCCCCCAAAGAAACACCATATCTATTAACAATAACTACTCATTCCTCCCATCCCTCCCTTCAACCCCATCATAGTTCTAGGCAACTACAAATTTACCTTTTGTCTCTATGAATTTCCCTATTCTGGTTATTTTATATAAACGAAATCATGCAATTATGTGATCTTTTGTGACTGGTTTCTTTCACTAAGCATAGTGTTTTCAAGGTTCATCATGCTGCAGCATGTATCAGCACTTTATTTCTTTTTACTACTGAATAATAATCCATTCACATTTAATATTATGATTGATTTGGTTGTATTTGGCTCTGCCATTTTGCTTCTTGTTTTCTTTCTCTGTATTTTATTTATTCCTCTGTTTCTCCTTTACTGCTTTCTTTTGTATTTGTGGCTATTTATACTGTAACAATTTAACACCTTTAATGATCTGTTATAAATATTTTTATTTTCTTAGCTGTAACACAAAAGCTTAATGTATATCTTATCAACAGCAAGACATGAGACTCCTTCCAGAGAGACTGTAGATATTATCACCAGTTTGTGAAAACTAATCCTTTTGGAAAATGTGTGACCATCTAGACCCACAATTTAGTAATGAATTAATTCAAAAATTTGTACCACATGTCAGCATCTCTCCTCTCCCTGTTATCCTTGGTCCCTGCCTTCCTCACCTGGATAACATGTACCCTCTTCACATCTCACATTGAACTCCCACCCCGATAAGTCAGCTGTTCCGCTCTGTGCTTTTTTTTATTTATTTTTATTTTTTTTTTATTTTACTTTTATTTTTTTATTTTTACAAGAGATAAATAGACTGACACCAAGCATTGTACATGGATGACCACAACAAAAGCAACAATGATTGCAATTACCAAACATGAAACACACTCATACTATGTCATAATATTGACATTCAGTCCAGTAATCCTCCACTGTAACGCTCTGTGCTTTTACCTCACCGAGTTCATGGTGCTGATGACATGGCATTAGATTTGCTGTTTATTGTTTCCCTACCTCTGCTGGATGTGAGCTCTGCTAGAACAATCCCTGGAAATTAGTCTGTCGCATTGTAGGCGTTCAGTACAAATTCGTTCAATAAAACCATGAACTAAAAATATCTTGTCACATGATTAACTGCTGAAGGCAGTTGCAGATCTCTTAAAGTTTTTTATGTCTCTGTAAAAACACTGTAACCTGTTCTCCTTTCTCCCTGTTTTTCTTTCTAATTTTCTTACTACTTTTTCATGCTTTTATATCTTGGTAATTGATAATATGTGGCTTTCCATTGTTAAGTGTCCCTTTTTGCTTCAACATAATGAAGAATGGGAATTTTACAAATTTTCTTGGACTGTCCAGCTCAGGGGACTGAATCATCTAGAATATGAATTTAGATTTTTAATGATGAATATGGAGTCTTTCCTCTCTTATGCTTACCATATATCCCTTTAAAATGTTTGGAATTTGATTCCAGATAAAAACCTTCTCTCCTCTCCTTTTATCTTATTAATAAACACTCATCTTTTTTCAGTCCAATATACATTTATTAATGACAATAATGTGAAAAGTCCTTTGGTTGATGCTGCTGGTGATTAAAAGGCAAATAGGACATGCATATGTTCTTCAGGATCTTACTATCACAAGGGAACCAGACAAAACATAAATCACACACACACACAAACACACAGACACACACATGGCAAGCTGTTACAAGTATTCTAAAAGATGTTCCTTGATAAAACAAGATGCCTGTGTTCCAACATTAAAATCTCTGACTCCTGATCCCATGCACAGTACATTGTAGGAAAGTATATATAATTCTTAGCCCCAGGCAGATATGTCCTGAAGATATCATGACCTCGGGGGAGTAAAGTGAAAGTCTCTTGGCATGAGATGCTTACTAAAAAGAAGAGTGACAGAATAGGTACTATGTTCTAGAGAGTGGAGAAAGAAAGGCACTTTCTTTTTTTGCCATAATCTTTCATATGTCTTCCTTTGTACAGGTAACTGCGTTTCCTTGACCAGATACTATAAAGAACATTCCCAAAAGAATAGTAATATCTGTATGCTCATGGCAAAAACTATGTAAATCTATACTTCCCTTCCTGCTTTAGAATTCTTTATTTCATGCTGAACTTCTGTGCTCTTTGTTGCTTCAGTTCACCTGGATTTTCTTTGAGCTCAACCTCAATGTTATTTGAACTTGGGTAATTCAAAACTGAAGCCAGGCTTCAGTTCAATTCATTTCCCGAATAGCTCACTCCTCCATCTATTTGGGGATCATCCACCAGAACACCTGTAAAGAAGAGTTTCGCAGCTTTACCTTCATGTTTCAGAGTCCGTTGTCAGCTCCGTGCTTTGGAAATATTAAAATCTAATATTGGTCTAAGCCATTTCTTCAATATATACAGTAACATCTGAGGACTGTTCTCAACCTAAATTTCTAGTAAACATAAACTGAGTCTTTCAACATGAAAAACAAGACAAAACAAAATGACATTTGAATGTTAAAGGCAGAAACCATCTTTTCATTGCTGTTGGTTTTCTCTCATCAGTTTAGTATTTTTAAAATTACATACAGTCTGCTTCTCAGAAATCAAGGCCCTTTTTTCTTCTTGTTATTATGTTTTTTGACACACAAAACAGATCTCAAGTTTGATTTTTTTTCTTGTCTTTAAATCATAGTCCTTTAGTTCAGCTTCATTGTCTAGCTGAACCCTAAAGGTGTCAAGAGAGTATCTTTTCCAAGAAACAGGAATTCTCAATTCCTGTCACTTAAGTATTACATCTTCAGTCTTGAGATTCTTATTTTTTTTTCTTTTTCTTTTTTAAAAAATTTTATTGAAGTATAGTTGATTTACAATGTCATGTTAGTTTCAGGTGTACAGCACAGTGATTCAGTTATACATATCTATATATACATATGTATACATACATATGTATATATAGATAGATATATTCTTTTTCAGATTCTTTTCCCTTATAGGTTATTACAAAATATTGAGTATAGTTTCCTGTGCTGTACAGTAGGTCTTTGTTGGTTATCTATGTTATGTATAGTAGTGTTTATATGTTAATCCTAACCTCCTAATTTATCCCTCCCCCACTCTCCCCTTTGGTAACCATAAGTTCGTTTTCTATGTCTGTTTTGTAAATAAGTTTATTTATATCCTTTTTTTTTTTTTTAAGATTCCACATATAAGTGATATCATATGATATTTGCCTTTCTCTGTCTGGCTTACTTCACTTAGTATGATAATCTCTAGGTCCAGCCATGTTGCTGCAAATGGCATTATTTAATTCTTTTATATGGCTGAGTAATATTTCACTGTGTGTGTGTGTGTGTGTGTGTGTGTGTGTGTGTGTATACATACCATACATATATATGTGTGTGTATATATATATACACACACACACTTACCATATACATGGGGAGGGTGTGTGTGTGTGTGTGTGTGTGTATACAAATTTATATACCACATCTTCTTTATCCATTTATCTGTCGATAGACATTTAGGTTGCTTCCATGTCTTGGCTATTGTAAATAGTGCTGCTAGGAACACTGGGGTGCATGTATCTTTTCAAACTAGAGTTTCCTCTGAAAATATGCCCAGGAGTGGGATTGCTGGATCATATGGTAGCCCTTGTTTTAGTTTTTAAGGAACCTCCACACTGTTCTCCATAGTGTCTATTACCAATTTACATTCCCACCACCAGTGTAGGAGGCTTCCCTTTTCTCCACACCCTCTCCTGCATTTATTACTTGTAGACTTTTTTAAAAAATAAACTTATTTATTTTTGGCTGTGTTGGGTCTTTGTTGCTCTGCGTGGGCTTTCTCTAGTTGCGGCGAGCGGGGGCTACTTTTCATTGCGGTGCGCAGGCTTCTCATTGCGGTGACTTCTCTTGTGGAGCACAGGCTCTAGGCACGCGGGCTTCAGTAGTTGTGGCTCACGGGCTCTAGAGCGCAGGCTCAGTAGTTGTGGCGCACGGGCTTAGCCGCTCTGAGGCACGTGGGATCTTCCCAGACCAAGGCTCGAACCCGTGTCCCCTGCATTGGCAGGCGGATTCTTAACCACTATGCCACCAGGGAAGCCCAATTATTTGTTGACTTTTTGATGATGGTCATTCTGACCAGAGTGAGGTGATACCTTATTGTAGTTTTGATTTGCATTTCTCTAATAATTAGTGATGTTGAGCATTTTTCATGTGCCTTTTGTCCATCTATATGTCTTCTTTGGAGAAGTTTCTATTTAAATCTTCTGCCCATTTTTTGAGATTCTTATTTCTTTCCCACAAGCAAATTCAGTTTTACTGCCATTAGAGTAATAACTCAATAAGTTGTTTTTTGTTGTTGTTAAACCCAAAATTGAAAGGATATAGAAAATCTCAGAATTAAATGTTTCTATTAGTGAACATTTAGCTATATCTTGAAACTTTTAGGCTTAGACAATCCTCAGATAGTATTTCACTTTGAGAAACTACTTTTTAATTCATATGTTGTGTTGTAGTTAACTTTTCCAATTTGGAATAAGTTGAAACTACTTTTCAGTGTTTCCATTGGTTGTATCATAGCTATTGGCTTCAGACATACTGTGACCTCCGATATAAACAGAAGAATATTCAACAGAAGGCTATAGCTCACATTTGGCTTGAATAGAATCTAGGAATCTAAGTCTTTCAAACTACACATCAATAACAGAGAAAAAAACTGTCTATTTCAAGAAAACTACTAAAGGGTAGAATAGATGTTTATAATTCACCGTTATTCCACTTCTCCCACTCTGTCTTACCCATATGTTTCACACTGTTGCTCATGCTTTAACATAGAAATAATGAACCCATCATACTATGTGCAGTTCCCAAATCTGTGGATTTCTTTAGTCTGACATAGCACCACTATATTTAACCTGAGCCCCAGGTGGCAAGAGGATTGAAAAGAGAGAGAAGATGCACCCTCCAGTTGAATGGGTGGGGAGCCTTCAATCTTAAATCTTTGCTATTATCTATAACAAATGCAACTTACACTGTTAATCCCTAATTCTTCTTTTTTAAATGATGCATAATACCAAAGCGATATTTTTAAAGAAATATTGCAGACTGGTTAGCAACATGTTAAAGGAATCCATCATTTTAAGCATTGGAGAGTGCTGAGTGATACCCTTTCTTGCCTTGTGAAGCATGGATAATATACAGAATGCTGACGAGAAATCCTGCCAATCTGGTCCCTCCAGATGGTTGGGAGATAGGAATTTATCAATTGGATTGCTACCTTTACCAAATATATCATACATTCGCTCGTCATTTTTCTCCTTATAATATGCCTCATTAAGTGAAAAATTTTAAAGATGCTTGGATAAAATTGTGCGTAAGCTGGTATCCAGGTGTCCTGAATAACTCGACTCAGCTTCCCCATGAGTCTGACTTAACACTTGGGGATTTTCTCAGACTCTTGAACACTCTAGGCTCTAAATCTTTGAGGCATTAACTAGCACATATGTTTCCCCTTAGGAAAAGTTAGGGAATATTAGACTGATTTGGGGATATTAAATTCATCTTCTCGCGCAGTGTCATTGTGTTAAACCATTGGATATTTGTATGCCCCAAGTCAGATACAGCTATAAATACATGTGGTTAGCTTTTGCATATATGGAATTTAAGAGGTTTTGTTAACAGTTAAGTTGAAGTAAGTTTTAAAATTTCAAATAAACTAAGGGTAGTGCAGCCACAGCATATAATCACATTACTATCATTATCCTACTACCAAATAATTAAGTGACATAAATTCAAGTGACAGTGACATAAATTAAAGTTTCTATTTGAAGCTTAACATACCACGTGTCCTCATTCAGTAGGAGATGGACGAAAGTGAAATTGAACTTTGAAAGAAATATTATGGCTATTAAGTTTCATCATGGAATGTGGAAGAACTGACCATCACATATCACGCTGAACTACATGATGAACTTTCTTCTAAATCTAGTTCCACAGACTTTGAATTCCATTTTCCAAAAACTTGATTCTAATAAGTAATGAGCATTTTGGACCCCTGATACCATCAATTATTTTCCTGGCACATTCAAGATGAGTCATTAAGGTCAGTTAATGGTGGAGCATCTTGGGATGAACAACGGAGGAGAGCAGTTGTCAAACCTAAGTCTGATGGGACCAGTAGGGAGAGGGATTTGCTACAACACAGAAAGCTGCAAGGCAAGGCTCCTGGTACAACATGTGACCAATAGGAAGGAAATACACCCACGGCCAATCCATGACCTGGAGGGAAGAAATCCAGGGGAGTGGATACCCAAAGCATTTCCTCTTCCTTGTTCTGATCATCTGCTTGTGCCTCTCACTGACTGGATACAACCTGAAATCAGACAACAAGGAAGTAAGTGTTGGGTCAGACTCCCAGGTCACACAAAAGACTGGGGGCATAGGAACGATAGAGCAGGTCATTGAGAATTACTGAGAGAGTAAATTCTAAAAGTTCTCATCACAAGAAAAGAAAGTGTGACTATATGAGGTGATGGGTGCTAAATAAACTTATTGCGATCATTTTGCAAGACGTACTTATGTCAAGACATTATGCCATACACCTTAAATGTATCGTGTTATGTGTCATTTACATCTCAATAAAACTGGAAAGAAAGAAAAAAGGAAAAAAGAATAAATAGATTTTGTGTGGCAAGCAGGGAATAATACCCAGGCTCAAGGACTATGCTGGTTCATAGTCTCAGGTGTGGCTGGTATGCATCTTTCACATTATAGTCATAAATGTAAATTTTGTCTGATTTGCTTATTACTGTTTATAGAAATTACATTCATAGGAATAAAAAGGTGACCTCTTTTCTCCAGGCTACATATTCCGCAGGCAAAAATAGGGTTACATTAAAGCTGCAAAACAGATTTTTTTACAACGCACCTAAATATCCATTCTGCAGTATCTCCTTCTCCATTGAAGTATCTCCTAGTTTTTGATTTACGATAGCTTATCAGGGCCAGGACTAGGCTGAGGCAAATAAGGCATTCATATCAGGTGTAAAATTTTAAAGGGTAGCAAAATCTCAGTAATCAAGATAATTAATATCTTCATGCAATACTTTAGTGCATTTTAAATTACCAAAAACAATGCAAAAATCTGTAATAAACGAAGTATTCACAATTTTAAGATTGTGAAGATATGCTCCAACCCTGCCCTCTACAATGCTGCCTCACTTGCTTTACCCTAATCCTTGTCCAGCAGCACAAACATCTGTCTTCTTGTTTTCCCCAAACTGCATTGTAATGGCAAAAGTTTATTTTAAGTGTAAAACTAAAACAAATATAAGACAGGAGGGAGCACAGATAACTGGAAGGTAGAGAGTGGATGAGATCAATTTTAAAGAAATATGACATTAGATTATAGCCTATGAGACTAGAAGATTTACGAATAGAGTCCCAGAAATGCTCAAAGCTGAGTCAAGAAATGTAAAGTCAAAGATATTTCAACTAATGTGAAAAAGCAGTCAGAAGTCAACAAATGGAAAGAGCAAGAGAAATCTGACATAGAGGAGTTTATGCCTAACATTTGGGGATTGTTTTTCCTAAATTATTTTAAACTAATGTAAATTAATTTTTATTTCACTCTATTTTATAGAAGTAGGGCATTTTCATAGTTAAAAATTCAAATAATAGAAAAGGCATATGATGAAAACTTCAAAAGAAAAGACAAGTGATGAGAGAGAAGTACCAGGGTAAATAAATAGAACAAGCAATTCTACAAAAACAAGAGAATAATCCAAGGAGAAAAATCTTAATTTGATAGATTCTAGGAGTTACTGCATAAATAAAAATAAGAACAGAGTACAATGGAAAGTAGCAAACAGAAAACAAGAAAAACATCTTAAAAATTAACATTATAATTGCCCAAATCATTTAAGATATTTAACACATGGGTGGAATAAATGCATTTTTAGAGCTAACATTTAAATTATTTATCTGGAAGGTAAATTCAGTCATTTTCCCAGAACCCAAATGAAAAAAAGCAGGGAGTCCTTGTCACAGTAATTCACATGAGCTGCTATATAAAAGAACTTTGCCTAAAACTCAGCTCCTTAATAAAAGTAAGTCAACACTTCCAGGAAACGCTTCTCTAACTAGGGCCTCAGGAAGCCAAATTTGTCCCATCTTTGGCTCATCATCGGTTTTGGCTTCTAAGTTGCATTGACATCAGTCAGCCTTCAAATGAAGGAAAGAGAGAACATGAGATAGACCACTGGACACTCACATCCATGTGTACCCAAAGGAACATGCATAACTTCATCAACTTTCTGTTGGCCAGAACTAGTTCTGTAAACCCTAACTGCATCAAAGGGAAGCTGGGAAATGCTGTTTTACTGTGTGGTGATGGGAAATGAAATGGTTTAGTGACTATATGGCCTTGTATCTGCCACTAGGAGGTAGATAACTTGAGGGAGGAATTTAGAGATTTGGCAAAAATATCTAAATAATCCATCAACCATCTAGTACAAATTGTAAACAGGGAATACCAGAAACAAATGAAAAGAAGAAATAGTAAAATGAATTAGAAGAAAAGTGTTCCGAAATGAAGAAGCAATTATTTCACTGAGGTGACATCTTGAATGGAAAGCAGGATTGATGAAGTATTGTCCACATGTAAACACGTTGAAATTCCATAACAGAAACAAAGGGAAAATTCCAAGAGCTCCCGAAGCTCAATAGAACGTTATTTACAAAGAAAAGAATATTACAGACTACCATCCATTATTCTCAACAACAGTGGATACAGAAAAAAATGAAAAAATGTCTCCAAATTCTGTGGGGAAATCACATATAAACCTAGAATTCTGTCCCCAGTCAAATGTGAGGACAAAATAAAGACGCTTTACCAAAAAAATGACATTAGAGCTTTCATTATCAAAGTGTATTTTATCAACATATTGATCAAGATGTCACTTCAGCAAAATTAAAAGAAATTTAGCAGAGGGAATGACATGAACTAAAATAAACAATAACAGTTGAGCAGGATACAGAATAGGAAAGCTAGAAAAAAATAAAATGTAGTCTAACACACTAAATTGCAAGTATGATTCATGTGGATTAACTTCAAAAATGTATAGGGGGGCTTCCCTGCTGGCGCAGTGGTTAAGAATCTGCCTGCCAATGCAAGGTACATGGGTTCGAGCCCTGGCCCAGGAAGATCCCACGTGCCATGGAGCAACTAAGCCCGTGCGCCACAACTACTGAGCTTGAGCTCTAGAGCCCGTGAGCCACAACTCCTGAGCCCACGTGCCACAACTACTGAAGCCTGTGCGCCTAGAGCCCATGCTCCGCAACAAGAGGAGCCACGACAATGAGAAGCCCGTGCACCACAATGAAGACCCAACATAGCCAAAAAAATTTAAAAAAAAAATGTATAGGGTATAAGGCTTCATTTTTTTCTATATGATTTCACCTACATGATTTCATCATTCTACAAATGGAATATACATGGACATAATCATTATATTATGAATTATATAATTGTTTTTATTTTGCAAATCAAAATATAGACAAAGCACAAATAACTCATTTTATTTAACAGACAAGAATGTATAGGCTATAAACCTTGTCAATGGAAAATACCATATTTCTAATAATTAGAAGGGGGAGAAGAGGTGGAGGAAATAATAAGGTCTTTCTTTCCTTTTCTTTTATAGCAGGATATTTAGTAGGTACTTTCAAAGAAAAATCAACTAAGGCTTTGCTTTAAGGAGAAAAAAATGGAAAATAGATCATACACATTATATGTGAGTAAAAAGTGATATTTACATTGTTATTTAGGGTGAGAATGAGTGCAATTCTGGATAAGATCGTATTGTAAAAATTGGACCTAGAATATGCAGAGCTTTCTATTGTACAGTATTTGAAATCCTTCTTAAAAATGGCTAGCATGATTAACAAAACTCAGCTATTTCAGTCAATTTAAGATACAAAGGATTTAAACAACATATGGCTAGTTAAATTATACATACCATTAGAAATTTTGTAAACAGAGATTGTATTTTCTTTTCAGGAGACCACTAACCATTCAATTTTGAGAAATCTATTAAGATACTACATTATTTTAAGGGTTAAGGAGGAAAAAAACGCAGTTATCTCCATAGATGTAGAAGAGGTGTTTGGTTACATTCAACGTCCATTACTGATGAAAACTCTTAATTTAAAAATAATAGTTACTATTTTAACATGAAAACCACATATGCCAAGGTGAGGAGAGTCAGCATCACACCTGCGATCACAGAATGGGAGCATGGAACCATTCTTGTTAAATACAGAACATGGCAAGTAAGCATTTTATCACCACTGATACTGAAAAGGGTCTAGGAGTAGTCTCCAATGCAATTGTATAAGAGAAAAATGCAAGCCCTTGCTAGAATTTAAGCTCCATGAAGGTCACAGTTTGTCTCCAATTCAGTATATATTTACTGAATTAATTACCACAGTACATAAGTTGAAAAGAAAAATGCAAATTACCTATATTTGCAAATTATTATGATCATTAATGCAAATACCCCAGAGAAACAACTAAAAGGCAGTTAGATCTAAGAGGGGAATTCAATATGTTGGCTGGTTACAAAGATATAAATAATTAACAAAAAGCATTTAGCACTTATGTAAAGTCTAGTTTAAGATTCTCTTAAGACAGATAAAGAATGTTTGACTAAATGGTATAAAAGGCCTGATTTTTGGAGCTAGACAATAGCTAGACAATTTAGTGTCTAAAATAATCAATAAATTTGGTTTTAACGATTAAAACTAATTGTAAGTTAAATACGAAAACATAGTAAGTAAGAATGTCAAGAAGCAAGGTATATCCTACCAGGTAATAAAATGTATTATCAAGTTGCAGTTAAAAGAATGTGTTAATATTTCAGGAATACACTCATTAAAGCAAAAAAGAAAGCACAGAAATAGACTCAAGTAAATATGAACATAAAATGAGATTTGCAATTCAAATCAAATGAAAGGAAATGGCTTAATTAACAAACTGAGGTATAAAAACCAAATAACAATTAAAGCCAGTTTACCTTACTTCTCGTTCCAACATAAAATTTTATAAACAATGTTTTATGAAAGCATGAAAATAATAAAAGAAAATGTGTGAAGGCATAACAGAGTGAGAAAGTGAAAGATGACCACATTGTTTTTTAAATATAAGGCAATAAACATAAAGTCAATAGACAAATGGGAAAATGGGAAAGGAGTTTTCAACACATATGCCTTACAGAAGGTTAATTATAGCTTTGTATTTATAATCATACATATTCCTTGACATTAATAAGGAACAAAAACTCATCCAGGAAAACAAAATGGGGAAAACAGATGAAAAGATACTTCACAGAAAGTAAGGTAAATAAAGGATAAATTAAAACAAAATAATTTTAATGCAGTCATAATTAAAGTAATGTATTTTAAAATAACAGGACTTCCCTGGTGCCGCAGTGGTTAAGAATCCGCCTGCCAATGCAGGGGACACGGGTTCAAGCCCTGGTCCGGGAAGATCCCACATGCTGCAGAGCAACTAAGCCCATGCGCCACAACTACTGAGCCTGTGCTCTAGAGCCTGCAAGCCACAACTTCTGAGCCCACATGTCACAACTACTAAGAAGCCCGTGCGCCTAGAGCCCGTACTCTACAACGAGAGAAGCCACCACAATGAGAAGCCTGCACACCACAACGAAGAGTAGCCCCTGCTCGCCGCAACTAGAGAAAGTCCACAAGCAGCAACGAAGACCTAACGCAGCCAAAAATAAATAAATACATTTATTAAAAAATAAATTAATTAACAATGAGATGCCACATTTTACTAAACAGATTGGCAAAAAATAAAATGTTGATTATGAAAGTGCTGCTGGGGGGTGTGGACAAACTAGTCCTTTCATCTAGTTTTGGTGAGACTATAACTTTTGCTTGGAAATTTAGCATAGTCTATCAAAATCTAAAATGTGCACTCCATTTGACCCAAATTCTGATTCTAGGAATCTCTCTTAGAGTACATGTTATATGTGAAAGGCTGGATGTTATTTAGGAGAAGTGGACCCTTAATTTAAACCACTCTAATGTAATTTAATCTTTTTTTTTCTATTTTTAAAAATTGCTTAAATTAAAAAAAGTTTTTTTGAAGCTTAGTTGATTTATAATGATTCAGTTGTACTCAAACTAATTCAGTTATATATATATATATATATATATATATATATATATATATATATATATACACACACACACACACGTATATATAGACTTTCAGATTCTTTTTCATTATAGGTTATTACAAGATATTGAGTATAGTTCCCTTGCTATACAGTAGGTCCTCATGGTTTTTCTGTTTTATATATAGTAGTGTGTAACTGTTAATCCCAAATTTTATCTTTTATCACAATAATATTTACTCAGGTCTTGTTCCTTAAGCAAACCAAGGCTGCTCTATAAAGCACATATTTCTTGAACAGTGTTAAGTTGGGGCCGGGGTGAGGTGAGGAGGTATTTGGCATTTCGTACTGCCAGTGACTTCGGAAAATTTACTCTTAGCAGTATAATATGTTCTCTGTTAAACATCCAGGAGACAAGGATTGTCTTAGACATTATATACATTACATTGCTTCTAATTCTTCCGTTCATTCATCAAGGTAGAGAATCTTATTTGCATAATGAAGATAAGGGAATTTTATTTTCAGGAATGGGAGAGAAAGTTTGGACCCCAAAGGGGACGAGAGATGACAAGATAACAAGGTGGCATATTTTGTGTAAGAAGGGAGTGGAGAGAATTTGTATTCCTGCAATAAGGGATGTCTGTTTCTTAGCCTGGAGAGAACTCACTGTCACCTTATGCTAATCTTTAGGTCAGTGCAATTAGTTTCACCCTGAGAAAAATTGCTGTCTTTAAATTTATATAACTTAACACCAGAAGCTAGAAGTCAGCAGAAGTTACATTTAAATTTATAGAAGTATTCTCTTAATCGTCTTGCAGCATAAGAAGGATAAGCTTAGAGGTTCTTTACATTGAAGCTAGACAGAATAAAATTTTCGTAACAAACTTTGCTCAGTGCCCTGGAATATTTACGTGAATGAGATTGGTTAATTCCTATTTATGAAAGTCTGGATACCAATTAGGATTCTGGCAGCTACAAATATCTGAAAATGCAGCAGACCTGGCTTAAAGGAATAGAAATTTTATAGCCTCATGTAACAAAAAATGGAGAAGCAGAGTAAGTCCAGGACCAGTTAATAGATTGGTTCAATGATGTCAAGGCTTCCGATCAACATTCAGTGACCTTCTCCTCAGGGTTGTAAGATGACTGCCAACTAGTAAGCATCATATCCTAAAAAAAGGAAGGGGAGTCTTACATTTGTGTTTCTCCTTAAGAGTGAAAATAGGGCTTCCCTGGTGGTGCAGTGTTTCAGAATCCACCTGCCAATGCAGGGGACACGGGTTTGAGCCCTGGTCCAGGAAGATGCCACATGCCGCGGAGCAGCTAAGCCCGTGTGCCACAACTACTGAGCCTGCACTCTAGAGCCCGCGAGCCACAACTACTGAGCCCACGTGCCACAACTACTGAAGCCCACGCGCCTAGAGCCCATGTTCTGCAACAAGAGAAGCCACAGCAATGAGAAGCCCGTACACCGCAACGAAGAGCAGCCCCCACTCGTCGCAACCAGAGAAAGCCCGCGTGCAGCAACAAAGAACCAACGCAGCCAAAAATAAATAAATTAAAAATAAATTTAAAAAAGAAAACAAAACAAAAAATGTTTTGAAAAAGAGTGAAAATAACTTCCCAGCAGCCCTCATAACATTTTGTTTTATGTCTCATTGACCAGGGTAGTATTTCACACTTAATATCAAAATAATCACTGGCCAAGTTTCAGGAATCTTCATGGGTAGTTCAATTTAATCAACATTCAGTGTCTGAGTTTGAAGAGAAACCCACAAAACAAATAAGACCAAGCCTGAACAACCAGTGTCTGCAAAGTTATTATTGAATCACATTTCTTTATTAATGCAGAAGAGCAAAAAATGACTCCTCAAAAATTTTAAAATTTAAGTTTTATGTTATCAGTTCATTGCTAATACAAGTTCTTTTCCAAAACTACCAAAAGTGATTCATTTCCTTCTTATTTTGGCAACTTCTAAATATATATCTTATAAATATTTTTTGTAATTATTTAATTGCTCTTCTAATTCTTATTTCTATACCAGTGGGGCTAAGATTGCTAGCACAATCCCAAACTTAGCCATGCAAACTTAATTGCATACAAAAGTTACTCTCATCATTGAGATGACACCACATCTTGTAAATCGCTCACTTAAGTAAATAATGAAATAATATTCATCAGCCTTTTTGTTCATTCCTTTTTCAAACGAAGTTTTAAACTCAGGTGCTTTCACAGTCTCAGTTAATTTCAAAACCTCGGGACTGAAGCAGCCTAGTCATTGGGGGGGGGGGGGGCGGAAATGTGGATTTATTTTATTTCTACTGATTGAAATATATTGGTTTTTAGAGGAAATGTCTTTTGGTTCCAAATTATGTACATTGTGCAGCCTCTGTATGTATTTTCCAAGTGATTTAAATGAATTTGAATCAGCTCGTTAGGTTCCAGACTGGTACTGAACATAATGACTCATTCTTAAATTAATATTGTCTATCCTGAACTACTCCTGTCTAAATCACTTTAATCACTGGAAAGATTCATACTCTTCAAAAGGACAGCCACATTCAAATGAATTCTGCAACAGATCATTAGGTAATAATGTCATTTATGTTCCTTGGGTCAGCAAATGTGCTCTCACTTGGCTTTAAAGATGGACCGACTGTGAGCAGATAAACAGGTACTTTGTATGCATTTGACATTCATACATGCACAGAAGGGAGGCATTATGCTGGCATGAAATGTTTCAGTTTGGGACATTGCTGTGTCTCAGATTCAGCCTCATTTTTTTTTCTTTTCTTAGCTTAGCAGCTTTATTGGACACATGTTCCTGTCTTTCAGAAGCAGTTAATGTGTCAGATGCTTTGTCACATCTCAGTGACACCAGAACATTAAAAAGAAGGTTCTAACTGGAATCTAGCTTGAGCACAATACAAAGCATGCTGTTAGAAAGAACATCATATTTGATATTCAAATGAAGGCTACTTCAGGAAGACCCTGGAAGCAGTAGACATGATCACAGTGCTACGGAATAGCAGCAAATACTCTCAGCCTTCCCCCTCCCACTGGCTCTTGAAATTAACAACAACAACAAAAATGACAAACTGGGAGGTGAGTGTGCTTAGCAACTTATCACACTGATGAGTGATCTTTGAAGTCAACTTGTTGAGTGGTTCCTGAATGTGTATCCAAGAATAAAGGGCAGGCTGATTCCACATGAATCACCAAGGGAAGAGTCACCTGTCTTATGCTGGGAGGTTCTCCTTCCGGTGAGAACTAAGGGACTAGTGACTTCTCTTAGTTCGCAGTGCTAGCAATAAGATAAGAACTTGAACTATGCTCTTAATAGTGGATTCACTAATTTACTAATCTATTCAATCATTCAAAAGCATGGAGTATGTAAAATAGCTACACGTATCTAATTTAATCTTTACAACAATTCTATGAAGTATCTTTGATCCTGTTTTACAGATAAGGGAATTTAGAGATGTCAGACAACCAGCCTAACACCTTCGAATGAGTAAGGAATAGAAATGGGATTCAAACCAGGTCTGTCTGATATTAAACAATTCTCATTTCTCTATTTTCCTCTAGTTCCCTTATTGCCAAGACAGGGATAGGTAGAATGGAAGATGCAAAAGGTACAGAAACCATTGTTTGTACTCAAGGGGGTTCACCCAATATTACGATTGTCTATTGCTATGTAACAAATTATTCTGAAACATAGAGGCATAAAACATTCGTATCATTAAGCTTACATATTATGTGGGACAACAATTTGGACAGGACACAGTTGGGACAGGTGATACCTGCTCCATGATTTCTGGGATCTCAAAGCTGGAAGACTCAAAGCCTGAGGTGGGTAAATGGCTAGGGATAAGAATCCTTTTGGAATCCGTTACATGTTTGATGATTGATGCTGGGAGCTCAGCTGGAAATCTCAGCTGTGATACCTACATACTGCCTTTCCATGCGACGTGGGGTTCCTTGAAGCATCGTGGCTGAGTTCCATGAGTGAGCATTGCAAGAGAACCAGGAAGAAGCTGAATCACCATTTTATGACCAAACCTAGGAAGCCAATCAGTTTCACTTCTGCTTGGGTCACAAGCCTGCCGAAATTCAAGAGGAGGGAACATATAGACAAATCTGTCAGTGGATGGAGGGTCAGAGTTGCACTGAAGAGCATGAGGGATGGGAACTATTGTTATGGTCATCTTCAGTAACAGAAATCTGCCATACCCTCTACCTGAGTAAAATCATGTAAAGAAGCTACTATAGCAGAGAGCATAGGCAAGTGACCAAATGCTACAGATATCTCCATAGACTTAGTGATGCAAGGCCCTAGGTAAAACTCTGGAATGGAATCTTAAATAGCACTCTAAACTGCTATGCTGGTTATCTGGTAGCTATTTTTCATGTGATCCTTTTCTTTCAATCAGGGACTTTTGCTTTATTCTTTATACTCTTGTGCACAGAGCAAAGTATCTCAAGTAATGTCTTCCTAGGCAGATAAGTTATCCATATTTCTTTATAGTAAATAGAAAAATGATATGAGGAAAGACACACAAGATAAGGTTGCAAAGGAAAAGCTCACGGGAATGTCAATGTCAGTGCCATGTGAGAGAACACACAGTATTAAAAACCAGAAGAAATGGATTCTGCTGAGAACTTGTATCATGGTACCTTTTTATTAATTTTTTACACAGCTCACAATTAGATTAAGATGTGAAACACAGAGATATTTCTGTCGTATGACTCTAGTTGCAGCTAATGCATTTTCTTTTTTTAAAAAATAAATTTATTTGTTTTTGACTGTGTTGGGTCTTCGTTGCTGTGCGTGGGCTTTCTCTAGTTGCAGCGAGTGGGGGCTACTCTTCATTGCGGTGCGTGGGCTTCTCATTGAGGTGGCTTCTCTTGTTGTGGAGCACAGGCTCTAGGCACACAGGCTTCAGTAGTTGTGGCACTCGGGCTCAGTAGTTGTGGCTCACGGGCTCTAGAGCGCAGGCTCAGTAGTTGTGGCACGTGGGCTTAGCTGCTCCGCGGCACGTGGGATCTTCCCGGACCAGGGCTTGAACCCGTGTCCCCTGCATTGGCAGGTGGATTCTTAACCACTGCGCCACCAGGTAAGTCTCTAATGCATTTTCTCCTCTTTTGGGGGTGATTAAAATAGAGAAATCTCTTTTCAACCTGGCACACTTCCAAAGTCATCCAGGCTGTTTTTTTTTTTTTTTTCACTCTGCCAACTGGAACAAGAGTGACAAAATATAAAACATCTACAGGGACCCAAGAGGTGATGGTAGTAAGTAAAGTGGCTAGTGAGAAGCAGGAACATTCTTTAGACAAGGAAAAGAAGGAATAAATGTGACTATGATACATGTATGTGTTTGTGTGAGAGAGAGGGGGGATAATCACCTGGGAGTAGTGAGAGTTCTGCCAAAATGGAGTGAACATTCTCATTCTAAAGAGTACATTCATCATTCAGCTGCCTTGTGGGAAAATGACCTTAGTGTTTCCTGGTGTATTAAAAATTTTAAAGAAACTGGACATACAGATTTTAAGTAAAAATTATACTAATTTTTAAATATTGATGACAAATTCATTTTCTATAAAATACTCTAGTAGGGGAAAGTGTTCTTTCCTATTCTGTTGTCTCAGAGTATAGTACTTTGAACAAGGGTCTATTTCCTTTACTTTCTCCTGTTTTAGAAAGAATCACTCCATTGTGTTTGGAAGCCATGATGTATGAATCAGTATCTTAATCATGAAATGTCTTAAGGGTGGGACTGAGTGTACATTGTTCAATCTTGTATCACTGCCAACCAACATAAAGGCTGGCACCAACATGTTCCTAATAAAGAATGAAAAAAATATTAGAATGTGTTTCAAAGTTAGATGACTTGTACAACTTAATATAATTCCTAAAGACCAAAGAATTGACTGGAAGTAGCCAGGGATAGCAAATTATATGAGTAAATCTTTATTTCTTCATAGTCCCTGATGGAAACATAACATACAGCCAATTGGTCCAGCTGGGTTGAAGAAAATTTGCTTTTCTAATTTTTAATTTCTGAAAAATAATGTATAAACACATACTCATTGCAAAAAGATTCAAACAAAGAGACACACATGCTGATACATCAAAGTCTCTCTTCTACCTCCCTACTCCAAACCCCTCTTTCAAGGACAACCATTGCATATATTTATATGTGTCCCTTTCCACTTCTTTTTCTCTGTGCTTACATGCATGCATGTCTGTATCACATTTATAAATTATCCAAATGAATCATTCTAATATTGTTCTGAAATCAGCTTTTATCTTTTCAAAGAACTAGCTTTTAGTTTCTTTGATCTTTTCTATTGTTTTTTAGTCTCTATTTCATTTATTCCTGCTCTAATCTCTATGATTTCTTTCCTTCTACTAACTTTGGTTTTTTTTTGTTTTGTTCTTCTTTCTCTGGTTGCTTTAGGTGTAATGTTAGATTGTTTATTTGAGATTTTTGTTTCCTGAGGTAAGCTTGTATTGCTATAAACTTCCCTCTTAGAACTGCTTTTGCTGCATCCCATAGGTTTTGGATCATTGTCTTTTCATTTTCATTTGTCTCTGGGTATTTTTTTTATTTTCTCTTTGATTTCTTCAATGACCCATTGGTTGTTTAGCCTCCATGTGTTTGTGTTTTTTGCATTTTTTTTCTTGTAGTTGATTTCTAATCTCATAGCACTGTGGTTGGAAAAGATGCTTGATACGATTTCAATTTTCTTAAATTTACCGAGTCTTGCTTTGTGACCCAGCATTTGATATATCCTGGAAAATGTTCCATGCGAAAGTCAGCTTTTAAAAATTTTTAAAGTTTCCAGTTTTTAAAAAATTTATGTTATTGACATACAGTTGATTTACAATGTTGTGTTAATTTCTACTGTACAGAGAAGTGATTCATTTATACACATATATACATTCTTTTTCATATTCTTTTCCATTATGGTTCATCACAGGATACTGAATATAGTTCTCTGTCCTATACAGTAGGAGCTTATTGTTTATCCATTTTATAATAGTTTGCATCTGCTAATCCCACTTTTAAGTGGAAAATTGTTGAACTGATAGGTGTTAAATTGCTTTCCTTTTCTGTATGTATTCATTCTTTTTTGAGATTGTGTAGTATCTCATATTGCCATATATTTAAAAAATCATTTCCATATTGATAAGCTATTCTGAGTATTACTCTTATAAATAAGAGTAATACTCTAATTATGAGTATTACTCTTATAAACCTGCAATAACAAACGCATGATATTTAGGCACACGTCAACAGGTTTATGTGATACATTTCTAGACAAGTATTGTTGGTTTAAAGGAATAAATCCTGTAAAATATTGAATACACTAAATATTAAATTTCAATTGCCAGTGCTAATGAGCATCCCTTTTAAAAGCTTAACAAAATTAGTATTTCACTGTAAGTAGATGAGAATATCTGTTTCCTCACATTCTTGTCAATGCAGACATTATCAGTGCTTATGATTTTTTCCAATTTAATGGCTGAGAAATGATAATTTATTACCAATTTATGTTTCTCTGAGTGCCAGTGATTTTAGGTGTAGATTCATATATGGTTGATCTTTTCTACTCTCTGTGAGTTGCCTGTTCATATTTGCTTAGTAATCTACATGCTCTTTTATTGATTTTTGTTAGCTTTGTGTATATTGTACATATTAATCCATAATCTTAAATATATTTTAAATGGTTCTTTCTGCCTATACATTTGATTTTAAGTCAGTTTCCTTCTTTGTAGGTTAAGAATGAGAGAATTAGTATCTATCTATCTCTAACATTTACTTACCCAAGCTACTTAACCTCTCTGTGTCTTAATTTTCTCAATTAAAAATGGTAATAATCAAAATACTTGGGCCTTTTGAATGTTGAGCAGATACACGGTGTTAATGCACATAAATCAGGGTGGCACTATACCCAGCACAAATTAGGCAGTCAATAAATATTTACCATTATAATTTCTGTGAAGAACCATACTTAGTATTCCTTAATAACCCTTCGGTTCACATATTTTATTTATCACTTTTGGATTGGTGTTCATCAGTGATCCTGACTTATATTGTGTTCTATACTGAGTTTTATGAATTCTGTTAATCTCATAGAATCAGCTGATCAATGCAACATATTTTATCTATATTTTTGTTCTGTTCAAGAAAGAAGGAGGCAGGGATTGATTTTTGAAGGTGACTCAGTTGGTCCCAGAGGTTCCTGATTCCATTGTCTATTTAAGAAACAATCCACAACTGGATAAGCATATCCATAGCTCCAACCCAACTTTTCCAGTCAATGTGGTGACAAATGATCATGAGTCTGAGAGATAATACCAGGACATTAAAGCTATCATAATTGCCTTTCATTCTTCAGTATAAAATTTTTTTCTTCTGAGTGAGTAGAACATAACTTGTCATATAAAGGCTTTTTATGAGGTCAGAATTCATTGCCAGAGTCCCACAGATTTGATTCTTATCATTTGTCATTTACTCACAGCCATACAAACTGCGTGGGATGAAAAATATAGATGTGCTGCAATATTTGGCCACACAATAAAAAATCTCAGAGATCTAGCCATTAACGTAAGTTTCCCGACGCATCTTATTTTGATGAAAACACTCTGAAAATGAGGTTGATAGATTTCTATGTCAGCTGAATAGAAGGGGGACTCAGAAGAAACACTGACAAAATATTTAAGCCAGACAAAAGTAAAATCATTGAATAGAGCCACCTTTAAAAAAGGAAATATGGAGGTAAATGCTGGTGAACTAATAACTCTTGATTAATGACATTCATGACATTGGTGGAAGAAGGAAGTAGGAGTAAGGGAAGGTGGCTTAAAAGACAGTGGAGGAGACAATATTTGGAAAATACTGATAAAGGGAAGAAAAATGGAAATGAAAAGGATAAAGAAAGATCAGAAAATGAGGACAAATGAGGTAACTCAAAATCTCAAGGCCTTTTCCTTTAATTTTTTTCCGCCAGTCATTCATACAAACAGATAGCAGGTGTTTGTTTTGTTTTATATTTCTCTTTTATTTAATTACACCACTCCTTGAGATCTTCATTCGTTCTGACTAATGCCATTGTTCAAAACATGTTTGGAAGGGAAAGATCTTAAACTGAACTGAGTGGGATAATAATGCTTGCAAATTTATCTTCCAAGTTTATGCCTGACTTTTTATGTCTCAAAACAAAAACTCCATATAGAATCAGCATACCATAATGTTATGCTGTTTAAAAAGAAAAATCACATTCTTCCCTCCTCTTTGCCAGAAGCTTTAGGGTCCCTGACTACTAGGTGCTAGGACATACAATCACACTTTCTGTCATTTCTCTTTATACGCAAGTCCCAGAGTTCACATTGTTTTTATTTGAACGTGGGCAGTAGCATTTACCAGCATGGTTGTCCATTTTCCACTCTTTAAAAGAAAACAAAAAATAAAATTTGAATTAAAACATTTAAGTAGGTTAAAGTAGCATGTTGAGAAGCTGGCTTCTCCTTAAGAATGTTTAGCTGTGATACCTATCAGAGAACTTTGTAGTTTATGTATTTAAAAAAAGGCATAATTACATATACTGGGTAGGTACTCCAAAAAATATGATGGGATTATCTCCCACTGAAATAGTAACTTTCAGTTATCACTCAATAAAATTTAATTAATTTTATTTTAAATTCTTATTAATTTATTGAGAGGAAATAAAAATATATTATTTTTTAACCTTTCAAAATTCAAATCATGTTGAACTAAAAAAAGTTTGGTCAGTATGGGAGCACGTCACTTCAAGTAAGTTATAGTAGATTTTGGAAGGTTCATTCAGCTGATGAAAGGAACTGCAAAACCTGGATACAATACGCAAATTGAAAGGCATCAAGAACTCTAAGAAAAATAAGGACTAGTGGAATAAAATTCCATAGAGGAGAGAACCATTCAGAGATGAACTGAAAATCCCAGCAGTTTTTGCCCTGGTAGCATTTACTAATTTTGAGTAAGGTTTGAGCAGGTTAGAGATTGAGAACTGTGGCTCATTCTAGGCAGCAGAGTCTTCCTAGGGAAAGAGAAAATAACACATCTTTCACCAGTTATATAGAGCTAGAGCGAGAAAGGGTAAGAATGGGGAGGCCTCCTGTACTGTTGTACACTCATAAAATTTCTGATTCCTGAAGCTGGATAGAAGACTAAAGAAGTAGGCGTAAAAATTCTGAAAATTCTGAAAGGCAAAGGTGTATTCTCATGTTAATATGAAAAAAAAAATTCTTCCATGGGGAGTGGGCCAGCTAGCAGGTGAAATCCAGGCTTGGCTCTGGCAGAGAACCTCATGCCTGAGAAAAAGGCAACCAGAGATACCTTTACCAAAATGGTAGCCTAACTTGGATTGAGGTCATCAGCCCCATATTCTCTCTGCCTAACAGAGAGCAGGGTTAAACTTGTCTGGTAGAGTATTACATAATCTGGGGTTTCTGTGGTTCTTTTTATACAATGAACTTGAAAACTAGCAAGACTATATGACTGATAATCAAAAATTTAAGAAACAGAATGTAGAACAAGATTCATGGATATCAGAATTAGCAGAAGAGATTTTAAACTAATTGTAATAAATATGTTCATGAAATGGACAAAAATATGGGAGGAGGAGATGAAAGGATCAAAAATTTCAACCCAAAATTGGAACCTATATAAAACACATTAAATGGACATTTTTGAACTAAAAAAAAATACATATCTGAAATTAAGAACTTCAGTGGACAGGTTTAACAGTAGATTGGATACAGCACGATTAGTGAATATAAAAACAGATAAATGAAAAACACAAAGTTGATGCACAGAGAGAAAAGTTTACTGTTGGCATAAATGGAGTCTCAGAGGGAGAGAAAACAGCAAATAAGGCTGTAAAAACAGTTGAAGAGATATTGGTCGAAAATTTTCCACAGTTGATGAATGACATCGGTCCAGCCTGAAAAAGTTCATTGAACCCCAAGTAGGACCTATCCAAGTCACATTGCAGGACACCTTAATCTGCAGGAAATATTAATAGCAGCAAAATAAGAAAGATATATTATTTTCGAAGAAGCGGCAAGACTGAAGCTTACCTTTAAAATAATGGAAGCCAGAAAATGATGGAATGGCATTTTTTAAATGCTAAAAGAATATAATTAGAATTCTATATCCAGTGGGAAAGATCTTTTATAAATGAAAGTGAAATAAAAATGTTTTTCAGGGAAGAAAAACTGTTAATTTATATTATATAATGACTATTAGAAAGGAGACTGAACAGTGTTGTTGTACCCATCTCAAGAAATTAAAGAAAGACAGTAATTCAAATCTCAGACATATGTAGACAATGTATGAAAATATTAATTAAATCTATAAATACTTACAACACTGATCAATAAGAGAATGAAAAATCAAGTTGCATATATTAGAAGCACAAAGAGAAGCCATCACTATGAGCATTCAGACATCAAATAGTGTTGACATTATGAACAACTTAATGCCAATTAACTTATAAAATTATATGAAATGGGGATTTCTCTGGAAAAAATAATCTAAGTTAACAGGAGAAGTTGAGAATCTTAATAATTTCATATCTATTAAAGAACTTGAATCTGTTGTTAGAAACATTCCCAGACAGAAAACCCCAGCCCCATATGGCCTCAACATGAGTTCTTTGGAATATTCAAGAAAGAAATAATACAAATATTAAACTAACTTATCCAGAGAGTAGAAAAAAAGAGAGAACACTTCCCAAATCTTTCATAAGACCCAGGGAAACCCAACACCAAAACTTCACAAGGACGTTAAAGGAATGGAAAATTACAGACTAATTTCTTTTAGTCACATAAATGCAGTGATCCTAAATCCAATCCTAGAAAATCAGATCCAGCAACATATAAATAGGATAATATATCACGAAATGTGGGTTTATTCCAGGCATGTAAGATTGGTTTAACATTTGGAAAAATACATACATATGTTCACTAAAAGACGTGTCCATGAATATTCATAGGAGCAGCATTCATCAAGCCAACCTGGAAACTACCCAAAGGTCTATCAACAGTTGAGTGAATAAATAAATACTGGGATATTCACATAATGCAATACTACAGCAATGAGAATGAACAAAATATAGCCACTCACAAATATAGTATTGAAGGAAACAAGCCAGAAAGAGAAAAGTACCTATTTAAGCTGCAATTTGCATAGAGTACAAAAATAGGCAAAGTAATCCATGATGTTAAAAGTCTGGATAATGGCTCCCCCGGGGTGGAAGAAAGATCACAATTAGGAGCAGGCATGAGGGGACTTCTGTGTGTTGGTGCATTGTGTGTTACATTTGTAAAAATGTATGAAGCTTTTACACTTAATGCTATGTTCACTTTAATGTCTGTATAGTTAGTTCAGTACTAGATGATAGAATAAATGGGTTCTAATTGGGAAAGATTCTCACTTCAGCGCTGTATGTCTAAAAACAAGGAATATTTAGTCCCTTCTACCAGCCCACCCCTCCACCCACCATGTTTGTTATTCTAGTGACAATACTCAAGAAGAATGAGGTGTAGGATGAGATTGTGGTACTTGAAGTATTGGGACTCTGTTTATGATTCATTTATTTGATCAAGGACTGCCCTTGCATTTCACAAATGATTATAGGTTTACATTTTCAGCAGGTAGCATTACTCACTACAGGATGAGATAGAAGATACCATTGATCAAAAGTAAGAAAATAAAAGATATGGCTAGGGAAAAAAATATCCCCTCTAACAAGTCTATTAGAGAAGTAGTTTAACTTTGAACAGCATCATTTACAGAATCAATCTTATAATTTTCTCTTTTGGCAGATTTTCAAAGTTTTCAAAATATAGCTAGTTCTGTAATTTAAGTCCCACAGCTGTGGTGCTGAGTTAGTTTTCTAATTTCTTAGGAAGAGAGTCAATCTGCATAATCAGTTTCTGAAACAATGGTGGATATTTCCCCTGTGAAATATCTGCTTAAAGGCAAGTATTCTTTGATCTGTGACTTATAAGGGAGAAAGATAATGAAGCTAAATACAGTCCATTCAAATCAATGCATATTTAAGAGCCTATATAGTGTGCTGAGTCCAAGCACTAGAAATGTGGTAGTATTTTATTAACATATTAACATTGGCTACTAATTGTAAATAAATCAGTTAAAGCACAGAATAATAATTGAAACCAATTGTGTAAGTACAGAATATGTAGACAGAGAAGCAAGAATTTAAGCTCATAAGTATAGCAGCCAATCAGGAAATGCATTCATATACATTCCTCAGAAAGGAAAAATTAAATTAGCCAACCTAAAAGACATACCATTTTGCAAAGTATTGTGTTTTCATGGAAATGTGAAAAGGATGGTATTGACCAATAAAGCTGGCAGTTAGTAGTACATTGGCAGAACACCTTGACTTTAATGTGTCAACTGTAAGCAACAGTTCCTCAAGCAAGGACAGAGCCACGATTAGATCTACCTTTCAGTGCGATGATTCAAGCGATAGATCTGAGTTGGTGAGGAGGTGATCAGGAGCTGTGGCAGTGGATAAATAGAGAAGAGCCAAAATACAATGCACAGTAGGGTAACACACTGAGGAAAATCAGGATTCCAAGTTCTCAGTCATATTGTTTTTTGTGTGTTTGTTTGTTGTTTCCATTTGCGTTACTGGTTGACAAATTATGGAGTGCTGGTTTCAGATTTGGGAGTAAAAATATACTGGAAATCCTTCCAGTATAGCTGTAATATTCTTTATTAAAGAACATTTCCAATCATCAGTGTTTCTGATGTGCTGTGTAAACGTTCACATGAGACTCCTGTACACAGTTGTAGACAATATGGGAGTGCATTGCTAAGTATCCGAAGATATTGACCCCTTGCTTTTTATCCCATAATCATGGAAACCATGCACATGCCTCGGAAGGAGTGAAACATTACTCTTGTGGCTTATCACTCTTCCCCACTGGACAGATAAAGTTATCTTTCAAAATAATATGTTAAGTCAATGCTTTGGCCCTCCTTACTACCAATTCTAATGCAGTGTTATAACACCATTTAATGCAAATCATAGAAACTTTCTGCATTCTAAGAAGTTTGGGATTAGCAGATGTAAACTATTACATATAGGATGGATAAACAACAAGTTCCTACTCTATAGCACAGGGAACTGTATTCAATATCTTGTGATAAACCACAATGGAAAAGAATATTTTAAAAAGTCTATATGTGTAAAATAAATAAATACATACATACATACAAGTTGGACTTCTATCTTAGACTGTGAGCTTAGTCTCCCAGGAATCTAGTGTGAGGCTGGTCTCATAGCAGAGGGCCATACTTATTGAACTGAACTGACTAGCAGAACCTGTATCTTTTACCATGTCAGAAATTTTTTGGTGTACTAACTAGATAGGACTCTATACCTTCTACAAACTGGCCAAGAGCTAGTACTATTCTAACGTTTATGTCATCTTGCTCTCCTTGAACTTAAGTTATTAAGGCCTGGTCATTGATTTACTAAACTTCATAGGGAGTGGTTTTATTACGATGAAGTACAATATCATACAGGGATATGAAAATCAGAATTTCATACTTGAGTCTGTTCAAGTCTTGGGTTAAGTTACTGGCTTTTTGGACCCTTAGGTTTGCCATTTAGAAATGTCATTCTCCCCTTTGAGCTACTTTTTAGATAGGGATTTCTGTGAAGGGTAATGTGGTTGCTGGTAAGATCCTTTACAGAAAAGATCTGACATGTGAAGCCCTATTGTTTTCTGAAATCAAAGAGTCAAGTGTAAGGTTCTAGTTCAAGAAATTATCAGCAAAGTAATACTCAGAAAGATTTCAAAGAGCAAATGTCTAAGGATGATGTGTATGAGGCAAACTTTTCCCCCACTTTTCGCACTTACTCTCCTGTAGGCAGCAGTAAAACACCAGCTCTACCAAGAAAAAACCTCCCTTAAAAACTGTCACATTTGCAAAATGAGAGTTTCATCTAGATCATTAAGAAAGCCATCAGAGAATTGGGTTTTGGTAATGATAAACATTAAACACTGAAGACTAATTTCTTTGGTCTATTTTGCATTTGTTTCTCAAAATCACAGAAAAACTGCCTTATTTTTCTAATTCTGTTGAAGTCTTCTCTACAAAAATATTCTCCTTTCAAATCACTCTTGAGATACTAGTTTAATTGCATCAAATAATTGAATGATTTTGCATACACAAATAGCATTTTATTACTTGGCTGTGATGGGGCTTCTATCCTTTGTTGAAAAAAAATATCCATTATAATCTAACTGAAACAGAAATTAGATAAATGAGTGTTAGTTCCAAACTTTAAAATCAAGGCACTATTATTACTTTCTAGATCAAATATTGGTAGGCCTACTAAACATTCATTACTCTTCAGGCATCTAATCTATCTAGAAATTCATTGCACTGTTTCCCTTTCCTCCTTGTTCCACCCCTATATCCGTTGTTATATTTGCTCTTGCTGACAGTGGAGTTTTGGTCAGCTGCCTACTCCTTATGCTGCTCTGCAGGAGTGGCTGTTGAGTTTCCCTTTTAAAATGCAAGGAAACTGAAAGTGCAAGAAAAGAGAAAGGAGTAGAATTCACCATAGCCAATAACACGCTATGTAGTTGGGTTGTATTCTAGAATTGCTACCTGACCTCATATTCCCTTGAGCTGAAACTTGCCAGAGGAGGTAAGCCACTGGCTATATTATTGATTTTGTTCACCATGTGAATTTTTGCCTTCTTATCCCAAATGTCCAATATAATATATCATCTATGGTGCCTAATACAGATAAACGCACCATGGGCAAAAGCTGAAAAATATCATCAGTGGTGACACAGTGGTGATGATGGTGATGATGATGATGATGAAGAAGAGCTTATGTCACAGGAAGAGTCCCTAGCAAAAAAATTACTACATTTACCAAGTGCTTCTAGAAAATGCACACGCGCCAAAAGATTTCACACATTAAAGAAGAATGAGTCTGGGGTAGAGACAGTGGTATAAATTGCAATGCAATTTGTGTCATGTGATAAATGTGTAAATATGAATTTTACAGTACATAATTTGGCTTTCGGCTGCTGTTATTGAAGATTTAAGTGTCCTCGGGGTACCTGCAAATTGCAAGCCTTCAGAAATGGAATGTGGTGGGTCCTTTCTGCTTAGATATCCTGTCGGGATAACTTTCACCTGCCATCAACAAAATGGGCCTACAGATGAAAAGATGGTAGCATCTGGAAGTCAGTTGATAGTGTGTTTTTGGACGTTGGATGAGTTTCTTATTTTGAGGAGCCACTGCCAATCTCTCTTCCCACCACCAAGCTGTCAGGAGCATTTTGTAATTGTGTTAAACTAGTACATTTATGGATATGTCTGCCTGGGTGTTTAGATGATGAGATCACAGGTCTCTGTGTAACTTGAGTAAGATGACTGGAAAACAGTCTGACCTTGCTAAGTGTTAAATAACAGAAGTGGTTAGGGAATTTTTGAAAATAAAAATAAAAAGGGAAAAGAGGAAGGAAGGGAGGAAGGAAGGAAGACATTGCATGACTTTACATCAGACTTCCTTGGCTAAAATAAATCCAGATTAGCATTTTAAAGCAGCATTACTGGATAAAAATAAATGCAAAGCATTTATGCAATTAAAACTTTCCTGGTAGTTGCATTAAAAAAGTAAAACAAAATGGGTAGGATTTTTAATAATATACTTTAGTTAATTCAAAGTGTCATTATTTCAACATGTAATCAGTAAAAAGCTATTTATGAGGCATTTTACATTTTTTGGTACCGTGCCTATGATCTGGTATGTATTTTACATTTGCAGCACATCTCAACTCAGGTTAATCACATTTCAAGTGTTTTATTGCCACATGTGGCCAGCATCTGCTATATTGGACACTGCAGCTCCAGAACTGCAGAACTCCAGAACTCCTTATAAGATCCGGCTAAAGGTAGTCTCTAGCTGAGACCACATCACTGCTTAGCTTCTACCTGTCTTGTCCTGCTTTTCTTACCCATTTCTCCCCCAAATACGTCACTTGTACAAAAATCTCAGGCTCTGCTTCTAGGGAAATTGATGTAAACCAATGCTTAATAAAAGTTAGTACTTTTTACTTAACAAAGAATCAAGTAGACTTCTTGTTACCACCTCATCTTTGCCATACCTCCTGTCTCCTTTTTCTTCAATTTCTACTCACTTCTTTCCATACTCCACTTGGATTGGAGAATATATATTCAGTAGGAATTTCCACAGTCAGTGGCAGTTACCTCTTAGTATCCATTAAAAAGGAGATTCTTAATCACTTGGTAAAGTAACAATCAAAACTCCTGACTTGGACTTTGACTTCGAATTTGGAACGAACCCGTGTGCAAGGTGTTTGCCACAGTTCTGTCTCTGGAGTGGGCTTTTCCTGTTCTCAGTTTCCTAAAATCAGATCCCAGGGTCAGTCATATTGCTCAGTATGAGTGATAAATGCACTTAGGGAAAATGTCAAAACAAAAACCCTTTTCAAGAGACAAGTGTCAAAAAAGAGAAAGAGATTTTGACAATGCCTTGTGAGATATATTTGAATATATCCTTTAGTTGATTCCTTTTTATTATTGTTCACTCAAACTCCATTAAGAGGAACAACAAGCATTTGGTTCCTCTCATCATTTGGGAGCAAGATAAAAGATCTTTACAACCATTCTCCTTTTTATGCAGTCCAAACATAGTGATGGATGGATGGCTAACTGTTCCCAAGATGGCAGAAAATTGGCTAACAAGGAGAAATGTTAGGCACCCTTAGACAGCAACTGACTCTGGGATAACATTGAAGCTGTCTGTCTGTTAAGTAGCTGTGCAATTTTATTTTGTTGTACTTTTTTTTTTTTTGCTTGTTTTTTGTTTGTTTGCTTTTTAGGCCTGAGCAGAGATAAACTAGCAAGTTGCAAACTTGCTAACTGGGAAGTTGGTGAGGACATTTACAGCATTTTAAAATCAGTTCAGTTAAAAAGAAGCTGAAAGTAGAAAGAAAGGAAACTCTCTCAATAGTCTGTGAATTAAACTCCAAATAGTCCTGCAATTTGCTCTAATCCATTCTAATTCATAGTAATCTCAAGTGCACTTTTTCTAAGGAATTGTTCAGACTTGTTCACAGTGGGAGAAAGGAAGGTTGATGAATGCACATTTTCGTAGTCTGTCTTCTCTTGCACTTTTTTAGTGAATCATGAGCACATCAGGTTGTGATGGTTATATTTTTTGCACGATTTGCCTGAATAAATAAAGGTATTTTATACATCAAATTATCATTATGTCTAATGTCTCCTGTTTAATGTGTCCAGGAAGACAGTTTTTTATTTGAGCAATATGCATTATAACAAAGTAATATCTTTTAATCGAAAATAATTGATGAAAATAGAGGGTAAAGAAGATAATACAAAATGGGAAAAAAATGAAAAAAAGTAAACTAAATTAAAGCAAACAGAATTGTTAAGTGGGAGGTAGAATATCATTATGAATGAGTATCTTAATTTGTTCAGGCTGCTATAACAGAATGCCACCCAGGCTTATAAACAACAGAAATGTATTTCTCACAGTTCTAGAGGCTGGAAGTCCAAGATCAAGGCACCAGTGTCTGGTGAGGGTCCACTTCCTGGTTCATAGAAGACCAGTGATCTTTTTCCTGTGTCCTCACATAGTGGAAGGGGCAAGAGAGCTCTCTGGAGTTTCTTGTATAAGGGCACTAATCCCATTCATGAGGTTCCACTCTTATGATCTAATCACTTCCCAAAGGCCCCGCATCCTAATATCATCACACAGGGGATTAGGTTTTAACATATGAAGTTGGGGGTGGGGACCCAAACATTCAGTGTATAGCAGTAAGTCTCAAACTTGGAGTAAGAAGATTGGCGTTATTGTCATAACGTGTTGCCTTGAGTGAAACACTGGGTCTCTTGGAGCCACAATTTTCATCCGTAAATGGGGTGATTGGACTAAATGCTCATTAAGGTCCCTTCCTCATCGGTACTGCGGTACCATGGTGCCAAGTCAGCTTGTATAAAGATGCTTGATATTGTACTGCTTGCTTTGCCCTAATTGGAGGCATATTCTTGGTTCAGTAGGTACGGTGGAAAGAGTTTTGAGGACAGATAAGTCAAAGTTTAAATCCCACACCTACCACTTAACTGTATGACCTTGAGCAAATTACTGGCTCATCTGAAAAACAGAGATAATAATACCTGCTTCCCAGAGTTTTGCTGATGCCCTTGAACAATGTCTAGAACAAAATAGGCTTGAGAAAAATCTTTTTTTTTTTTCTTTTCGGTTACTGAGAGGCCATTTTTCTGACACATCTCCCCAGTTTACGAGAAAAATAGTTCTCCACAGGAAACTGGCTTTTTTCTTAGCCTGTGCAAAGCAGTATGGGTAGAAGAGGGGAAACTGGGCATTAGTCCATGCCTGAGAAACAACTTCTGATGCCCCAGTGGAAGCCATGCTTTATAAAAGAGCTCCCCAGAAGGCCAAGGGACCCCAAGGGGACCCAATGGCTATTTAGGTAAATAAGCAGAGAGGTACAAAGAAATGTTTCTTAAGAGTCAACCTATAGCAAAAGACATCCAGAGAAATAATGCACTGCAGGGGAGGAGTAGGAAAGAGAAGGGGAAAAAACTGATGCATGGATCTGTCTGACTCTTCAGCAGAAATCTTGGCAGCTTTTTCTTGTGGGATCAGGGCACAAGTGACTTGCAGCAAGGTTGGCGTTTTGATCCATTGGCAGAGGAAAAGATTTGGGACTTTTCCACAGCAGAATTGCAAAAAGAATATTGCTTTTTATTTCTCATCATGTAAAATAAAGCCACTGGCATCATAATCCATCTTGTCTTGCAGATTTTTAGTGGATTGTGAGCACATCAGGTTGTGATGGTTATATTTTTTGCATGATTTGTCTGAATAAATGAAGATATTTTATACGTCAAATTATTATGTCTAATATCTACTGTTTAATGTGTCCAGGAAGATAGTTTTTTATTTGAGCAATTTGCATATGCATATTGTCTCATGATTTTAATACAATACTGTTTGGGAAGGCTGATTCCTGAACACATGATGGGAATACAATTACCCTGATGAGGTCTGGTTTAAATGATCAGAAAACTTTCTAAATGTGTTTACATTCTGGTTTGTATAAATTAATCATTAAAACAAGAGTTAAGGATTTAGCAGAAAAGTTGTATGGCTTCTTAACTAGGTTTTCTTGTTTTCCTTTTACACGTGTAATAGCAGAATATTCTCTGTGAACTGTGTGTTATGTCTAGACTACTAATGCACTGTCAGAGAAGGGAAAGTAAAGCAAGAGAAACCTGATATTTAGGAGAATTACTTCAAGGCAGAAAGAGGATGAACATTTTATTTGTTTTAAAGAAAATCAGATTCTTACTAAACATATCAGTATTGATTATAATTTCATTATTTTAGTAAAATTTATTTAGCATGAAGCCCTCCATTTTAAATGAGTCTCAGCGTAGATGCTTCATGTGTATTACAGACCCCTTGAGGAGTTATAATCAGTGAGAACTGAAGGCACGCAGATTGTTCATCATCCTATAGAACCATTCTTTCATATAAGTATTCATTCATTCAAGAGAACATTTACTGACCACATGCTATGGACCAGGCATAGAGCCAGAAGCCAGGAGTGTAGGAATAGTGATGACACAGCCTGTGCCCTCCAGCACCCCCCAGCGTAACAGGACAGGTAGCAGTTACATGAGCAGTTACCATTGACTTTTGTGTGGCTCAAAGCTGAAGAGCATGCCCCCTGCAAAAAGCCACCATGCTCTACTGATCATAATTAAGACACCTTGCTCCTCTTACCAAATGCATACAGATACTTGGGGTTTAAAACCTTCTTATCTTCATAAAGACATGAGTGTGACACGAGAGATTTGTCTTATACAACCTGTGTCCTAATCAGTGCTGCTCCTGTTCTGTAAAAATACTAAATAAACTCAAAGGAAGTGAGGAAGGAGAGAGACGGGGAGAGGAGGAGGGAGAATCCTTCTCCTGTTGTATAGTTGGAATGTACAGAGTTTGGAGTCAGAAACATTTAGGATTTAATTCCCTGTCATCAACTTCTGGTTGTGTGACTTGGAAGAAAAAGCATTTAAGTTTTCAGAGGCTTTTTTCCTTTTTCCTACTATGAGGAGGGAGATACCTATGCCATAGTGTTGCTGTAAGGATTGGAAAAGGTACCATGTGCATAAATACTGGAGGGCATGGAATACTGAGATACAATAGAGGCAGGAGTTCTGCGTAAAAAAGGCACTGTCCAGCATATGCATCAGCCTTTAACTGCGTGGGTCATAAAACTGAGTCAGAATCCCAATCTCCCTCCCCTTAAAAAGCCTTCTTGGACCTCTCCATCCATCCAAATCCTATTGAAATTTCAAAACTGAGCTTTGGCTTCATTCTGTCATGGAAGATGTCCTTTCACACCCTAGCCCTCCTTGAGCTCCTCTTCTCTGAGCGACACCAAATCAGCAGTGTGTCATCTGTGAGAAGAACAAATCCATGCCCAGGGAGTTAAGATGACAAACTTAACAGAAGAAACAGGAAGTAGACTCAGAAAGACAAATACTGTATCATATCACTTATATCTATGCCTTTGCACACACTTATTTTTCTAACAGGAATGTCTACTCTTCCTTTGGGTTCTGTGTTATGTGTAGTAAAAGATATATGTGTTTGGGGCGGGGGGGGGGGGGGTGGGGAATCTCTACTACATTTCTTCTTATCTTACCTTTGTCATCGTGTTCCCCTTGCCTGCAGTGCTCTTCCCTTTTTATCTACTTGATAAACTTACTCCATTTAAAAAATCTAATTGTTACCTACCAATTAACCTATTTGTCCTCAATCACTCCCTTCTTTAAAGTTCTATGGTAGGGCACATTACTATTATACTGTTTAAAATAATTTTAGGTGAAACAATTATGTCACTGTCTATTGTTACTCATATCAACGTGTTTGCGAATAAAGAAATGTCAGTTTTCGATTGTGGGGTTTAGGATCATGCTATCTGGGAATCTGTGAAGACAGTGGAAATAGCTCTGCTGAATTAATTGATAGTAACAAATTTATCCAAGCTAAGTTAACGAAAAACAAAAACAAAGGCAAATTGACTGTTGGTATTGTAACTAAAAGGCGATAACATTTCTAGAGAAATATGAAACACATATGCCATTAATAAGAAATACTGTATAAAAATATTCAATGAGAAATACCCCAAACAATGCTATCTCTGTTCAATTGATATGGAAACATGCTGGAAAAATCACTGGACCCCCAGCATCAGTTTTGACATTAGTTGATGAGGTAGTTGGTTTACTGGAAACCAGAAAATTGTGTGATTCTCACCTCACCCCTTAGATTTACAGGACCCGTGACCTTGGGAAAGTAACTTAACTATTGTAAAGTTTTCCCAATGGTAAAATTACCTGGCTGACACACAGTCACATGAGATAATGCATGTGAAATGTATTTTGTAAACAATATAATAGAGATATTTGCCATTGTGATGATGATTGTGATTGTTATTATTATATCCTGGTCGATCTAGTCAAGTAAACGCTTTCTGAAAACCTGTCCTTTATCTGTCCTATGTTATGTACAAAGACTATGATCTCTTCCAACTTGTACAACTTAGTAGACATGTGAACAGAAGTTTACATTTTAGGAATGTGTTCAGATACTCATGATTAAAAAATAAGTGTTTAGTGTCTAGCAACTTGAAGGACAAATTAATGTGACATAGAAGGTTAGTACAGAAGAGGACACTTCAAGATGGCAGAGGAGTAAGAAGTGCAGATCACCCTCCTCCCCACAAATACATCAGAAATACATCTACATGTGGAACAGCTCCTACAGAACACCTAAAAACACCTACTGAACACTGGCAGAAGACCTCAGACTTCCCAAAAGGCAAGAAACTTCCCATGTACCTGGGTAGGGCAAAAGAAAAAAGAAAAAACAGAGACAAAAGAATAGGGACAGGACCTTCACCACCGGGAGGGAGCTGTGAAGGAGGAAAAGTTTCCACACACTAGGAAGCCCCTTCGGTGGCAGAGACAAGGGGGTAGCAGGGGGAAGCTTCAGAGCCATGGAGGAGAGTGCAGCAGTATGGGTGGAGAGAGCAAAGCGGGAGAGATTCCCGCACAGAGGATCAGTGCCGACCAGCACTCACCAGCCCAAGAGGCTTGTCTGCTCACCCACCAGCTGGGATGGGTGGAGGCTGGGAGCTCAGGCTCCAGCTTCGAAGTGAGACCCCAGGGAGAGGACTGGGATTGGCTGCATGGAGACAGCCTGAAGGGGGCTAGGGCGCCACAGCTAGCTGGGAGGGAGTCCGGGAAAAACTCTGAAACTGCCAAAGAGGCAAGAGACCATTGTTACGGGGTGCACAAGGAGAGGGGATTCAGCACCGCCTAAACGAGCTCCAGAGATGGGCGCGAGCTGCGGCTATCAGTGCGGACACCAGAGACAGGCATGAAACGCTAAGGCTGCTGCTGCAGCCACCAAGAAGCATGTGTGCAAGCACAGGTCACTATCGACACCTCCCCTCCCGGGAGCCTGTGCAGCCTGCCACTGCCAGGTTCCCGTGATCTAGGGACAGCTTCTCCAGGAGAACACACGGCACCTCAGGCTGTTACAACATCATGCTGACCTCTGCCACCACGGGCTTGCCCCGCATACCATACCCCTCCCTCCCCCTGGTCTGAGTGAGCCAGAGCCCCCTAATCAGCGGCTCCTTTAACCCCATCCTGTCTGAGCGAAGAACAGATGCCCTCAGGCGACCTACATGCAGAGGCAGGTCCAAATCCAAAGCTGAACCCCAGGAGTTTTGCGAACAAAGATGAGAAAGGGAAATTTCCCCCAGCAACCTCAAGAGCAGCGGACTAAATCTCCACAAGCAATTTGATAATACCTTGCATCTGGAACACCTGAATAGACAACAAATCATCCCAAAACTGAGGCAGTGGTCTTTGGGAACAACTATAGACTTAGGGTTTGCTGTATGTGACTGACTAGTTTCTGATTTTTATGTTTATCTTAGTATAGTTTTTTTTTTTTTTTTTTTTTTTAAGCTTTCAACACCATGTTTATTTGTGGGTCAAGAAATCCAGATGAATTTGTCAATTCCTTGTGATACTTTATGAAAACTATCATTTGGTGCCATGGAAGACATAATTCATGTAGTGTCTTATTTCTGCACCATGATATGTTCTGCATAATTTGATTTTCCAGATGGGTGAAGGTCACTACCTTGTTATGAAACCCTAAAATAATTAGCATTTTCTAAAAAGATGATTTTCTCAACTATATTAGTCTTCCTCCTGCCGCCTTTTTTTTTTTTTTTAAACATCTTTATTGAAGTATAATTGCCTTACAATGGTGTGTTAGCTTCTGCTTTATAACAAAGTGAATCAGTTATACATATACAATATGTTCCCATTTCTCTTCCCTCTTGCATCTCCCTCCCTCCCACCCTCCCCATCCCACCCCTCTAGGTGGTCACAAAGCACCGAGCTGATCTCCCTGTGCTATGCGGCTGCTTCCCGCTAGTTATCTATTTTACATTTGGTAGTGTATATATGTCCATGACGCTCTCTTACCCTGTCACATCTCACCCCACCCCCTCCCCATATCCTCAAGTCCATTCTCTAGTAGGTCTGTGTCTTTATTCCCGTCTTGCCACTAGGTTCTTCATGGCCTTTTTTTTTTTTTTTTCCCTTAGATTCCGTATATATGTGTTAGCATACTGTATTTGTTTTTCTCTTTCTGACTTACTTCACTCTGTATGACAGACTCTAACTCCATCCACCTCATTACAAATACCTCCATTTCATTTCTTTTTATGGCTGAGTAATATTCCATTGTATATATGTGCCACATCTTCTTTATCCATTCATCTGTCGATGGACATTTAGGTTGCTTCCATGTCCTGGCTATTGTAAATAGAGCTGCAATGAACATTTTGGTACATGACTCTTTTTGACCTATGGTTTTCTCAGGGTATATGCCCAGTATTGGGATTGCTGGGTCGTATGGTAGTTCTATTTGTAGGTTTTTAAGGAACCTCCATACTGTTCTCCATAGTGGCTGTATCAATTTACATTCCCACCAACAGTGCAAGAGTGTTCCCTTTCCTCCACACCCTCTCCAGCATTTATTGTTTCTAGATTTTTTGATGATGGCCATTCTGACCGGTGTGAGATGATATCTCATTGTAGTTTCGATTTGCATTTCTCTAATGATTAATGATGTTGAGCATTCTTTCATGTGTCTGTAGGCCATCTGTATATCTTCTTTGGAGAAATGTCTATTTAGGTCTTCTGCCCATTTTTGGATTGGGTTGTTGGTTTTTTTGTTATTGAGCTGCATGAGCTGCTTGTAAATCTTGGAGATTAATCCTTTGCCAGTTGCTTCATTTGCAAATATTTTCTCCCATTCTGATGGTTGTCTTTTGGTCTTGTTTATGGTTTCCTTTGCTGTGCAAAAGCTTTTAAGTTTCATTAGGTCCCATTTGTTTATTTGTGTTTTTATTTCCATTTCTCTAGGGGCTGGGTCAAAAAGGATCTTGCTGTGATGTATGTCATAGAGTGTTCTGCCTATGTTTTCCTCTAAGAGTTTGATAATGTCTGCCCTTACACTTAGGTCTTTAATCCATTTTGAGTTTATTTTTGTGCATGGTGTCAGGGAGTGTTCTAATTTCATACTTTTACATGTACCTGTCCAATTTTCCCAGCACCACTTATTGAAGAGGCTGTCTTTTCTCCACTGTATATGCTTGCCTCCTTTATCAAAGATAAGGTGACCATATGTGTGTGGGTTTATCTCTGGGCTTTCTATCCTGTTCCATTGATCTATGTTTCTGTTTTTGTGCCAGTACCAAACTGTCTTGATTACTGAAGCTTTGTAATACAGTCTGAAGTCAGGGAGCCTGATTCCCCCAGCTCCATTTTTCGTTCTCAAGATTGCTTTGGCTATTCGGGGTCTTTTGTGTTTCCATACAAATTGTGAAATTTTTTGTTCTAGTTCTGTGAAAAATGCCAGTGGTAGTTTGATAGGGATTGCATTGAATCTGTAGATGGCTTTGGGTAGTAGAGTCATTTTCACAATGTTGATTCTTCCAATCCAGGAACATGGTATATCTCTCCATCTATTTGTATCATCTTTAATTTCTTTCATCAGTGTCTTATAATTTTCTGCATACAGGTCTTTTGTCTCCTTAGGTAGGTTTATTCCTAGATATTTTATTCTTTTTGTTGCAATGGTAAATGGGAGTGTTTTCTTAATTTCACTTTCAGATTTTTCGTCATTAGTGTATAGAAATGCAAGAGATTTCTGTGCATTTATTTTGTATCCTGCTACTTTACCAAATTCATTGATTAGCTCTAGGAGTTTTCTGGTAGCATCTTTAGGATTCCCTATGTATAGTATCATGTCATCTGCAAAGAGTGACAGCTTTACTTCTTCTTTTCCAATTTGGATTCCTTTTATTTCTTTGTCTTCTCTGATTGCTGTGGCTAACACTTCCAAAACTATGTTGAATAATAGTGGTGTGAGTGGGCAACCTTGTCTTGTTCCTGATCTTAGTGGAAATGGTTTCAGTTTTTCACCATTGAGGACAATGTTGGCTGTGGGTTTGTCATATATGGCCTTTATTATGTTGAGGAAAGTTCCCTCTATGCCTACTTTCTGCAGGGCTTTTATCATAAATGGGTGTTGAATTTTGTCGAAAGCTTTCTCTGCATCTATTGAGATGATCATATGGTTTTTCTCCTTCAATTTGTTAATATGGTGTATCACATTGATTGATTTGCGTATATTGAAGAATCCTTGCATCCCTGGGATAAACCCCACTTGATCATGGTGTATGATCCTTTTAATGTGCTGTTGGATTCTGTTTGCTAGTATTTTGTTGAGGATTTGTGCATCTATGTTCATCAGTGATATTGGCCTGTAGTTTTCTTTCTTTGTGACATCTTTGTCTGGTTTTGGTATCAGGGTGATGGTGGCCTCGTAGAATGAGTTTGGGAGTGTTCCTCCCTCTGCAATATTTTGGAAGAGTTTGAGAAGGATAGGTGTTAGCTCGTCTCTAAATGTTTGATAGAATTCACCTGTGAAGCCATCTGGTCCTGGGCTTCTGTTTGTTGGAAGGTTTTTAATCACAGTTTCAATTTCAGTGCTTGTGATTGGTCTGTTCATATTTTCTATTTCTTCCTGGTTCAGTCTCGGCAGATTGTGCATTTCTAAGAATCTGTCCATTTCTTCCAGGTTGTCCATTTTATTGGCATAGAGTTGCTTGTAGTAATCTCTCATGATCTTTTGTATTTCTGCAGTGTCAGTGGTTACTTCTCCTTTTTCATTTCTAATTCTATTGATCTGAGTCTTCTCCCTTTTTCTCTTGATGAGTCTGGCTAATGGTTTATCAATTTTGTTTATCTTCTCAAAGAACCAGCTTTTAGTTTCATTGATTTTTGCTATTGTTTCCTTCATTTCTTTTTCATTTATTGCTGACCTGATCTTTATAATTTCTTTCCTTCTGCTGGCCTTGGGGTTTTTTTGTTCTTCTTTCTCTAGTTGCTTCAGGTGCAAGGTTAGGTTGTTTATTCGAGATGTTTCCTGTTTCTTGAGGTAGGCTTGTATTGCTATAAACTTCCCTCTTAGCACTGCTTTTGCTGCGTCCCATAGGTTTTGGGTCGTCGTATCTCCATTGTCATTTGTTTCTAGGTATTTTTTGATTTCCCCTTTGATTTCTTCAGTAATCACTTCGTTATTAAGTAGTGTATTGTGTAGCCTCCATGTGTTTGTATTTTTTACAGATCTTTTCCTGTAATTGATATCTAGTCTCATAGCGTTGTGGTCGGAAAAGATACTTGATACGATTTCAATTTTCTTAAATTTACCAAGGCTTGATTTGTGACCCAAGATATGATCTATCCTGGAGAATGTTCCATGAGCACTTGAGAAAAATGTGTATTCTGTTGTTTTTGGGTGGAATGTCCTATAAATATCAATTAAGTCCATCTTGTTTAATGTATCATTTAAAGCTTGTGTTTCCTTATTTATTTTCATTTTGGATGATCTGTCCATTGGTGAAAGTGGGGTGTTAAAGTCCCCTACTATGATTGTGTTGCTGTCGATTTCCCCTTTTATGGCTGTTAGTATTTGCCTTATGTATTGAGGTGCTCCTATGTTGGGTGCATAAATATTTACAATTGTTATAGCTTCCCCTTGGATCGATCCCTTGATCATTATATAGTGTCCTTCTTTGTCTCTTGTAATAGTCTTTATTTTAAAGTCTATTTTGTCTGATATGAGAATTGCTACTCCAGCTTTCTTTTGATTTCCATTTGCATGGAATATCTTTTTCCATCCCCTCACTTTCAGTCTGTATGTGTCCCTAGGTCTGAAGTGGGTCTCTTGTAGACAGCATATATATGGGTCTTGTTTTTGTATCCATTCAGCCAGCCTGTGTCTTTTGGTGGCAGCATTTAATCCATTTACATTCAAGGTAATTATCGATATGTATGTTCCTATTCCCATTTTCTTAAATGTTTTGGGTTTGTTATTGTAGGTGTTTTCCTTCTCTTGTGTTTCTTGCCTAGAGAAGTTCCTTTAGCATTTGTTGTAAAGCTGGTTTGGTGGTGCTGAACTCTCTCAGCTTTTGCTTGTCTGTAAAGGTTTTAATTTCTCCATCGAATCTGAATGAGATCCTTGCTGGGTAGAGTAATCTTGGTTGTAGGTTTTTCTCCTTCATCACTTTAAGTATATCCTGCCACTCCCTTCTGGCTTGCAGAGTTTCTGCTGAAAGATCAGATGTTAACCTTATGGGGATTCCCTTGTGTGTTATTTGTTGTTTTTCCCTTGCTGCCTTTAATATGTTTTCCTTATATTTAATTTTTGACAGTTTGATTAATATGTGTCTTGGCGTGTTTCTCCTTGGGTTTATCCTGTATGGGACTCTCTGTGCTTCCAGGACTTGATTAACTATTTCCTTTCCCGTATTAGGGAAGTTTTCAACTATAATCTCTTCAAATATTTTCTCAGTCCCTTTCTTTTTCTCTTCTTCTTCTGGGACCCCTATAATTCGAATGTTGGTGCGTTTAATATTGTCCCAGAGGTCTCTGAGACTGTCCTCAGTTCTTTTCATTCTTTTTTCTTTATCCTGCTCTGTAGTAGTTATTTCCACCATTTTATCTTCCAGGTCACTTATCCTTTCTTCTGCCTCAGTTATTCTGCTATTGATCCCATCTAGAGTATTTTTAATTTCATTTATTGTGTTTTTCGTCATTGCTTGGTTCCTCTTTAGTTCTTCTACGTCCTTGTTAAATGTTTCTTGCATTTTGGCTATTCTATTTCCAAGATTTTGGATCATCCTTACTATCATTATTCTGAATTCTTTTTCAGGTAGACTACCTATTTCCTCTTCATTTGTTAAGTCTGGTGTGCTTTGACCCTGCTCCTTCATCTGCTGTGTGTTTTTCTGTCGTCTCATTTTGCTTATCCTACTGTGTTTGGGGTCTCCTTTTCACAGACTGCAGGTTTGTAGTTCCCGTTGTTTTTGGTATCTGTCCCCAGTGGCTAAGGTTGGTTCAGTGGGTTGTGTAGGCTTCCTGGTGTAGGGAACTAGTGCCTGAGCTCTGGTGGATGAGGCTGGATCTTGTCTTTCTGGTGGGCACATCCACGTCTGGTGGTGTATTTTGGGGTGTCTGTGGCCTTATTATGATTTTAGGCAGCCTCTCTGCTAATGGATGGGGCTGTGTTCCTGTCTTGCTAGTTGTTTGGCATAGGGTGTTCAGCACTGTAGCTTGCTGGTCATTGAGTGATGCTGGGTCTTGATGTTGAGATGGAGATCTCTGAGAGATTTTTGCCGTTTGGTATTACGTGGAGCTGGGAGGTCTCTTGTGGACCAGTGTCCTGAAGTTGGCTCTCCCACCTCAGAGGCACGGCCCTGATGCCTGGCTGGAGCACCAAGAGCCTTTCGTCCACACAGCTCAGAGTAAAAGGGAGAAAAAATAGAAAGAAAGAAAGAAAGAAAGAGGCTATAATATAGTGAAGTAAAATAAAGCTATTGTAAAGCAAAGCTATACAGACAAAATCTCACCCAGAAGCATATACATATACACTCACAAAAAAAAGGAAAAGGGGAAAAATTGATATATCCTGCTCCCAAAGTCCACCTCCTGAATTTGGGATGATTCGTTGTCTATTCAGGTATTCAACAGATGCAGGCACATCAAGTTGTTTGTGGAGTTTTAATCCGCTGCTTCTGAGGCTGCTGGGAGAGATTTCCCCTTCTCTTCCCTGTTCGCACAGCTCCTGGGGTTCAGCTTTGGATTTGGACCCGCCTCTGTGTGTAGGTCGCCTGAGGGCGTCTATTCCCCGCCCAGACAGAACGGGGTTAAAGGAGCAGCTGCTTCGGGGGCGCTGGCTCACTCAGGCCGCGGGGAGGGAGGGGTACGGAGGAGGCGGGGTGAGCCTGCGGCAGCAGAGGCCGGCATGACGTTGCACCAGCCTGAGGCGCGCCGTGCGTTCTCCCGGGGAATTTGTCCCTGGATCATGGGACCCTGGCAGTGGCGGGCTGCACCGGCTCCCGGGAGGGGCGGTGTGGAGAGTGACCTGTGCTCACACACAGGCTTTTTGGAGGCGGCAGCAGCAGCCCCAGCGTCTCACGCCCGTCTCTGGGGTCCGCGCTGATCGCCGCGGCTCGCGCCCTTCTCTGGAGTTCGTTTAGGCGGCGCTCTGAATCCCCTCTCCTTGCGCGCAGCGAAACAAAGAGTCAAGAAAAAGTTTCTTGCCTCTTCGGCAGCTGCAGACTTTTTCCCGGTCTCCCTCCCAGCCAGCTGTGGTGCGCTAACCCCTTCAGGCTGTGTTCACGCTGCCAGCCCCAGTCCTCTCCCTGCGATCTGACCGAAGCCCAAGCCTCAGCTCCCAGCCCCGCCCGCCCCGGCGGGGGAGCAGACAAGCCTCTCGGGCTGGTGAGCGCTGCTCGGCGCCGAGCCTCCGTGCGGGAGTCTCTCCGCTTTTTCCTCTGCGCCCCTGTTGCTGTGGGATCCGCGCTGTTAGCTGCGGCTCGCGCCCATCTCTGAAGTTCGTTTAAGCGGCGCTCTGAATCCCCTCTCCTCGCGCACCAGGAAACAAAGAGGGAAGAAAAAGTCTCTTCCCTTTTCGGCAGCTGCAGACTTTTTCCCGGGCTCCCTCCCGGCTAGCTGTGGTGCACTAACCCCTTCGGGCTGTGTTCACGCTGCCAACCCCAGTCCTCTCCCTGCGATCCGACCGAAGCCCGAGCCTCAGCTCCCAGCCCCGCCCGCCCCGGCGGGGGAGCAGAGAAGCCTCTCGGGCTGGAGAGTGCTGGTCGGCACCGCTCCTCCATGTGGGAACCTCTCCGCTTTGCCCTCCGCACCCCTGTGGCTGCGCTCTCCTCCGTGTCTCCGAAGCTTCCCCCCTCTGCCACCCGCAGTCTCTGCCCGCGAAGGGGCTTCCTAGTGCGTGGAAATCTTTCCTCCTTCACAGCTCCCTCCCACTGGTGCAGGTGCCGTCCCTATTCTTTTGTCTCTGTTATTTCTTTTTTCTTTTGCCCTACCCAAGTACGGGGGGAGTTTCTTGCCTTTTTGGAGGTCGGACGTTTTCAGCCAGCGTTCAGTGGGTGTTCTGTAGGAGCAGTTCCACGTGTAGATGTATTTCTACTGTATCTGTGGGAAGGAAGGTGATCTCCGCGTCTTACTCTTCCGCCATCTTCTCTCCTCCCCCCTTAGTATAGTTTTTAGTGCTTGTTATCATTGGTGGATTTTTTTATTGGTTTGGTTGCTCTCTTCTTTTTTTTATTATTTTTCATTTTTTTATTTTATATTTTAATAACTTTATTTTATTTTTTTTCTTTCATGTTTTTTCTCCCTTTTCTTCTGAACCGTGTGGCTGACAGGGTCTTGTTGCTCTGGCAGGGTGTCAAGCCTGAGCCTCTAAGGTTGGAGAGCCGAGTTCAGGACATTGTACCACCAGAGACCTCAGGCCCCATGTAATATCAGTCAGCAAGAGCTCTCCCAGAGATCTCCATCTCAATGCTAAGACCCATTTCCATCAGTGACCAGCAAGCTCCAGTGCTGGACACCCCATGCCAAACAATTAGCAAGACAGGAACACAACCCCACCCATTAGCAGAGAGCCTACCTATAATCATAATAAGCTCACAGACACCCCAAAAAACACCACCAGATGCAGTCCTGCCCACCAGAAAGACAAGATCCAGCCTCATCCACCAGAACACAGGCACCAGTCCCCTCCACCAGGAAGCCTACACAACCCACTGAACCAACCTTACCCACTGGGGGCAGACACCAAAAACAACACGAAGTACAAACCTGCAGCCTGCAAAAAGGAGACCCCAAACACAGTAAGTTAAGCAAAATGAGAAGATAGAGAAATACGCAGCAGATGAAGGAGCAAAGTAAAAAGCCACGAGACCAAACAACTGAAGAGGAAATAGGCAGTCTACCTGAAAAAGAATTCAGGGTAACAATAGTAAAGATGATCCAAAATCTTGGAAATAGAATGGAGAAAATACAAGAAACGTTTAAAAGGACCTAGAAGAACTAAAGAGCAAACAAACAATGGTGAACAATACAGTAAGTGAAATTAAAAATTCTCTAGAAGGAATCCACAGCAGAATAACTGAGGCAGAAGAAAAGATAAGTGACCTGGAAGATAAAATAGTGGAAATAACTACCACACAGCAGAATAAAGAAAAAAGAATGAAAAGAATTGAGGACAGTCTCAGAGACCTCTGAGACATCATTAAGTGCACCAACATTCGAATAAAGGGGTCCCAGAAGAAGAAGAGAAAAGAAAGGGACTCAGAAAATCTTTGGAGAGATTATAGTTTAAAACTTCCCTAACATGGAAAAGGAAATAGTCAATGAAGTCCAGGAAGCACAGAGACTCCCATACATGATAAATCCAAGGAGAAACACACCAAGACACATATTAATCAAACTACCAAAAATTAAATACAAAGAAAAAATATTAAAAGCAGCAAGGGAAAAGCAACTAATAACATACAAGGGAATCCCCATAAGGTTAATAGCTGATCTTTCAGCAGAAACTCTGCAAGCCAGAAGGGAGTGGCAGGAAATATTTAAAATGATGAAAGGGAAAAACCTACAACCAAGATTACTCTACCCAGCAAGGATCTCATTCACATTCGACTGAGATATTGAAACCTTTACAGGCAAGCAGAAGCTAAGAGAATTCAGCACCACCAAACCAGCTTTCCAACAAATGCTAAAGAAACTTCTCTAGGCAGGAAACACAAGAGAAGGAAAAGACCTATAATAACCCAAAACAATTAAGAAAATGGTAATAGGAACATACATATCAATAATTACATTAAATGTAAATGGATTAAATGCTCCCACCAAAAGACATAGATTGGCTGAATGGATACAAAAATAAGATCCGTATATATGCTGTCTACAAGAGACCCGCTTCAGACCTCGGGACACATACAGACTGAAAGTAAGGTGATGGAAAAAGATATTCCATGCAAATGGAAATCAAAAGAAAGCTGGAGTAGCAATTCTCATATCGTAATGATCAAGGGATCAATCCAAGGGGAAGCTATAACAATTGTAAATATTTATGCACCCAACATAGGAGCACCTCAATACATAAGGCAAATACTAACAGCCATAAAAGGGGAAATTGACAGTAACACAATCATAGTAGGGCACTTAAAAACCCACTTTAACCAATGGACAGATCATCCAAAATGAAAATAAATAAGGAAACACAAGCTTTAAATGATACATTAAACAAGATGGACTTAATTGTTATTTATAGGACATTCCATCCAAAACCAACAAAATACACTTTCTTCTCAAGTGCTCATGGAACATTCTCCAGGATAGATCATATCTTGGGTCACAAATCAAGCCTTGGTAAATTTAAGAAAATTGAAATCATATCAAGTATCCTTTCCCACCACAATGCTATGATACTAGATATCAGTTACAGGAAAAAACTGTAAAAAATACAAACACATGGAGGCTAAACAGTACACTACTAAATAACTAAGAGATCACTGAAGAAATCAAAGAGGAAATCAAAAAATACCTACAAACGAATGACAATGAAAACACGATGACCCAAAACCTATCGGATGCAGCAAAAACAGTTCTAAGAGGGAAGTTTATAGCAATACAATCCTACCTCAAGATGCAAGAAACATCTCAAATAAACAACCTAACCTTACTCTTAAGGCAATTAGAGAAAAAAGAACAAAAAAACCCCAAAGTTATCAGAAAGAAAGAAATCATAAAGATCAGATCAGAAATAAATGAAAAAGACATGAAGGAAATGATAGCAAAGATCAACAAAACTAAAAGCTGGTTCTTTGAGAAGATAAACAAAATTGATAAACCATTAGCCAGACTATCAAGAAAAAAAGGGAGAATACTCAAATCAACAGGATTAGAAATGAAAATGGAAAAGTAACAACTGACATTGCAGAAATACAAAGGATCATGAGAGATTACTACAAGCAACTTTATGTCAGTAAAATGGACCACCTGGAAGAAATGGAAAAATTCTTAGAAAAGCACAACCATCCAAGACTGAACCAGGAAGGAATAAAAAATATGAACAGACCAATCACAAGCACTGAAATTGAAACTGTGATTAAAAATCTTCCAACAAACAAAAGCCCAGGACCAGATGGCTTCACAGGCGAATTCTATCAAACATTTAGAGAAGAGCTAACACCTATCCTTCTCAAACTCTTCCAAAATATTGCAGAGGGAGGAACACACCAAACTCATTCTTTGAGGCCACTGTCACCCTGATACCAAATCAGACAAATATGTCACAAAAAGAGAAAACTACAGGCCAATATCACTGATGAACATAGATGCAAAAATCCTCAAGAAAATACTAGCAAACAGAATCCAACAGCACATTAAAAGGATCATACACCATGATCAAGTAGGGTTTATCCCAGGAATGCAAGGATTCTTCAGTATATGCAAATCAATCAGTGTGATACACCATATTAACAAATAGAAGGATTAAAAAGCATATGATCATCTCAATAGATGGAGAAAAAGCTTTCAACAAAATTCAACACCCATTTGTGATAAAAACCCTCCAGAAAGTATGCATAGAGGGAACTTACCCCAACTTAATAAAGGCTATATATGACAAACGCACAGCCAACATCATTCTCAATGGTGAAAAACTGAAAGCATTTCCACTAAGATCAGTAACAAGACAAGGTTGCCCACTCTCACCACTATTATTCCCACAGTTTTGGAAGTTTTAGCCACAGCAATGAGATAAGAAAGAAATAAAAGGAATCTAAATCGGAAAAGAAGAAGTAAAAAAGTCACTGTTTGCAGATGACATGATACTATACATAGAAAATCCTAAAGATGCTACTAGAAAACTGCTAGAGCCAATCAATGAATTTGGTAAAGTAGCAGGATACAAAATTAATGCACAGAAATCTCTTGCATTCCTATACACTAATGATGAAAAATCTGAAAGAGAAATTAAGGAAACACTCCCATTTGCCATTGCAACATAAAGAATAAAATACCTAGGAATACACCTACCTCAGGAGACAAAAGACCTGTATGCAGAAAACTGTAAGACACTAATGAAAGAAATTAAAGATGATACAAACAGATGGAGAGATATACCATGTTCGTGGATTGGAAGAATCAACATTGTGAAAATGACTATACTACCCAAAGCACTCTACAGATTCAATGCAATCCCTATCAAACTACCAATGGGTTTTTCACAGAACTAGAACAAAAAATTGTACGATTTGTATGGAAACACAAAAGACCCTGAATAGACGAAGCAATCTTGAGAAAGAAAAACAGAGCTGGAGGAATCAGGCTCCCAGACTTTAGACTCTACTGCAAAGCTACAGTAATAAAGACAGTAGGGGACTGGCCAAAAGCAGAAATATAGATCAATGGAACAAGATAGAAAGCCCAGAGATAAACCCACGCACATATGCTCAGCTTATTTTTGATAAAGGAGGCAAGAATGTACAATGGAGAAAAGACAGCCTCTTCAATAAGTGGTGCTGGGAAAACTGGACAGCTATATGTAAAAGAATGAAATTAGAACACTCCCTTACACCATACACAAGAATAAACTCCAAATAGATTGAAGAGCTAAATGTAAGGCCAGAGACTGTAAAACCCTTAGAGGAAAACATAGACAGAACATTCTATGACATAAATCACAGCAAGATCCTTTTTGACCCACCTTCTAGAGAAATGGAAATAAAACCCAAAATAAACAAGTTGGACCTAATGAAACTTAAAAGCTTTTGCACAGCAAAGGGAACCATAAACAAGATGAAAAGACAACGCTCAGAATGGGAGAAAATATTTGCAAATGAAGCAACTGACAAAGGATTGATATCCAAAGTATACAAGCAGTTCATGCAGCTCAATATCAAAAAAAGAAACAACCCAATCCAAAAATGGGCCGAACACCTAAACAGACATTTTTCCAAAGAAGATATACAGATTGCCAACAAACACATGAAAGGATGCTCAACATCACTAATCATTAGAGAAATGCAAATCAAAACTACAGTGAGGTATCACCTCCCACCAGTCAGAATGGCCATCATCAAAAAATCTACAAACAATAAATGCTGGAGAGAGTGTGGAGAAAAGGGAACCCTCTTGCACTGTTGGTGGGAATGTAAATTGATACAGCCACTATGGAGAACGGTATGGAGTTTCCTTAAAAAACTAAACCTAGAACTACCATATGACCCAGCAATCCCACTACTGGGCATATACCCTGAGAAAACCATAATTTAAAAAGAGTCATGTACCACAATGTTCCTTGCAGCTCTATTTACAATAGCCAGGACATGGAAGCAACCTAAGTGTCCATCGACAGATGAATGGTTAAAGAAGATGTGGCACATATATACAATGGAATATTACTCAGCCATAAAAAGAAATGAAATTGAGTTATTTGTAGTGAAGTGGATGGACTGAGTCTGTCATACAGTGTGAAGAAAGTCAGAAAGAGAAAAACAAATACCGTATGCTAACACATATATATGGAATCTGAAACAAAAAAAAATTGTTCTGAAGAACCTAGGGACAGGACAGGAATAAAGATGCAGATGTAGACAACAGACTTGAGGACATGGGGAAGGGGAAGGGGAAGCTGAGACGAAGTGAGAGAGTGGCATGGACATATATACACTATCAAATGTAAAATAGATAGCTAGTGGGAAGCAGCCACATAGCACAGGGAGATCAGCTCGGTGCTTTGTGACCACCTAGAAGGGTGGGATAGCGAGGGTGGGAGGGAGACGCAAGAGGGAGGGGATATGGGATATATGTATACAGTATAGCTGATTCACTTTGTTATACAGCAGAAACTAACACACCATTGTAAAGCAATTATACTCCAATAAATATGTTTTAAAAAATTAAAAAATAAAAGTTTAGTACAGTGTTCTACAGTCCCTTATATTACTGCTCATAAACATGCTGAAAAATTTTGTCTTTCTATTCATATAAAATCTTCAAATCATCCTTAACCATATTATATTCTTTATTTTCAAAATATATTAACTTCATTCCTTCCCCTCAGACATCCAGATTACAATTTTCTTGATGGATTTTCTTTCTCCCTTGATTTCTCCTTCTGATCCACCTTCCCTGATTTTTCCTGGATGGAATGTACTTTCTAAAATTCAAATATGTCATCATTTTTCTCCTTAAAGACTTCCATCCTTCTTTAAGGACTATGGGTACATCCCTTTCTTAACTGGCTTACATGATCCCGCATCTCACTTTTAAGTCCATTCCTCCAACTCTCACATTGTGATATTCAGCCCATCCACATTGTCCAAAAGTTGCAGTTTCCCTATGAAAAGGTTTTATTTGGATATTCTACTTCCTCTATATAAGCATCCATTATGGCCTCTTTTGACTGAGAAGCTTTCATCATCAAGGGTTATATGAACCTAACCTCGCGTTTTATTAAGTCTTCTCAAAACAGGACTAATCTGTTACTCTCACAAGATTCTCTTTAATGTGATCTTAGTTCTTTTTTAAAAAAATTTTTATTTGAGTATAGTTGATTTAAAATGTTGTGTTAGTTTCTGCTGAACAGCAAAGTGAATCAGTTACCCATATACATATATCCACTGTTTTTAAAATTTTTTTCCCATATAGGTCATTACAGAGTATTGAGAAGAGTTCCCTGTGCTGTACAGTAGGTCCTTATTAGTTATCTATTTTATATATAGTAGTGTGTATATGTCAATCGCAATCTCCCAATTTATCCTTCACCGCCCCCCCTTTCTCCCCTGGTAACTGTAAGTTTGTTTTCTACACATGTGACTCTATTTCTGTTTTGTAAATAAGTTCATTTGTACCATTTTTTTAGATTCCACATATAAGCGATATCATACGATACTTGTTTTTCTCTGTCTGGCTTACGTCACTCAGTATTATAATCTTTAGGTCCATCCATGTTGCTGCAAATGACATTATTTTGTTCTTTTCATGGCTGAGTAATATTTCATTTTATATATATATATATATATATACACATACATACATATATACATATATATACACACACATATACATATACATATATACACCACATCTTTATCTATTCCTCTGTCGATGGACATTTAGGTTGCTTCCATGTCCTGGCTATTGTAAATAGTGCTGCTATGAAAATTGGGGTGCATGTGTCTTTTTGAATTATGGTTTTCTCTGGATACATGCCCAGGAGTGGGATTGCTGGATCATGTGGTAGCTTTATTTTCAGTTTTTTAAGGAACTTCCGTACTGCTGTCCATGGTGGCTGTTACCATTCTACATTCCCACCAACAGTGTAGAAGGGTTCCCTTTTCTCCACACCCTCTTCAGCATTTATTGTTTGTAGACTTACTGGTGATGGCTATTCTGAGTGGTGCGAGGTGATACCTCATTGTAGTTTTGATTTGCATTTCTCTAATAATTAGTGACGTTGAGCATCTTTTCCTGTGCTTTTGGCCATCTGTATGCCTTCTTTAGAGAAATGTCTGTTTAGATCTTCTGCCCATTTTTTGATTGGGTTGTTTGGTTTTTTTTATATTAAGCTGCATGTGCTATTTTTATATTTTACAGATTTGTCCCTTGTCGGTCACTTTGTTTGCAAATATTTTCTCCCATTCTGTGGGTTTTCTTTTTGTTTTGTTTATGGTTTCCTTTGCTGTGATCTTAGTTCTTAATATTGAGTACTTCCCAGGGTCGTGCACATCCACAAATGACTGCAAAAACCTCCCTGAAGTTTTCAACATGCAAAGGACTTAAGCTATAGTAGCAAGAGATAACACACTTGGTATTTGGGAGCAGAAGGTCCTAATATGCATCCTCAAATTACCCCTTTCCTAGCTGTTCTGGCTAATCATAATTTAAGCCACTGGCAGTCCCCTATGAGATGCCAAGTGATATCTTTACAAATGTTGCACAGGGGACAAATAGAGGATTGTTTCAGAATAACGATTCTGCCATTTTTTGTACCTGCAAGTATGGGCTAAAGCAGTAAATAGCATCATCCTAGGGTTGTGATCGTCAGGAGTTTCAGTTAAAAAAAAGTAATACATTAAATTTCACCAAAAGTTTGACCCGCTGCTTCTCAAGTAGGATCAATTAAGTGCAGATTTGGAGTTTTATATCAAACTGTATTTGACTTAAGACTATAAGCAAGTAAAAAATAGAACTGAATATTTTTTTACAGAGCTGGAAAACCTACACTGCTTTTCAAAGGCTTGTAACTTAACACCTGCTTCTATATTTCAGTCAAAGTTTTCTAAAAAGAATTTTTCTTCCGGCCAGAGATTTTACAAGAAAATGTTCAAATGGAGAAAAAAAAAAAAACGAAAAAGAAAAAGCTTTTAACAGAAAGTTAATAGGGTAGCCTAAATGGAACCCGAAATGGAAGCATTCACCCCCTGAATGTGTCTCTCTGTGGGTCTTCAAAGGAAAAGACAGCAGGACAGGCCTTCGCTAAATGCAGGAATGAGGGTGGGCTCCCGTTGTCATTAGCTGGGGATGGTTACTTCATTTCTGAATGTATTTTCTCTGCAACTAAAGCAGTTGCCCACAGTATTTAGGTTATTTAAGCACCAAAATAGTCATTGGCTGGAAAATTAGTATGCTTCTCTGTGGACTTTGTTCTCTGCTTTGTGGAGAGAACAGTCATGTTGAGTTGTCATTTTTCATCTTAAAATGTGCTCGTAAGAACACAAGATATTAGTGACACATTCTTGTACTTTTAGAAAAATACCTGATACTGTGACATTTTCCGTTCTGTTTCCAATCTTTGTCATGACAATGAGAGCCCCAAATGTGAATATTGGTTATCTAAACGCCAATGATGGTCTTTTACATTTATCAAAATGAATGTTGATGGAATATCCACTTGTTGTGTGCACAGTGTAGCTCTTTGCTTGGTATGAGGTGACACTTTGAATATGCTTTCAACCTGAATTAGAATTCATCCTCAGTCTTGCCTGAAACCTGACAAATAAAATACTATTGAGTATCTACATTATTGAATCTACCTGTTCTGGGTTTTTTAAAATTTGGCTTCAGCTCCATTCATAATTGAGTAATTTCATATTGGAGCACAAAATACAAAATTTAATAATCATATAGTTTCCACTCAGAATAATATTTATCAGCATTTGAGACACATGCAAATGTTTAATAGGGAATATATCTAAGCTATTGCTGCTATCTTCTTGTTGTCATCCAAATTCCTCCTAATCAAAAACCCCAGAAGGGACAAAGGCCAAGATGTGCTCTCAGGGCCTGGGAAAGGGCATTCTACTGACCAAGACAACCAGAGATGGAGGCTTAGTGAGATAGATCATGGGATAAAGAAAAGTCAGATCCCTCTTTCTGTCGAAAGAACAAGCACAGGGTCCAGTCAGGAGGGCTCAAAGCCAAATGGAACCAGGAAAGCAGACATATATAAAGAGCAGAGCATGATCAGGATAAAAAGTATAAGCCTACCAATCTTATTGATGTTGATAGACTCATATAGGGTATGCTAAACAGTACCCTCTGAAAACGCACAGAGATAGAGCAGACATGACTTCTTTATTCAAACAATTGTTTGGAAAAGAAACAGCCCTACCTGGGGGTATGGAGGAGCAAAGGGATTGAGATATGTAGAAGACATCCTTTACTAAATAATTCTAGCTCCCAGGCCATAGAAAGCAGCTTCCCTAGGGAAGTCCTTCTGAAATTGAGCTTGCTATACTGATTACAGAGCTTGAACTTCATGTGACCTATTTACTCGTTGTATGACCTTGGACAAGGGTTTTTGTTTGTTTGTTTTAACATCTCTGCTTCAGTTTTCTCATTTCCAAAATGGGAACAATAATAGTGAACCTCTCACAATGTTGTCATTAATATTAAATGAGTCAATATATGTAAGTGGTGATAGCGTTACCGAAAGTGGAGTCTGGCTGCTCGCCACTGTAAAGCCAATAAAGAGGCAATGTTGGTGGAAAGGAAAGCTTGCTTTATTTTGGAGGCCGGCAAACAGGGGGTAGGGCAGACTCATGTCCAAAGTCCAACTCCCCCCACTGACAACGAATGGGCAAGAGCTTTTATAGATGGAGGGAGGGGGCTACATGCAGAAACAGCACAGTCAGCTCTGACCGTCATCTTGAAATTGGTCATGCGGTGGTCTGATCAGCATCATCTTGATTGTGTTAAGTACAGTTAATCTTCAGTTCCAGGGCCAATTTGTTCCCATTTCTTTGAGGCTGTTCTCGGAATTGTGGCAGCTTATGTCATGGCTACAGTCTGGTCATCATGTATTAACCTCTTCCACTTGGTGGGGGTTTCAGTATCTATAAGACAGCTCGCAGGACATGGCTCAGAATATTATCTATAGCCCTTGAGGAGGAACTAAAGGTCCTTGACTTTGCTTAATGACTAAACTATTATTATTTAGTCTTGTTGGACTGTTTTCCTTTGTTTCTGCATTTTCTCACTTCTCTGATTAAACTTACTCTTTGGCTAAAGTTTTTCCACAGACAAAAGCCAGGCGGAGGACATGGGGGGGAAGGACCTGCTCCGTTTCAATGGCGCTGTGATTGTGGATCACATTTCTCAGAAGTAATGGCTATGTGTGGGATGTCGAGAGGGATTGGGATCTGGAATCTCCCCCAATAGAGCTCTAGTTCTCCATGCTTGCATATTCTGTCCTACTACCTGCCATTGCTAGGGAGCGGGGGGTGGCACATGCTATAAGTAGAAGGAAATCTTTCATAGTCATGTGGTATTTGTATCCCAGAAACCTTCAAGAGGAAGAGCCCTAAATTTAAAAACAAGTCAGATTCAATGAAGATTTTAAAGACCAAATGCAAATTGAAACTAATTAAAGCTACACACAGCTCAGACCCAGCTAAATACCTGAACAGATGAAAGGGAACAGTCTCTGTCCTTAGTTTTCTCACAGTAGAACTCGCATGCCTGCTTTGGTAAAAAATAGTATTAACTCTAGTCTCTATTATTTTTGTTTAAATCCAATGTCCAGAACACAATAAAAAGTATGAACCATGTAAAAAGGTCTAAAAAATATGATACATAGGCAAAGGTAAAAATATACAATAGAAGTTGATCCACAGAGACTCTGGTATTAAAATTTAAAAACAATGTATTGGGGACATCCCAGGTGGTCCAGTGGTTAAGATTCCAAGCTCCCAGTGGGTTCAATCCCTGGTCAGGGAACTAGATCCCACATGCTGCAACTAAGAGTCCGCATGCCACAACTAAGACCCAGCACAGCCAAATAAATAAATAAATAAAAATAAGTAAAAACAATGTGTTGAAAGTAAGTATTATAAATTTGCTAAAGAAATTATAGAATTAATGGGCAAAACTGGATCAAATGATGGAGAATCACAGCAGAGAAAAATGAAACAAAAAATATAGAAATATGTGTTATATATGTATACATATGATATTATAGGAATGATACTACATATCATACACATAAATATATGAGCAAAACTATAAAACCCTAATGAGAGAAACCAAAGAACAAAACCCATGGGGAGATATTCCATGTGCTTGTTTAGGAATGCTCAATATTGTGAAGATATCTGTTCTTACCAACTTGATCTATAGATTCAACACAATCCTAATTGAAATTCCAGAAAGTTATTTTGTGGATATCGAAAAACTGATTCTAATGTTTATATGGAAAAGAACACCAAGATGTACACAGTCTTTTTTTGTTTTTCCCTTGTGCTCCATATATATGAAAAGGAAAGGCTGAAAACAGCTCATTCACCACTCTTTGTATGGTTCATCCAGTAAAACGAGACATTGATGTAATATACACAAACTTCCCTTGGTGTCTTATTTCTTAGCTGCCTGCTGTAGCTTTATTTCTCATACCCCCATTCACAAGTTTTGTATATGTCTCTTTGTCTCTTGCATTTGTCATCTTTGGAGTATTTTTAGCCAGATTTATTAACCAAAAAAAAAAACACTGGAAAAACAACTAGCAACCCCAGGCCTTCCTTTCTGACCAAGTCATGCTCAAATCTTTCTTGCTGTAGCTTTAAGCCCATTTCCCTGGGCTGTTGCCTCTGGAGAGGTAAAGATATCCAACCATATTCCTTTTTGTTTTGTTTTTTTTTTTTGCATCCTTATTTTCTTATTACTTTTGAGTGAGAACCAAACAGTTTTATTCATTTTTCCCTCTTAAGTGCAGATTCTGATTGGAAAGGAGAGATAAAAACAGTTTTGAGAGTCTAATCCAAGAAGGTATTTGGGCTCACTCTATGTCATTTATACAGATTCTCATACTAGAATCGTTCTCACCACTAGGACTCCTGAACTTGACTTCAGTTGGTGCACCCTTATTTTAAACTTAAAAAATATTAATTAACTTTTGCCCTACTCACACGTTGATTAAAGCAGAAAAAGTATATTATTCCTTTTTATATGTGCCACTGTCCTTAGTTTTATATTTGACCTGCAAAGCATACCAGGATAAACCCCATCTTTCTCTCCTTCCTTCATCTTCAATGGCATTTCCCAAGGGTATTTTTAAAGTGCAGATGAAAAAGTAACACAGTCCTCTATGAAAGAAGAGGAAAGAAATGGCAAGTGATTAAGAACTGTTTTACCTTTTTTCTGTTATCTGTATCTGAAAAGAAAGCATCGGCTGTGTTTCGTTTATAAATAGAACTAGGCAAACTCAGCAACACCTATAATTTTCAAGCCCTAAATTTCTGTCCCTACAAACCAGAAGTACAGTGCAAACCTTACAGACAAAACAGGAGCCTAACACATCTGAGAGAGTCTGGTGAGGGATTGGCAACAAGAAATTTACAGGCAGGTAAAAATAGGTTTGGTTTCCACATCAAGCATTTGAGAATTGTGTCACCATGGGACTTTTTTTTTTTTGAGCTTCTCTCAGTCCGTTTCTTCATTCCAGAAATGACAATTGTATTAGATACACCAGAAGACAGATTTTAAATTTAAACACAAATGGATTGGGAATGGACAGAACAGTGTTAATCACCCTCCCTGGGAAATGCTGGCCTCTTAGACCTCCCGCTGATTCAGGGCTTGTTTCCATTGTGAGAGCTGATAGAAAGAGTGATGGGAAAAATGAAGGAAGCAAGCAGAGTTGAAAACAAACCAAAACACCAACCAGTGGGGGAAGGGAGTTCAGGCTGGTCACCCAGTGAGGATGAGGCCAGAAGCAGGTTTGGGAGCTGGAGGAGCAGAGACAGAGAAATTCTAATAGCCAAATGTCTCATCTGTATAGAGATCAAAGTCCCTGGATGGGGCAGGCCCAGGATTATTGACCAAATAGCAAGTTTTGCCCACACTCCCAGTTCCTGGTACTTTAGAAATCTCTGCCAGTCGTTTGCAGTTTTATATGAACATTGTTTACTTACCCAGAGAAATACTGTACATAGGGGAAATTGAGATATCCAAAGGGAGAGTACCATGGCTGTGACCTTGGATGACATTCTTCCCGGGACGATTCTCTGAGATGTCAGAATCTTGTGGGGAAGTTCATTAAAATTGATTGCAAGGCCTACCCTCAGAGTTTTTGATTCAGTAGGTCTGGGGTAGGGCCTGAGAATGAACTTTTCTAATGGTTCCCAGGTGAGGTTGTTGCTACTATCCAGGGACCACACTTTTGAGAACCACTGCTTGAAGAGATTAGTGTAACTGAAATTGGAAGCAATTGTTAGAGCTTCAAGATGAACATATTGGTGAATATTGATAATCTGCAATATTATCAATATTGTAAGTGTCCTATTTTCAGTGTCCAGTTTCAAGTGCCATCAAACTATCATCAGAATTTACTGGACGCTGCTGGTCCCCAAAAATGCAGTCCTAAAGTGGGTATTAATCTTCCAAATTTGAAATTTTCCTTTTTATGTCTTAGGCATTTGATTTTTTTCCCCACTTCAAAGGCCTATTTTGTTTTGCTTTCGGCAAAATTTGCTTAGAGAAGAAGGGGTAAAATCTTTACATGGGAGTATAACATTTTAAAAACCATTACAGAACAGAGTGGAGCCTCTGAAAGGTGCATTAAGAGGACAGCTGTGGAGGAGGCATTTTGAGGAAATCTCCAAGCCTGCAATTTGAAGGCTGTTTTAACCACCTCCTGTGTCCCAAAGACCTCAAGCTTTCATTATTACAGATAAAATAATGTTTCCAGGTTTTTCCTTTGGTTGCCTAGAAATTTGACATACCAACACATGAACCCTTGCTTACTTTTTTATTCTTTTCTATCTCTAACCCCTGGAGCTGTACTTAGAGTTAGCTGCAGGACCCTGACCATCTTCCAAAAAAATAAAATTGCATTCATGTGACATTAAGAATAAATTGGGAGATTGGGATTGACATATATACACTAATATGTATAAAATGGATAACTAATAAGAACCTGCTGTATAAATAAATAAAATTCAAAAATTCAAAAATAATAAAAGAATTTTTTTTAAAGAATAAAGTCAAAGAGTGAAGCCTAAAACAAGAAAGTGATATCCTGAGAAAGGTATTTAATCCTATCAGATATTTGCATCTCATCTCAGTGGGTAAAGATGGCAGGCTTATCTGGGAATAGCTTGCTTAAAGTTTGGGGCAATATAGACATTAGGCTTTGTCATAATAGATAGCTAGAAGGGAAAAAAAACATGAGTCCATTTTTGTGGTTCTAGTGGATGAAAACCAAGGCTTAGTAATACATCAGTGAAAGATTTATTTTGGTCTAGTATGCCTGCACTACATCTTGCTTCCTATCAAATGGACCAGGCACATTCTCCTCTGATTCCTTAATAGATTCCTGTAGCAAATAGGCAGAGAAACAAGATATCGGCAACTCTACCAGTTTAAAAGGGCAAGAACTTCCGAAGTGTTATTTCCTTACCAGCTTTTCCAGATTATTCTTTGTGTACCTTGCAAGCATCACAGCTAAATGTGATATTTACATTATTTAACAGCAAACATGGCATGGGCAGGAATCAATCAAAATAGATGCTGGTTATACACAGCTAGTGTGGATATCCTGGTGCATATTAGCTGAATATCCATTCTGATTAGAGTAATGGTAAACCAAAATAAAGCATCCTCTTCATCATTATCTTTATCACAATCACTAATGTATCTTATGCTTATACATTTTGCAATACTGGCTTAGGATCAATATATAGGGCTAAGCACATCTCCTGCCTCCTCATCTTCTAACCCTTAAAACATGTCAAAGTTGGAGTTCATTGACCTAAAACAAATAGATTGTCAGATAGTTCTGCAGCAAAAATGGATTTATTCAGGATCAGCAGAGAATTGCAACTCAGGGTCTATATTCATGGCAAGTCATGTGCAAGTTCCCACACAGGAAGGAAAGGAGAACCCTTTTATAGAGAGGAAAAGGAAGTTGGGAGGGCTGTAGTAAACAAAGAGCTCATGGATTTTCATTGGCTGAGCCCTTGCCAGGGGAGAAGGGGTCTCTTTCTTCTTCCTGTTGGGCTCCACCCTCAGTACAGGGCATGAAAGTTCCCTCTTCTGGTCTCTCAACTCTAATTGAGGTTTCAGTTTATTAATGTTTTAAAGTATAGATGCTTAAGACTCTAAGAGATGAAACTTCGATAGGACCCAACTAATTAAGGAAACAGCATCCTAAAACAAACACAGGAGAGTACTTCTGTGAAAAAATGACAGTAAAAGGAGATAGTGACTCCATTGGTATTTTCAGTCTAGATATTACAGAGACCAGGGGTAGAATGTGATTAACTTTTAAATAACTCAGCAAGTGGCCCCCAACTCCATGTCTCAAGCTGGTTCTAATCAGCCAGAGTGGTGAGTGTAAGCACTGAGACCAGTGAGGCAAGCAAATGCTCCCTGTAGAAAAAAACAGAGGAAAAGAGAACACATACACCCAGGCATAAGCTACTTGTGTGTACCCATGAGAAGCATGTCCTTTCCTTCTTCCAAGATTGCTGAAGGTAGATCAAACTGCATGCACAGGAGAATCTCAAATGGAAAGATGAGTGCATAACTAATGCAATGGAAAAAATAAAACAATCTCAACATGCAGAATATATGCCAGAGGAATCAGAGTTGAAAGCTTTTCCTCTAAGATGGGGAAAAAGACAAGTTTGCCCTTTCTCACCAGTACTGGCAGCCTTAGCCACAGCAGTCAGGCAAGAAAATGAAATAAAAGGCGTCAAAATTGGGACGGAAAATATAGAATTGTCTGGGTTTCCTGGTGACATGATTTTGTATGTAGAAAACCTTAAAGACTCCACAAAAAGAAATTTTTTAATATGTGAGAACAAATAAATGAATTCAATAAAGTAGCAGGATATAAAATCAACATACGACAATCAGTAGCAATTCTATACATTAAAAATTAACTATCTGAAAAAGAAATAACCCCATTTGTGATAGCATCAAAAACAATAAAATACTTAGGAACAAATTTAACCAAGTAATTGAAAGATCTGTACACTGAAAACTATGACACTGATGAAAAATATTCAAGAAGATGCAAATAAATGGAAATATATTCTGTGCTCATGGATTGGAAGAATTAATATTGTTAAAATGTCTATACTATCCAAAGCTATCTGTAGATTCAAAATTCTATCAAAATTCCAATGGCATTTTTTACAGAAGGAGAAAAAACAATCTTAAAATTTGTGTGGAACCACAGAAGACCACCACCCCCCACCAATAGCCAAAGCAATCTTGAGAAAGAACAAAGCTGGAGGTATCACAATGCCTGATTTCAAAGTATATTGCAAAGCTATGGTAATCAAAACAGTATTGTACTGGCATAAAAAGACAGAGAAACAAATGGAGCAGAATCCAGAGCCCAGAAATAAATCCACACATATACAGGCAACTAATATTCGACAAAGGAGTAAAGAATACTTAGTAGGGAAAATATAGTCTCTTCAACAAATGGCGATAGGAAAACTGAATATTCACAGGTAAAAGAATGAAACTGGGACTTCTTGGTGCACAGTGGATAAGAATCTGCCTGCCAATGTAGGGGAAACGGGTTCGAGCCCTGGTCCAGGAAGATCCCACACGCCACGGAACAACTAAGCCCGTGCGCCACAACTGCTGAGCCTGCGCTCTGGAGCCCGTTAGCCACAACTACTGAGCCCGTGTACTGCAACTACTGAAGCCCGCGCACCTAGAGCCCATACTCCGCAACAAGAGAAGCCACCGCAGTGAGAAGCCTGCACGCCGCAACGAAGAGTAGCCCCCGCTCGCCGCAACTAGAGAAAGCCCGCGTGCAGCAACGAAGACCCAACGCAGCCAAAAATAAATAAAATTAAATCTTTTAAAAAAAAAAGAAAAAAAAGAATGAAACTGGACCCTTTTTTGCACCACTTACAAAATTAACTCAAAATGGATTAAAAACTTAGAGAAAGATAAATACTGTGTGTTTTCACTTATATGTGAAACCTAAAAAATAAAATGAATGAGCAAATATAACAAAACAGAAGTAAAGGCATAGATAACACTACAAACTAGTGGTTACCAAGAGGGGAGACGGGTTGGGGGAGGGGCAAGATAGGTGAAGGGGATTGAGAGATACAAACTACTAGATATAAATTAAATAAGTTACAAAATGTAAAGTACAACACAAGGAATATAGTTAACATGTTATAATAACTTAATATGGAGTATAATCTATAGAAATATCAAATCACTATGTTGTACACCTGAAACTAATTATAATATTATTAGTCAACTGTACTTCAATTAAAAAAAAAAGACTTAAATGTAAGGCTTGAAACTGTAAAATTCCTAGAATAAAAAGGAGAAAAATCTCCTTGACATTGGTCTTGCTAATGATTTTTTTGGATATGGCACCAAGAGCACAAGCAACAAAAGAAAAAAATAGACATGCGGTTAAAGCATGGTTACTGTTTTCCAGCTACATGCCTTGGAGAATTGGAGAAGAAAAGGAGTGATACAGAATTTTGTGACATTTTTAAGTATAGGGAGAAGTTGAGAATAACTCTGAAGTACCTCAATTTCTTTCTCTCTCTTTTTTTAAAATGATTTTTAGAGCTAAAGAGGCCAGACTTTAAGTTTAGCATCCAAAATAAAATTTTTATCCAGGAATTTCTAGGAATTTTATATATCCAACAAGATGCCATTTTTATAACGCTTTAAATCTAAAGAGAGATTATGGAAGATAGTTATCTCTGGAGAGGATAGTTTTGAGGTAGGACTGGGATATGTATTTGCTCTTTGCCATTTTATTGACGACCATACCAGCAGAATTAACTTGAATTAGAAATACATCTGATCTCCAGAGTGAAGCATCTATTAATGCAAATCCTTAGGACCCATGTCCTTGCTCTCCTCCTTGGGTTCCTTTTCTGGCTCTCATTGGCTTTCATGGATGTCTGAACTTCTTAAAGTCCTGATCTCATAGACATTATTTTCTCAGATCAGATGCCTGGAATTACAGTCATTGGAAACCATGAGGATGGGTTTCCTGGGACCAACCTCCAATTTGGTGGAGTCCTATTGAAATGCCAGTCAAACTTCCAGGCAGCAGGGGAAGAAGGCTTCCCTAGGGCATTTATATTCTGAAATGTAAATTATGGTTTGCCTTGACTTCCACTGCAATTTTTAAGATGTCCTCCTCCTTTTGTTCAGAAAACGTTCTCAGTGCAGCTGGGAATACTAGTTCCAATTAACAGACAAATCTGCATGTAAGGAAAGTAAGACTATTAAGTTCATGGAGTTAAACTTAGAGATTTTTTTCTCATAGACCATGTCAGCTTTGCAGTATCTTGAAAGAATCAGGGTTTGGGTGGAACATGATGGATTCAGAATGAAATAAAATTTACTAGGAATTATGCTTATCAAAGTTTAGGAATCACAAACAAGCAACTCTTGCCAGCTTATTCAGGTTTGTCTGCCATCATAATTAAAGAGTGTTTTATAAGTACAAATAGAAAAGAATCTATTTTGTAATTCAAATTGTCAATTTTAAATATTTATTTTCTCTAAGAAATGTTAGAAATAATGAGGAATAGTCGCTTTTGAGGAAAATCAAAGTTATTTATACTCACTCACACAGGGAAACACTGACTTCCCTGTCCACATGGCTTTTGTGCCGTTTCCTAACTGTGGTGGATTGAACTTCCACAATTTATCCCTCTTCCTGGATGTACCTTTGCGTCCTTTTGCAGTCTTTTGACTAAAGGTAGAACGTGTTTCATTACTGCTTGATTTCAGCTGATGGGATATTTGCAGACCTGATTCAAGCAAAGGCTTGAAATGAATGCTCTCCTTGAAAATGTTCAACAGCCAACTCTCGATTTATTAAACGCCGTGGGTGGAGAATCAGTTGTTAACAGCATGAGGAAAAACGTTCTGATTTGTTGCATTTGCTAATTTCCATGGTATCAATACTCCCACTACTGCCACTTTCAAGCTACCTGGGAGACACTGGTGAGTGCAACGCTGGGAAGAGACATACAGACATAACCATTTGTAGTATTTCTACCATACAGGTAGAATAGACCTAAATAACCTTAAGATTCTAGATACCAAGAGAATGTAGAAACATAATGAGAAAGTGATACATTTTAAATATTTATCTTTGTTTTTAATGTAATGTATTTAATTGTGACTTATTATAATTTAAATTTTAATAATGGCTGTTTTTAACAACCAACTCACAAAAGGCTAAAAATACAACAGTCAACCTCTGTAAATAAGTACAACCAACTGTAGCTCACCCGTGCTTGAACTTCTCAGGTTGGTCAGCTCTCCTGCACTCCTGCCATCACTGAGAAGAAGGTGCCTTGACTCGCCCCCTGTTGAAGGAGGATAAACACACAGGGAACAGTATCTCCTACCTCACTCACTGACCTGCAACTTGAAGCAGAGCCGCCTTGCTAAGCCCTGCCAAGGGGAGCAGATGCTCAGGTGCTGCAGATCCACTGAAATGAAGGATTGCTACTTCAGGCTACTGAGTTTGGAGGTAATTTGTTACATAGTACGATTGGAGTGATATATGACTGATATAGCAACTGCTTTCTGAGAAGAAAGAATCGTATCATAACAAAATATCATGTTGCTTTTATAAGAGCCAGTAAGATATTTATTATTATCTGAACTTAGCACTATAATTTATTTTTATATTTTAATCTGTGGAATTTAGTCTAAAAAGACATAAAGGTATATCCTGGATCATCCAGCTGGCCAGGTTATTACCAGGGATGACCTCATAACTCTAGTGACTACATTTGATTGGTATTTGTGATTATTTTGATGCCAAGTGAATATCCATAGTAACAATATTTATCTATTAATGTGCAGGCAGACAAACCTGACTGACACTAGTAGGGCATGTTTTAACATCAACTTGATCAAATTCACCCCAGATCTGCAACTGTATTAAATTATCAGCAGCATATTCTTATTTATGCAGTGATAGTTCACCGTAGAAGGATAGTTCCACAAGATCAGACTTTCCTGTTTAACTTCTTTAGTAAAGTGAGACATTGTTTTGACATCATAAAAATGGCAGTGTAACCAGCCGTTAGAAGTAATTTTATTGCAGTTGTCTAATGAAAAAAAGAATAGAAAGGAATTTACTGTGCAGTGATCTATATGCAACAGATGGAGGTCATTGCATGCAGTGTAGCCATAGCATGTGGAACAAATGATGGTTTCCCAATGGTTTAAAGAAAGAAAAAAAGAGTACTTAACACATCAAGTAGGACCTTACAAGCATGCTAGCCTCAAAATCACATATGCATTAATGAGCAATTTCCTATTCCCATCACAACCAAAACATTTTGTGCCAGAAAAATATCACTTCTTCCAGCTTGCACAGCTCCCACCCTGGTCTAAGTCATCAGCAACTCCCACTTGCTGCCTCCCTGGGCACTGCTATGTCTGCCTTTGTTTCCTGTACTGATCCTGCTAAAATACAACTCAAATCAGGCCACTCCTCTGCTCAGAGCCTGATGGAGCCTTCCTATCTCATTAAAAGTAAAGGCACCATTTCCTGAAAGGGCTTCCGAGCCTCTCCAGGATTCGTCTTCCCTCCCCTCCCCCCGTCTCCTCTCCTTCTTCTCCAAGCCCATTTCTTACTACTCTCCCTGCCCTGAGAGTACAGGTCACACCCCAGACAATCAGGCTTCATGCTGTTGGGGTATAAGCTTTTGCTCTTGTCATTCCCTCTGCTGTGAGTTCACTTCCGATATCATTATTACCACTGACTTCCTTATATCCTCCAGGCTTTAATAAAATCAGCGGCACAATGAGACCTTCTCTGATCGTCCTACTTAAAGTTAAACACCACCCCCATGAACTTTCAACCCCCTTTCCCTCATTATTTGTGTCAATACAAATATAATAAAACTGTATGTTATATTATACTAATTTATTTTATTTATGATCTCTCCTCCCACAAGAATATAAGCTCCGTATGGGCAGGAATTGTTTTCAGCACCTAGGACAGTGTCTGCACATAATAGAAACCGATTGCTAAAAAGCAGTTGTGGATTAAATAAATAAATCCTTGATTATAAAGTTGTGAGGGTTAGATGAGATCATCTATATACAAGTTTTGTGCTTTTCTTGTCATATAGAAACCTCCCAACACATATTAGTGACAATCATAGTTTTCTTATTCTTATTGAAAGTCAAATGTAGGTGATAATGTGTGGAAGAGGAAAGAGTGGCTTGAAACTTAAGAGACAGGCACATTTTAAAGTGTTCTAAATAAATCTCTAACAGACCTGATGATTTTTCAAAACTATTTAGAAGCTTTAGACTTAACATTATAAAATAGCAAATTTCAAATTCACTCAGATCTCTCTCCATTTAAATTCTCAAGGGAAAGTAAATACAGTGACAGATGAAACAAATGTGATGAAAGGCTTACATTCTTGGGTATTTCTCCTTATGTTCAAACTCAATAAAGAGCTGACTTCTCTCTGGAGCCCTTGCCAACAAATAAACACACTTTTTCTTTGCTGGCTCTCCTTTCAACCAGGCTCACTAACTCTGCAGTGTTTCAAGGCCCTTTGGTTTTTTTCTTCTGTCCCTCAATGAACTCACTACTCACATGTTTTCAGCTATTGCCTGTGCTCAGATTATATCCAATTTTCTTTCAACAGTTGTATGTTCCTTGCTGTCTCTAAAATATCTTTATATCTAAATGTCATAACTCTACTAAGAATATGAAACTCTCTCACCAAGATGTCAGTTGCCTAAGTGGTTCTACTGTCTTCATTCTTCTTTACTTTCGTTGACCTGAAATGCTTCATTAAAGATCTTAACTCCTTTTTTCCCTTATAATAATTCATGGATCTTTTCTTTCTGTTTCTACCCACAGCTGTATTTGCAATAGAGTATATTTAAATACATTTTCCATTGTTTTCTATTTATTATTACTATTATAAAATATGTCTGCTATATAAAGCATATTGAGACTAAATACCTAATATGCCCACCGTTGAGGGTGAGAAATAAAACATTAGAAAAAAGTTGAAGACCCTTGTGTGCAGTTCTGCAAGCGTATTCTTTCTTTTTCTATAAATAACAACTGATCTCCTGAATTTATTCTTTTTCTTTCTCATACATGACTTTTCAACATTAAAGTATAAACATTTGTTCATATTTGTTTCCTTAAAAATAACTGATTTCTTTTACATTTTATGTAAATGCTGTCATGCTGTTTTTGCTCTCAGAATTATTCTTTGGCAATTCTTCCATGGTGATGTATATAGTTCCAGTTCTTTTTTTTTTTTTTCACTGCTCCATAATATTCTGTCATATAAGTATACCACAATTTATTTTTACAGTTTGCAATAGATTCTTGTCTGTTCTCCTTGTTCCTGTAATCTTTAATGTCTAATCTACCTGACAGCTGCTTAATGATCTTTCTTAATTGCCTTCTTAGTCAATCTCCTGCCTGGTGCAAGAACGTAAGTGGCACCATATTGCCTGTAATAACACTAATTCTCCTATGGCTAATATTTAAGATACTTCACCACATGGTTATCTCAATACCACCATTCTTCCAAATATTTTCTCTATACCTTGGTAAAATCTATTTTATTTCCATTTTTCCAAATAACATCTTCCAAATACCTCACAGAAAACTAGCCACTGGAATAATTTTTTTCCCTTTCTCTCTTTTATCTGTTTCTTTTATTGTAAAACTTGCCTCAAAAATATGGCTTCTCATGACTTTTACCTGATTTAAACCAGTTCCTCTACTTTAATCCCTAACTCCTTTTCTTTCCCACCCCTGCCGACATGCTTTTTACACTAGTGGTCAATCATATTTACCATGTAAATATTCTTTTTCATGAATATGCAGGAAAGTACCCATTCTATTCAATAGGCATCCAGTGGGCATTTGCTGGGAATGGGTGGAATACAAATGTAGGTACGGAATAAAACATAGTCCCTGTCCTTGGAGACTCAGACTAATTATATGTCCATAAAGAGGCGATGACAATTCAGCGTGTGAATATCGTTCAGATTTTATGTAAAGTGTTATGGAAGTTTAGACAAAGGCTCCTTTCCCACCTTTGGGAGAAAGGGAAAAACAGGCTTTGGGGGAGCTAGTAACACACCTGAAATGAGTTGTAAATGATGAATAACCAGTTAAGGAGATGAAATGGGAAGCAAATGGAAGTCATACTAAGCAGAGGAAGGAATATGAATAAAATCTCATGAACTATAAACCACATTACATATATACAATATGTAGTGGGAATGGCAAGTTTTGAAATGTGAAAGCAAGTTAGTGATCAAATAATACTTCCCTCCTAGGAGTGTTATGAGAATCAATGAGTTAATATATCCAAAGTGCTTAGAACAGTGCCTGACAACCAATAAATACTCTATAATTGTTAGTCAAATATTAGAAGGCTTTGAATGCCACATGACAGAACTTGGATCGTGGAGGGTGTTCAAAGGGTTTTAAATAAGAAAATTGGCATGGCTCAATGTTATGTGGCAGCCTGGGTGGGAGGGGAGTTTGGGGGAAAATGGATACATGTATATGTATGGCTGAGTCCCTTTGCTGTGTACCTGAAACTATCACAACATTGTTAATCGGCTATACTCCAATTTAAAAAGTTTTTTAAAAAAAGAAAATGGCATGGTAAGTTTTGCTTTTTAGATAGAATACTCTGAAGGCATTGTGAGGGGATAAGACAGGAGGCAGGAAAATTACTGAAGAGGATGTTGCAGTTTCTATTAAGAGATGGCAAGGCAAGAGCAGAAGTAGTAGCAATGCAGATGAGGAGGAGATGGATTCAACAGTCTTTTAAGCTATTGAATATGGTAATTGAGGGAGAAAAAGGAAAACCCATGATGATAGATTATATGGCTGGAGAGAAGAAGGTGTCATCAACTGAAATGAAGAGATTTTCTTTAAGAAAGTGAAAGCATTTCCTGTGCATTCCTCACTAAACTGTGTAATGCATGGTTCCCAATACTTTGTATTCTCAGCAAACACGGCTGATTATGACTGAGACTCTGAAACACTGTTCTCTAACAAGGCATATTATGACATATGACATTAATGGATCATGTGCATTAAAAGCAGTTACAGTGCTGTTCGCCAGTAGAATGAGCATGGTTTTGGGTACTTAAAGAGAAGCAAGCATTAATTTTCAAAAACAAAAACATGCTTCGGACAGTGATTCCTGGATTGAGACTGAAAGCCATTTGTTTTCTGATTGAAAAATTTTTGTCTCCAGAGTACTCTACTAATTGTGGCTGTCAGATTCGAGTTCTTTAATTGTTCTGTGAGATGAATACATGCTTTATAATGGCAATTTCATAATTAGTCTTAAATACAATAGGGAATGTTTCATGGCAGCTTCCTAACATGAAGACCAAGGCCTAATTAAGCATTTTAATTCGATAGCCATTAATTCAACTTTCTTTACCTTCTTGTATGTTTACTATGTGCAAGGAAGTGTTTTAGGAAGCGGAGAAACATGCATAAAAAGCAAAAATTCTGTCTTGTATTAGGTCACAGTTAAACCAGAACAAATAGATGATTTAAATAGTGAAAAACCTAATTGTGGCAGAAGTATGCCTAAGATGTGAGCATAGTCTGCTAAAAGTGTGAGATCCAGGAAAGGATGGAGAATCCCTGTATTTTAAATGGAAGTGAAAAAAGATCTGAGATACATTTCTAAGAGAATCTTTTTGGCTGCACTGTGGAGAATGGATTGAACAAAGCCAACATGAGAGGCAGAGGGATACGACATGTTGCTGTTTGATTGCCCAGGTGAGAAAGACTCAGTACCTTAACTAAGGCAGTGATATGGAATATGGGGAAAAAGAGATGGTGGCCAAAGGCGTTTTGGAGAAGGGCAGAAGAATATGGAAGTGGTGGCCTATTTGAGCAAGTGGTGATCTAGCAATGTGATTGCCATCCAGTGCCAATTGGATAGACAGTTACATGTCAGCAGAGATGATAAGGCATGCTCGGTAAGAGCAAACTCTGCCTGAATGTGAATCCTGTAGTTGCCACTTATTTAGCTAGGCGTCCATGACCTGGTTAGCTTATACATACAAGCCCATCATTTTTCATGACACACTAGTCATCAGAGACCTTTATCTCTAGAGCACACAAAACCAGCCAGGTTGCATCAGTTACCATGCCTGGAATGTTACCTCTCTAGAACCTACCTCACTGAGTTATTGGGAGGAGTCAGTGGGTTAAAATAGGAAAGTGCTTAAAATTGTGTCTGACACAGAGGAAGCACAGTGCGAGTGTTGGTGATCGTTATCTTATTCCAGCATTCAGGTACATGGTTCTGGTAGCATCCTGATGCAGTTCTAGGAACTTTCAGATGATGTTCATCTTGTAGATCCTACATGTGGGTGATGCTTTCCTGCCAGAAGGATCGAGTGGCCGCTAGGGAGAAGCTGGCACTTTGCATGGCTTTAAACACCCCAGCCTTGCTCCCACTCATCAGAACTTCTTCCTCCCTTTTAATTAAGGTCTTGCTCAGCATCATTCAGAAAGGTCCCTCATGCTTGATCAGTGACTCATAGTCCAACCATTTGAACAGTACAAATGTTTCCTCTGCAGGAAGGAGCAGATGCTCTGGTGGAAAACAAGTAGGGGGGAAATAAAGCAGGGAGCCTCAAAAATCAGTGGAAGTCGGGACTAAAGAAATCACAAGTTTTCATAGACATGTTAGCTTATACAAGCACCTTATTTTTTCAGGACACAACCATCATCAGAGACTTTTGTCTCCAAAGAAAATAAAACCAGCCAGAGTTGCATCAGTCACCATCCCTGGGGTATCATGGGAAGCTATACAGGGCAGAAGGCCTCTCTCCAGGTAGCAATGAAAGAGTTATCATTTCACTCTGGTATTCCTCTGGGACCCAGAGAGAAAAAAATAATCTAAGTCTGGCACCTAGGTACTTTCCTGAGTGGGTTGTCATGGGAACAGGATATAGCAACTATTTTCAGGATTCTAGGACCTTGGCACTTCTCATGCATTTCTCTGCCTCAGCTTCTATGTATGCAGAGACATATGGATACCAGAATCAGTGCCAGAATTGAGAAGAGGATTTGAAATTCATGCCAGGATTCCTCTGGGTTACACGGGACCTCAGCCGACCTCACAGAGTTTAGCTTGCTTGGCACCACCGCTGATAGCATGACCCATCTGGTTCCACTGCCTGCTGGGGCTCCGTTGCTCCAGCTGTAAAGTAAGGGGATTGGATTCAGCAAGCGCAAAGGTTAATGTCAGCTCCAGAATGTTTTGAATCTCAGTAATTTATAGAATTTGCTTTTGGAGTTCTCCATGGTTGAGCTTGAATATGCTACTGTAAGAAAAAAAATCCCCTTCATTAGTATTATTGATGTAATTATCTGCTCTTGATCAAGAACTTCATTGTTGTTCAGGGAATGCAGTTAGCTCATTGTGTATAATGTACATATTTAAGAAGGCAAGATATATATGTATTGCGTGTGTATGTGTATGTGTGTGTGCTCACAGAAGCTTGTGTGCAAGGGTATGAGTGTCACTAGCTCTCTTATAAAAAAAACTTAAGATTTAAAAAAGGCAGAGAGTAGAGAGACATTCCAATATTCATATATTTTTATTTTTTCATTAATGATTTCATTTATTTGATTTATGACTATATGACATGCAATACTGTATTAACTGTATGTGAGCGTGTCTGTGTGTGTGTGTGTGTATGTGCGTGCGTGTGTGTGTAAGACTGTGTATATGCCATGCGAGGCTGCAGCTCTAACTCAAACTCTATTTCCCTCAAATTCAGAAATGGCTGTAATATCTATGAGCTCAGTAACGCACACCATTTTATCCTTTGCGCTTTCGACGGTGTTTGACAAATGGTAGATAATTAATAAATATTTGGGGGGATGAATGAATGAGATAGAGTAGGCCTACTTGAGTTTCTTTACATCTGCTAAAAAGTGGCTCTTGAGAAAGAATACTCCAAGTGTTCCAGTTATCTGTTGCTGTCTAACAATCCTAAAACACAGTGACCAAAAAAAACATTTAAATTTTTATGCTCATGGATTCTGTAGGTCAGAAATTCACGAAGATACAGTGAAGGTGGCTCTTTTCTTCCCCACAATGTCTGGAGCCTCAACTGGGATGACTCTGACAGCTGGGGATGACCCTGACGGTGGGGGATGACTCTAAAGGCTAGGGGCTGAAAGATCTGGGGCTGAGGGATCCACTTCCTAGATGGGTTCTTCACGCACCAGTTTGGTGCAATGAGGGGATTACTGGAAGGCTTGGCTTACCTGAGACTCCTGGCCAGAGCTCCTACATGGGGCTTGAGTTTCTCTCAGTGTGGCGACTGGCTTTGGGGAGGGAAGATCTAGAGCATCATCAAAACAGAAGCTTCTGGACTTCTTTTGACTTAGTCTTGGAAGAAACAGTGTCACTTCTGCCACATTTTATTGGTTGTGAGTCACTAAAACCAGCTCAGATTCAAGGGTAAGTGACAGCGCACAGTAGTGACCAGAGGTGGGAGAGAAGGTGGCAGAGTATGAAGGGCTCTGTTAAAACATATGATGCCAGTCTCATATTTGTTTCTTGGTACTTGGTCTCCATTCTCTCTGAAAGCTTTTAGAATATTCCTTGTGTCTTCTTTGTTCTGGGTTTCACTTCATTATGTGCATTTTTCCTTGTTAGTCCTGGTTAGCATTCCAGAGTCACTTCAATCTTAGTTTCTTATTAAATCTTTCTTAAGTTATGGTAAATTTATTTTGATCAGCTCTTTCCTCCCTTCCAGTTTTTGGGTTCCTGGAACATTATTTAGTTTTTAGCACTTCTACTTTGATTCTCCCTGGCTTTCCTTTTATCATGAACTGCTATCTTCTAAAAACATTCGTTCATCTTGTCTTTCACCTTAATAACCCAAGTTTCATCTGTGTCCTTCTGGTATTTATACCATCTATTGAGTGTTCTATTTTATCTGCTGAGTATTTGATACCAAAATATTTCTACTTGTTTCTAATTTAAGACTTTTCTTCCCAACTTCATGTTGCCAATATTTTCCCCTTTGGGGGTATATTTATTGTACTTATTTTAAATAGTTATCTATTTGATTTTCTTCTTTTGCACAGTGTCTGTAACTTTCAGGTGTCTAGTCATTTTGGCCTGGGATACTAGCTCCATGATAATGTATAATGCGATAGGTCTAAGTTCTGGCCTTGGTGTTCATCCCAGCTGAGGACACGGGTTGAACCCGAGACACAACAGAATGACTTGGATATTCCTCCATACTGTCAACGCTCACAGGCAACTATGCCAGTCAGGAAATCACGTTGACGTTTTTAGGGAAAAAATGTATTATGAAGACATATTTATCCACAGCTGTAATCCTTCAGCCATGGGAATTGGAGGGAAAGGGCTAAAGTAATGAATCCTCAAGAGTTGTGTCTGTCAGCCCTCCACCCCAACAGTTATTTTGTGCTGCTTTCATCATACCAAACACTCAACACCAGCAGCCTGGCCAATGCAGTTTATGTGGGAAAAGGTCAGGAAATAACTCCTTAAATGCCTGGCTTCTCCACCGCCTCAAATCCACAGCCCACTCCACCACACACATGCGTGCATACACACACACACACACACACACACACACACATACACACACATACAGACCCCAGAGAATGAGGATGGCTCCACATTTCCCCCAAAGCCTCTCATCCTTTTATTTCCCTAATTTCTCTAGGGTTGATGTAAGGGGAGGAGGCCAGCAGCACATGTTAATTTTCCATCTCATCAAAACTGGAAAGCTCCTCCAGTATTTTTCTAATTACATATATCTCTACAGAAGAAAGGGATAACTAAATATCATTTCTCCTAAATACTCCAATCATGAGCATCTCTAATGATGGAAATTTCACTTCAGATATGGTAATGATTTTAATTATCATCATCCTCATCATTGTTTTTGTAGTTACTATTATAAACATTCTAACTTATTCATTATTTCCTATATCCCATATTCTGTAATAATCACTGTACATATATAATCATTTGAAATCTAGGACCTCTGGATAGTTTCTTCAATAAGGTCATGTGCAAAACTTCAGAATTCAACAGTCTAAACTAAAACAAAATGAAATGAGAAACCCAATTTTTCTTTTTTCTTTTTCTTTTTTTTTTTTTTTGGCTGCACCGCATGGCATGCAGAATCTTAGTTCCCCAACCAGGGATTGAACCCATGCCCCCTGCAGTGGAAGCACGGAATCTTAATCATTGGACTGCCAGGGAAGTCCCAGAACCCAATTCTTTATTCCAGTCTCTCAAAGGGCACAAATGGAAACTGCTGGTACCTCCATGTCTCACTTCCTCAGCTCTTGACCTTCCCACATTCTCCAGACTCTCCTTCTACAATCTCTTTCCACCTCTACTTTTTTTACTTATTGACTTATCTTCTTTGCTAAGTTCTTCCCATCTTACTCCTGAGTCTTAGGTACAGTTCTTTTTGGCTTCTGGTGCATCGCAGAAGCTTTCTCTGACAGAGGTGAACTCTATAGAAGGGGGTCTAAAACCAGAAAGTTGGATTAGCAACTGAAACATTCTCTTTGGTAAATTTAAGGAGGGGGACATCTCTGAGTAATTTCTCATTAATATGTTTTCATCATATATGTGTGATCTCATTTAGCTCTCTCAACACTGTGGGTTTGATATCATAACTATATTTTTCATTTAAGAACAGCAAATCTCAGAGAGGTCAAATTGCTTGTCCAAGTTTGTAGCAGACTGTCTTGGAAGTGAAGAAATGGGGATTTAGAGACACATTATCTGATGTCATTGCCTATGCTTTGACTACTCTACAGTGTTGCTATACCTCCTCGCACGGTACATTCCCAAAAAGCACATCAAGGTCCAGACTCTCATATAAACTCTGCTCTTCATTTGAACACTTCTATCAAGGGAGATATTGTGTTTAAAAGAACCTATCTGAGCACTGTGATTTTGCTTCTGCTTGCTCAAGTATATCTCCATTCCCAGAGAGCTGCTCACCTGAGGTCACCAAAGCAATTTCAGTCTGCATAATTTAATAGACCTGTTACCAGTGTAACAGCTATTAACATCCCATTAGTAATTATTCGGGCAAGGCTAGACAATCTCTTGTACTAAGGCTTTTATCGTGGAATATTAAGTTATTAGATTAATAAATAATAAACTACCTACCAGCAATATTCACTATAAAAGACCGCACTTCAAATGTGCTGGCATATGTTATTAAATATAATTAAGTTATCCAACTAAAGAACTGAAGCAGCATTTCTTGGAATCCTGCCATGCCCTTGAACTTAAAACAAGCTCAGGGAACACAGTGCTCTTCTTCTGACACCAGGATTCAATGTCCAGTTGCCATGAGGTCGAGAATGAAGTCTGTCTACTCATTCTAGAAATAGCCGTGCAGAATGTCAAGTCTCCCTACCTGTAGACATCTTACATTTGGTAAACCGAGGAAGCAAAAGAAAAAAAAATAGGGCTTCTAAGATAAGATGCTTTATTTGTACCTGTGGGTCAAATCTCTAATAGCAGAGGAGAAGCAAAAATTTGGACAATTATCTAAAGAATAATCTACCTGCCTTCCTAAGCAATTCCAGACAGTGTATACCAGAAATAAACCAGCCACATTTTCATTTCTGACATGAAGTACAAGAATTGAGAACACTCAACTCAAGTGTTCAAAATCTGCAAATCTATGAAAACTTGAAGTCCAAAGGGCAGGCTCTTTTTATTGCCCTCTGCAATATTCCAGATGAAAATAGTTGACTTCCTGGTACCCAATAAATAGGTAATGAATGAATTAAAGACTAAATGAACTTTATATTTTGGTAGTGTTTTTGTAGTTAAAGTAAATACAGTTCACTTACATTATGCCCTAATAAAAGTGGCAGGAATTAGTGCTATTATCGCCTTACAAATAACCAGGGCACACACAAAGTAGCGTGGAAGAAAAAACAAGGGTTTTGGAGCAAAGCAGATCTGTCGTAAATTTTACCTTTATCCCTACATTAGCTTTTAGTTTGGACTTTACTCTCCAAGCTCAGTTCCCCCAGCAATCAAATAGTAATAAAATATCAAATTATAGACTCAAAAAACAATAACAGGTATCCAATAAATCTTTCTTCCTCTCTGCCCCAAACCCTCTCTTTGCTTATAGAAATCTTTACTGTTGATCTTGCTTTAAGACAATTAGAAAGATGTTCAGTTACTATTTTTGCTGTTAGATACAGATTAAGTTTTGCTAATCTTGAGAAATATAAGATAGTCTGATGGAAATTGTCCATTAATTTTCCTTGCTGACCTAATCTTTCCCTATCACTCACATATTCCTGCTCACATATTAGAGTCCAAGGCAAAAGGAGAATTCAGTAATGCTGATCTTGTCTTAAAATTTTGATATTTGGGTCATCATAAATTTTTTACATGAGTTGTTATTTTTTAAAATATTACATTAAAATTATTTATTTTGATTATTATTTTTGATACACTCTTAAATTTTATACCCAGGTGACTGCCTCACTTGCCTCACCCAGTCCAGGCCCTGCCGTCCCACCTTCTCCTGTTATATGTCCAGTCTCACTTTTCACCTAGTATAAGGCCAGTCTAAATCTGGCTTAAGCTAGCAGATACCAGAATTATTCAAAGAATAGGCGAGGCCTCTCCTGTTGGCTCTTACAAGCCGGGTAGTAAAAGAACCTCCTACTTTTCTATGACATTGAAAATCTCAAGGCAGCACACAAGGACTGCTAAGCCCAGAGTCTAAATTGGGAAGCTTTTGTTTGGTTTGATTGTTTGCAGGGTTTTTTTGGTTTGTTTGTTTTTTTTTGGTGGGGTGGGGGCTGTTTGTTTGCTTTTTGTTTTTATTTATTTTTGCAACAAGCTCTGAGTGATCTCAATTAGCGGTTGAGGATTCCCTTCCCTCAAAGCTGACATATATTGTTGTGCCAGTCACTTCCCCAAAGATGGGGCTTATAAGACAACAGACCCAACAAGCCCCATCTCTCCTTATCCTTTATCTCAGGGCAGCAAGGTTTGAGCTTCTCAGGGTTGTCCAGAGCCCTAGACATCCCCTCCTCCATTTTCCCAAGAGTATCAACTCAAAATGCAAGCCAAGTAGAGAGAAACCCAGGTGACACTGCATGAGCTGAGCTCTTGTGCTTCTTGCCCAGTAACATCCCAGCTGGAGTCAGAGCATGATACATTTGTAGCTAGGTTCACAGAGGGTCACTGCATTGGCTACCTTGCTGACAAAAAAAATATAAATGCTGGGCTTAATACTGATAATAGACCTCATTTTGGTAGAAGCTTGAAAATGAGAAACTAAAATTGACTCAGTACAGGAGAAAAACTGAACAGTGTGACCAGTAAGAATAATTTGGTGTAACATTCCCTAGAATATAGTCTACCCAGGAAATTAACGATAATTAACATTTATTACCTACTAGTGAGGAGCCTGGCATTGCTCTTAGTTCTTTTGTTATGTTTAACTCTTGCAATAACCTTAGAAGATAGTCACTATTTCTAGATTTGCTGAAGTTCACTCTGTTATAAGGTCATAAGCTTTGGTAGACTCCAGAATCTGCGCTCTAGTCACTACAGTATATACTCCTCAAGATATTAAGGAAATTGTGCTTTAGGAAAATTCCAACAAGTATTGTTAACACAGAATCTTGGTTAATGGGTGCTGTTATGGGCTGAAGGTTTGTGTTCCCCCACACAACTCATATGTTGCAGCCCTTAACGCCAATGTGGTGGTTTTGGAGGTGGGGACTTTGGGAAGAAATTAAGTTTAGATAAGGTCATGGAGGTGGGACCCCTACGATGGGATTAGTGCCCTTATAAGAAGAGGCACTCGAGTCACTTTCTCTCCACCATATGAGGACACACCTAGAAGGCAGTTCTCTGCAAGCCAGGAAGAGGACCTTCCCCAGGAACTGAATCTGCCACCACCTTGACCCTGGATTTCCCAGCCTCTAGAACTATGAGAAATCAGTATCTTGTTTATTAAGGCCCCTAGTCTGTGGTATTTCCTTATAGCAGCCTGAGCTGACCAAGACAGGTACTATGTGTGGGATGTGTGTTTCAGTATGTGTATGTGTTTGGGGAGCTGTCTGAGTACAGTGGAGAGTTCCAAGGTCAAAGATTTTGGAGGACAATATCAAGCAAGGTTAAACAGATTTTTTAATTGCAAACCTTATCAGAGCCTTTAATAGGCTTAGGTGAACCATTATTCTCTAACAGAGGAATTTTGAGTGCAGGGTTTTCCAAAGGTATTTGACTTGCAGTATCCTTCTGTGACGGAACACGCCTTCTAGGTTGCATTTCATTTTGCTCTGCCATCTTAGGTTTAACTGTCACTGACTGGATGGCAGCCAGAAGTTCACTGCCAACGACAGTGGTGCATAAGTGCCATGTAGAATTCAGCCTGATCCCAAGCTGTCACACCAGCCTCAGTTTGAGTGAGGGATGTTTGACCAAGTGCGGCACACATACCAGCCTCAGCCCTGAGAGAGAGGCACAAGGCCGAGCTGGTGAGGTGGCCAGCTGAAGGAGCAAGTGATGGCTCAGAGAAGCTCACAGACTCACTGGGGTTTCTTTTTTTTTTTTTTTTTTTTTTTTATTTTCACTGGGGTTTCTTAATGGGCGCTCACTTCCCCCAGGAAACGAAAGGAGAGATTTAACGGAGCTCGCTATGTTGGTGGCTGTGTAAGTCCCATGTCCAGCGAAGTAACTGGCACGGTAATATCATATGTCAGGGTTGCAGACATGTGGCAGAGGTGGTATCGTTGTATTTACCAGCGTACAGGCTCTGAGTGAAAATCCAAATGTGTGAGTGTGGGAGTGTGTGCAGATCGCTACGGATGCATGCATATGCTGTTTTTTAGATCCACTTCCCACAAAGCAGGAGCAGAGCTTAAAAGGTAAGATTTGACATGATATTCGGTGCACACTGATATAGTTTAATTTTTACAGCCACACTTGTTAAGCAAAGTTCCCCCCACATACACACTCTCTCACACATATGTGGAAGAAATCAAACTGCCCGTGGCACCCATGGGAAAGCAGTGCTATAACTCTGCTTCCAAAGCAATTGTCACATCTCTGGTAATATCTCAAACCAGAGCCTTGACTTTTATGTGACAAGGACTCTTAAAAGCCTGATAGCTTGTTCTAGGGGGAAAAAAATAGAAAATGGGAAGATGGAGTTTATTTGAAGTTAAAGTTGAGAGAAAAGGAAAGGTAGAAGATTCATATGAATATGTGACATTTTATCCTTATGCATTTTTATCTTCCATTTGTCAGGCGGAATGGTGTCCCGAGTAGGGCTGGTCTCAAAGCAGGGGCTCAGAGTACTTGAATTGTGTTGAATTAAATTGAGTTGAATCTAATTGAATCAAATAGAATCAAATAGATTCTGAGTGTTCACCTCTGTCCAAGGAAAGTTTATTTAGGATTGATCTTGGGTATAAAAGGGATACACCCGAAGCAAGGGGGAAATGAGATTTATGTCCCAGGCAAGAGTTGCTAGCAAGCAAGAGAAAGGGTTAGATCAGAAGCAAAGTTTCACATAGGACACAGATCTGAATGAGAAAATAACTTGGAATTTTGAGTGTGGAGAAAATAATTTGGAATTTTGAGTATGGAGAAAATTCTAGAATCCCTGAGCTCAGGACAAACCTTGTTGGTGATGGGGGTGGGTTATTAGAGTAGAATATTTATAATAGTCTGGTCACTTGGTTAGGAATGCTAACCAGGGGCCCTGATATTCAGAGTACACAGCACTAGTTGTAGCCCATCGTAGTGACCAGTATTTTCCAAACTTGAGTGGAGAAGGCCAAGAGAACTATTGGGCAGATGAAATCAGAACAAGGGGTGGTTTGAGGGCTCTTGAAAATCCTCACCTCTTTCACTGTACATAAGCCAGAACATTTTTAAATGATTAGCTCGCTTCCTTCCTGTGCATATATGAGGCTGAAGCACACGAGCTAAAAAAAAAACCCATCTATTCATATTAACTCGGTTGATTTTCACAAAAATAATTGCTACATTATTCTTGCTACTTAGTTGCACATTCAGAAGGGGGAATTCATTTGAATGTCAAAAATGGTGCAGCCCTGCACTCTTGCACTAAGTCAATCACAGAACCCCAAATCTGGCATGCTCTTAAAAAGGTAGTGAATCCATCCTCCCACCTCAAGGCTGTAGTCCATGGGCTCCAGAACAATTATAAATGTGTTAGAGTCATTTAAAAATCTCCAGCATTGCACGACCCTAGGTTAACTACTGCTTAACCTTTTAGACCTTCCATTTTCTCACTTGTAAAATTTTGCCAAGAGTAATTGCTGGCACTTAACCTGATGGTCACTCTGTGACAAGTACTGTTCTAGGTACTTTGTATGAATTTACCCATTTTAATCCCCACAATCACCCGGTAACTCAGACTACAACTATCTCCATTTTAAGGATGGGAAATGGAAATGTGGAAAGCTAAAGAAATCATCCCGTCTGGGTCACATTGCAACTAAGGGAGGACACCAGCATTTGAACCCAGGCCATCTGGTTTCTATTTATTTACCCAGCAAATTAAGCTTCCTCCCACATAAAATAACTCTTATGTGATATGAACATAATAAAGGTGAAATGCAAAATAAGCACACAGTAAGACCCAGTAAATGTTGTTTTCCCCTTGTCTTGTCCAGGACTTACCTCCCAACCTCAGGCCGGATTATGGGCAGGGAAAGGAAAACTACAGATCTTTGTGCATTTTAACTCCCCAGGTGATTCTGTCAGAACTCCAAAATTAAGAACCTTTTTGTTCTGTGCACCCATTTCACAGTTTTAAAACACTCATTCTCAGGAGGTGCCTTCCTGACTTCTGCCTTCATTCAAACATGAGGGACTACAAGGTGTTTTGCTCTTGTTCTATTAAGAATGCTGTTTATAACACTCCTAGAAGTTTATGATTATGTCAAACATATCAAGTTTGGTTGAAAATTGTTTGGATCTCGGAAGGCTCTATTTTCTTCCAGTGTTTACTTGTGCAACCATTGCATGGCTAGATCAGCAGATATCTCCTGACAGCAAGTACATTCTGCTTCTTGAGTTGACAACCACTATTTCCAAAAAATTAGGTCTGAGTGTGATGAGCTGCTGAATTCTGATCCATTACCTGCTAGACTCATACACTCGATCTCTGTGTTTTCCTCCTTCTTACCAGCCTGGGCTTCTTTATAGAAATCTTAGGCATTAATTGCAACCCTAGCAGATACCCTAAGAAAATGAAAAATGTCAGATCAACCTAGAACCATTCAATGTCCCCGCAGATTCTTGTGGGTTTGGAGGGTTGGATGGCTTTCCTTTCATCATCAAAGTTGAGAAATATACTTAGAAGTGCCATCATTTTTTTTATAGCTATGTGAATCTAACCTCTGTGAATGCTTATGAATCATTTCAAAGCAATTTAGTACAGTGAAAAGTGAGAGAAATAAGTTAGAATGATATATCTATGAGGAACTTAAAGATTCATGTTTTAATTGAATAAAATTGGAAAGTAGACATTCTGTAGCATTTTAAAAGCATGAAGAAAATACTAACCCCCTACCCCCATGGATTATGACATTTTCAGCTGGACTGTGGAAAATTCTATTAGCCCCTGAATTGATATTCAAAATGTTATAGTTGCATTTTGTGGGGAGGGGATTCATACCTTTTTTCCCCCAGATTCATCAAATGGCTTGTGACATAGTGAATTAAAGATACAGAGCTAGAAAAAAAATAGCTGTGAGGTCAATGTTTGTTTTTATACTGAGTGGAAATTTGGCCTATATGTATCTTGTTATTTTTTGAAAATAGTACTTTCAAAGCCCTTTACTGAGTGTCTAAAATGTGCCAAGCATAGTGCCTGGTGCTAAGAATGGTATGAAAGTTCAGATCCTTTTCCTTAGGACATAAATCCTAACAGGGAGCTCTTTGCTGGCTCTGCATTGATTCCTCCACTTTCTTGCCTCCCAGGCTGGCCGTCTACTCCAGTCTCCCTACTTTCTTGTCACTCAGAGTGGCTTCTCCAACTCTCACCTGCCTCTCACTTTTCCTGGACCTCTCTGAGGCTAAAGAAATGATGGGGTGGCTTTTGATACATTTTTCTAGTCTGGGAAGAATCTAGACTCTCTTCTAGTTTCGTAAGATTCAAGAGTGACAGGTAGAGAAAATTAATCTTCACAGTGCAACATATCTGATCATATGTTTGATGCTCCTGTATGATTTCACCCCTCCATGAGGGCCTCAGTCCTTACATTCCTCCAATCTCAAATTTAAACCCCCTACCTCCATCCAGGATTAAAAACACACATGGCAGGTATGATCCCTATCTTATCTTGAAGACCTTGGGCCAAAAGAGTTGGACTTTGGAGTTGTAAAGGAAGGAGGATGATGCAGGGGGTCCTGAGAAGAAGTGTGGAGCCGCTTGCTGGCTTGCGGCCATGGAATGTACCTTAATAATCTAGAATGAAGGTCCTGTGCTATGGAGAGAGAAAAGGCACCTGTATGTTGAGTAGGCAGAAGCCATTTCAAAATTTCCACCATCCATTGGACTACGTGTAGCTTATAATTTAACATTTGAATGTTAGATAAAGAACAGGTTAAACATTCTCTAGGAATCTGTGTGTGCCCCACCACCTAACAGGAAAATTTTATTTTTTAAAATATTTATTTATTTTTGGCTGTGTCAGGTCTTAGTTGTGGCACGAAGGATCTTTCATTGCGGCCTGCAGGCTCTGTAGTTGTGGCACATGGACTCCAGAGCACATGGGCTCTATAGTTGCGGCACGCGGACTCTCTAGTTGTGGTGCGTGGGCTCAGTAGTTGTGGTGCATGGGCTTAGTTGCCCCACGGAATGTGGGACCTTAGTTCCCCAACCAGGGATCAAACCTGCGTCCCCTGCATTGGAAGGTGGGTTCTTAACCACTGGACCACCAGGGAGGTCCCAGGACAGTTTTATAGAAATGGTACCACCTTGTTCTTTTGTGATGTAACCAACCAATTCATTAACCAATGCTTCAGGTTAAAATGTGGGAGTCAGTCAGCATTAGTAATCTGTGGATAATTGATTAAATAGTACCTTTGCCAAAGTTAAAGAAGCAGGTGCCTTGTCAAGGGAGGGAATTGGCATAAATGGTACCAGAAAACCTAAGCTAAACATAGTTATGGCAACTATCAGTTTAGCTCTGAACTTTGAGAGAGGGAGAACGAAGGAAATCAACCATGAGGATATTTAACAGGTAATGGAGCCCAATTCATGGCATGGAGGTAGAGAACTTTAAGGATAAAATTCTATTCCATCCATTTATTCCGACAGCTCTCAGATTGAAGTTAATTGCAATGGAAATTTCACATTACAAATCAATTTTTCCCTAAATATTTCTCTGTGTCACTGACTCAGAAATATTTAAATCTGGTGTTCATTTCTGCTTAAGGATCCACGGCTCTTGGGAGATTTAGCTGCTGCTGCTGCTCTCAGGTCTGATGTTGCCCTAATTTTCCTATTTCCTTACTCTACACAAATCCTCAGTTTGAGCATTGGCAGGGGTAGAATCTCTAAGTATGCTAACATTTGTCTCTAAAGTGAGAGATGATGCTTTTCAGTCAATGCACTACTTTTTTCACTTAAGATTTTCTGAAATGGATTAAGGAAAGTTTGCTCTTAATTTCAGATTGACTCAAGACTCCATAATCAATCATTCTGACCAATAATATAATGGGAAATATTTCTATTTACTATTTAATACTCTTGTAACATCCATTTTGAAGACAGGGGTGTGGTCTGGAAAAAAACGTTGTTTCATGTCTGTAGAATCTCTCAGATGCTTACCATTATTTAGGCCACTGTTAGGGAGAACCAGGTAGATTGGCAATTTTGTTTCTAATCCTTAAGTCATGCAGATATCAAACAATCTTACCAGTGACTCAGTTTATGTCATATGGATCCTGAGCACCTCTTATCCTGCAAATCTGCTTGACATGGAGGCCCCAGAGTCTAAGGAATTGCAGACTCACCTAAGAAGGGAATTGACAGGACTGAGACAAACTGTAAACTATTTCCCTAGGCCATCCTGTAACCCCACTGTCTTGGAGGACCCTTCCATACTTGATCTTACAGACCAAGTAAAATTCCCAAGACCTCAAATCTCCCTAAACCCAGTGAACATCCTTGATTCAATCTAGCTTAAGACCGTGCAAAATTGGGCCATATCTCATTCACCTTTATTCTGTGTTGGCCTCCAAGATGATATGTACAGTGAGAGATTACCTGTATTTCATATTAAGGATTATATTTACATAGAGTTTATAAATGGCATTTTTAGATAGTGACTCTAAAAACAACAAATAACACACCAGGGAATCCCCATAAGGTTAACAGCTGATCGTTCAGCAGAAACTCTGCAAACCAGAAGGGAGTGGCAGGACATATTTAAAGTGATGAAAGGGAAGAACCTACAACTAAGATTGCTCTACCCTGCAAGGATCTCATTCATATTTGATGGAGAAATTAAAACCTTTACAGACAAGCAGAAGCTAAGAGAATTCAGCACCACCAAACCAGCTTTACAACAAATGCTGAAGGAACTTCTCTAGGCAGGAAACACAAGAGAAGGAAAAGACCTACAATAGCAAACCCCAAACAATTAACAAAATGGTAATAGGAACATACATATCGATAATTACCTTAAATATAAATGGATTAAATGCTCCCACCAAAAGACATAGACTGGCTGAATGGATACAAAAACAAGACCCATATATATGCTGTCTACAAGAGACCCACTTCACACCTAGGGACACATACAGACTGAAAGTGAGGGGATGGAAAAAGATATTCCATGCAAATGGAAATCACAAGGAAGCTGGAGTAGTAATTCTCATATCAGACAAAATAGACTTTAAAATAAAGACTATTACAAGAGACAAAGAAGGACACTACATAATGATCAAGGGATCAATCCAAGAAGAAGATATAACAATTGTAAATATTTATGCACCCAACATAGGAGCACCTCAATACATAAAGTAAATGCTAACACCCATAAAAGGGGAAATCAACAGTTACACAATCGTAGTAGGGGACTTTAACTCCACACTTTCACCAATGGACAGATCATCCAAAATAAAAATAAATAAGGAAACACAAGCTTTAAATGATACCTTAAACAAAGTGGACTTAATTGATATTTATAGGACATTCCATCCAAAAACAACAGAGTACACTTTATTAAGTGCTCGTGGAACATTCTCCAGGATACATCATATCTTGGGTCACAAATCAAGCCTTGGTAAATTTAAGAAGATTGAAATCATATCAAGTATCTTTTCCAACCACAACACTATGAGACTAGATATCAATTACAGGAAAAAATCTGTAAAAAATACAAGTACATGGAGACTAAACAATACACTACTGAATAACCAAGAGATCACTGAAGAAATCAAAGAGGAAATCAAAAAATACCTAGAAACAAATGACAATGAAAACATGATGACCCAAAACCTATGGGATGCAGCAAAAGCATTTCTAAGAGGGAAGTTTATAGCAATACAGTCCTACCTCAAAACAAGAAACACCTCAAATAAAGAACCTAACCTTACACCTAAAGCAATTAGAGAAAGAAGAACAAAAAAACCCCAAAGTTAGCAGAAGGAAAGAAATCATAAAGATCACATCAGAAATAAATGAAAAAGACATGAAGGAAACGATAGCAAAGATCAACAAAGCTAAAAGCTGGTTCTTTGAGAAGATAAACAAAATTGATAAACCATTAGCCAGACTCATCAAGAGAAAAAGGGAGAAGACTTAAATCAATAGAATTAGAAAAGAAAAAGGAAAAGTAACAGCTGGTACTGCAGAAATACAAAGGATCATGAGAGATTACTACAAGCAACTATATGCCAATAAAATGGACAACCTGGAAGGAATGGACAATTTCTTAGAAAAGCACAACCTTCCGAGACTGAACCAGGAAGAAATAGAAAATTTAAACCGACCAATGACAAGCACTGAAATTGAGACTGTGATTAAAAATCTTCCAACAAACAGAAGCCCAGGACCAGATGGCTTCACAGGCCAATTCTATCAAACATTTAGAGAAGAGCTAACACCTATCTCAAACTCTTCCAAAATATAGCAGAGGGAGGAACACTCCCAAACACATTCTATGAGGCCACCATCACCCTGATACCAAAACCAGACAAAGATGTCACAAAGAAAGAAAACTACAGGCCAATATCACTGATGAACATAGATGCAAAAATCCTCAACAAAATTCTAGCAAATAGAATCCAACAACACATTAAAAGGATCATACACCATGATCAAGTGGGGTTTATCCCAGGAATGCAAGGATTCTTCAATATATGCAAATCAATCAATGTGACAAACCATATTAACAAATTGAAGGAGAAAAACCATATGATCATCTCACTAGATGCAGAAAACTCGTTCGACAAAATTCAACACTCGTTTATGATAAAAACCCTCCAGAAAGTAGGCATAGAGGGAACTTACCTCAATATAATAAAGGCCATATATGGCAAACCCACAGCCAACATCATTCTTGGTGAAAAACTGAAACCATTTCCTCTAAGATCAGGAACAAGACAAGCTTTCCACTCTCAGCACTATTATTCAACATAGATTTGGAAGTTTTAGCCACAGCAATCAGAAAAGGAATCCAAATTAGAAAAAAAGAAGTAAAGCTGTCACTGTTTGCAAATGACTTGATACTATACATAGAGAATCCTAAAGATGCTACCAGAAAACTACTAGAGCTAATCAATTTGGTAAAGTAGCAGGATACAAAATTAATGCACAGAAATCTCTTGCATTCCTATACACTAATGATGAAAAATCTGAAAGAGAAATTAAGGAAACACTCCCATTTACCATTGCAACAAAAAGAATAAAATACCCAGGAATAAGCCTACCTAAGGAGACAAAAGACCTGTATGCAGAAGACTGTAAGGCACTGATGAAAGAAATTAAAGATGATACAGACAGATGGAGAGATATACCATGTTCTTGGACTGGAAGAATCAGCATTGTCAAAATGACTATACTACCCAAAGCAATCTACAGATTCATTGCAATCTCTATCAAACTACCAATGGCATTTTTCACAGAACTAGAACAAAAATTTTCACAGTTTGTATGGAAACACAAAAGACCCCCAAAGAGCCAAAGCAACCTTGAGAAGAAAAACAGAGCTGGAGGAATCAGGCTCCCAGACTTCAGACTATACTACAAAGCTACAGTAATCAAGACAGTATGGTACTGGCACAAAAACAGAAACATAAGGCAATGGAACAGGATAGAAAGCCCAGAGGTAAACCCATGCACATATGGTCACCTTATCTTTGATAAAGGAGGCAAGAATATACAATGGAGAAAAGACAGCCTCTTCAATAAGTGGTGCTTGGAAAACTGGACAGCTACATGTAAAAGAATGAAATTAGAACACTCCCTAACACCGTACACAAAAATAAACTCCAAATGGATTAAAGACCTAAATGTAAGGCCAGACACTATAAAACTCTTAGAGGAAAACATAGGCAGAACTCTCTATGACACAAATCACAGCAAGATCCTTTTTGACCTACCTCCTAGAGAAATGGAAATAAAAACAAAGATAAACAAATGGGATCTAATGAAACTTAAAAGCTTTTGCACAGCAAAGGAAACCATAAACAAGACAAAAAGACAACCCTCAGAATGGGAGAAAATACTTGCAAATGAAGAAACTGACAAAGGATTAACCTCCAAAGTTTACAAGCAGCTCATGCAACTCAATATCAAAAAAACAAACAACCCAATCCAAAAATGGGCAGAAGACCTAAATAGACATTTCTCCATAGAAGGTATACAGATTGCCAACCAACACATGAAAGGATGCTCAACATCACTAATCATTAGAGAAATGCAAATCAAAACTACAATGAGGTATCACCTCACACCAGTCAGAATAGCCATCATCAAAAAATCTACAAACAATAAATGCTGGAGAGGGTGTGAAGAAAAGGGAACTCTCTTGCACTGTTGGTGGGAATGTAAATTGATACAGCCACTATGGAGAACAGTATGGAGGTTCCTTAAAAAACTAAACCTAGAACTGCCATACAACCCAGCAATCCCACTACTGGGCGTATACCCTGAGAAAACCATAATTTAAAAAGAGTCATGTACCAAAATGTTCATTGCAGCTCTATTTACAATAGCCGGGACATGGAAGCAACCTAAGTGTCCATTGACAGATGAATGGATAAAGAAGATGTGGCAGATATGTACAGTGGAATATTACTCAGCCGTAAAAAGAAACGAAATTGAGTTATTTGTAGTGAGGTTGATGGACCTAGAGACTGTCATGCAGAGTGAAGTAAGCCAGAAAGAGAAAAATAAGTGCCACCTGCTAACACGTATATATGGAATCTAAGAAAATAAAATGGTTCTGAAGACCCTAGGGGCAGAACAGGAATAAAGTCGCAGGCGTAGAGAATGGGCTTGAGGACACGGGGAGGGGGAAGGGTAAGCTGGGACGAAGTGAGAGAGTGGAATGAACTCATATATACTACCAAATGTAAAATAGATAGCTAGTGGGAAGCAGCCGCATAGCACAGGGAGATCAGCTGGGTCCTTTGTGACCGCCTAGAGGGGTGGGGTAGGGAGGGTGGGAGGGAGATGCAAGAGGGAGGCGATATGGGGATATATGTATATGTGTAGCTGATTCACTTTGTTATAAAGCAGAAACTAACACACCATTGTAAAGCAAATATACTCCAATAAAGATGTTAAAAAAATAAAAGAATAAGAGCAAGTGGCTCAGACTTAGAAGCCTAGGCAGGTCTTCCATACTTCTTTCTTCTCCTCTTCACTTTCCACATTACCCCCACCAGAAAGGAAGGAAAAATAAGCCAGTAAAGAAATAAATGGACGACACACAAAACAACAGAAAAGCACTGAATCTAAATGTGAAGCCAGTAACCTCAGCCATGTCTTCCAAGATAGTTGGCTTGCATCAAAGTAGGACCTGAGTGTGTATGTCCACAAAAACCTCATGGAGTGAAAAAGAGACACAGGAGGATGGTTATCTTTCCCAATGAAGATGTATATTCTGCCCAAATCTGAAGCATGTCTCCTTTCTTTAAGGCACAGTAACTCCACCCACAGGAGCACAGGACTAACCAAGGTTATGACAATAATATTGGCAACTCTTTCTGTTTTGGTTGGAGAGTAAAGGCAGGCCTGATATATGTAGAGAAAGCAAATTAACTTTGGAAAAATCCCTTCTGTTTTCTTCTTTTAATCCATTTAGCTTAACACTCAAGCCTACAGTCAGTCACTGAGCGGAGAGTCAGAAGATTCTCAAGATGTCCTGCTCCTATCATCATGAGGCTTTTCCCCAATTTATATCACTGCATGTTTGTGTTCTCCCCATTGTCACACATAGTTCAATACACAGCAACCATGACAATGTAGCCCAAATGAAAGACAAAACAGGGGAGAGGATTAGATTCCCCTTTCACATGTATATTAAAGACAAATGTAGCCCCCTGAGTCTTTTAGTTGGACTAATATAGGCATCCGAGAGACAGACAGTGAGAAATAAGCAAGTCCATGTTCAGTATGTCATTAAGTGTCTATGAATTCCAGATTGAGGTTGTTGGCCCAGATGAGACTGGAGGACTCTTTCGGATTATCTGTTCCCTAGCTGAAGGAGAGCCTTCTCTGTACCCACCCAGGATTGTTCTTTATAGGCCAAGATGCCATTTCTGCAAGTGCTGCCACCCCCAAGTAAAATTCCACTCTGGGATTTACATATAGGACATGGAACTGCAGGTAGCCTCTGCCTGTATTTTCACATCTGGCTCTTGGTCTTTCATAAGCAAGCACACCTAACATCAGCACATTTACTCTTTTTCATTTCTGCTTTTTTCTTTATCATTCCAAGGCAGTATTTTTTTTATCTTTGATACTATAATAGCGGATGCATATCATTATACATTTGTCAAAATCCATAGAATGCACAACATCAAGAGGGAACCTAGACGTTGTTTGGTAATGATGTATCAAGGATGTAGTTTCATGGACTGTAGCAATGTACCCCTCTGTATAAGATGTTGATATAGGGTGAAGCTATACGGGTGTGGGGACAGGGGAGTGTATGCAAACTCTCTATACTATATGCTTTTCAACTTTGCAGTGAACCTAAAACTGTTCTAACAAATAAAATGTATTTTTTTAAAAAAGAAAAAAAAGTAGGGGTAAAGAGTAACAGCTAGACAGTTTTTCTTTTTGTTTGCTTTTTTAAAAAATTATTATTATAGGAGAGTCTTGAGCAGGTTTAAATGCATGGAAACAATACAACCAAAAGAAGAGAATGAGTAGAATAAATACATAAAGATTTGTTCATTAATCCTGGAAAATTACACTAGTTTTTACTAAAAGATAGTGCAGTATTACATGGGTGAAGAATTAGATACTAAATTAAGCTAAGAAATATGTAGAGCAGTAGGCAGTGTTGCATACCCTCTTGGGATTGGTGATCAGAAACTGATAATGGAATTAGTCTATGCTGTTAGGTGGGTTTCTCTAGAAGTGATAAGATTCTTGTCTATAGACATGTCAAAATGGTTATTTGGGGTTGTGCAGGGTTGGGATTTTGCTGAATAAGTGAGAGGAAAAGACAAGGGAGTTTATGGCATTGCCACAGGTAAATCATGAACTCTAAGGTAAGTTAATATGATCCAAAGACCCTTAAGGTTTAGTTCCTTGATTTTTACATTCATTTATAAATTCAGTCCGTTTTTCTTACCTACTTACTGCATGCTGAGCACTGGTCTAGGCATGGGAATATAAGAGTGAACAAAAGAGACAAATTCTTCTTTTGTGGAATTTACCTTTTAGGTGAATGGACAAATACTATACAAAACATCAGGTTTCATGAGTTTTGTGAAAAAATAAAACAGTGTACAGAGAATAGAGAGTGTCTTTGTTAGACCTCAAGGTTGACATGCATTGCATTCCATGTGTTGATGCCCTCTGGACGTGTGTAATAAATACTGTGTCCCTACTGGTACCAGGAGTGGTTGTTTCAGAGAACAAGGTAATGGAACACTTAGGGAAGAGGGAGATGGGAGGAGATCTGGGAGAAGAGCGTTCCAGGCAGAAGGAAGAGTGAATACAAAGTCTCTGCGGTGGAAATGCGCTTGGTATTTTCAACAAACTGCAAGAAGTGTAGAGAGAGGTAGGCAAGAGGAAGTAGCATATCTTGTAAAGCCTTTAAGATCCCTGAGGGACTTCGGCTTTTACGCCAGATGAGATCACGTTTTGACTTACATATTATCCAAACTTCTCTGGCTGTTATTTTGAGAATATAACAGGAGGAGGCATTGGTTGAGCAACCAACAGCTCTGATGGACCAATTAGGAAACAGTGAGACAGATGAAAGGTGATAATTGGCTTGTTTCAAGATTGTAACAGGCAAGATGACAAGAACACATCAACCTCTTGAAACATTTTAAATGTAGAGCGGACAGGACTTGCTGGTGCACTGCATCTGTTGGTATGAAATGTGTATGCTATTATACCAATGAACATTGCCTCCCCACACCCTACGCCAACACAGAACATCTATTCTTTTTAATAATTTTGTGCACAAGAAGGTAATAGAAATATTTTTATACAGATGAAATTTGGAGTTCAAAATCTTGGGTTGGATCCTGGCTAAATCAGCTGTGCAAACCTGGACAAATTATTCTATCCTTTTGGTTTCATAGTTTTGTCATGAACATTAAAGGAGTGTTTACAAGGAATTGTCAACTTTAAAATTCAAAGAAAAATACACTAAAGGGAAAACAAAAATAAGAGTTGTGGGTTTATAGTTAGAACATTGTTGAGTGCTTGGGATTAGCTCAGGAGATATATTTCATTGTATGAAAGAGTATAACCGAAACTGGGAGGTTAAAACGTTCAGAGAGATGGTCCTCTAAAATGTCAGTCTTCTCCACAGATCATTATTAGGAGCGTCCAGGGTGATAAGGATGCTTATAAAAAGAGAGGCACAAAGCCTGAAACCAAAGAAATTATGATTCAGAGTCCTTTCCTCATGCCTTGTCCTCATGTTTAGACTTTAGTTTGTGTTTAGAAAGAACAAAAGAGAACGGGAGTGAAAGAGATGTTGTCTAGGGTCACACTTTACGTGCTAAGGTAATTTCCAAAGCACTTCCTTATTTGGGTCACTGCAGTCCAGGATCTGGAACTCAGCTTTACTGGTTAGGAAATCTGATGTTGTCCTGGTGCTAGAGCTGACTCAGAGGAAGTGGCTATCTTAACTGAACTCCCAAAAGGATTATAAACAAACCAGGAAGCTAATTTAATTTTCATGGCTTTGAATTGACCCAATTTTTCATGTCCATCAAATTATACACCTCTCTAGTGTAGGCAGAAGCCATATTAGACCAGAAGGCATCTGGTAAGCATGATATCAGGGCACAGGCGGTAGGAAGGAAGGTTTGGGGCATAACTCATTCATTCAAAGCCAGCTGAAATGTTTTTACCCCACATCAGAGTATTTTTCCAGGATGCAGAATGTTCATTGCCTTGTCCAGTGGATCTCCCTTGGACAGTCTTCCAGTTACTGACTACTTTTTCTTTGCTCATCTTTCTTTGAGCACAATTCAAACTGCCTTCTTTATTTGTAGTCAAAAGCACATGAACTTATAACATCAAATGCACTGTATGATAAGTTTGGGAGTCAGGTAGGTCAGCATTTACTTATGAGTTGGGTGACTTTGAACAAGTTAAACAAATTGATTACTTTCTTAGCCTGCTTCATTATATGTGAAAAGCAATACCTAGTCTTCAGGTATATTGTGAGGATAAAAGAAGTAATGCAGTTAGTTCTATGCTTCTCACATAGTGGACACCCAATTAGACATAAAAGCTGTTTTCTCTGTTTAGGCCATTCTTTCTTTCTCTGTCTCTCTCTCTCTCTCCCTCCTTCCCACCCTCCCTCTCTCCTGTTCTGCTATTTTGTCCCTAGACTCAGCTGTGCATTGTTTTCATATGGTCATTCAACCCAATTAACTTCCTGTGATCACATGCTGATACTGACAGGTGACAGGTCAGAAGCGACTCTTAAGAATTGCATGCATTTGAATGTTATTAATTTGTTCAATATATCAACTGTTTTGAAATTAATAGAGATTAAAATTTGAAATATCATATGAATTGCTGGGTGAACATTTCTTTAAGTGTTTTTAAATTTTATGAGTTACAGAAGTGTGTAAGAACTCTGAGAAACTCCAGAAGAATTTCCAACAAAGTTAAGAGAACTAATGTAGACCATGACTCTCAAAGGAAACTAACCACAGTGAAGGTCAGGCAATCCTAGAAGAGATAGGATCAGAAATACAGAGAATAATGAAATAACACTAGGCTTATCAAGGGGAGGTGCTAGATGTGAATAGTCAACAAACTACAATCAACAAGGAAAAACAAAATGTGAGAAAAATGTATCACAACTGTGCTCCATGTAAGGCTAGATACTGGGGATTCAGGTTAATAACAGCAAATATATACAACATGCTACATGTTGCTGAGAAGGAAGATTTTCACTCAAATCACTCACTGTCCGATATTTGGTCTATTCTGAGACACAGTTTACTTGTGAAACAAATCTATACACAGTGCAATTTAGTAAAAGTGACTGAGATTAATTTAGTTCCAGAATCTAATCACAGATAACTATGAGCTAAGTGTCTCAGAAATTTAATCATGCACTCTGTAATTTCAGTATCTCTGTTTGGTGATGGTAGACCTATGTATTTTAAGCTGGATAGAGCTATTGTTCCTATTGTTAATGCTTTTTGATATATTAATATTATTACTATCACTAATAAGGGACTCCTCAGGCCCAGTTATTAGAATTGATCATGATTGTGTCCATTTTTATTCATTTATTTTAACTGCCTAAACAATAGCCTTCTTAGTTACACCTTCAGATATGTTGATACATTTCACCTTCCTGAGATTTTGTCCTGGGCACTTTAACTGACACAGACTTTGTCACATCTTCTCAGTCATTGTTTTATGATTCTTCCTGAGAGTAGATCATTGTCACCAGCTTACTACTTTAATTCAGGTTTTACTTGGGTTTGATTTGCTTAACATTCTGTGATTGAAATGATTTTTTACATTTTCTTAAAACACTCTGTATACCATGAAATGCAAAAAAAAGGTCACAATGGAATCAAATTGAAACATAAATGATATAACTAAATATATAGCATATGCTGGACGATATGGATAATATGAATGATATAAAAACTTAGGACACTTTTAGGTAGATGAGTAAAACTTTCTGCAAATTATTAAAACTGGACTCTTCATTTTGCTTTGAGCAAGAAGAGAAATGTGATTAGTTTAGTTATTACATTGTCCTTGATAGGCAAAAAATAAAAGTACAGTAGATATTCCTTTGGAGGAGCAGCTCTTCTTTGGGGGGAGAACTACTTAAGACTCATCTTATTTCTGTATTTTGTGATGTGGGAGTGGGAGGCAAGCTTCATCTTGTGAAATCAACTTGGAGGCCATAATAATGTCACACGTTGCATTCAGAGCACTCCAGGATGCTTCCACTAGGCTTTCCAAATTTAACTCCTGAAACTCTTCCTTGTAAAAGTTTTTTTTTTTAATTGAAATATATTTGATTTACAATGTTGTGTTACTTTCTGCTGTACATCAAAGTGTTTCAGAGATATATATTTCTTTTCATATTCTTTTCCATTATGGTTTATCACAGGACATTGAATATAGTTCCCTGTGCTATACAATAGGACCTTGCTGTTTATCTATGCTATATATAATAGTTTGTGCCCACTAATCACACACCCCCAGTCCTTCCCTTACACATCCCCCCTCTCCTTTGGTGACCACAAGTTTGTTCTCTGTATCTGTGAGTCTGTTTCTATTTCGTAGATATGTTCACTTGCATCATATTTTAGATTCTACATATAAGTAGTATCATACGGTATTTGTCTCTCCCTTTCTGACTTACTTTGCTTAGTATGATAATCTCTAGGTCCAACCGTGTTGCTGCAAATGGCATTATTCCATTCTTTTCTATGGCTGAGTAATATTCCAGTGTGTGTGTGTGTGTGTGTGTGTGTGTGTGTGTGTGTGTGTGTATCACATCTTCTTTATCCATTCATCTGTTGATGGACATTCAGGTTATTTCCATGTCTTGGCTATTATAAATAATGCTGCTATGAACATAGGGGTGCATGCATCTTTTCGAATTATAGTTTTGTCTGGATTGACTTTGAAAGTTCAGGTGTTTTTAAGTTTTATCGGTGTGCAAAGCACATCTTGAATTTCTTTAACGTCGCTCGCAAGCTTGTTCTATATTTATTTTACCGTTGCATAAGTCAAAAGTAGCGGAACAGATTTTGCTCAGATTGGGCAAAAGCAATTACCAGACCCTTAGACTAGGGCTTGACATGGTTCCAGAAGATAATTTTGGGGGAAGCCATGATGGCACGTAAATACAGGGTTATTAAAGGTTTCCACTGAGCTCTCTGCAGCTTAATGCTTTCTAGCACAGATCTTCTCACAAGGATCTGCAGTGTCATTTCAGAAATTGGGTGGCATGTTTTACACTCTGCATTAACTTTGGTTTTAGCATATGCTCCTGGCTCTATGTTCATCCCAAATTTTAACCACAATGAAAATACTCAGTAATAAATACTGGCTTAGCACTTGAACATGGACAAAGTGCTTTCATCATTTCGTTTTCCAATAGATCCTTACAGCCCTATGTGTCATGAATGATTTTTCTTTCTTTTTACAGATAAGAAAACTGAGACTCATCAAGTTAATGAAATGACCCAAGTCCACTTCAGCTCGTAAGAGGTAGGACTCTAATCCAATTCTTTATTCATTCAACAGTTAGGTCATGAAAGCCTACTATGTGCCAGGCACTGAGCCAGGCAAGGGAGATACAGTGATGAACAAGGCAAGCAGAGTTTCTTTCTTCATAAAACGTCCACTAAACGAGATGCACAAAACATGAGCATAAAATCACGACTCATTATACTGTTACAAGTTGTGATGTTCCAACGGAAAAGGTCAGCACACTTTGAGAGGGGAAAACACAGGCACCTGATTGCCATAAGGTAGACTCTGTGAAGAATATGCACATGCATTTAAATTGAGACAAGAAGGAGTTAATGGGCTCCGACTCCACAGCTCACTTTCAGCATTATACTCAGACTAGCTTGGAACGATGATCTGACAATAACACAGAGAAATCTCGACATTAAAAAATAAAGTCCTCATCTTTGTCTTTATTTAAAAAATAAAACTACTGGATACTAGTCGAAATTCACTTTACCTTGAACAATATCCAGGATAATAGGCCAGAATATTATTGTAGTGGCAGCCTTCTTTCAAAAGCACTTCTGGCTTCTGAAACCAGAACGGACAGATGTCCTCCTGAAGCCCACGTAACACTTAGTCTAGCCTCCTCTTCAGACACTTAGAACTGCCTTGGGTGTGATTAGTTCTGTCAAGTTACACTGTCCATAAGGGCAGAGATCATGACATTTCCACGTCTGCATTCTCAAAGGTGTGCTGGTTCAACATTTGGTGTTGAACTGAATTGGTGGATGGAGATATATAATCTGTGCATGGGCAAAATACATAAGAAGTGGCATGGTGTAGCATAAAGAAGGGGTCTGTGGTGTCTGGTTGATCTGGATTCAAGTTCTCATCCCAGCCTGTCCGACCTTGCTTACTTAAACTTCTCTGAGCTTTGGATTCCCTGTCTGTAAAAATAGATGTTAACATCTCCCTTATGAGGCTGTTAGGCTGTTGTAGAAGAGAAAACACAATCTACATGAAATAGGATGGACTGATTCGATCGCTCACAAATTTGTAGCTACTATCAAAGTCTTACAAGTCTCTTTTGATTATGGTTTATCCATCTCCTAGAGCTATCTGGAGTTTGGTTAAGGAAAATGGGGGAGAAATTCTGAGTGTTATGGTATTTAACATACTATGTAGATGTTCGTGACATATCAAGATGTAATAAATGATAAAGGTGCTAAGACATGATGATCTATTTAGCAAAGGACCAGATAAGGATTATATTTCACGGTGAACAATTAAATAGTATAGCATTCTTGTCCAATCAAAATGTATTATGATATGAATAATGCTGTTTCCTAGATTTTTAAGATTATTGTTGGATATATCTAAAAATAATTACAATGTGGTAGGACTGCGTGAAACTGAAATCAATTCAAATCTTTCTACATTCCTTGGTTCCTGTAAAGGCATCTTTAACACCCACCATCCCTGGTGCATTTTCCGGCTGGCTTTGCAACTGACGAGAGTAAACAAACATGCCCTATCAATCCCAGAGCCCTTCTCTGATCCACAGGGCTGGTGGGGGCAAGAGGGCGGGGCAGTCAACAACATGGGCATAGAGAGAAATACGAGTTCATGCTATTAAGCCAAAGCAGGGACGTTAATCCCCAAAGTGCATGGAGAGAGATCAGTAAAGTCAAAATAATAATAATAAATCGCCATCTTCTTCCAGGTTTCAAACTCACCGAAGATAACATGAGCAAGAGAGACTATAAACAAACAGAGAACATCTTTTTAGTAGCCCATCGTGTCCCTTTAATACTAGCTGTATTTGCCCCATGGAGAGAAAAACAATACTACAGACTTATTTAAATTTAAATTACTTCTAGCTGTTGATAACACTATCTCCCCTGAAATACTGCCTGTCTGGAATGTAGCAGACAGCGGTGGTCTGATTATCATCATCATTATTATTACTTTACATCTCCCCCCTTTCCTCTTGAGATAACTACCATCTGGGATCATATTCAAGTAAACGAGAGGTCAGGTGTCTCCAGCCATCCCTGGCATTTCTTGGTGGTCTTAATTGTCACACACGGATGGACCACTAGGCAGAGCTCTCTTAGTGGAGTGCTTTGATTTATACATTTCATACATTTGGGTGCTCCAAGCAGCTTTTGCTATTAGATCCCATTTGGTGCTCAGTTGGTAATCTCAGGGGAAACCTGGAGATGTCTTTCCCATGTTCAGCTTTATAAACTGTGGTTCTTATCCACCTGGCTGATGTAAAATCTGTCCATAGACCTTTTGAAGGACAATATTTTTTCTTTTGTCAGCACCAACAATTGAGAAGGGTGGTGATGTCCTAAGTACTGATTGTTTGTCAGTAACAGATTACAGGAAAGAGCCTCAAGAGTGCAACAGTATGTTTCAAGTTCCTCTGATGCCAGTTTGGCCAAGATATTTGAATGGAGGGTACCTGACCCATGTCTTCCTTCTCTGCAATGACCGTTGAATTCTCAGTGTTGTTTATGCTGTGTGTGTGCAGGGGGCTGAATGTATGCTAGTAATACTCAGGGAAAGAGAACCTTTCAGAATTTTAAAACCAAAATTTTGACACAGGCTCTACGCTGGATTCAGTGAAACTAGAAACATGCCACTAAAATAGCTTGCAATTGTTCTCTGGCATTGTTGCCAAAGGGGATCAGGTTGAGAGTAGTCTGAGTTACAAACATCTACTGTAACTCTTCAGGTAGACCAGACAAAGAGCACTGTGTGAATCCTCAGAGATTCAGTGCTGCCTCTGTGTGTGTCTGTGTGGGGGTGTGTGGGGGTGTGGGGGTGTGTGTGTGTGTGTGGGTGTGGGTGTGTGTGTGTGTGTGTGTGAGAGAGAGAGAGAGAGAGAGAAAGAGAGAGGACATGCACACCCTCACCCCTGTGCAGGCATTGCCTTCCTCCCCAAATGCCCTTCCTTCCACTCTGCCATCACTGCAATATCTGCCCGTCTAGGGTCTACCTATTTTTAAAGCTTAATGAAACATCACTTACTCTATACTGTTCACCTGGCCCTCTTCAACCAGAAGCAATCTTTTCGTCCTCTGAATTCATTTCATCTGACCTGATTCTCTCCAAGGGCTTTTTTGTCTTGGTTTTAACTTAAGAGTGAACATAGTTCACTCATCTCCCAGTAGAACAGACTCCTAACACCCATATTTGATGCCTTGTTGGCCCCCCAAAATGAATGTTAAATGAATGTCAAACACTCATGAATATCGTAATGCACGTCCAAACCCTGATGTATGTGGTACAGAAAATAGAGAGCAATACATTAATACTAGTATCAAATTCAAATGCTGACAACTTTCTAATTTCCTGAAAAATCTGCCTGGGTTCTTCAAGTGCTGAGAGGGCTTCAGTGGAAGAATATGTGTTTGCTGCAACCTAATCTGGCAGACAAATCAGCCCAACTGGCTGTGTGCCTTCCCTATAACTCTGCCCCTGTCAGACAAGACCCAGAGAAGCAGTGGCTTCACTGCAGTAGGGATTCCAGGAACAAATCAACGAACGATCAAACACAAAGGCCAACTTGAGAAAAAAGACTTCTTAATTCTTGGCAAAATAGCCATGGCTTATTTAATGTTGACTTTAGATATTTTGGTAATATGTATTCTCATTTGTTCAACAAACCCTTATTGATAACTTCACTGGGTTCTGTGGGAGGGAATCGAGCTAAAATAAAGAGACATCATTGCCAGCAAGTGGAACAATTGGACATATACATATATATAATAATAATTTAGTGCATTATTATTTTTTAGGACACTGCTATTTTTCAAAGCAACCCAACTCCAACCTCAAAGTCAATGTTATTTCTACCTTACTTACAGCTTGTATTTAGTTGCCATATCCAATTTCATATTTTGTCCACTTTGTTTATTTATTTATGACTGCTTTATTCATTTAAATATGTTAGCGGTAGATTGTGGGGACTTACATAATATGTGATCACACTTTAAATATGTTGCAATGTCCTTTCTACGTTATAATGCTTCTGCCACATTTTCCTACAAAATGGACATTTTTGGTTCCTGGAGTCTGAGCATTGGAACCTATTTGAATGTCACTTGGTCCAGATTTCTCCCAGATGGATAAGTGCCCTTTTCAAGAAGCAGACATACTCTGATCGATATGTACGTGGCAGTCTCCAGTGTCAGGAGCTCACTAAATCCTCATGTAACAAACAGCAAATTCCTCTTCTGGACAGCTTTCATTTTACAGGGTAGTGCGCTTATCTGGTTGGCTGTGTTTTGTTGATTTTCATTATTTATCTGTTTTCTGATTTTTTAAAATTAAGACTATTTTTTAGAGCAGTTTTAGGTTCACAGAAAACTGAGGGGCAGGTACTTCCCATATACCTAGAGCCCCGCAAATGCAGAGTCTTCCCTACTATCAAAGGCACCCATCAGATGGTATATTTGTTACAGTGGGGAATTTGCATTGACACATCATAATCATCCAAAGTCCACAGGATCATACAGGGTTGTTTAACTGCCCCAAAGATCCTGTGTGCTCCACCTATTCATCCTTCCCTTTCTCCCCCAACCAGTGGCAATCACTGGCATTTTTACTATTTCCATACTTTTGCCTTTTTTAGAATATCATATAGTTGAAATCATACAGTAGGTAGTCTTTTCACATTAGCATCTTTCACTTAGTAAAATGCATTTAGGTTTCCTTCATGTCTTTTCATGGTTTGATAGCTTATTTCTTTTTAGCTCTGAATAGTATTCTGTTGTCTGGATATACCACAGTTTATTTATCTATTCATCTACTGAAAGACATCTTGGTTGCTTCCAAGTTTGGGCAATTATAAATAAAGCTGTATCCATGTACAGGTTTTTGGGTGGATGTAAGTTGTCTACTACTTTGGGTAAATACCAAGGAGCACAATTGCTAGATTGTACGGTGAAAGTAAGTTTGGTTTCTAAGAAACTGCCAAGCTGTCTTCCAAAGTGGCTGTGCCAGTTTGCATTCCCACCAGCAAGGAATGAGGGGTCCTGTTGCTCCACATCCTTGCCAGAATTTGATGTTATCCGTTTTTTGGATTTTGACCATTCTAATAAGTGTGTGGTGATATCTCATTATTGATTTAATTTGCATTTCCCAAGTGATATATGATGTGGCACATCTTTTCATATGCTTATTTGCATCTGTATATCTTCTTTGGTGAGCTGTCTCTTAAGATCTTTGACTCATTTTAAAATCAGATTGCTTGCTTTCTTACTATTGAATTTTAAGTGTTCTTTGTATATTTTAGATAGCAGTCCTTTATCAGATGTGTCTTTTGCAAATATTTTCTCCAAGTCTGTGGCTTCCCTTTTCATTATATTGACATTACTTTCCACAGAGCAGACATTTTTAATTTTAATGAAGTCTAGCTTATCAATTATTTTTCTCATAAATCATGCTTTGATATTGTATCTAAAAAGTTACCACCATACCCAAGAGCCTCTAGGTTTTCTCCTATGTTATCCTCTGGGAGTTTTATAGTTTTGTCTTTTACATTTAGGTTTGACCTATTTGTGAAAGATGTAAAGTATGTATCTAGATACTTTTTTTTTTTTTTTTTTTTGCCTGTGGATGTCCAGTTGTTTCAGCACCATTTGTTGAAAAGTCTGTCTTGGCTTCATGCTATTACCTTTGCTTTTCTGTCAAAAGTTCATTGACTCTATTTATGTGAGTCTATTTCTGAGCTTTCTATTCTGTTCCACTGATCTGTTTGTCTGTTTTTTCACATACTACACTGTCTAGATTGCTAAGCGACTATATGACTCAGAAGAAAAGAATGACTCAAGACTTACAGTTCATCTGAATACACATTGTTATGAGGAATATTTTGATGTCAAATGTCATTATTAATTTGCCCTATTGTCTATGGAAAGTTCAAGAAAAGCTGTCTTGGATGTCTTTATGTAGGCTGTTTATCTCTCTAGCTATTCTGATACTCCAGCCCTGTTTCATTTGGCTTTATGCCTTGTATTCCATTTCCATGGATTCTAGAATCATTTCTAGGCTGCAGCTGAAAAAAAGTCTTTTTTATAGATACATAACAATTGCATTTAAGAGGTACCCTCCTCATGCTCCCACACTCCCAGATTCATCACTAATGTGAGGCTAATCTCTCACAACTAGAAACCCATCTAGTGGGTACCTGAGAGGCCTCTCCTGTTTGCTCAATTGGCTGTCACATGGAACACACCACGAAAGGTCCATTTTTTTTGATAGATAACACCCCTTTCTGCACTTAGCCTACTCTTTTCCATTTGAAATTCAGCAAGCTTGAAATAACAACAGATCCTGTCCCTGATGGGGCATCAATGGAAATGTATCTGTCATGTAATTGAGGCGGCTGTGGCATTGGGAGACCTAAGTCTTTGGCCTGTAACCTTCCGTCACCTGTGCAGTGAACACAGAAGAAATCTCATTGTTCGCTGCAGTGGCTAAATGAGGAGCAGCATGTATAGTATTTGCTGGTGTAGGATTTTTCATTTAATTAAATCTGAGTTTCTATCTGCCCAAGGTACCTCATTGATAAAGGGAGGATGCCGAAAAAGCTTGTTGGTGTTTAAGTCCCACAATAACTTTTTCCTGATATAATTAAAGTCCGTCCATTGAATTTCAGTTCTCAGAGAAGGTTATTGTTTGTGAGCCAACACCGTCATCGCGACTTTGTATTTATGCAACAGCTTTATTAGTCCTGTGACCTTGGGCAAGTCACTTAACCCCTGTGACTTTTGCTATTAAGCAGTTATTAATGCCTGCTAAACAGAGCTATTGTCAGGATTACACAAGATAGTGAATGTGAAAGAGCCTCATTACTTAGAAAGGGAACCACCTGCATTATCTCAGTTCATTCTTACAATACCAGTGGGAGGGTAGACCAGTTTGTTTGGGGTGTATGTGTGTGTGTGTGTGCGTGTGTGTGTGTGTGTGTGTGTGTGTGTGTTTAACTCTCAACTCCAGATGAGAGTTCAGGTTCAGTAAACATTAAGTAAACTGTCTAACATTGCAGAGCTGGAAGGTTGCAAAACAGAGATTTCCCTTCTGGCTGTTTTGACACTCATTGACACTCATAACACATCAGACCCTACATACATTTCCTGACACTAAAGCCTGACCTCGTTCAGAAATCTCACATTGACTCCCAATATATTGTAAGAAATCACATTTAAAAACGCAAACAAAAGATAATAGGAATCTTTCAAAACTGACCTGGAACTGAAAGTGCTCACTTTGGAGAAGAATCCGGGGTGTGTGGGGATGATTCACATTGCCTTGTGAGAGTTGACTGTTAAATTGTTAGAAATTTCAACAGCTGGTGTTAAACACATTGTTAAATATTAAATTATATAAATATAACCATTGTTAAATATTAAATTATATAAATATAGCTAATTAAATTATAGTACAAAGGTGATGAATACCCAAAATTTATCACTTCCTAAATATTTTTACTATATTTTACTATTTTCTATACTTTAAAGCATATTGTAACTGTATGGTGGACATACTATATATATAAAATGGTCACTTACTACATATATGGCAGAAGTGATGGCATGTCCCTTTGTTTTGTAATAGGGAAGAACAAATATGACTCCATGTTAGATCTGTTTCTTTTTTTTTTTAATATTTATTTATTTATTTATTTATTTGGTTGCACCGGGTCTTGGTTGCGACAGGCAGGCTCCTTATTTGCGGCTCACCAGCTCCTTTGTTGCAGCACGTGGGCTCCTTAGTTGTGGCAGGTAGGCTTCTTAGTTGTGGCTCACCAGCTCCTTAGTTGCAGCACTTGGGCTCTTTAGTTGTGGCAGGCAGACTTCTTAGTTGTGGCTTGCTGGCTCCTTAGTTATGGCATGTGGGCTCCTTAGTTGTGGCATGCAAACTCAGTTGTGGCATGAATGTGGGATCTAGTTCCCTGACCAGAGATTGAACCCGGGCCCCCTGCATTGGGAGCGCAGAGTCTTTATCCACTGCACCACCAGGAAAGTCCTCGGATCTGTTTCTTTTACTTTAACCTTGGTATTCTATTGCTTTGGCTACAAGTTAAGAATGTTGCCTATAGCCTGAAATATACAGGATAGCCGATTCTCAAGGCTCTGACCTTCAAAGGTATAACACTTTCCCAATCATATAGAGATAGAAAGTTGCAGAACAGAGAATAACATTTGTCTTCTTGGAGGGTTACAGGAGCATCATGACCTGTCCTACACGGACAGATGCAGGAACAAAGGCTTCTGACACGAAGAAGTTTGCAACAACCAACCCCCCTCCCCTTTTGGTGTAAAACAAGCCTGAGTTCTAACTTGGGTAAGGTGGTTCTTTGGAACACTAGTCCACCGTCTTCTTGGTCTACTGGCTTTCCAAATAAAGCCGCTATTCCTTGCCTCAACAACTCATCTCTCGATTTATTGACCTGTTTTGCAGCAAGCAGTATGAACTTGGACTTGGTAACACCTTCTGATACTAGATTATCAAAGACTGCAGGTTCCATCTTGGGTTTCTTCCCCTCCGTCTCTTGGATATCTCACTCTAGGGAAGCCAGCTGCCATGTCTTCAGGACACCCAGGCAGCCTATGGAGAGGACCATGTGGCAAGGAAATGAGGTCTCCAGCCTATAGCCAGAGAGCAACTGGAACCTGCCAAAACCACATGAATCTGGAAGTCTTCATATGACTACATTCCCAGCTGACAGCTTCACTGTAGCTCAGGAAAGACCTTGAGCCAGAACCAAACAGTCAAGCTGCTCCCAGTAATCAATAACTACTCCAGTAGCAAAGCATCTAAATATTCTTCAACTTGATGTCTGATTTTAGAGGGATTCCTGTAGAGGTCAAGAAACCTCTTTTTCCCTAAATGTTACAAAATTGTGGACAAACTGAAAATTATACCCACTATTAGCAGAAATATTTGCCCTTTAAAATTTTCTAGTTAGTAGGCTCAGGCAAAAACAATTAACTGCTTTCTGAAACTGTTTAATTTGGGGGAAAGGCTTATTATTTCAAGTGTGAATTTAGATATGAAATAACATAGTCTACTTGACAATCTTTATTTTTTCTCTTTAAATATGAACTATCAACCGGCAAAATTAAACCAGGGTTATCCAGGAAAGTCTCTCAAGGTCTATGCAGGCTGTGAATAGTTTCTTCTTAACGGAAGTAAAAATTACATGGTTGTCCTTATTGAGTAAGGGAAGAAGGATGGCCAGGGAGAGTGTTACAGCAACATACAGTGATGCTTTTGTGCATAAGTTAAGGCAACTAGCCAGGAGGCTTTGAGTGTTTTTGCCAATGGAAGGAAGTTTAGTGGAAACCCTGGAACTAAACTAGAACTTTCACACGTTTGAGTCTTAATATGGCAAATGCTCTCTGATATACCATGGGGAATCTTTGCTACTTATGGGAGTGGCAGAAGTTATATCCTCTTAACCTAAGCAACCAAAAGATCCTACACCCAAGCGTCACTAGAAAAGATACTTACAGGGACTTGGGTTTCCCCTCAATTGTATACTGCATATCTATAGAGGTACCCAGGCTTAAGATATATATCCATTATCTATATCTATTTACATCTTTAGATATATACATATATATATATATATCTACACATATATATAAATTATAAATGCTGACATAAACTTTATTCTACAATAATAGGCCAGGAACTTCACTGAACCTCATGATATTTGTGTTACTAAAAAATAAATCATCCACAACTTCACTAGGTAACCTCTTGCTTCCAGGGATGCACAGCAAAATGTGCAAAATTTTGGAAAATATGGTAAAGATGTACAGAATTTTTAAATGCTCCAAAAATTGCCAAATGAGATTATTTCCTGAATTGAAGGACTATGCCAAAAGCATTTTAAAGACAAAGTCCTGAATAAGAAAATTCTTGAGTCATTGGTTATTCTATGGTCTTATGGCAGAGGAAAAGCTAAGACAGCCCAGATACAGTTACTAAAATAAGTCTATAGTTACTAAAATAAGTCCCAGCTTTTCTCTCTTGTTCTGTCTTTTTTATTGTTGTTTTGTCTTTTTTTTTTTTAATGGTAATAATTTTGAGGGGATGGATCTTTTTACCTCTCTTATTTTTAGGAAGTAATACTTTCTTAAAACTTTTTTTTTTTTTTGCAGAGAGGAATATAGGAAATTGCAGTGAGGCAATATTCAAACCTGGGAGACATTTTATTTTTTACACATATTTATGCATGTGAGTTATTTCAGTCTTTCATTTTTCCCAGTCAAGGGAGATGGTGGTGGCAAGGTAGTTTTCTAGGCAAAGCCTCTTTCTTTCTCCTGACACTTAAAGAGACTGCTTCCTTCAAATTTAGCTAATGTGTGGAAAACTTATTCACCCTCCCTCCTCTGATTTAAAGAATTAAAATAGGTCTAGGAAGGGTCTTCCCTGGACACTAGGCATCTCATTTCCACTGTTAAAGAAGAGAGATCTCTCTTGGGCGTCAGGTATGCTCCTCACCTGTAGAAGTGTAATTTGCTGACTCTTTTTGAACTCTGCAACCATAGATGTACATTCCAAAGTTCCTCCTCCAGTTTCAGTTACCTGGGGTAGTCATTCCTCTTATCTTGTGGCTCATATTTTCAGCTTTCTCCATGTTTCGCTGAGTCCACATTTACATTTTTATTTCTGATCCCCCTTGATATTTTGAGAGGATTTCTCAAAAAGGCGAATGCTGATTTTATGCCACTATTTTAAAACTAGATGCCCAGTTCTTTTGTTTGAAATGTATTGTGTAGAATATACATACTTGGATCATTAATCCAGTCTGTAGACTAGGGACTGGATTAATGATCCAAATATAGATCATTAGATTAGATCTAATCTTCCTAGATTATAATTCTTCTTACCTTTTAGAGTTTAAAAAGTTGATATATCTAAAGTATTTGCAACAGTGGAGGAAATAGTGCTGCTAATATAGAATTCTGAAATTCCCTTCATTTCAGTTTTCTGCTGTAAGCAAACCTCAGTAGGTACAACCAGGTTTAATAGTATTGGTAGTAGAAAAAGGAAACAGAGGCACCTGTCAGCTGTTGCTCCTCTGTTACCTGTGTTGTCTCAAAATTATTTTCAGCATAATTTTTAATATTCACAGGGCAGTTCTCAACTGAGCCTACTTTTCACTCCAAATGTACAAATTATATATTTCTTGAATTTGAATCCATTTTTCCGAAGGGCTTCTGGTACTGGAATTCATTTACAGCATAGAGTAAAGTTCTATGATTCATTTAAAAAAAAAAAGATCATGTGAGGTAAAAAAAAGAAAAAAAAAGTGAGAAATTTAATTTCATATAAAAATAGCTGTACTTTTAAAATATAACAAGTAGGGAAGATTAAAAATCAACAAATCTAGATATTTGTGGGGTTTTTTATTTGGCTTGAATTACTCTACTGTAGTATTTAACCAACATTAAATAGTAGTTCTAAACAATCTTCTCTATCTCTTTCTGTAGTAAAGGGATCCTCAGTAAAAATATTTCTGGGCAGAAGATTCTAATATTGATAATGTTGTAAACCAACTCTCATGATGACGCGAGACTCTCTCTTGTTTAGTTAGAAGTTTTGTTTGTCTGCATGTGTGTTCACTTTGTGTCAATTTGAAGTGAATCTGGTTCCAAGACTAACATGTGTGGATTTTAACAAACAGGTAAAAGTGTGAGAGGAAAAAGGGTCACTTCCAGTGACAAATGGATACTGGTTTCTCCTGGCGGAAAAGTCTTAGAAATGACACTCCTGCTGAATCCCAGGATGTTCCAAGAGGGAACATCTCTTCCAGGGGCCAAATTGAGGAAGCAGACATGCATGGAAAACTTTACCATGTATAGAAGGAAACAGGAAACAGTAGAATCCCTGAAAGATAAAGTGGTTTGTGCACGCCAACCCTGGCCGTGAGTCCACACAGATGGACGGTAAATGTCAAGAACAATCTATGTAGCTCAGGGGTTTCTGAGATCAGGGACAGCTGATAGAGGTGGAACTTAAAAGACTAGAAATATAATCAGTGGCAGCACTGATGCTTTTGCCAATGCAGCTAGATGTTGTTAAGATAAAATGGAGAATAGGCTTGAAAATCCCCCAAACAGACAAAATCATATAAGCCACATGAGCAAAACTAAATCTTGCTTATTTCATGAACATAAGCAAAACTCAGCTTAGGTTATTTCTTGTAAATGCCTCTCATAATCATAGAAGAAACTTGTCATTTTTCTAAACTGGTGTTAAGATAATCTCTTGTAACCAATCCCCTGCTGTCTGGAAACCCCCACTGTAATAAACAGTCATTGTAAAGGTTTAACAACTTCCTCATCCTCACTTATGAGCCATTCTGTGATGTTATGCTTCTGAACTTCATATTAGTTTTGGATTTGAAGACTCCTAGTTTGCAAACTCTTCTTTTGTGCACAATACACTCTTACTAAATGCTATTTTACTGATCTGGTTTTCTTTTTTACTACTTCTGGATTTTTGACAGTTCGGATACTTTTTTCTTTCTTTTTTTAAGTTATTTATTTATTTAGTTAATTTTTTCCCTTGATTTTGGTTTTTTTTTAATTTTTATTTTATATTGGAGCATAGTTAATTAACAATGTCGTGTTAGTTTCAGATGTACTGCAAGGCGATTCAGTTACACATATACATGTATCTATTCTTTTTCAAATTCTTTTCCCATTTAGGTTATTACAGAATATTGAGCAGAGTTCCCTGTGCTATCCAGTAGGGCCTTGTTGGTTATCTGTTTTAAATATAGCAGTGTGTAAATGTCAGTCGACAGTCTGGATACTTTAAAGCCCAGAGAGACCTGAGACTTGCCCCTAGAAGCAAGTAGCCAACAAGAAAGTGCAGTCTTGAGATTGGGAACCCACATCTCAAGAGCAAAAGGAAAATATACAAAAGAGGTACAGTTCAAAAATATCCAGCAGCCTAAAATTTTGAAGCAAAAATATTGTTGAATAGAAAATGGGTCCCTGTCCTAGAACAATGGGTCTCTGGTCCTAATTTTATCCAGTAGTAACCATATAAAAGCAGTATAAATAAACACAGAAACTAATACTCAGCAGTGATTCTTGTTTCTGCCAAGAAAGTAGAACCATTTAAGTAAATTACTTGTGAATGACATGTGCAAAAATTATGCACATGTAAGTAAGGATTAACTGAGGCACTTCCGTGCAAGGATGCCAATAAGTGTGTCCATTTATACACATTAACCTCTCTCCCCCTGGTTATCATGGCGTTTCCAGGGTATTATAATCAAGGTAAGACCATTCTGCCTAGCAGATTAAGTAGGGAGGATTATTTAGGGGGTGGTGTAGGTTTGGCTTAAGTTTCTCAAGACTAGCTCAAAGAGAACTATTTCATATAGATGTAAACATTGCATTAGGCTTTTCTCACTCCCTTAAAATTCACGCCTCCCCTCCCTTTCTTTATTATCACAGTGAGTGCTCTTATCCAGAGGTGTGAAAAAAACAGCATTTAATGTTTATCTTTGGAGGTCTTTCTGGCATACTTTGGCATCTTCTGGTGAAATTCAGCACCTTTCAAGTAATACTGAACATGTTTTTGGATGGGTTGATGACTCCTAACGTCTCAATTTAGGAAAAATCTGTCCTAAGAGCATCCTCTGAAGGACTCCAGCACGAACTAATAATACCCCAATCAGAGAAGAAAACATAAAACCTTAAGTCAAAATGAAATGCACAAATAATGCAAAATGACAATTTAATGAAATGGAAATAAAATTCAAAGTTTTCAGGTAGCACATAACTTCAGAAAGCTCACTTGGGTACACAGAGCATCCCTCCCTGCTGAGCCAGAGAGAAGCTGAGTGTGCCACAAGCCTCATGCTCTTGTTCCCAGAGCTGCCCCAGTGACTACCTGTGAAAACACAATTTAGAAGATGCCATTTGACTGTCCTCAGAAAGACATCATTAGTTAATTAAACTGTAGCTATTTAAGCACCTGTAACAAGTAATGGGAATTTCAGTTCTACTGATAAAAGGATATTATTTATAATGAGCTTCACCACCAAAGGAGTTCTGCATGCGGAAAGCTAACCATTAAATTGGGACTCAGAACGTTTTCGTAACATCTGAGCTGCACATGCTGATGACAGGACAAGAACCAGGATATGGAGAAAAAGCGTGAGAGCTAATAAGCTGCCTGTAGGAATAGTTGGCTCTTTGGGGGGGAATCTTCTCTATTTGTTGGGGTAGAAATGGGAGGTGGGAAGGTAACTCAGTAAGGGGGCATTGCTTTTCTTTCTCCACATTAATATGAGATTCAACAGAGAAGCCTATGGTTTTTTAATAGTGCTAGAATGTTCCACATTCTTCCTCTAAGAAATGTCAGCAGCAACTGTAACTTCTTAGGAAAATCATGCAATGATATAAAATGGCTAAGATCAGTGCTTCTTGGCCCTCATAACTTTTTTTGAGCATTCTCTTTCCCCCGCCACTAAAAGCCAGCTTTAAGTTTAAGATCTTCATATACCATCCATTACCTTAAGCTGTTGAGTAAACTACCAAGACTCGGGACATTCACTCCCTTTCTTGGAGATTTTTAGCTCCAGCACTTCAGTCACTCTCCCTTATACTCTGCCTGCCACGATCCTTGGTGATGCCAGCATTCACGTCATTTTCCAGTACAATCATCTTTCACTTCCTTGACCTCCTCTCCTCAGATGAACTTGTCCTCCACACTAACTGAGCCATGGTCATACCCAAAACTTTTCATTGCCAGTGATAAAAACCGATCTACAATCTCAAAGTTAACCTACTGTCTCTCCAGTTCACTTAATTCAGTACGCACCAGCATCATCCTTCAACCCCACCAGGACTCATGAAACATTCGTTACTGATCATACCACCTTTGTTTCTGACCCATACCTTCTCACGCTTTCAAATGCTTCCTTATCTAACATAGATTTCACAGTCAATGTTACATCTTCAATCAACTTTTTTCTTTATTTTTCTTACTTTATTACAGTTATTTGAAAAGCCAATAACCCCAGTAAAATGCAAGTTTCCACTTATTCTATGCATCCACTCCCATAGCTATGTATGGTAGGAAAAAACATAGGTGTATGCGGACTGGTCTTAGGCAATAATCTGAAGTGGACCTGTAATGCTGCCCTGCAGGCACAATTTCTCCCTCTAATCTTTGCTTTCTCCCATCTTCTTCCCAGCCTCACTTTCAGATGATGACCTTGTTCCTTCACTGACAAAATGCAACCAATTAGAAGAGACTTTTTGCAAGGCATATACCCATACCTTCATACCAACCCACACACCGAAAATCTGCCTCCCCTCCTATTACTGTGGATGCCTTGGTTGTGTTCCTTGTTTAGGCCACCCCTTTACTTGTGCACAGGATGCATTTCCTTCCAGCATTTCCTCCAGAACATCACTCTAGCAGTCTTTCACTCTCCCTTTGCATCATCAATCTTCCCCTTTTGATTGCTTCATTCCAATAAGCATACAGACATGCTGGGAATTTTCTGTATTTAAAAAGAAAATATATATATATATATATGTATGTATGTATGTATAAAACTCTTGATCCTACTTATAACTACTGCCTCATTTCCCTGCCACTTTTTAAGACAAAATGCCTCAAGTCCTTTATACCTGCTATATCTCTCCTATCTTTTCTCTTATATTCTCTCAAATCAGACTTTGCCCCCACCGCTCCTGTGAATCATCTTTTCTCATCACCGGCCTCCACATTGGTAAATCCCATGATCAATTCTCAGTCTTCATAATACAACACAGTAAGTGTCCACATGTCCTGGTTTGCCTGGAACAATCACTGTTTATACCTATTGTCCTTCTGTGGGTATAAATAGTGTCATTATTCATGCTTAAAAGTGTCCCAGTCTCCAAAAAAGAGAAGAAAAGCAAGGGGTTCACTAAGGTTTTGGAAGAGGTGAATTCACGAGGGCCTTCGGTTCTGGTTAACAATACATCCCAAACTTGCTTTAAAACAATTCTGTAGAACTTAATATCTTGCAGAATAGGTGTATTAATAGGCATTATTGCAGAAAGTGCCAGGTCCCAGAGGCCACTGAGAAGCCATGCATCTTAGGCAGTCATTTAATATCTCTTGACCATCATTGTTTTATTAAAAATAATTCAACTTATATGTATAATCAGCGAACTCTCTGGGCTTGGCACTGCTCTAGACATAGCAGGCATTGCAGTGAATAAAAAAGTTCTCACATTTATGGAGCTTGGAGCCTAGTGGGGGAGAATGAAAATAAATCAGCACACAGATATTTGGTCAGATAGTGTTAAAAACTATAATGGAGATAAATCATAGACCAGGGTATAGTGATGGGGTAGGGAAAAATAAAGAAATAAAGAGACCCAGTACAGTGGGACAAGCAGTGGGGTAGATAAGCAAGTGCATTTAAGCAGAGTGGACAGCAAGTGCGAGAGTCCCGAGGTAGAAGCACGCTTTGTAGTGTCGTAGGGACAGCAAAGAGGCCAGTATTGAAGCCTGTGAACAGCTGGGAGAGTGGAAGAAGGTGGGGGTCAGAAGAGAAAGTCAAGCACTAATGGAGGCTTCAGGGCAAGAGAAGGCTCTGGGATTGAAATCTTCGGATGGTGTCTAGCAGGGGATCATCCAGGCTGCTGGGCAAAGAATAAACTGTACGGATAAAGAGTACTATTCAGGAGATTCTTGTTTGAATCCAAGCTAGAGTTAATGGTGTCTTGGAGGAGAATGATAATGGTAGAATTGCCATATGTGGTACTACTCCGGATGTATTCACTGATAAATGTGATGTATGATCTGAGAGAACCTGAGAAGACAAGTTTTTAGTCTGCATAACTGTTCAATTTACTAAAATGGAGAACACTGAAGAAAGAGCAGATTGTAGACTAGGGGTTTAAAAGACAAGAGTTGTAGTTTAAAATTTAATATATGAGTGTTTTATTTTTCCTGTATCCAAGTGGAAGTTTAAGTAGATAATCCACTATGTGTTTCTGCAGCTCTGGGGAGAAATCAGCACTGATAATATTAATTGGAACCCATCATCACTTTACCCTCTCATGATGGAAAGAGGCATTACAAGGCCCCTGATCCAGTTGATGCATTTTGCATCCATTGTTTCATAATTTCCCTCCCAAGTTTTCTTGTGGAAAACTCCATAAAATAGAGAACTTTCTAACTCTCGAAAGATTTCGTTCTGTTCTGTTCTAGAACTGGACTAGTAGTTTTATACATAAAGATATAGATATAGATGTACATATATTTAAATTTGAGTCAAAATTTTATTCCCTGAAATATTTATTCATTCAGTCTTATGAAATCACACAGAAAGTTCACATGACACTTCAGAACATACAAAGATAGTGATTACTTCTGATGTAAAACTTCTTTGTTCTGTGTTAGACATTCTCACTTTTAAATGACCCACTGTACACTTTGTAATTGGCCTTTGGGGCCCTCTACTACTTTATTATTTCCCTTATAGATATGCTAATAATAGTTAGCAATACCCCCTTACAAAGCACATAGCTTGTAATGAGACAACCATGGCTCTTCTCATCATTTATTCTGAGCCAGAAGTAAAATACGCAGCCAAGTATTTTGCACAGCTCCATGATCCCATGTCTTTCCATGGAGGACAGGCCTACAGTATTTGAAAGAAAATCACAAAAATTAAAAGCAGTGTTTTCTACAAACATAAGAAATTTTCACTTAACTCATGATGCATGCTTTGGGTTGTAATTGGGGATGAAATTCTTTAGGCTACTGATAACTCACTGGTAAATGCTGGTAAAAAATGGTTCTAATCAGTACAGTTGATAAATGGAGTTTTTTGTTTGTTTCTTTGTTTCTAAATCTGCCAAACTGACTTAAAACCTCTGCCCTATTTTTTCATGAGGGTTAATGTAATGAAAGTTCCATTGTGAAAAAAAAATTAGACATGAAAAGTTGTGGACAGTTAGTAAAGGATAAAAAATAATATCTTGTGTGCAGAAGCAATAATGGGAAGACTTGGATTGACTGTATTTAATTGTCTAAATCAAAAACAAATTACTGTCGTTCCCTTAAAAGCATTTCTTATCATGTAAAGAACAGGGAACATAGTAGAAGCTCTGCACTTTGACATCAGTAAAATGCCTGTTAAAGTGTGTCATGAAATATGACCCAGAAAATTGGTTTAAATTGACTTGTAAGAGGACACAGGAGCATGGGTTAGAAAGTAGCTAACTCATGAGAAAGATCAATGATCATTACAACTGCTGGCCCCTCTCTGTCTCAGGTCCTGATGTAGAGTTAACCTTCTTATTAGGGGTATATTCATGCTGCAATCTGCAAATGTAGTCGTTTAGGAAGTGCCAGATTCAAACTGGTGCTCAGATGAGCTGCATGTTGAATTAAAGATGACCACAAATTATGTGGCAGCCTTTCCATCAAGACTTGGGATTTATTTCCCCTCCCCATGAAGACAGAAGGCTCTGTGGCTGCTTTCACTGGTAGAATACAGATGCAACCTTGTGATAATTCCCTGGTCCAGGATTAAAATCTTCCACTCCTATCTTCTTTTTGTTTGCTGCCTCTGGGATCTCAGCCATTTTACTGTGAGAAACCTAGGATACCTATATGGATGCTTCAGGAGACAGGCTAGTTGAGTTCCAGCTCCCACCCAGCTTTTGGACCATCCAGCCCCACAGAACTTTTGCATGATGCCAGCCCCAGGGACCATCGGAAGACAACTGTATAAGAGCTCCCAAGCAGTCAACCCCCAGATGACCCCTGCAATGCACAGAACTGTGAGAGATTATAATACATTTGGGGAGCAGGAGAGGTTGTTACACAGCAATATGTAACTATGTAAATATGTTGTTTAAAACAACAACCTTTAAACAGTGGAAAATGTGTAGTTTAAAATAATGTTACAATCCTTCCTCAGAAGAAGATGCTCTCATTGATTTGTATTAGAAAGCATATGAAGATGCACACACTGGCTATTGAGACAAAATCTGCAAACAAATGTAATCCCTACCCCTCAAAAAATCTTTCATAAACTTATTTTTAAATTTTTCTCTTTGAAGTCAGTGGAAGGGGAAGAGAGCTTTGCTGTATCTACTCTATAGTCTGATTTGAGATGAGTATCTGGTTATATTTTAGTAACATCTAAAAGGGTTAGTAGAATTTGTTTATTTTTATTATTTTACTCATTTTAGATGACTTTATTGTACAGATCTCGGATTATATTTTTATTAGCCATACTGGGGTTAAGCTGTAAGAAAACTTTCCAAAACAAACCAAAATTTCTTCTGTGAAAACACAGTATACACTGTTTCAAAGAGTAAGTGTGAGACTTGTGAAACAGTAACCTACATAGGAATGAATAGTGTTTTTAGTCCATAGTAGGCACTAAGCAACTACCTGTTAATCAACTGATTGACGGCCTGGCCCACATATAGAGGTTCCATGTCATGAAGACAGACAGCTTCGTACATCTCTGGTTACATCCTGCGTGCAAGGAAATGCTTCAGGACATGAGGCATACACGTTTATAGAAATCAACACCTGGAGGACTCTTTTAAGTCTTCCTATCATCAATCATTATCTAACTCTGACAGTTTATGTCATAGTATTAAATGTCCCAGTACAATCTGGGTCTGGATTTTAGACATGGTAATTGATTTAAGACTGTCTCCAATTATTTCAAGAGAGAAAAGAAAGAGAGAGAATTTACTTGTTATTTTTCTTTTCAGTACCCACAGCAAACATACATAGGAATTAAAATGCTGACATTTTAGTACCTCATAATACTTTAAGAACTAATTTAGATTTTCTTTTTGCAAAATCTTTTGAATTAAAAAAAAAAAATGGGAAGAGCAACCAGACACTTCAAAGAGTGCGAACTTTGAAATTGCCACCTGCAATTAAAAAAAAAAAAAAAACCAACTTCTTCTCTCTCCACTCTGGAATTATGATCAGCTAACACAAGCCATCACTGACTCCGACTGGGACTCATGCCAACATTGCAAATTGCTACTGTATCAAGACCTCTTACCCTCCTTCTATGTGTGCTTCTTTGCTTTAAAAAAAAAAAAAAAAGAGTTTGAAAGAAAAGAGAGTGGGTTTGTATAGAAGGTTAGGCTGGTGAGAAGAATGAGGAAGGGAGTAATATGGGAACATCCGAAATAGATGCTTTCTTGGCATTCCCTGCCTTTTGGTATGTGTGGGGGACTTTTTTTCTTAGTATCTCCACCAGAGTAAAGAGGACTCATATAAAATTGGAATAAAAGAAAGAGAGAATTTCTCCTGCTGACATTTCCTTTAGCCCAAAATAACCTTGAATCAGAGAGGAAATAAAACAGATGCTTTTCCTGCTTTCTGTACATACCTTTTTCTCTCTCTTTTTAAGCCACTGCTTGTACTGAACCTTATGATACACTCTGTGTGTGTGTGTGTGTGTGTGTGTGTGTGTATGTGTGTGTGTGTTTATGTGTATGAGTGTAAGTATTCTTTAAGGCGCTTCATTCCTGAAGTTTCAAAGTAACTTTGAAGTGGGAGACACTGGCATCAGACTTTGTTTACACTTTATCTATTGGGTGATAAACACGACTTTTGGAATGTTTCCTTGACTCTTTGCTGACGCTGTATCACAGTGATTATCCACCTACGTGAGGCAAAAATGAATCTGCAAAAATGAAACATGACACAGAGGTCTACTGAATTTCAAGGTTAAAGAAATGTTCCCTGAGCCGTCCAGACATAAAAAGTAAAACACCAGTTTTGGGCCCCAGAACTTCACTGGTGGATTTTATCAAACAGTTAAGTCATCAGTCTCCACAAACTCTTCTAGGAAAGGAAAGAAGAGGAAATACTGACCAGTTTGTTTCATGGGGCCAATATAACCTTGATACAAAAATGTAATAAATACATTACAAGAAAGGAAAACTGCATGCCAATCTAAATTTAATCTAGACATACATAAGGTGGATACCACAATTCCGTTTAGAAATAACACCATTAAGAGAAAACAATAGATGGAAAGATATATTGGGTTCATAGAGTCTATCTCAATAGTTTTAAGATGAATAGTCTCCCCAATATGATTTATATGGTCATTGCAACTATAATTGAAGTACCAGATGTTTTGCTGTCTTTCTGCATGAACCTGGAGTTGATCCCATGTGTAGTGTTCAATCAGCATTTCCATGTGTCACAAACTCATGGATCCAAGAGTTATTTATCGTACCATGAACTGGCTGTGTGGGTATAGTGGGAGCCAGTCTGGTTTGTTTCGCATTTGCAAGGATAAGTACATATCTTCATTTAAAATCCTCCCTGTTCTTAAGACATTTCTTTCTGAAGGTTTTTTTGTTTGTTTTTTTCCCACCAATCTACTTGGATCAAAAGACCAAAAGAACAGACCAAATTATATCTACCAGACATGACAAAGCATAGTCTTTTTGGTTTATTTCCCATTGATTTTTGGATTATGGCTCCATTAGAGATTAGAGTGAATTGCAAACTCTAAAAATACAGAAAATTTTCAACAATGACCTTCAAAAAGTAGATAAAGGAAAGAAACAACAGTTTTTTGTATTCCTTTTGGTATGTAGCAGGCTACTGCAATGCTTGGAAGTTGGCAGTCTTGTCCTTAGATTTCTTGGGTCCATCAGGGAACTAAGATCCAAAGCTAATTGTCACCCCCAAAGCTGGGAAGACAGGTGCATCCAGAGAGATACAGCACCGAGATCTGCTTAGCTGGAGAAGAAGCTGTTGGAGAAAGCTGTTGAAGCCACTAACTGATAAAAACTTAAATGGTCATTCTGATGAATTGCTGGAGGCTGAGTGTGCAAGAGAGTGAAAGTGGGTAAATTCTGGGGGAAGCAGTGTTAGGAGAGCGTCTATACATGTGTGGGTTCCTCCATCAGGAATTCCACCAGGTTCTCCAGGAGAAGAAAGAAAAATCCCCTTATGGCCATGGCAGAGGTGGAGAAGAATAACCATTGAGAACCAGACCCAGACCCTTCTCCTACTCTCCAAGAAAGGGCTTCACCAGAGTGCAAGTTTAAAACCTTTACCCAGCTGTTGGAATAGAATTCCTGCCCATTCTACTGCCCTCCAGACTTCATGGTAGAAAAAGTATAGAATCCATATTGCTTTTTCCTCTTGCTTCAGGTAGATAGATGATAGATAGATAGGTAGGTAGATAGGTAGGTAGGTAGACACAGACAGATAGATACGGATGTAATGTTTATTTTTCCAAATTTTACTTTTTAATTTAAAATACATAGCTCAAAGTAAAGTCTAGAATTTAGGGTCATTGTGTCTTTTTTTCTGCTTCAATGCCAGAAGATTTATTGATCCCCTAATAATTATAATAATATAATAATAATAACTCTTGAACTGTCCCCTGCTAGCCTTCTTTCCTGCACTAGTTTTTGTTTAGTGATATTATTATTTTAACAGCATTGTGATTTATAGAATTTACATTTGGTTTTCTACCCACATTCACAGAGTATGTTAGTTTCAGTTTAATATTTAAATGGGTTACTACACACTAGTTCTTTTACCATGACTTGGACATTTTTGAGTTCCTTATTTTTATTCATCTTTTGATTCTGTTGACTTCATTTTATAGTGTGTTTTAAAATTATTATGATTCAAGAAAGGCTCATCGATAGCATACTCCCTAAGCCCTTCATGTTTGACCTTGTCAGATCATAGTTTCTACAATTGAAGCATGACTCCGTTAGATACAAAATTCTTATGTCACACTTCGGTTTTCATGCTAGTTATTATTAGGAAGCCATGCTCCTCTTTGATGTGTGGATGTAAATCTCTCTCACATAAGTGTTGTCTTATAATTTTGAAGTTTCTGTTCTTGTTTCTATTTATTTAATTTTCATTCCCAGGAATAATGTCATGTATCCTTATTTTTCTTCTCCTTTGTCTTCCTTCCTTATCGTTCTTATCTATTCATTCTTTCTCTCTCTCCCTTTTCTCTCTTATTTTGTGTTAACTTCTTAAAGCTTTCCAGCATGTACCTGACTATGGTGAAAGATTTCTTTACCCATTTACTTTTTTTCTGATATCACTTTCATTTTTATAGTGGATTTATTTTTCTTTTCCATTTCTTTCCAGATCCTGTTGAGCTCATTTTGATCACTTTTGGTTGTCTCATCATCTTATTTTAATTTATCAACATCTCTTATTTTATCTCCCTTTTCAGGAAAAATGTGTTTTCATTACTTTTTCCTGGCACTATGGAAAACTATATATGAACTCATTTGTCTCCTGGACTAATTATTATTCGCCTGATGTATGCTTACCCTTTTACTTTGTTCATTATCTTTTTCTCCTTCTGATTTTTTTCTCTCCATTATCTTAGTAGTTACTCTTTTACTATTCTTTTTTTAAAAATTTTTATTGGAGTATAGTTGATTTACAATATTGTATTAGTTTCTGCTGTACAGCAAAGTAAGTCAGTCATACATATACATATATCAACTCTTTTTTTTAGGTTCTTTCCCCACATAGGTCATTACAAAGTACTGAGTAGAGTTCAGGTCCTTATTCGTTATCTATTTTATATGTAGAAGTGTGTATATGTCAATCCCAATCTTCCAGTTTATCCCTCCCCCCTCCACCGTACCCCCTGGTAACCATAAATTTGTTTTCTACATCTGTAACTCTTTTTCTGTTTTGTAGATAAGTTCATTTGTATCCTTTTTTTAGATTCCACATATAAGCGATAATCATATGATACTTGTCTTTCTCTGACTTACTTCACCCAGTATGACAATCTCTAAGTCCATCCATGTTGCTGCAAATGGCATTATTTCATTCTTTTTTATGGATGAGTTATATTCCATTGTATCTAGGTACCACACCTTTATCCATTCTTCTGTCGTTGGACATTTAGGTTGTTTCCATGTCCTGGCTACTGTAAATAGTGCTGCAATGAACACTGGGGTACATGTATCTTTTCGAGTTATGGTTTTCTCCACATACATGCCCAGGAGTGGTATTGCTGGATCATATGGTAGCTCTATTTTTATCTTTTTAGGGAATCTCCACACTGTTCTCCATAGTGGCTGTACCAATTTACATTCCTACCAACAGTGTAGGAGGGTTCTCTTTTCTCCACACTCTCTCCAGCATTTATGGTTTGTAGATTTTTTGATGATGGTCATTCTGACCAGTGTGAGGTGATACCTCATTGTAGTTTTGATTTGCATTTCTCTAATAGTGATGTTGAACATCTTTTCATGTGCTTTTTGGCCATCTGTATGTCTTTGTTCTCCTTCTGATTTTTATAAATGTCAACGTCTGTGCATAGGTCTTATGCTGATACCATTTTGTTCATTATAAATATGCAATTGGGGTATTTAACTACATGCTGGGAACGACTGTGGGGAATGCATGAGGAGTGTGAGCTGGAATGGTCTGAAACATATAGGGTGGTTAGTTGCCCAAAGCTTTCTTATCAAATCTTATATGCCCTCTGTTCTGAAGACACATTTCCTCTGGGATTTTGCTGCCTGGATGGTTTGTGAGTCTCATGAAGAATCCCAACCAGTTATAGAAGCTTGTGTTGTGATCTGACGACTTTCTGGGGATCTGGTCCCCTTTGTCCTTCACTGGGAAGCATTTCAGCTACATCCCGTAACCAGGAGGCTGAATTATAAATAACAAGGTGATGTGCCTTCAGTTTCTTTTTTTTTCTTTCTCTTCCAATTACCTGCCATTCTCCACTCTTGCATTCATTCTGTCCTGCGTGGCCAGTAGGATTAAATCACAGACTCAAAGAATAAAGAAAAGCTATACCAAAGGGACTTTTCAGTGGGAAACTGTAGAGACAGAAATGTCAGAAAACTTCAAATTTGGAGCTATGATTGATGTTTCTGCTTCCTGAGAATGATGTTCTGCTTGATTTATATTGATTTCACAATATATTATAAACGTAGGATGGGACTCAGCATTCCCACTGAAGAGCATAGCTATAAGCTGGTGAAGGGAAATTCTTAAAAATCCTCACACCAGATACTAGCATGAAATGTAGGGACGCTGTTCTCAGAATCAGTGAAAGCGTATCTTCCTGTGTGAATGTGGATACTGGCTATCATAATGAGTTTATCCTTGGAGTTATTTTAGTTCTCAGGCTTGCTTCTGTGGCAGTCAGGTATACCACAGAATTCTTGGGTTACTAATTATTGGTGACCCTGGATGTTTTAAACATGGATGAATCAATTGTGCCTCTCTTCTGTCTTCCATCTCAGTAAGTTCAATCAGGTCTTAGGAAGTCACTGTGACATGGTGACCAGTGTACGGGGCTTTCACTGAATAGCATAAGCGTGAGATTGGATAACTCAGTTCATAACATATAGGGTTTGTTCAGATGATAGTTCTCAATGTTTGCTAAACTTTGTTTCTATTCATTGTATTTTATAATTAAGTTTGGAGGAAAAAATATTTTAAATATATAAGCAAAAACAACAGGAAAAAAGATATGTCCAGCCAATCCCACTACCATGCATAAGCACATTAATTTGTTATGTACATTCTTTTATACTCTATATGAATATACATTACAGATTATTTTTAATTTTCCTTTTTTCATAAAAATATATAGCAAATAACAAATTTCTTTCTATACCAACTTACTTCCTTTTACAAGAGTATATCTTTTTTTTTGTAAGCATCATTTTATTTTATTTTATTTATTTATTTATTTTGACATCTTTACTTTTAAGGCTCCTAGTACAGCAGTTCATCATATTTTTAATGTATTTTTCTTATCCAGTGTTTACTTTTACTTTAGGGATTTCCGCCTTGTTTGTTATTTTCTACAGTCTTTCAAAGAATATTTTGCTTCATCATTTAATGAAGTAAACTTAGAAGTAGAATTTTAGGTTAAAAGGAATACGTTAATACTTCTATTACATTTCAGCAAATTGCCTTCTACAAAATTTGCACTGGTTTGTAATTCAGTTTATGTGAGGCTGTGTACTACCTTGCTTCATTCCTGGCACTACTGGTTAATCAATAGTTATATCTTAGCCAAAAGTCAGAAACTGAACATGGGGCAGCTTTGTTCTTTGAAGCTTTACTTTTTGAATTATTATAAGTAAGAAAATATCATTATAAATTTAACAGTGATTTAGTTATTTTTAGTTAATTACTCCTGCAAATCCTTCCACCATTTTTTCTACTGGAGTCCTGTTTTTTAAAGAATAAATGTGTGAGATTGTATATGTGTGTGTGTACATCTATATATACACGTACATACATATATACGCAAATATATCATGTAATCTCTCTCTGACCTTAACCCTTCTTTGTTAAATATATCTTCATTTTGTCACTTGCTTTTAAATTTTGCTCACAGCATTTTGTATTAAGAGACATGTTAGTTTTTAGGTGATAAAATCAGTATTTTATATTATGGTTTCAGAGTCTACTCTCATAATATGAAATACCTTCAGCAATCCAAAATTACATCTCTGCTTTCTTTTTTTTATAAATATATTTTATTGCAATTGGATATTAATACATCTATACTTAATTTGATGTTAGATAGAATTCTAACATACCTCCTCAGCTTGTCCAAACACAATTTATTGAATTATTTTCCCCATTGCTTGAAATTCCAATTGTATTATGTAATAAGTTGTTATAATAAGTTCTTGGATCTATTTCTCAACTGCATAGTCATTTTCACTGCTCTGTTTGTCTTTTTCTGCACCAAATTCTGCCCTCACTCTTCTTTCTTATTCCCAAAGTTTCAAGTTCGGTCTTTTATTTTATTTTTTTCTTGAAAATGAGCTATAGAATAATTTTGTCAAGTTCCTCATGTAATCTCAATGAATTTTTAAGTAAACTTATGTTAAGAGTGTAAGGACTGTCGAGATTCTTTTTTTTTTTTTTTTTTGCATGTGGATTTCTAGTTGTTCCAGTACTATTTTTTTTTTTAAACATCTTTATTGAAGTATAATTGCTTCACAATGGTGTGTTAGTTTCTGCTTTATAACAAAGTGAATCACCTACACATATACACACGTTCCCATATCTCCTCCTTCCCACATCTGCCTCCCTCCCACCCTCCCCATCCCACCCCCCCAGGCGGTCACAAAGCACCGAGCTGATCTCCCTGTGTTATGCGGCTGCTTCCCACTAGCTATCTATTTTACATTTGGTAGTGTATATATGTCCATGACACTCTCTCACCCTGTCACATCTCACCCCTCCCCCTCCCCATATCCTCAAGTCCATTCTTTAGTAGGTCTGTGTCTTTATTCCCATCTTGCCACTAGGTTCTTCATGCCTTTTTTTTTTTTTTTCTTAGATTCCATATATATGTGTTAGCATACTGTATTTGTTTTTCTCTTTCTGACTTACTTCACTCTGTATGACAGACTCTAACTCCATCCACCTCATTACAAATACCTCCATTTCATTTCTTTTTATGGCTGAGTAATATTCCATTGTATATATGTGCCACATCTTCTTTATCCATTCATCCGATGATGGACCACTTAGGTTGCTTCCATGTCCTGGCTATTGTAAATAGAGCTGCAATGAACATTTTGGTACATGACTCTTTTTGACCTATGGTTTTCTCAGGGTATATGCCCAGTAGTGGCATTGCTGGGTCGTATGGTAGTTCTATTTTTAGTTTTTTAAGGAACCTCCATACTGTTCTCCATAGTGGCTGTATCAATTTACATTCCCACCAACAGTGCAACAGTGTTCCCTTTTCTCCACACCCTCTCCAACATTTATTGTTTGTAGATTTTTTGATGATGGCCATTCTGACCGGTGTGAGATGATACCTCATTGTAGTTTTGATTTGCATTTCTCTAATGATTAATGATGTTGAGCATTCTTTCATGTGTCTGTTGGCCATCTGTATATCTTCTTTGGAGAAATGTCTGTTTAGGTCTTCTGCCCATTTTTGGATTGGGTTGTTTGTTTTTTTGTTATTGAGCTGCATGAGCTGCTTGTAAATCTTGGAGATTAATCCTTTGTCAGTTGCTTCATTTGCAAATATTTTCTCCCATTCTGAGGGTTGTCTTTTGGTCTTGTTTATGGTTTCCTTTGCTGTGCAAAAGCTTTTAAGTGTCATTAGGTCCCATTTGTTTATTTGTGTTTTTATTTCCATTTCTCTAGGGGCTGGGTCAAAAAGGATCTTGCTGTGATTTATGTCATAGAGTGTTCTGCCTATGTTTTCCTCTAAGAGTTTGATAGTGTCTGGCTTTACACTTAGGTCTTTAATCCATTTTGAGTTTATTTTTGTGCATGGTGTCAGGGAGTGTTCTAATTTCATACTTTTACATGTACCTGTCCAATTTTCCCAGCACCACTTATTGAAGAGGCTGTCTTTTCTCCACTGTATATGCTTGCCTCCTTTATCAAAGATAAGGTGACCATATGTGCATGGGTTTATCTCTGGGCTTTCTATCCTGTTCCATTGATCTATGTTTCTGTTTTTGTGCCAGTACCAAACTGTCTTGATTACTGTAGCTTTGTAATATAGTCTGAAGTCAGGGAGCCTGATTCCTCCAGCTCCATTTTTCGTTCTCAACATTGCTTTGGCTATTCGGGGTCTTTTGTGTCTCCATACAAATTGTGAAATTTTTTGTTCTAGTTCTGTGAAAAATGCCAGTGGTAGTTTGATAGGGATTGCATTGAATCTGTAGATGGCTTTGGGTAGTAGAGTCATTTTCACAATGTTGATTCTTCCAATCCAAGAACATGGTATATCTCTCCATCTGTTTGTATCATCTTTAATTTCTTTCATCAGTGTCCTATAATTTTCTGCATACAGGTCTTTTGTCTCCTTAGGTAGGTTTATTTCTAGATATTTTATTCTTTTTGTTGCAATGGTAAACGGGAGTGTTTCCTTAATTTCTCTTTCTGATCTTTCGTCGTTAGTGTATAGGAATGCAAGAGATTTCTGTGCATTAATTTTGTATCCTGCTACTTTACCAAATTCATTGATTAGCTCTAACATTTTTCTAGTAGCATCTTTAGGATTTTCTATGTATAGTATCATGTCATCTGCAAACAGTGACAGTTTTACTTCTTCTTTTCCGATTTGGATTCCTTTTATTTCTTTTTCTTCTCTGATTGCTGTGGCTAAAACTTCCAAAACTATGTTGAATAATAATGGTGAGAGTGGACAACCTTGTCTTGTTCCTGATCCTTTAGGAAATGGTTTCAGTTTTTCACCATTGAGAACAATGTTAACTGTGTGTTTGTCATATATGGCCTTTATTATGTTGAGGTAAGTTCTCTCTATGCCTACTTTCTGGAGGGTTTTTATCATAAATGGATGTTGAATTTTGTCAAAATCCTCTTCTGCATCTATTGAGATGATCATATTGTTTTTATCCTTCAATTTGTTAATATGGCTTGCCACATTGATTGATTTGCGTATATTGAAGAATCCTTGCATTTCTGGGATAAACCCCACTTGATCATGGTGTATGATCCTTTTAATGTGCTGTTGGATTCTGTTTGCTAGTATTTTGTTGAGGATTTTTGCATCTATGTTCATCAGTGATATTGACCTGTAGTTTTCTTTCCTTGTGACATCTTTGTCTGGTTTTGGTATCAGGGTGACAGTGGCCTCGTAGAGTGAGTTTGGGAGTGTTCCTCCCTCTGCTATATTTTGGAAGAGTCTGAGAAGGATAGGTGTTAGCTCTTCTCTAAATGTTTGATAGAATTCACCTGTGAAGCCATCTGGTCCTGGGCTTTTGTTTGTTGGAAGATTTTTAGTCACAGTCTCAATTTCAGTGCTTGTGATTTTTCTGTTTATATTTCTTGTTTCTTCCTTGTTCAGTCTCAGAAGGTAGTGCTTTTCTAAGAATTTGTCCATTTCTTCCAGGCTGTTCATTTTATTGGCTAATAGTTGCTTGTAGTAATCTCTCATGATCCTTTGTATTTCTGCAGTTTCAGTGGTTTCTTCTCCTTTTTCCTTTCTCATTCTATTGATTTGAGTCATCTCCCTTTTTCCTTGATGAGTCTGGCTAATGGTTTATCAATTTTGTGTATCTTCTTAAAGAACCAGCTTTTAGTTTTATTGATCTTTGCTATTGTTTCCTTCATTTCTTTTTCATTTATTTCTGACCTGATCTTTATGATTTCTTTCCTTCTAACCTCAGGGGTTTTTTGTTCTTCTTTTTCTACTTGCTTTAGTTGTAAGGTTAGGTTCTTTATTTGAGATGTTTCTTGTTTCTTGATGTAGGATTGTATTGCTATAAACTTCCCGCTTAGAACTGCTTTGCTGTATCCCATAGGATTTGTGTTATCGTGTTTTCATTGTCATTTGTTTCTAGGTATTTTTTAATTTCCTCTCTGATTTCTTCAGTGATCTCTTGGTTATTTAGTAGTATATTGTTTAGCCTCCATGTGTTTGTATTTTTCACAGATTTTTTCCTGTGATTGATATCTAGTCTCATAGCATTGTGGTTGGAAAAGATACTTGATACAATTTCAATTTTCTTAAGATATGATCTATCCTGGAGAATGTTCCATAAGCACTTGAAAAGAAAGTGTATTCTGTTGTTTTGGGATGGAATGTCCTATAAATATCAATTAAGTGCATCTTGTTTAATGTATCATTTAAAGCTTGTGTTTCCTTATTTATTTTCATTTTGGATGATCTGTCCATTGGTGAAAGTGGGGTGTTAAAGTCCCCTACTATGATTGTGTTACTGTCGATTTCCCCTTATGGCTATTAGCCTTTGCTTTATGTATTGAGGTGCTCCTATGTTGGGTCCATAAATATTTACAATTGTTATATCTTCTTCTTGGATCAATCCCTTGATTATTATATAGTGTCCTTCTTTGTCTCTTCTAATAATCTTTATTTTAAAGTCTATTTTGTCTGATATGAGAATTGCTATACTCCAGCTTTCTTTTGATTTCCATTTGCATGGAATACCTTTTTCCATCCCCTCACTTTCAGTCTGTATGTGTCCCTAGGTCGGAAGTGGGTCTCTTGTAGACAGCATATATACGGGTCTTGTTTTTGTATCCATTTAGCCAGTCTGTGTCTTTTAGTGGGAGCATTTAATCCATTTTCATTTAAGGTAGTTATCGATATGTATGTTCCTATTACCATTTTCTTAATTGTTTTGAGTTTGTTATTGTAGGTCTTCTCCTTCTCTTGTGTTTCCTGTCTAGAAAAGTTCCTTTAGCATTTGTTGTAAAGCTGGTTTGGTGGTGCTGTGAATTCTCTTACCTTTTGCTGTCTGTAACGGTTTTAATTTCTCCGTCGAATCTGAATGAGATCCTTGCAGGGTAGAGTAGTCTTGGTTGTAGATTTTCCCCATTCATCACTTTAAATATGTTTGCCACTCACTTCTGGCCTGCAGAGTTTCTGCTGAAAGATCAGCTGTTAACCTTATGGGGATTCCCTTGTATGGTATTTGTTGTTTTTCCCTTGCTGCTTTTAATATTTTTTCTTTGTATTTACTTTTTGATAGTTTGATTAATATGTGCTTGGTGTGTTAGTCCTTGGATTTACCCTGTATGGGGCTCTCTGCACTTCCTGGACTGATTGACTATTTTCTTTTCCATATTAGGGAAGTTTTCAACTATAATCTCTTCAAATATTTTCTCAGTCCCTTTCTTTTCTGTTCTTCTTCTGGGACCCCTATAATTCGAATGTTGGTGCTAATGTTGTCCCAGAGGTCTCTGAGACGGTCGTCAGTTCTCTTCATTCTTCTTTCTTTATTCCGCTCTACGGTAGTTATTTCCACTCTTTTATCTTCCAGGTCACTTATCCATTCTTCTGCCTCAGTTATTCTGCTATTGATTCCTTCTAGAGAATTTTTAATTGCGTTTATTGTGTTTTTCATTGTTGTTTGTTTGTTCTTTAGTTCTCCTAGGTTCTTGTTAAACATTTCTTGTATTTTCTCCATTCTATTTCCAAGATTTTGGATCATCTTTACGATCATTACTCTGAATTCTTTTTCAGGTAGACTGCCTATTTCCTCTTCATTTGTTTGGTCTGGTGAGTTTTTGCCTTGCCCCTTCATCTGCTGTGTGTTTCTCTGTGTTCTCATTTTGCTTAACTTACTGTGTTTGGGGTCTCCTTTTCGCAGGCTGCAGGTTCGTAGTTCCTGTTGTTTTTGGTGTCTGTCCCCAGTGGCTAAGGTTGGTTCAGTGGGTTGTGTAGGCTTCCTGGTGGAGGGGACTGGTGCCAGTGTTCTGGTGGATGAGGCTGGATCTTGTCTTTCAGGTGGGCAGGACCGTGTCCGGTGGTGTATTTTGTGGTTTCTGGGAACTTAATATGATTTTAGGCAGCCTCTCTGCTAATGGGTGGAGTACAACTCCAAGTACAACTTCCTGTCTTGCTAGTTGTTTGGCATAGGGTATAGAGCACTGTAGCTTGCTGTTTGTTGAGTGGAGCTGAGTCTTAGCATTGAGATGGAGATCTCTGGGAGAGCTTTCGCCGTTTGATACTATGTGGAGCTGGAAAGTCCCTGGTGGACCAATGTCCTGAACTCGGCTCTCTCACCTCAGAGGCACAGGCCTGACACCCAGCCAGAGCACCAAGACCCTGTCATCCACACGGCTCAGAAGAAAAGGGAGAAAAAAAGAAAGAAAGAAAGAAGAAAAAAATAAAATAAAGTTATTAAAATAAAAAATAAAAAATTATTAAAAATAATTTAAAAGTAATTTAAAAAAAAGAAAGAAAAAAGAGAGCAACCAAACCAAAAAACAAATCCACCAATGATAACAGTGCTAAAAACTATACAAAACAATATCCAGACAGACTGAACCCTAGGACAAATGGTAAAAGCAAAGTTATACAGACAAATCACACAAAGAAGCATACACATACACACTCACAAAAGGAGAAAATGGAAAAAAAAATGTATATATATATATATCTATATATAAAATAAAAAAGGAAGAGAGCAACCAAATGAATAAACAGATCTACCAATGATAATAAATTCTAAATACTAAACTAAGATAAACATAAAACCAGAAATAAATTAGATGCAGAAAGCAAACCCCAAATCTACAGCTGCTCCCAAAGTCCACTGCCTCAATTTTGGGATGATTTGTTGTCTATTCAGGTATTCTAGAGATGCAGGGTACATCAAGTTGATTGTGCAGATTTAATCCGCTGCTCCTGAGGCTGCTGGGAGAGATTTCCCTTTCTCTTCTTTGTTCACACAGCTCCTGGGGTTCAGCTTTGGATTTGGCCCCGCCTCTGCATGTAGGTCACCTGAGGGCATCTGTTCTTCGCTCAGACAGGACGGGGTTAAAGTAGCAGCTGATTAGGGGGTTCTGGCTCACTCAGGCCAGGGGCAGGGAGGGGTACGGAATGTGGGGTGAACCTGTGATGGCAGAGACCAGTGTGACGTTGCACCAGCCTGAGGCGCGCCGTGTGTTCTCCTGGGGAGGTTGTCCCTGGATCACGGGACACTGGCAGTGGCGGACTGCACAGGCTGCCGAGAGGGGATGTGTAGATAGTGACCTGTGCTTCCACACAGGCTTCTTGGTGGCTGCAGCAGCAGCTTTAGCATTTCATGCCCCATCTGTGGGGTCCATGCTGATAGCCACGGCTCGTGCCCATCTCTGGAGCTCGTTTAGGCGGTGCTCTGAATCCCCTCTCCTCATGCACCCCAAAACAATGGTCTCTTGCCTCCTAGGCAGGTCCAGACTTTTTCCCGGACTCCCTCCTGGCTACCTGAGGCGCACTAGCCCCCTTCAGGCTGGGTTCACGCAGGCAACCCCAGTCCTCTCCCTGGGATCTGACCAAAGCCCGAGCCTCAGCTCCCAGCCCCACCCGTCCCGGCAGGTGAGCAGAGAAGCCTCTCGGGCTGGTGAGTGCTGGTCGGCAGCGATCCTCTGTGCGGGAATCGCTCTGCTTTGCCCTCTACACCCTCTGTTGCTGCGCTCTCCTCCGTGGCTCCGAAGCTTCCCCCCTCCTCCATCCCCCGTCTCCGCCAGTGCAGGGGCTTCCGAGTGTGTAGAAACTTTTCCTCCTTCACAGCTCCCTCCCAGAGGGGCAGGTCCCTTCCCTATTCTTTTGTTTCTTTTTTTTCTTTTTTCTTTTGCCCTACCCAGGTACATGGGGAGTTTCTTGCCTTTTGGGCAGTTGGAGGTCTCCTGCCAGCATTCAGTAGGTGTTCTGTAGGAGTTGTTCCACATGTAGATGTATTTCTGATGTATTTGTGGGGAGGAAGATGATCTCCACATCTTACTCCTCCGCCATCTTGAAGGTCTCCCTATAGTAAGTTTTAACATCAGGTAATGCCACTCTTCCAACTGTGTTCTCATTTAATATTGTGTAAGAGTTGCAGTACTGATAAGGCTCTTTCTACCTTGATTTAAGTATATTGTTAATCCACCAGGGATTCCAAATGAGAACTGGGTGGATATATTGGGTCCCTTCTCCTTTCCAGGATCTGTACTCTATTTTTTTCAATCCCCAGCACTATGAGACTGCTGAAATTCTGCTCTGTTTTTCAACCATTGTCTGAATGGCTTCTAAGGCCTCTCGCCCTGGGAAACTTTAGTATCAGCAACTGTTTAGAGAAAAAGAGTCCAAAAATATTGCACTCACTTCTCACTCTCCTTCTTTCTGGGATGTTGGGCTCTTTCATCTTGGATGCCTTGACCAGAAATGCAATTTTTGCTTCCCAGTCATATGGGGTTGCTGAAATGTCTTCTGATTCTGTGACTCTTAGCAGTAACCCTCTCCTCAAATTCTCAGCCTCTCTCCATAGACTAACTGGGCAGATTCCCTGAAGGGAAAAGTGGTACTTAGAAACTTAGGCATAGAGAATTTTACAACTCTCTCAAACTGATCAGACTACAGCTCTCCTATCTTCTTTATCAGAAAAGGAATAAATTCAGTTAACATGCATATATATATATACATATGTACTTTTCATATATATATATGTATACATATATATATGAAAAGTAAAGCTCAGACAGGTAATTTTTGTTGAACAGTGTCACATACATAGTATGTTGTGGGGTGGGGGAGAAAATACAAATACTGTAACTCTCTAAACTTGTGGCTATCTTTTCTAATATTTCTCATTTTTCTAATGCCTACCATTTTAAATACTTTTTAAATGAGCTGCAGGTGGAAAACTCTTGATTTTACCAGTTCAAAGGGATACATCTGAGGAGGGGCGTATTGGAGACTGGCACACCTCAGTGGATGGGACTCAGACACCACCTACCAGGGAAAGAATCATTTGTAAATACCTCTGTGTGCAGCTGTGCAAGGGGCTCCTGAAGTAAGGCTGTTCTTTTTTATTAAGGAGTCTTTGCGGCAGCAAAGCTGTCATCAGCTTATGCAGATTCCTCTGGGTACAGAAAAGGGACATTTTAAGTTGCCTATTAGTTTATTATTGCTGAAAGAAAGAAAAGAGAAGCATAAAGGGAGAGGGGGGTAGGGAGAATTAAGGATCTAATAACAGTGAGAGCTCACTGCCCAGGTTGTGTCTCTTGCTGTGTTTGAATGATTTTCTTTGTCGACAGCCTTGCACTTGGCTATTTTTAGCATCTCTTTAATAATTGAGCTGTAGCAATTGTGCTCAGCAGCTGGAACAGGCAGGGAAAATAGCAACTCAAAGAAGTAGTGCAGCAGGGTCATAATTTAAGTCAAGCTGCATTATGAAGCATACCTTTCTCAAAGGTAGAATGCTGAGCTGAGGTGAAAAAAAAAAAAGTTGAGAAGAGTAGAAAGAGAGAAAGACAAAATGAAGTGATAGATGGGGAGGTTTTTGTTTTTCTGATTTTTTTATACAAGCCTGAGAAGGTACCCCATTGGACAGATTCTTTTGATGGTAAAGAAGGTGGGGCGGGAGGGCCTTGCACCTTATGTCCAGATGGGACAGGGAGACTGAGGTTGCCAGCAGCATTGATGTTGTCCTCTTTCCCAGGGCTGCACAGGGAAAAGCGTCCCTGCAGGATACCAGGAACCTAGACGTGGGAGTGGCATGAAGCTAAAAAGTTGAGAGAGGAAACTTTGGCCAGTGACATAGCAACCTACTGATGAGGGAGGGGCCACCTCACAGTCCCTGTTGTTTTTCTGTCCTGAAAGGCTGTGGGCAAGGAGCACACACTTTGGGAAGATACAGTTGGGTTTTCCAAAGCCCAGTTCTCAGATTCATCATGAAATACCTGATTTAGGTCCTTATGGCGGTGGGCACGGCACACACCTCACTTTGTCGGACTCTTTGACTTTACATTGCTGGCTCCTTCTAGGCAGGGTTTGTAGAGCCCAGAGTGAAATGGACACTTAATAATTGGAGACTTAATAAGTGCCCATATGCCTGGTCCATGGAGACATTCAACCTGAGTAATTCAGGTAACCTTAACAAAAAAACAAATGAACAATCTAAATAGTCAGGGGTGTCTCCAATTAATTAAATGATCAAACTAACTAGACAGCTGCCAAATTGTAACTGAGCAGAACCCTATGGGGCCTTCCCAAGACTAACCCCTCCCCCAGATCCACTGCTCTAGCTCTTCTCTGAAGCACCTAGATAACAGTGTGTGATGCACATTTCCTGAGTTGTTTTACACATGCTAAAACCCCCACCAAATGGAAGAAGTTAACTATTGTACTTGATGACCAGGAGCACATAGCCCCCAGACCTGCAGGAGGCTAAGGATTGATACTGTTAACCCCTGTGACACTGCCCTGTTACGTCACCATCAACCAATCAGAGAACTGTGCACAGGCTGATCACATACTCTATGACCCCCATCCCTCATCTTACCTTTAAAAATGTCTCCCTGAGGCTGGGATTAACATATACACACTACTATGTATAAAATAGATAACCAACAAGGACCTACTGTATAGCACAGGGAACTAAAAACTAAAGTCAATATTTTGTAACAACCTATATGGGAATCTGAAAGAAGAATATATATATATATATATAACTGAATCACTGTGCTATACACCTGATACATGAAATCAACTATACTTCAATAAAAAAATTTTTTAAATAATAATACATTCAAACAGGACAAAAGCCAAAAAAGAAAAAAAGGTCTCCCTGAAACCCATTGGGGAGTTTGGGCTTTTTGAGCACTAGCTGTCTTGTACTCCTTGTTTAGCGCCCTGCAATAAACGCTGCACTTTCCTTCACCACAATCCAGTAGATTGGCTTTATTGCATGCAGGCAAGCGGACCCAAGTTTGGTTTGGTAGCAAAATTGCTTCTGTCCCCTTTTGAGGAGGCAGAGATTGCTAAAGATTGACCAGGTTGTGAGCTTTCTTTCTCAGCACTTCAAACTTTTTGCCTCTTGCGTTTCCCCTCTTTTTTCCTTTGCCTTGCTGTATTCTGGTCTTCACTACTTCCACTTGTTTTCCTTGCCTTCCTTTCTTCTTCACTGCATTTCCCTCTGCCTTTTTATGTCCCCTCTGCTTTCTAGCAGGGTTTTAGACTGGAGCCTTAGGCGATAGGAGAAAGTTTCTAAAGTGAGCTGAGTTGGTGAGACATTCCATCCAGTAGAGGTCATTGTGACAAAGGGAATTTCACAGCCACCTGGGCATATAGGCACAGCCCATCAGCACAATATAGGGAAGGGGAATGATTGCTTCCCCACCAGCACCTTTAATTATCAAAATAGCCATTTGCCTTAGCACTAGTCTTCAGGAACTTTGAAACAGAAAGACAATGTAAAGAAGAAATTCTTTTCATGTATTTCTTAAACCTCAGGGTCAGTGTTAACTCATGCTTTCTTCTAAACTGAAAAAACAAAAAGAAAGGTCTGACATATAGCTTTAAATACCTGCATATATTTTAGGTCTTCAGGAGGTCAAAAACGGTGTCATAAATTTGAACAACAATCAAAAGAATCAAGTTGGATCAGAGTGAAATCTGGTACATATCAAAACTCACTTTTTCATATGAATTCATTCTGCAATAATTGGTATGGAAGGAAGGAACAATTGGATAGGATTGCTTGCCTGGAAAACACTTAGTAGATACAAAGAAGACCAGGGGATATGTGTAGGATAGTCTTTGAATTTTGTGTCTGTGTGTGTGTGTGTGTGTGTGTGTGTGTGTGTGTGTGTTTTCTGTCTGAGTTGTTCAACACACAGAGCATGCAGGTGCTGTGTTCTCACAGGCAGGGAGAGATATCCATACGTCATTACACTTTCAGGCATTTAGGAGAATGCCAATGTGCAACTTCACAGGCTTTCCTGAAGGTCCACTGCAGCAGCCAATTGGATCCATGAAATTGAAAATGAGATCTGATGGGTTTGGAGGGATTAGAACTTCAGAGGGAGAACATGTCCTCTCTAAATTACCTGACACCAGCCACAGAATTTAATTGTACCCTATATTACTTTCCTAGAGCTTCTGGAATAAATATCCACAAACAGTGGCTTAAAACAACAAAAATTTATCCTATCACAGTTTTGGAGGCCAGAAGTTCAAAATTAGTCTCACTTGGCCTAAATCAAGCTGTTAGCAGGGCCAAGTTCCCTCCAGAATCTCTAGCGGGGGCCGGGGGGGGGGGATTTCTTCCTTGCATCTCTCAACTTCTGTTAGTGAAAGACTCTGTGGGGCTCCAGGGTACAAATCCTTTCCGCCCCCTGCCCTCCCCCCACTTCGTGTTTATAGGAAATAGGCTTCATTCAGCCTCCTAGACCTTCCCTGAGTTCCAAAGGGCAGATTCAAACACTTGCTAATCAGGGAAGGGAGGGAATTCAGGAACAAGGGAGGAACAGTCAAGAAACAATAATGCAGCCACCCTGGGGCAGGGTCCTGGTTCCTCCTTAAGGGATATACATAATAACACCTTTGAGTTCTTCTGCTGGAACTCAGGCCCCCACCCAGGTGAGAGGGTGGTAACTTCAGGCTGCGCACAAGATTCCTGGACACCACCCTGTTACCTCATTACCAACCAATCAGAAGAAAGCCACACACCCTGCAGCCCTCACCCCAGATTTTGCCTATAAAAACTTCTCCCCCAAAACCATCAGGGAGTTCCGGATTGTTGAGCACAAGCCACCCGTTCTCCTTGCTTGGCCCTGCAGTACACCTTCCTCTGCTCCAAACTGCAACATTTTGGTTTGTTTGGCCTCACTGTGCATTGGGCATATGAACTTGTGTTTGGTAACACCATAAACCTGTGCTGGATTTTTTCAAGCAAACACCAGCATGCACATTCCCTTCATTTACAGAAAGAAGATAAAATAAATGAAAAGGGGAGAAGGTGAAAGAAGACAGAAAATGTATGTGTATAGATATGCATGTGTATTTCACATATAAATACACACAAGTTAAGCTTCGGATAAATTATGTTATTTTAATAGTAAAAAAAGTTAAAAGAAGAGTAGGCAAGGGAGAGATTTGTGCTCAGCTGTACAGTAAACTATGTTCCAATAATCTTATAATAAAAACAGTAAATCACAACCCCACAGTAGGAAACATAATCTTTTTTTTCTCTGATTTTTAGTGTCCTTTTAGTGTTTAGTGTTATGTTTTTTTTTTTTTACTGACCTTACTTATTATTACTTTTTAAAAAAATTTTACTAAAGTATAGTTGATTTACAATGTTGCTGTTCAGCAAAGTGACTCAGTTATACATATACATATATATTCTTGTTTATATTCTTTTCCACTGTGGTTTATTACAGGATGTTGAATATAGTTCCCTCTGCTATGCAGTAGGACCTTGTTGTTTATCCATCCTATATACAATAGTTTGCATCTGCTAATTCCAAACTCCCAACCCTTCCCTCCCTCCCCCTCCACTCCCCCTTGACAACCACAAGTCTGTTCTCTATGTATATCTGTGAGTCTGTTTCTGTTTCGTAGATAAATTCATTTGTATTTTAGATTCCACGTGTAAGTGATATTATATTGTACTTGTCTTTCTCTTTCTGACTTACCTCAACTTAGTATGATAATCTCTAGTTCCATCCATGTTGCTGCAGATGGCAATATTTCATTCTTTTAATGGCTGAGTAATATTCCTCTGTGTGTGTGTGTGTACACCACATCTTCTTTATCCATTCATTTGTCAATGGACATTTAGGTTGTTTCCATGTCTTGGCTATTGTAAATAGTGCTGCTGTGAACATAGGGGTGCGTGTATCTTTTTGAATTATAGTTTTGTCTGGGTATATGCCCAGGAGTGGGATTGCTGGATCATATGGCAACTCTGTTTTTAGTTTTTTTGTTTTAGTTTACTGGTTTCCATAGTGGCTGCACCAGTTTACTTCCCACCAGCAGTGTAGGAGGGTTCCCTTTTCTCCACACTCTCTCCAGCATTTATTATTTGTAGACTTTTTAATGATGGCCATTCTGACTGGTGTGTAGTGTCCTGGGTTTTACACAGTACCAGGAACTGGAGATTAGGGATGTCTGGTCCCCTGAAAACAAATCTCTGTAAAAGGAACAGCTACAAATATGTAGAGTGGACTGCTGAAGAGAAGGCATGGGGATGCCCCCAAATGTCATCTGTTTTTAATGTCAGCTTTTGGGAAAATTGTATCTCTGCCTTCCATTAAGATGCAGTGATTTCCTTCTTAAATACCATCTGCTCAGATAGGATACCTGCTGAAAGAAACTGTGACTTCTGTTCTTTGACATATGCTTTGTTTTTGTTCTTGTGGGAACTGATTACTCTTTATTCTTCCTTGCAAGCAGCAGAATTTTAACCATGATACTTGACTTTTAAGCTGCTTACATTTTTAAAAAATTAATAGCATTTTTCCTACTGATTAAGAAGCAATGTGTATTCACTATAGAGAATTTAGAAATATGGACAATTAAAAAGAAAAGATGAAATCATCCAATAATCCTAATACCCGGAGATGACCACTATTCATATTTGCTAAATTCCTTTCAAGCCTTCTTTGCATATACATATAAATATTATAAAATGCAATAATGTTATATGGAGAGTGTTGGTTTTTATCCTTTTTTAAAATAAATTTATTTATTTTATTTATTTCTTTTTGGCTGCACTGGGTATTTGTTGCTACGCATGGGCTTTCTCTAGTTACAGCGAGCAGGGGCTACTCTTTGTTGTGGTGCATGGGCTTCTCATTGCAGTGGCTTCTCTTGCTGCAGAGCACAGGCTCCAGGTGTGCAGGCTTCAGTAGTTGTGGCACATGGACTCAGTAGTTGTGGCTTGTGGGCTCTAGAGCACAGGCTCAGTAGTTGTGGCACATGGGCTTAGTTGCTCCGTAGCATGTGGGATCTTCCCGGACCAGGGATCGAACCTGTGTCCCCTGCACTGGCAGGCGGATTCTTAACCACTGCACTACTAGGAAAGTCCTGATTCTTATCCTTTATACTTGACATCAAATAATGTTTTCTGAGCTTAAATATTCTTCACAATGTGATTTTAAGAATAAGATTGTTCTCCGTTAATGTATACGAAGGGTTCTCCAGAGAAATAGAACCAATAATATATATATATATATATATATTTTACATATTATATATTAAGAACCACATGTGTGTGTGTGTGTGTGTGTGTGTGTGTGTGTGTGTGTGTGTGTGTGTGTCTAGAGAGAGAGAGATTTATTATAAGAAATTGGCTCACATGAGTATGAAGATTGGTAAAATCTGCTGCCAGTGGTGCAGGAGACCCAGGGAGAGCTGATGTTCAAGTTCAAAGGCCGTCAATCAGGAAGAGTCAATACTGCAGATGAAATCCAAAGGCAATCAGCTGGAGAGTTCTCTCCAACTCAAGGGACAGTGGGTCTTTTTGTTCTAATCTGACCTTCAATTGATAAGATGAGGCCCCCCTGTATTATGAAGAGCAGTCTGCTTCACTCAAAGTCCATTGCTTTCAATGTCAATCTCAGGCAAAAAGATGCTCCCAGAAACCCCAGAATAATATATGACCAACTCTCTGGGTACCTCATGGTCTAGTCAAGTTGACGCATTCAGTTTACCCATCACAATGTGTATGCCTTGATTTACTTAACCAAATTTTATGAGTGAATATTTAGGTGATTTTTAAATACATGGAACTTAACTATCAATCCTCCTTCACCCATGACAGACCCTGATATTTTATCAGGGTCTTTCTTCTAAGAATGGAGAAACAGAGCTTTTTTAAACACAGCCACCGAGGACCCCCACTGTCAGCCAGAGTTGATGTGCCACCAGAAATGTTTCCTCTTTCTCATCCTGTGTGTTTCTGATCAACTGCTGTGAAATTATTGTCTTTCCCCACCTCCTGCTCCTCTGTTACTCTGAGATGACACAGTATATGGACCAGCACTGTCTTCATCTTGCCCTACTACATGCTCCTTCTTGTCAGCACCTTCTGCTTTAAGTGTAGGAGCTACAGCCTCTCAGGATTCAATGCCTAGCAGTCTCACCATTCCTACCCTACTTCTTAAGCCTATTTTTCCCCCTGATTCTCGCTTTGAATTAGTATTTTTTAAAGAGAAGATGAGGGGATAGATGTAGGAGGCACTCGAGGCATAACCATGCTCAGACATCTCAAAAAGCAACACACTTTAGGAAAAAGAGTGGGAGAGGTGTCGCAGGCATGTTATTTTTTATTATTTACTTTTTTGACTATTTCATCAAGGCAAAACCATGGGAGATAGACCAATTGTCTTTCTAACTCTCGCACTGCTACCCATCCACCTCCCAAATCCTGTCATATGAAGAAAAGCCTACTTACGTCACGAAATCCATTTCAGATACGTCTGTGGCTGTGTTTTTTTAATTTATTTAGTTTTATTTATTTATGGCTGTGTTGGGTCTTCGTTTCTGTGCGAGGGCTTTCTCTAGTTGCGGCAAGCAGGGGCCACTCTTCATCGCAGTGCGCGGGCCTCTCACTATCGCGGCCTCTCTTGTTGCGGAGCACGGACTCCGGACGCGCAGGCTCAGTAATTGTGGCTCACGGGCCCAGTTGCTCCGCGGCATGTGGGATCTTCCCAGACCAGGGCTCAAACCCGTGTCCCCTGCATTGGCAGGCAGATTCTCAACTACTGCGCCACCAGGGAAGCCCCCTGTGGCTGTGTTTTAATTTCTAATCCAGCCCAATTGACTTGATTGTTAGAATAAGTTCTCCCCAAATTCTGGACTTAGGTTTTATATCTGGGTTGGAGAGATTTTCATCTTTATTCATATTTTCATAAGTAGAGAAATCAAGAAAGACCATTTCTGAACCTGCAAATCAGACACAATTTTAACCACTGACATATGTTTTAAATAGAAATTCACAACACTTATCTTGAGCTGTATGCCCACTGCAATCCAGGAAGGCCAGTGACCTAACAAATTGAAGTGACTTGATAAAGTTATTTCTTAATACTCTATTGTAGATTTTACATTTGCAAATGTAGCTAATTGTATTGAACGTGAAATCTAATTAAAACCTCATTGTACCATCTGTGTTCTTTGGTTAAAGGACATGTGCTATTAAACAAGTATTGCAAAGGAGGTATTGAAGACTTACTTAAAATTCAGTTCCTTGCATTCTCAAAGACTGGATGGTGGCAGAATGTAATACTCCATTGCTGTAGCCAATCTTTCAAAGCTCCCCAGAGCCATAACTAATTTTCCTATTAGTTACAGACGAGAGACTGCACCACCAAATTCAATCTCACGATTTCGGCAATGGAGAAGAGAGAGAGAGAAAAAATATACACCCATGCACACCTACAGACATACACACACATACACATACATACATATATCGAGGAAAAAAGGAAACCTCAGTAATGCATACACCTAACAGTTTTCCAAGGGTTTCATCTTTTCTTCCCTCACCCTGTTTAATTCAAATGAGAAGTGTTTTGTTTAACTGGAGTGTTTTAGGATCTCCTCCGCCAACAAATGGACCAACCTCTTAATAGTCGTAATTTCTCTTGTGTTACATGGTGCAAAAGTCAGAGAGTAGAAAAGGAACGAAATCAAGAAAGGATACTGTTGGAGCGAAATCCACACATCTGCAAAAAATTAAGTGGCTACTATAGTTTAGCTCACACTAGCATGATCTACACTCAGTTTATTCTGCCTACAATGGTCACGTGATATCTACACAGAAATTACTGGTGTTGAATCTTAGTTGAAATGCTAAAAATCAGTTTCAGTGGAAGTTTTCAGTCTCCTCTGTTAAGATTCTAAGACATATTAAGACATTTCTTCTTTGTAGGTCTTAGATTTTTGAAAAGCCCCTGGGGTGGCTTCCAGTTTATTTATATACCAGCAGCTGCAGTCATGACATCAGGATGCAATAAAACCCTCTCTCTGTAATACAGGCACCTGTTGTTAAAGAAAGAAATCTAGTACACACAGGCAAGGGATGCTGGGTCCTAAGTGATGCCGGAAACCCTGAGAAACTAGATGTATTTTTAGGGCAGCCGGGCCAGAGTTTCAGGTATCAGTGGCCAAACGTCCCCTACTTTGGCCCTTTGTTAAACTGACCTCCTTATTCACACACAGGCAGACATCAATTTCTATGTGCAATTCCCCCAAAAAAGTATGATGGGACAAAGTTTGTTTTCTCCTTGTTTTTGAAGCTGTGTACCCTGTTGCAGGAGACCCAGAAGCACACAACACATCCCTGACAAATATCAGTGACTGATGGGGCAACAGGAACTTTCAACCCTGAGATGATCCAGGACATTGCAATCCAATTTTTTTAAACACTGGCTGTCCCAAATAAGTATCAGACAGGTTCATTGATGGCTTGGGTCTTCATAATAGCCATGTCTGACAGGCAGAGCAGAGATTGTGTTGTGACAGTTGAGGATCCTGAGGTTCACACAGGTTGAGTGACTTGCCCAAGGTCACGTACCACATAGCTGGTCCAGGATGAACATCCAGCTGTCAGAGCAACTCTGAGTTTCCTGGGCACACACACAGCTGAGTTTGAATTCTGATTTATCACCTGTTGTCTCTCTGAAACTCAGTTTCCTGGTCTATACATGGTTTGATGTGGGATCAAATATAATAACCTACACCTGATACAACCAACACCAACATGGACAGCACACCCTGTACGTACTCAGGTCCTTTTCTTGGGCTCTCTTTGTATGGAACTCAAACTAAAACAACATTCTGTGGTTTATAAAAATTGGAAAAATATGTATTATTAAATAAATGCAGTTTTCAAGTGAACATTTTTCTTTCAAAGACGATATGCACAAAGGTAAAAGCAATGTAAGGGTGTATAAATGTTAGAACCATTTCTTTAAGGATACATGATTTGTCATGGAAAAGCAAAGACTTCACCAAAGGGAACAAAAGACAAAATCAGTTGATTCTGAAATGTGACTCTTTTCTGAGATCTTCCTTGAAAAGGAATTTGAGCAAATAATTGGTCAAATAAAGGTTCAAGTCTTCTAAGTTATATGATAGCAAAAACCAAGCACAGTAAAAGAGAGCTTTCTGCCGCTTCCCCTTCATACCTCTGTTGCCTCTGCTAAGTATATAATAAAGACCTGTGATGCTTCATCTAGATGCACAGAGATTCTTGTGAAAACAGCAAGAAAAAGGGAAGCAGCTTGTATTGCTGTAATTGGTGCAAACCTTGGATTGGATCTCAGTGTTCTCGGATGATTATAAATTGTGAGGCAGTGGTTTTGTTTGTTAGGTTTTTTTTTTCTTTAACCTTCTGTAGTTTACTGGAACTTAAGTCAATATAATCAACATCCTGGAAATGACTGAATTTGAAGGGAAATCAGTAGGATGCTGGATTTTAAGAACAAATTCGTATGCGGATAAACAATTAACAAACCGCCATAGATATATGAGCAGTAGGTCTTGCTTTCAAAAACAAAACGTCATCAGTGAATATTCACTTTCTCTTGAAAGCTATCTGTTTAGTCTACTGATAGATGAAAAATATAAGTCAGTCATAGACATAAAATGTGAGACTGGTATGCCCTTAGACGTCATCCAGTTCAGGCATCCCAAGTGGAGCTATTTTCACTTTCCAACCATAATTGATTGGTAATGGCTGCCTGATTAGCCATGTTCAGAAGGATTATAGGGCTTTGCGCCGAAACAGGAGAAAAGTGAGTGAGATGGATTAATAATGTTTGTGGTGGCCTGAATAGGAAGAGTGTCAGTTTACGTAGAATCCTGATTCTAACCTCCACTTCTAGAAGTCATTAATTCTTATAATGTTGGGATTTGTATTATGACAAAACAATTCTTTTTCAGTTTCAGTATTTTTTACTGAAGTATAGCTGATTTACAATGTTGTGTTAATTTCTGCTGTGTAGCAAAGTGACTCAGTTTTACATACACACACACACACACATCCTTTTTATATGTTCTTTTCCATTATGGTTTATCATAGGATATTGAATATAGTTCTCTGTGCTATAGACTAGGACCTTGTTGTTTATCCATTCTATATATAGAAGTTTACTTCTGTTAACCCCAAACTCCCACTCAACCTTCCCCCCACCCCTCCCTCCACCCCTCCCCTCTCCCACCAGCCTGTTCTCTATGTCCATGATTCTGTGTCTGTTTCATAGATAGGTTCATTTGTGTCATATTTTAGATTCCACATCTAAGTGATATCGCATGGTATCTGTCTTTCTCTTTATGACCTACTTCACTTTGTATGATAATCTCTAGGTTCATCCATGTTGCTGAAAATGGCATTATTTCATTTTTTTTAATATATATATAAATTTATTTATTTTATTTATTTATTTTTAGCTGTTTTGGTTCTTCGTTGCTGTGCGTGGCTTTCTCTAGTTGCAGTGAGCAGGGGCTGCTCTTCGGTGCGGTGCACGGGCTTCTCATTGTGGTGGCTTCTCTTGTTGCAGAGCACGGGCTCTAGGTGTGCGGGCTTCAGTAGTTGTGGCACATGGGCCCAGTAGTTGTGGCTCATGGGCTCTAGAGCGCAGGCTCAGTAGTTGTGGCACACAAGCTTAGTTGCTCCGTGGCATGTGGGATCTTCCTGGACCAGGGCTCGAACCCATGTCCCCTGCATTGGCAGGTGAATTTTTAACCACTGCACCACCAGGGAAGTACCTGTACTACATCTTCTTTAACCATTCATCTTTCAATGGACATTTAGGTTTTTTTCCCTGTCTTGGCTATTGTGAAAAGTGCTGCTGTGAACATAGGGGGCATGTATCTTTTTGAATTAGAGTTTTGTCTGGATATATGCCCAGGAGTGGGATTGCTGGATCATATGGTAATCCGATTTTTAGTTTTCTGAGGAACCTCCATACTGTTCTCCATAGTGGCTGCACCGGCTTACGTTCCCACCAACAGTGTAGGCGGGCTCCCTTTTCTCCACACCCTCTTCACCATTTGTTATTTGTAGACATTTTGATGATGGCCATTTTGACCAATGTGAGGTGATACCTCATTGTAGTTTTGATTTGCATTTCTCTAATAATGAGCAATGTTGAACATCTTTTCATGTGCCTATTGGTCATCTGTATTTCTTCTTTGGAGAAATGTTTATGTCTTCTGCCCAGTTTTTGATTGGGTTGTTTGGTTTTTGTTGTTGTTGAGTTGTATGAGCTGTTCATATATTTTAGAAATTGAGACCTTGTCAGTCGCATCATTTGCAATATTTTTTCCCATTCTGTAGGTTGTCTTTTTGTTTTGTTTGTTGTTTCCTTTGCTGTACAAAAGCTTATAGGTTTGATTAGGTCCCATTTGTTTATTTTTGATTTTATGTTTGTTGCCTTGGGAAACTGACCTAAGAAAACATTGGTTTGATTTATGTCAGAGAGTGTTTTGCCTATGATCTCTTCTAGGAGTTTTATGGTGTCATGTCTTATGTTTAAGTCTCTAAGCCATTTTGAGTTTATTTTTGTGTATGGTGAGAGGGTGTGTTCTAACTTCATTGATTTATATGTGGCTGTCCAACTTTCCCAGCACCACTTGCTGAAGAGACTCTCTTTTTCCCATTGTATATTCTTGCCTCCTTTGTCAAAGATTAATTGACTGTAGGTGTGTGGATTTATTTCTGAGCTCTCTATTCTGTCTCGTTGATCTGTATGCCTGTTTAGTGCCAATACCACACTGTTTTTTTTTGTTTTGTTTGTTTGTTTTTGCTGTTAGAAGACTGTTTTTATTAATTTGAATGTCTTTTTTTTTAAATGGAATCCAATCAGTACTTCTGAAGTGCAGGTATAGTGTTCTAACTAAAACATATTAGCTAGTAATACCACTGATTTATAAACAAAAGTGTTTATCTCTGCTTTCTGAATTTAGAATAATACCATACTGTTTTTTTTTAAATTAATTAACTTATTTATTTTTGGCTGCGTTGGGTCTTCATTGCTGTGCGCCGGCTTTCTCTAGTTGCGGTGAGCAGGGGCTACTCTTCGTTGCAGTGTGCGGCCTTCTCATTGCGGTGGCTTCTTTTGTTGCGGAGCACGGGCTCTAGGCACACGGGCTTCAGTAGTTGTGGCTCACGGGCTCCGGAGCGCAGGCTCAGTAGTTGTGGCACACGGGCTTAGTTGCTCCGCGGCATTGGGGTCTTCCCGGATCAGGGCTCAAACCCGTGTCCTCTGCATTGGCAGGTGGATTCTTAACCACTGCACCACCAGGGAACCCCTCCCCCCCATACTGTTTTGATTACTCTACCTTTGTAGTGTTGTCTGAAGTCTGGGAGGCTTATGCCTCCTGCTTTGTTCTTTTTCTTCAGAATTGCTTTGGCAATTCTGGGTCTTTTATGGTTCCATATGAATTTTAGGATTGTTTCTTCTAGTTCTGTGAACAATGAACTTTTTTAAGCTAAAATAAAGTGAAAATAGCTAGGTTAGGATTAATCTAATGACTCTAAAATTTCTGAGTATGGCTTATCAAAGACCTTGGACATCTTTTTTAAATTGAGCTATAATGTGTATAGCATAAAGAATAATAATCTGAAGTATACAGCTTGATGAATTTTTGCATAGGTAAAGATCTGTGTAAACACCACCTTGATCACTTTGACTGAAGCATCCCAGAAGTTTCCTTTGAACCCCTTCCCAGTCAGTAACCCCAGAGGTAACCACCATTCTGACTTTTGTAACCATTGATTGGTTTTGTATGTTCTTAAACTGTGTAGAAATGGAATCATAGTATGTATGTGGATATCTTTTTATCAGTGTAGGTTTATTATCTGTCTCTGTGCTGGTAACTGATTATTTACAGTAAGTTGATTGAGAGTCTAGCATCTTGTGAATGGAAAAGTATTGTACTTTGTAAAAGAGATTGTTATGAAAAAAGGGCTGTGTTAGATCCTATGCAAATCTCTAATAATTCTTACCTCTTTAAGACTAAACTAGCACCTGCACCTTGAAAAGGTTTTCTGGAAAACTGTGTACTTTCAAAAGCACTCTATATAAATAACTGTAAATGTTAGATAAAATACAACAAACAGCCTTTTACATTCACAAATGACCTCAATTAATCTCCAAAGAAAATTGCCAAGGACAGGGAAGGAATAAAGAAAACTGAAAACCAAAAAAGTAATTTCATAATCTACTTCTGCAGCTTCCCTGCAGTCAGGGGATAAGAGGAAACCACAGTCCATCATCAGGGAGAGGAGATGGTTTACTATGCCCTTTCTAGGTGTGGTCCTGGTATTGATACCTTCTCTTGAAGCAGGATACAGCAAAATGGTCCATGTGCAGCAAACTGAAGCCTAGAAAAATCTTTCACCTGGCCCAAAAAGATGACAAAGAAGATTGTTAGAATCTGAGTGGACTCTTTGCAGACAAAAACAAAAACAGAGTCTTTGAATTAACAAATGTAGTGACCACCTTGCCTGGATTTGGGATTCCAATGTAAATAGCCTGTGTGGTCTGGAAACTCTTAAAGAGGCACTAACAGAAACATGGCCTTCCCCATGGAACACTTGGCAGAGGCAGCCACACGCCTTTAATCCACATCTCCAGGATTGTCTGAACACAGCCTTCTAAACACGGGTTCAAGTTCCAAATTACAGTTACGAGATGAATGAATGAGAAGCCAGATAAACCTATACTATAATATTACTTATGCAGTTTTGTTTATTAAGCAATTTGTTAAAATATGATATGATTTAGTTAAAACTAAAAATAAATAAAGACTGTAAGAAATAAATACTATCAGGAAGTGGGAGAAAAGAACAACATAAAATTCTATAATTAAGTATATATGTCTGTACACATACATATAAAACAATTACGTTTGACTTATGCAACTTACAAGTATAAAATCGTTGGTGAAATGGAATATAGATGTAAGGCAAGTATCCATAATGAAACAGAAAGATTTTAAGAATGACAAACATTACACAGGGAACTATACTCAATATCTTGTAATAACCTATAATGGAAAAGAATCTGAAAAAGAATATATATACACATATATATGTGTATGTATACATACACATGTGTATGTATACACATGCATGTGTATGTATACACACACGTGTATGTATACACACGTGTATGTATACACACACGTGTATGTATACATATACGTGTATGTATACATATACATGTGTATGTATACATATACATGTGTATAACTGAATCACTTTGCTACACACTTGAATCTAACACAACAATGTAAATTAACTATACTTCAATAAAATATTGGAAAAAAGGGCAAACATGAAAGAATTTAAAAGAAATGAAAATGAGAATATAATCATGAAATTTGGCATACACCTTAGGAGTGAACATGTTAAGAGAATGCAGAGAATCGTAGCAAGAGAATACTCAAAGACAAAAATATATATACTTTTCTACAATGGATGAAAAGCATGAGCTCTTAGATTTACAAAGAATAATAGTAAATAAAAAGGAATATACTCCTAATAAGAAAAATGCAAAACACTAAAGGAAAAGAAAAGTTTAAAGACAGAAAGTAAATATCAGATTATAGGAATGATACAAAAGTTTTCTCAAAAGCAAAAATAAAGGTTAAAAGAGTTGAATAATATCTCTAAAATTATAAGGGAAAACAATCATCAACCTGAAATTTTATGTCCAGAAACATGATTATTCGAAAGTAAGCATCAAATAAAGATATTCTGAAATCAAAAGTGAGGGAGTACACCTATGTTTTTCCCTTTTTTTAAGTCATTCTCTAGCTTTTGTAATTCAAGTCAAATTCACTCATATACATTACTGTGAAATTCTTAAACACTATATTAGAAAATCAAATCCAACATTGCACCAAAAATATGTAATCTTCTAAATAATATTGCATGACCAAGTTTGGTTTATCCCAGAAATATAAAAAGGAGTGTAATATTAGAAAGCACTCAAAAATATGTGTTGAATGACATAGATCCCTTTCTTTTGCTCATCTTCCAGATAAAATACTGTAGAAATTAAATAAACCACTATGACATCTAACACAAAATAATAATATTTTATATTTAAAAATATAAATCTATAAAATTCTTTTGAGTGTTTTTTTAATTATATATTGCTGTACACCAATGTTACCACAAATATAGTGGCTGAAAATAATGCACAATTATTATCTCACAATTTGTTGGGTCAAGAGTCTTGGAACAGCTTCATGGGGTTCTCTGCTTCAGGATCTCATATGGCTGGAATCAAGGTGTAGGTTAGGGCTGCAGTCTCATCTGAAGTTCAAATGAAGAAGGATCCATCTTCAAGGTCATATGGTTGTTGGCAGCATCTAATACCTTATGGGACTGAGAGCTTGTGTCTTCTTGCTGTCTGTCTGCTGGCAGCTAGCATCTGTTTCTTGCCATGTGGGTCTTCTCAACATAACAGCTTGCTTCTCAAGCCTTCAAGACAGAATATCTCCTAGCAAAATGGGTTAAAATCTTATGCAGCACTGTCATGGTCATGGCATTTGCCAAAGTCACAGGTCCCATGCACAGTCAAGGGCAAGAATTTCGCAGAACATGAATACTAGGAGGCAGGGATCTTGGGGGCCACCTTTTGACTGTGTCCACCACAGAAGGATTTAGATTTTTAATATATTTTATAGTTACAAAGAAGATGGTGATAAATGTTATTTTTCTTTTCTTCTCTTTCTTCCTTCCTTTGCTCTTTCTCTTCTTTTCTTGCTTCACTTACATTTGTCTTGCTGTAAAGCTGATGCTATGCATTCCTCTTAAATGAATGATGTTTTCTAATAATTAAGTACTTTAAAGAGACAATGATATCCTTACAGAAAACAAGCCAAATGAGTAGAAAAACAAGGCTCTGGAGATATATTCCAAATTGTTTGGAGCTTTAACAAATACCATAGAGTATTGAAAGAATTCATTTATATACATTTTATTGAATGCAACTAACTCAAGCTGGGGCCTACAAAACTGACAATAAATTTCTCCTCTCGTGTATTGGTCTGAGATTTCCTTGTTATATATCTGCAGAGTGAATTTTTTAGTGGAAATGATCATTTATGTCTATTCCCTTGTCTCTTGGAAAGGCTGATTTCTTTCAAACAACCAGGGCTCATTAATTCAGACTACTTCTTAGCAAGTCCAGCCAAAATATTCAGAAATAACTATATTCATTCAAAAGAAGATCACATAAGCTCTTATTAGATAAAAACCAATATACTTTAGATTTTGGAGCATATAGTGTTATAATTTATTAAGTCCCTATATTAAGAAAGAGTGACATTACTTTCTGTAGTTAAATATAGTAACTCAAGCTATACCAACACAGAGGTGGTTTAGTTTTGGAATCAACAAGACCTGTTTTAAGAAGTTATATCCTTTCCTCATTAACTTAGTTTCTTTTTTCTATTTTAATTGTTAATGTTAATTGTCTGTTGTCTATTTTAACTGTCAAAATGATTTGACATTTTGTTAATGTTAATTTAACTAAAGGATCTTTATTCTTTTGCTCCAAACCAAGTTGCCTCTGAGAAATTGATTTATAGACTCCAAGTTGTCTTAAGTTCCATCTCAGAATTGTTAGGATGGCTTCAGTTAAAAGTGGAGGGAAGGTCTAGGTGCCCTTCATAAGAATCACTAGTCTGAAATCGTAGGCATTGTTTCTGCTCCTTAAAAACCTATGTTAAGCAATCTTACAGCTCTCGAATTTGCTCTCTATAAAACAGAGGCACCCTAGGATAGTCTCAAAACATCTCATCTTAGAGCACTTTCCACTTGTCCCTAATTGATAGGAAGGATTGCTAAATCAGTCTGAGAAAGGACAGAAGAATCAATGTATTAGGAAAGCCTGAATTTATCAGTATAGACATGTGGATGCTTTGAGATCACAAAAGCCAGATCTTGAGAATAGATGACGTTTAATGAGGAAAAGCGTAGTTTACTATGAACAATGATGTGTCCACCATTCTTCCAATTATTTATGTCCCCAAAAGCTGAAGTTGTATTTTCAAAAAAGCCCTCTCCCTTCTCTTTTTTTCTTATAACTGTTTTGTCATTTTCCATTGCTTTGGGGCACAGTTCAAATTTCTTAAAATGTTCTGTAGGGCTTTGTACTATTTGGCTCATAGGTTTCCATTGCAAAGTTGAGCTTAATGCTTTAATGAAGAATGAAACAATATGCAATTTGGGCTTTATGGACAGACCACAGGAAAGGGAAATGTGACCCTGAAGGTACTAAATTCCTGCCCCATGGACGTGTTTGTGTTTGTGTGCAGTTACACCATGTCCCCTAACTCTTTTACTCTGGCATTTTTCCCAGTTTTTGAATGCAATGTGTTCTCTTCCACCATAGTGCCTTTGCACATATTCTTCCCTTTACCTGAATGACTAAAAATACTCTCCCTTAATTCCTAACCAATCTCTCTCTCTCTCTCTCTCTCTCTCTCTCTCCCCCTCTCCCCCTCCCTCTCTCCCCATCTCTCTCCATCTTTCTCTTTAGTTAACTCCATTCCTTTAGACCTCAACTCAATGTCTGCTTGCTTAAAATAGCTTTACCCGACTTTCTGGATGAGATTTAATATCAACTTTATAGCATTTCAAAGCAACATACACCTCTTTTCACTAGCAATTAATATAATTGTAATTTTCTCTAGTTTATTTGACTGTATGTTTAACGATCATATTTCACTGGGTTGTAAGCTGCATCAGGCCCATGTCTATTTTGCTCATCATTTCCTAAGTTACATCCAATAGTAGGGATTCAATGAATCTTTATTATTGAATTAATGTATCATGTTTACCATAATGTTGTCTCCAACTGCTCTTACTCTGTTATGATAGAGGAGAGAAATAATTTGAAAGGAGAGCGCTGTACTATCTGCACTGTGACACAGGGCTTCCTCTGATATACAGGTGTTTTTTAGATGGGCTCAGGGACCACAGGGTCTTTAATTTCCATGATGAAAATTATAGCTTGCCTGATTAGTCTTTGTCATCACTTAATGACCAAAAACAAGATGACGAAAGAAGGAGAATTCAATTTGGGAGGAAATAATGACACGAAAGCAGATTTATACCACCTTCCTCCAAAACCTAACAAAATATGTCAATATAAGTTTAAAATGTACCAATATTATAAAACCCCATATGATTCAAATTTAACTAATGAATCAGTTAGGGCAGAAGATCACATCTTTAAAAACAAAATGAAGCAAAAACACCTCAACGATAGCCCCATAAGGAAGGATGTGAATGGAGGAAATCCACTTGTGGGTCAGATGTAAAGAAGCTGAAAACCCCTTTAGAAAAAAACAAACAAAAAGCATACCTGTCACGGTGAATAATTAACGATGCAAAGAAGAAGGTAAAAAATCTTTAATTTGCCATTATTTTGCCATGGCCAGGAGAAATACAGGAATAAGCACAAAGAAAATTCTCCCTAATCATTAATAAAAACACATGAAAAATGCCTTTTGAAAATCTCTTTTCCAGTGATGAGTAAGCGTTCCATATTTAAAACCCTAAAACATTGCCTATCTTGCCCTTTCTTTTAAGTCTGCTCTGCTGCTCTTGACAACAAAAAAGGAGATAGAAAAGTAGCATTGAAATACGGCTCGAAGATGATGGCACACATAGGGCCTAGACAAGGTGTGAAGTCAGTCAAGGAAGACCACCCAAAATATATTTGGACAAATAGCTGGTCTGGGTAAAGATACACATGTGTTTTGTTATTTTCTAAGTAAAGATATTATAGACCACAGTATAATGACATTGGTAAATAATATCGTAATTAGAAAATTTTAAAAACTCGTCTACTTGGAAATATTTTAAAACTCTGTCTTGAACAACTTCTGAATTGCAGAGAAAACCAAAATCCCCAGTGGTCAAAATACTGAAAGCCAAGGGGCATAGGAGCCCTGTTGCTTAGCCCAGGTAGGTCAGCCTCCCATGGCAAAGAACAGGATGGAAACGTGGAAAGTCATTATGGAAAGGCAAACAAGAGATAGCCGGTCCAAGGAACAGAATAGGTGAACAGAAGTTAGAGAGTTCATTCCAAAAAGTAATGAGACTTTTGCCTGGATACAGATAATCTTACCTGGATACAGGGAATCAGGTAGATTGTGGCAAACAGCGAGATACATTTAGAAGTAGATGCTTTGGTGCATAGGCTACAACTACAGGTTCTTGAACAGGAAAATAAAATGTAAAAGCTAATGTCTCAAGGATATCAGTTTGGCCATTGTGGGCAGGGTAAATGGGAAACCAGGAAATATCAGTCCAGGCATGAAAAAGAAATGTAAGCATCCAGCCTAGTATGGTGGCTTTAGAAGTAGAAGTAAGTGGTTTGACTACCGAATGTAAAATAATTGGCTGGTGGGAAGCAGCAGCATAACAAAGAGATCGGCTTGGTGCCTTGTGATGACCTAGAGGGGTGGGATAGGGAGGATGGGAGGGAGGCTCAAGAGGGAGGGGATATGGGGACATGTGTATGCATATGGCTGATTCGCTCTGTTGTACAACAGAAACTAACACAGCATTGTGAAGCAATTATACTCCAATAAAGATCTATTAAAAAAAAAAAAAGAAGTAAGTGTTTAACACTGCTATGATCATCTTTATCCAAGTATCTTTCAGCAACCATCACATTCCAATCTTGGGACATTTTTTTTCCCTAGAAGACTTTTAAAGGGTAAAAGTCACTTTAAGGATGTAGATACAGATTGCCAAATTACCCTTCAGGGTGCTTGAATTGATTTATACTCCTCACGACTAGGTATGAAATTGTCAGTTTCCCCATTATCATCACTCGTTTTCTTTTGCAATCTCATAGGCCACTGAGAAGTTCCTTTCAATTACCTTAGAATGCCCTATGAACACCTCTGTCACCACACTTACCATATTTTTAATCTGTTTCTGTGTCTGTCCTAGGGCTTCAAGTGCCTTTCGCTTCAGTGTTTCTGTTGCCTAATTTTCTCACATTTTTTTCAACGTGGGATCTCTGAGAATAAAACTGAAGAGAATGTCTCAGAGGAGGGTGATTAAATAGATATTCTTAGGACCAAATGAAAGAAGAGCAAGAAGCAAAGAAGACAATGAAGAGTTAAGCATTGACAAAATAATGAAGATCTAATCAAAGAACACAGTCATATGAAAAGAGGCAAATGTCTTCCATTCTTGTAGAGAAATAAACAGAAATACTGCAATTTAAAAGTTAAGATCATTTGACATCATAACCAGAAAATAATCTTAATAGTCATATTGTTAGATGGTTACTTTACTTATAATTAAGAGATGTGCTATATTTTAAATAAACTTGTAACATCTGAAATATTAGTCTGTTCAATTAACATCTAATATAGAATTTAATGAAACTTCTTTATTAAAGTTTTGCCTTCATGAAAAAATAAAAATAGGGAAGGAATTTATTAATGAAGACAAATGAGATGGGATTTGCTTATACAGATCCAGTGTCTCCCTAAGATCAGAAACCTTCAGTTCATTCCACTTGTACATCACCTTCATTTACATACACTCAGGACAGGTTGTAAAGCCCTCTATAGAAAAAAGCTTATTGCAATAATTATATACTAAATCATAGTCATTAGTCTGCAGGCTACAAAATTAGAATCTTATTGACTTGGATTTTCTTCCTTGGAAAAAAACAAGCAATTAAAATAGAATTGTACATGTGTGTGTGTTCATCAGCCAAAGACCTTGCAACAGGTAGGGAGTGAATACACCTGGGAGGGGTGCCAACTGTGGTTTCTGTGCCCAGGTATTCAAGTATGCATAAGAAACTAACTTAGACTGGAAGTATCACAACCAGACGTTCAGTGGTGAAGGGACATCCTTTATCTCTGTGAATTGTTGTTGACAGAGTCCAGGATTCTGGATCTAACTGCTCTTACTTTTGCCACTTGGTCTCATGTAACCCTTGCCCTTCATAACCAGCTGCCTGATTCCTCAACTGCTCTTTTAAGCAGGAAAGATAATATTCACCTCCTCTCCCCGACAAGAGAAAAGGACCTTCATTTTGGTACCTGCTTATCTCAACATCAATTTCCTGTTGGTTTTTCAGTGCACTGACCTGAGTTTCTCTGCTCTTTATCCAGTACCACTCATTCTGTTGAGCATTCTTATTCCTGATTGAAAGACTGTAGCTGTGGTAACCAAGGGCAGTCAAGTTTGAACTTCTAACACAAACACCCACTGATATAAGCCTGCTCCACACACCCCTCCTCCGTCCTGCCCTGCCCCACTCCCTTTTCCACCTTTCCTATTTCCGTCAAAGGATCTTCCGTTCCTCTGTTTGCAAACATTGCAAACAGTAGAATTGGAGGATTAAACACTCTAGAACAAGAAGAGACATTGGAAAACACCTGCATTCTACATTGGAAACTGATTTTGTTTTAACTGCAAAATTCCTTCAGTTGGTACTGGTTGTTGAGAACCTAGTTGGTAAGGATAATGAGGCCTGATTTGTACCCAGTCGGAAAGCTCCATGATTGATGAACGATGTCTGGTTCAGTCACGGGACTACAGTGTGAGGTCGATTGTACTAGAAATGACACACTCTGGCTATAGTCCATTGGCCTTCTTTTTATCAGTTCAAGGTTCCAAGGTTCTAAGAGTTTAAATAACTGGCTTTCTAACACACAGCTAGTGGATCTCACTGCTGGAGAGAGAAACCAGATTTTCTGAGTCCTAGGAACACAGTGTCCAGGTATCAAAGGAAATCTAAGAGTCACATTATCTTTACTTCCTCCATATTGTAGCAAATCGCATTCACAATTCCTTCAAACTTTCCCTTCTTTAGTTTTATCCTTTCCAGCCCTTAAGTACAGTCTTTTCTTCTCACACAAACATTATGTCAAGCTCCTGGTAATTGTTTTTTTGTCTTTCACTGACTGCTACTCCAATCAATCCTGTTCTTAGCACTAGATAAATCTCTCTAATATACTATTATCATAATCTTAATCTCTAGCTTTAAAAACAGTCAACAACATAAATATTTCAAAGATAAAATTAATCCCTCCAACTACATTTTAAACTTTTTTATGATGTCAGACTATCACTTGGGAAAATGTATCTCCTACTGTGATCCAATAGGTAACATATTCACTGGCTAGTTTGGTTTTGTCATATGTCTGAAGATGGCATCATAATTTCTACCCAAGTAAATCCTTCACCTGTTTTCTCTACCCAGTTGTTGTCAACTGCTCCTATACCTCTTTCCAGTAGCTCTTTCCTACCTCACAATACAAACATACACACACATAGATTCACAGTTTACTTTTACCCAACAGAAATCTCACCAGTGCTACCGGGGTCAGCTGAAATAACTCAAAGCCCAAAGCATTACATGAGGACCTTGGCATATGAGGGACCATAAAGAATGTTGTCTCAGACCTATACTGTACATAGTATGAAACCCAATAAATATTTTTCTGATAATGATGTCAATATAAAAAATTGTAGTTACTCAGTTTGGCCATAATTTTGTTAGCTTGAAGTATATCTACATACTGATTTTTCTCCCAAAATAGACCCTTTGGAATCCCTAGACAGTTCTTTTCATTACTTTTCTGAAATTGATCAATTTCATCCCTGGCTTGTTTGACAGTCAACAATGAAATTGAATTGCTTTTCAACAAGTGAATGGGTTCCCACTCCTTTTCCTAGTTGAAAGAAAATACTTATTTGCAGCACAAATAAACACCACACCTGTCCACTTCTACAATACAATAATTATTTGAAGAATTCACTCAACTGGAAAATATATTGGGGTAAGAAACTACACACAAGTCAAGAAAGGCGTTAGGGTAAAAAAGAAATCTAACAGTGTCGGTATCTATTTATTCCTTGTATGGGGGACAGCTGTGGCACCAAAAATTCCAGTTATTTTGGGCATCTCTTCACCATAATCCTAGGTGGGGTGAGGCTGGGGGGAGTGGAGAAGGGGAGGAAAAAATCTAAACAAGGTATACTGTGATTTTTCTTTCATTTAATGTTATTTGGTATTTTTAAAAATTTTGATTAATTTTCTAAAAATTAGAGAATACTGTTAGTTAATAATGGTTAAGTTCTGGATACATGTAATCAATCCCACAGAATCCTATAGTTTATCTGTATCCCCTAAAGATCATGCACGATGTCACTTTCAGCCTTTAGGAAGCATATTTTTCCATATGCTTCCATGGGTCCTATCATGGAATCTGCAGCATTGCCTTCTACTCTGTGGTCAGCTCATAGCGCTCTCTCCTGAGGAGACCATTCTACTGAGGTGACTTTCTGGGTTATAGCCCTCTGCCCATGGTCACCTTGTTCTCTGTGCCTAGCAAGATCAACTGTAGGTTTTTATTTTTCTGAGAGTTCTATGTTTTACTCTAGAATCCAGCTCTCTATGATCTACTTGCTATTACCCCTAGAGTTATCCTCCTGAGGTGGTTTTTGAGTTCTGTTCTTCTGTGGCAGACATAGGTTTGGAAATGAGTTATCAGTTTAGGAATTCCAACTTTACGACTCTATTTATGTTTTCAAAATGGACACTGCTTTACATGATCATCATCAAAATAATGCATGGTCTTTAAACAAACAAATAAAATGCAATAAGTAGGACATGAAGTATGAAGTGAAAATGTATCTTTCCAACTCATCGTCTTCTGTAAACAATTATTTAGAATTAACCACTGTTAACAAGTTGACTGATACACCTTAAGATATTTAAAATACATGTATGTGTATGCATATACATATGCATATACATATATAAACATATATGTAATATATATTCATATTAATATATTTAAAGTCTAATCATGTAGCAACATATATAAGTATAGTCTTCTGGAAATATCTTCCTTTGTTTAACTCTAAATATCTTTAATTGAAATTTTAATATTTATATGCCAGTATATACAGGTCTACATTTCTTTCTTTTTTTTTTTAACTGCAACAGGTTATATGAACGTACCGTGATTTATTCTATTTTCATCTTAGTAAAAAATACCTACCCTTCTCCTCAGAACACACACAAGCAACAAGAGAGTGGAGTGAAATATTGAAAGTGTTGAATGAAAAGAATCCACCAAGTATAAAAATAGTCTACAATTACAAAAATTTTGAAATACTATTGAGGATATAGTCATAGACATATGAAAGATGAAATGTAAGAACACACTATACACCATGCCATGCTAATACATTTGAAAATCAAGATGAAATGCCTTGTGTTTAGGAGATTATATATCTGAGATGTCAGATTCATGCTGTGCATGTCTCTATAATGTTATTTCATTAAAATACACATACTTTATTTGCAGAGATAAATTTCATATGGACATCTGTTTCCTGGGTAATTTTTTATAAATGAGTGGAAAAAAAAAAAACCATTGGTTTAAAATGTCCCTTCTGAAATAGGTAATGCGTTACAGGAAACACATTTGAATTTTTAGAAAATAAAGATTATTGCTGAAATTATGAATCTTAAGAAATTTAAAAGTCATCTTTCTTTGCTGGTCCTTAGTGATAAGAGTTCCAATTGATTCTATTTATTTACTCAAGAAGTACACACGGCTGGGATAGACAACTAGAATCTACTGGAAACAACAGGAGATGTTGGATTCATGCTGTGCGTGTCTCTAAAATGTTATTTCATTAAAATACACATACTTTATTTGCAAAGGTAAATTTGCAATGATGATTAGTTGCAAATAAAGTCCTCAGCCCAGATAGTTTTATGGATGAAGTCTGTAACACCTTCAGAGAATGATGATTCCAAAGGCAACATTAAGTTCTAGAACATAGAAAATTGCCCGCTTTCCCATTAATATTATACAGCTAGCATAACCCTAAAATTAAATTAGATTAGAAAAATAGCCTAACAGGAAATGTGAAGATCAGTCTCAACTAGAATATTCATATAAATAAGGTTTAACTGCATACTGTTAATAAGTAGTATTTTGAAAGAAGTCAAAAGTTGTTTGACATGAGAAAACCTAATATAACTCATTGTATTAATTTTTTTAAAAGGAATCTTCTCATTAGTTTTTTAAAAAGGACATTTGACAACATTTTGACACACATTTTTGACAGAAAATCACTACAGCTGTTAAAAATATTCCTTCTGGTAATAGCCCGTCAAAATTTTTATCACATGTTGGCTCCTCTTTCATGTATTTTCCATCTTAAGTTACCTTATTGTAATGATCTATTTACATCTTTGTCCTTAATACCAGATTATATCTTATTTCTGTGTGTGTGTGTGTGTGTGTGTGTGTGTGTGTGTGTATAATTTTGTGTAGTATCCAATACATATCAAAAATGTAAATATGTGTTGAATGAGTGAATGAAAGAATTAAATGTATAGCTTCACCAGGCCATTTGCTTTTTGCACATCAACATGGTGCCATGTCAGGAAAGAACTTATGAGCCATCAGTTCATAATCACTTATGATGCCCATACTGTATGTCAGGCACAAAACTTTTTGAGGACACATATGGATAAATCATAGGCCTTGCCCTTGAGGAGCCCACAGTCTAAGAAAAGATAACAGGTCTATAATGACATCCATAGTGGATTTGCTTCAAGAGGAAAATTATTTTCTATTACAAGAGTCACTTGCACTAGCAGTGAAGTCCTGTCTTAATTTAAATCCTCAGCAGAATACCCATCACATAAATGACAACTTGAGGAAGTACTTCACTCTGGAGTGTATGCCCTAAGCCCAGTTCAGTGGATGATAGTGGATTGATTCTCACATCAAAAAGAACACAGAGCTATACATACTTAACCTTTGGAACCAGCTACCTCTGGAAAAATAATAAGCAAGTCTTAGGAGGGGAAAAGAGTTGCTTGAAATTCTGCAGTTTTTTTTAATCTTGTGAAGAATGGGATATAAATCAGTAAATAACAGTAACATCAAGAGGTGCAATTACATTTTCTATCCACTTAAAAACACTGGGAAGAAGTCCTTGGTTCCAACAGCTTTCTTCCTTTAAAGTAATAACAGACTAAATCTTTACTTCGGAACTAGGGCATGAGTCTGGGTCTGGGTTAGTGTCCTTTCACTGAGTTAGAAATAGTCTAACAAAAATAAATTGAAAAATAAGTCTATGTCAAGGGATTCTTTCCTCAAACTTTCTCAAATTAGAAACATGTACACCTTTAAAGCTATGTCTTAAATAGCTCCAAAAAGTGGATATTTGTGCAAAAATTTTGGACATAGTTGGACTCTTAGAGGTCAACTGACTCATTTCTAGTGAGGAAAAAGTCACTTACCTAAAGCAATGTGGCTAATTTTTTGGTATTATTGTATTATGATTCTGACCTAAGTACCAAAAACTCTGCTAAGAATTTAACTGAATATGGTAACAATATCAATAAATTTTTTTTCTTTCTGTAGTTAAGCAATTCCCTCCAAGCCAGAGGTATTTTATTTCCTCAGTTTAGAATAATTGGGTCCTTTCTCCTGATTGGTTTGATTAAAAAGGTAATGAGATTTACCCTCATGGAGCAAGTCCCATCATACTGTTCAATTTTAGGTGTAAAATAATATGCCTAAATATTCAAATGGAAAGTGTTCAATGGAGGTGTGCTCAGAGTTCAACAATATATGTTTCCTTCTTTGTTAAAGAAATTGTTCTTTCGCCTGGATTGTTAAACTGAGAGTTTTGATGGAGGGTTTGAAAGTAGTATAAATCCCAAGACCCACGGATCATAGGAACCAAGGAGAAAGGGAGGATTCATCAGCAGATTAAGTGGAATGGGTTGGAATAATAAATAAACATAGGTAGAATTACATCAGTGACTGATGAAAACTTTGTCTGAATTATTGGAGATGAGATCAGGGCAGATACAACAGGAAATATGCTGCAGTGGCTGTGGAGCTTGTTTTTATAGAGATACGATATTCAGGTGCACTGATTCTCTCTGACTCAAACCTTCTTTATCTCATTTACTGCTCTTTTTCAGCCATAATGAGCAACCAGACCTAGAATTTTTAGGTTCATTCATCAAGCAGAGAGAATCCTAAATGGATGCTCGCTTGTAAAATGACCCCTTTAAAGAGAGATATAAGCAGATGATGGCAGCAACCTCACTCCAGTGGAGAGAGAAAGTGGGCACCAGTGTACCCTAAGCTTCCTCCTCCTCCTTGCCCCACGGATCAGAGGTTTTGGCTGGAGCAAACCATGTGACTCAGAAACTAGCTCGCTGTCCGTCTGTCTCTCTCTATCTCTGTCTCTCCTGCCTTTTGATTGTAAAATAAAATTCAGATACAGAAAACCAGACAAAACAAACAACTAGCTGGCTGAGTTATTATAAAGCCAACAATCTTCTACCAAACAGCGCTCAGATCAAACAACAGAACCTTTGCAGGCTAATACAGAAGGTCCTTCCCTCCCTCCAAATGTAACCTTTCTCTTGATGTTCACTGCAGCCTTGCTTGTAACAGCATGATAAACAAACATGCTAAAAAGGGAAATAATTCATAAAGTAAGGTAAAGACGTTCAGTGGAATACTATGCAGCAGTTATAAAGACTGAGGCTGAATCATTCATTAAATTGTTTATTTGTGAATGCACAGACACAGTCCTAGCTTCTGGGGATGTGAGAGTGAACAAAATAAATAATACTCATGTCCTTTTAGAGGTGACATTTGAATGAGGGAGACAGACAATAACAGACAAACAAAATAGTAAGCAGCACATCTGTAGTTACTGGGAATACTTTGAGAACAAGAGATGGAGAGAGAGATGTCGTCCACAGACGGGCTTTTGGAGGCATGAACCTTTGAGTAGAGAGCAAAGTAAGTATGGGGAAGAAGATCCCAGTCAGAACAAAGAGCATGGTAAATGGAATTTTTGAACAAAAGCAAGGCTAGAGTAAAAGGATATCAGGAGATAAATTCAGGGGAAGAAAATTACAGATCCTGGAGGGGCTCAGAAGCCGTGGAAAGAAGTTTGAATTTTATTTTAATTGCATTGGGAAACCATTGGAGGATTTTGATCAAGGAATTGATCATCAAATTTATGTGCCTAAAGATCATGTTGGCAGTGAGGAGGAGTAATATTTAGGGGGCCTCTTGCCTCAAGTTTGGAGAAAGATGATGGCGGAAAGAAAGTTCTGCTTAAAATTATATCGAAAGGTCTCCGAGACATATTGTTGGTTAAAAAAAAAAGCAAAACATTCCTAATGTGTGATCTTAGTTATGTAAAAATAACAAAATCAGTACTTTTAAACCACACAATATAAGCTGTGTGACTGTGTGTAAATGCTTATTTAGAAAGCTCTCAGGAGAATCATAGAAGGCAGCACAGCAGAGACGAGAAATAATTCTGGAAACAGAGTGGGTTTGGCTGTGGGTGGGGATGAACCACTTTTGAATGATTTATTTTTATTTTTATTTTTGCAACAATAATGTATTCATTTGTTGATTGCCTATCGTATACAAATTATAAGAATGATATAGCTGAATCGAGCAGTTGGGATATTGCTAAAATAAAAATTATAAAGATTTTTAACTGCTACCTTCAAAAAGATAGATATTTTAGAGAATCGGTGATTCTAGAAGCAAGAACTAAATCTCATAATTTTACGTTTACAAATTTACTGTCAAATTATTTTACCACAATATTAATTTTGGAAAAATTAGATACACATTTACATGAAAGATGAGTAGGATGTTGAGAAGGTGTGAGAACAGGTACAGGTATATGACAGTTCATGCAGAAATTTTGATCTAGAACTGCTGATGGAGAGTAAGCAGAGAGGAAAGCTAGTTTTCAAAGCACAGGATTTGGAAAATTTTGTTGCAAAAATAAAAATAAACCATTCAGTCCTGACATGGAACCCACGCTCCTCTGTTTTCTGAGGGATTGATGCAGGACAAGTCACTTAATCTCTCTAAACTTCCATCTCCTCTCTGCTAAAATGTGGCTAATCATTTCTACCTTGTAAGTTTATGATAAGAATAGCAGAAGGAAGAGAGAGGAGGAGAGGGAGAGAGAGAGAGAATGTTATTTAAAATTACAACTGATATCAGCAGCTTCTACCACGTTAAGGGGGTATCATTTGTCTCTGGAGCAGGTAACCTTTTGTTTAGCAAAACAGAATGATGGGACATTTGGTTGTGGCAGTATCCTCCTCAAGGAATGGTAAGAAAGAAAGTTTGTGAAATAAAGAGGATTAAATTGCCCTGCAAAATAAATAAGAATTTCCAAGTTTCCAGGACTGGAGAGAAGCCCACTAGGATGAGTAGGGTGGGGCCCCTGAGGGCTCTCAGCCAGGGAGAGTAGCTCAGGGCCTTCTTTAAAAAGTGGCCTAATAATAACCAGTTTGTAATCTATTTGCTGCTTCTATTGCCATGTGACACCCTAATTCCCATTATCCACAAATCTCAGTAAAGGACTGCTCCAGAAAAAAGCTTCTACTCTTGGGACTCTGGTGAATGAATGCTGGGAAGATGTCTCTTCTGGGGGATTAAATAGTAACCAACATGTAAGATTCCAGAAGAAACTTCAGAAAACTTATGAATTTCCTATCACAGGTGCAATGAATTTGTCACCAATGACAGTGTGTCTCCAGATGACATCCGGGTTGCGTGGACGGGTTGAAATAATGCAGGGAAAAACTGGTTCACACACTTCGTTAAATAAAGACCCTTTATTTAAGTCTTTAAGCCATTTTGAGTTTATTTTTATGTATGGTGTGAGGTAGTGTTAATTTCCAACATATACAAACAGCTCATGCAGCTCAATAACAAAAAGAAAAAAAACAAAACAAAACAAGCAACCCACTCGTAATCCTAGTTTAGTCAACAGCGTTAACACCAGATGTTGCCACTGGGCAAGATACAGAACTCTCTAAGGCCTCAGTTTCCTTATCTCTAAAATCTAGAGAGTAATTTTAACTTAGATATCTCTGTTTTTGCAAGAATTAAAAAGTTAACATACATAAAGTGCCTAGAACCATGCCTTGAATGTTGAAGAAAGCAATCAGTATTATTTTTATTAAATATTTATTTCCTAACCCATGCACATATGGTCACCTTATCTTTGATAAAGGAGGCAAGAATATACAATGGAGAAAAGACAACCTCTTCAATAAGTGGTGCTGGGAAAACTGGACAGCTACATGTAAAAGAATGAAATTAGAACACTCCCTAACACCATACACAAAAATAAACTCAGAATGGATTCAAGACCTAAATGTAAGGCCAGACACTATAAAACTCTTAGAGGAAAACATAGGCAGAACACTCTATGACATAAATCACAGCAAGATCCTTTTTGACCCACATCCTAGAGAAATGGAAATAAAAACACAAATAAACAAATGGGACCTAATGAAACTTAAAAGCTTTTGTACAGCAAAGGAAACCGTAAACAGGATGAAAAGACAACCCTCAGAATGGAAGAAAGTATTTGCAAATGAAGCAACTGACAAAGTATTAATCTCCAAAATATACAAGCAGCTCATGCAGCTCAATGTCAAAAAAAAAAAAACAAACAACCCAATCCAAAAATGGGCAGAAGACCTAAATAGACATTTCTCCAAAGAAGATATACAGATTGCCAACAAACACATGAAAGGATGCTCAACATCACTAATCATTAGAGAAATGCAAATCAAAACTACAATGAGGTATCACCTCACACCAGTCTGGATGGCTATCATCAAAAAATCTAAACAGTAAATGCTGGAGAGTGTGTGGAGAAAAGGGAACCCTCTTGCACTGTTGGTGGGAATGTAAATTGATACAGCCACTATGGAGAGCAGTATGGAGGTGCCTTAAAAACCTGAAAATAGAACTACCATACAACCCAGCAATCCCATTACTGGGCATATACCCTGAGAAAACCATAATTCAAAAAGAGTCATGTACCACAATGTTCATTGCAGCTCTATTTACAATAGCCAGGGCATGGAAGCAACCTAAGTGTCCATTGAGAGATGAATGGACAAAGAAGATGTGGCACATATATACAATGGAATATTACTCGCCATAAAAAGAAACGAAATTGAGTTATTTGTAGTGAGGTTGATGGACCTAGAGACTGTCATACAGAGTGAAGTCAGAAAGAGAAAAACAAATACCGTATGCTAACACATATATATGGAATCTAAAAAAAATGGCTCTGAAGAACCTAGGGGCAGGACAGGAATAAAGACGCAGACGTAGAGAATGGACTTGAGGATGCGGGGAGGGGGAAGGGTAAACTGGGACGAAGTGAGAGAGTGGCATGGACATATATACACTACCAAATGTAAAATAGATAGCTAGTGGGAAGCAGCCGCATAGCACAGGGAAATCAGCTCAGTGCTTTGTGTCCACCTAGAGGGGTGGGATAGGGAGGGTGGGAGGGAGACGCAAGAGGGGGAGGACATATGGGGATATATGTATACGTATAGCTGATGCTCTTTGTTATAAAGCAGAAACTAACACAACATTGTAAAGCAATTATATTCCAATAAAGATGTTAAAAAAGATGGAAAAAAATGTATTTCCTTTACCTATTGTCCTGCAAAGTGATCTCATAACATTAATTGCAATGGAGACAGCAAGACATTTTGGAAAGAACAGTAACCCCGGGAGTCCATTCCTGCCATACCATTTATTCACTGTGGGACTCTGAGTCCTGTAGTCCCTAAGGTTAAATTGTTTCATTTATAAATCATGACCTTTGAACCAGATGATCCCAAAGATGGATTTCCATTCTACCTAGCAAATTTTGAATCTCTCATCCTCTATAAATGCATCCGTGACACAGTTCCCATGCGTTATCTTACGTACAAAGATGGTTAAGCTTATTTTCCATCCACTTTATTCCCTTGGCAGAATTATCCAAAGGCTGATAAAAGTAAAAAGTAGCTTTCTCTCCAAGCCATATATTTTTTTGGTAATGCCTTTGTCTTTGTGAGTCTTGGGCTGCCTATATATAAAAATGAAGGGTTGTTTGGTTTTTGGGTTTTTTTTTGAAGAATGGGGTAGTCCTTCTCAACTTAGGATTGGACTCAACATTGCGAGAGTCCAAGTATGGATGGAGGAAGGAGGCGAGAGGAAGTCAGGGTAGGGAGCACGGCCCAGCTTTGGGGGTCACCACAGTGAGAAATTATGGTCATTGGGGAGCAGTGAGGAAGCCAGAGGCTTCCAGGAATCTGAGTGGGTGCAAGGTTCTGATGGGAAGAAAGTAGTAAAGGCAAGGGAGAGACCAGAATTTGAGTAGGGCTGGAGACAACTTCCGAGTTTTGCCTAAAACTAGCTAGTAGGAAAGTGACTTGCGGGTAAGAAAAAAAATAGTCCTCTTCACACTTAATGACCAAGCAAGAGAAGAGTATGTCTTGGACTAAGATAATGGAAGCAGAAGTGAAGAGAAATTGATATGTTTGAGATAGTTTCGCAAGTAAAATTGATAGAATTTACTGATGCAGTAGATTGGAGGTTTGGGAAAAGGAAGAATCAAGAATGATGCTGTTTCTGACTTAAGCAACTGAGTTGATTGATGCCATTTAATTGGGTGGCAAAGACTAGAAAATAAGCATGGAGAAGGAAGGAGGAAAATTCAGGTTTCCATTTTGTACCAGGTTATTTGAGATCCAGCTCTGACTTCCAAATGGAGAAGTCACCTATCTGTTTGACAAATAACTCTGGCGTGCAGAGGACAGGTTTGAGGCAGAAATAGCTTTTTTGTTGTGGTCCACACATGAGTGACCTTTTAAAGCACCAGAAATGGATGAAATCACTAAAGCTACAAGGACCTAGCATCAAACCCAGGGGGCCAGAATACAGAGTGGGAAAGAAGAGGGAACCTATTAAGGTGAGAGAAAAAGAGGGGCTGAAGTGATAGGTTGACCACTTTGAAAAAGTGGAGGATTCATCTCTGTGAATTGCAGCTAAGAGAATGGAGAAGAATCTATTGGATTTTGAACATGGAAGTTGTTGATGATCTTACAAAAGCAGCTTTGTTGGTGCCTTGGGAGCAAAAAATGCAACTGAAATTTTTCAAAAATGAATTAGAGGTCTGGCTGAAAGGAAGCTACACGTAGTAAATTGTTTTGCAAAAATTTCTTTTTAAGAAAAGCAGAAATACAGAGGGGAGTTTGATCAACTTGAATTTATTAAAAATGTCTCCAGTGGTTTCAGGTGTTTCCTGCTCATTGCTTGCTTATCTCATCCTAATACTAACACAGTCTGACTAAAATTAGTTAGTAGTGGTGGGCTCTGGACCCACCTAACTTTCACGTAATGTCCATTTAGTTGGAAGTGGTGGAGACCTCTAATCCATCATGGGTTTACAGACCGGTCTGGAGCTCTGAGTCCGCTCCGTTTGAAGCAGAGACTAAGGAGGATACGAGGGCATCCTAGTAGAAGTACCTCATTCAGGTTAGGAATGTGGTAGGGCTGGGTTATTGGAGAAGGGACATCTCTTGTTCTACACAGGGCAGTGTAGCTGAAGGGGAAGAACCAAAAGCAGTACCTTGTGCTAACCCTGAAGGGAGATTGACGGTGAAAGTAGCTAAATATGTGGTCATCGGCTCGAACTATTTGCCAGTCTTTCCAGTGCCTGACCTAGGCATTCAACTTTTTTCTAAACTCTGGATCCTGAATATTCTGGCTTTGGAAAGCCTCACAGACCCCAGGGACAGTATACCTTTTTACTCGATGCAGACACAAGTGCTCTTGCCCCAAGGAGAGACCCACATGGCAGGTATCTAGTGAGATGGGATCTGAAAGTTGGAGAAAAGCACGGGGCCCTTAGAGAGTGAAGATTTCCCTGGTCCAGTGGACTGCCTCAACCAGAACCTGCACAGAGCTTTCTCGCACAATTCAGAACCTAGAGGGTTCCAAGAAAAGATGACATTCAAGTTAATTGACTTGAGATAGCATTAATATTTAGTATATTATTTCAGCGTTCAAGCTACACAGTATTATGTCTTTTGCCTGCGTTGTATGATACAGATGGTCAAGCATGATGAGAAGAGTTTGTACCTCTGAGATTATGCCACGTCTGAAGAATAGGAAGAGCAGTGAACTGGGCAGGTGATGGTGGACAGCGGGCCTGGGCGTGGGTGGACAATGAAGGAAGACCGGTATCTGGCAGTGAAGCAAAGCCCTGAGGATGCGCTGCATAGTTCTTCTCTTTAACTCAGCCACCATCAATTTCTCTTTCCAAACAACACCCTGACTTCAATTTGAAGAAATACACCTTATGCATTAGAATCAGTCTGGAAGTCAGGAGTGTTAGGGGCCTTGTCCTAGCAAAAGGGTGATCATTTGACCCAAGTTAGGCCAGTTGGGGGTTTCTTCTCTGGGATTTGAAACTTAGAGGAACAAAAAGACTGAAATGTCCAGTGTCCACTTTGTCCGCATGTATGTGTGCTGAACAACTGGGACCATATTTCTGCAACTGCCTTGCTTCTCTAGCCTTTCATCAGTTCGGTGAACCTCTGATATCCTTCTAGGTGGGTTTATTTTGCTTAAATGCATTAGCGTTGAATCTGTTGCTGGCAATTAGGGAGCCCTGACTGGTTCAGTGGACAAATTCCACCAAAAGCTAGATGAGACTCGTTAGAAGGGGAATGTAAACACACCTGACACTGCAAGGATTTTAAAGATGAACAAGGAGGAGTGACAGGAAGAGGTTTTATTTATCCAAACCCCAAGTGTAAGAAGTGTCTCTCTTTTATCTCTTCAAATCATACTTAACCTGTTCAGAGCCCCCTTTCCATCTGAAGGACAGATTGTTTAATCTTAGTAATCATGGAACCTTCCCCTCCATCCGTGAGACATACAAGAAACTGAAACTTATGTGTTGGCAGGAAGAGCTGTGCTCCTGGTCTCGTGTGGTCTCCACCATCTGTCCCTTGGGCACCTCTCATTGGTCCACAACGCTGACCACAGATGCCACATCACAGCTATCCTTCTGTCATCCTGTCATCTAAGGCATTAGATGCCAGAAGCACACCTGTCTGCACTTCCTTCCTCAGTGTCCAGTGCTTGTAAGAAGCTCAAATTTCATGTCCGGCCATTTCTACTTTTCCTACTCAAAAATATTGCTCCATTTCATCCCTCTACCCTGGTCAATCCAAATTCAGCATAATCTCCCGCAATTGGCCTTTAGAACCCTCAACATTGATTTCTTTCTTGTAGGTAGAGGTGGGGATAAGAAATGCTAACACCAGGGTTTTCTTCTCTCTTCTTTTTTCTTAATAGCATGCTCTGTTAAATGACCAACGGAGCACATACCTCATAGTGTCATAATTATTTTGTTTGTTGCTGTTTGAAACAATTTGATGAAAAAAATTGATCTATGTATGTCCCATTCCCAGTTCCTGGACCTACTGAATACTCAATAAATGCTTGTTGAACGGAACACCACAGAAATCCACTGTGTAGGCTCATCTTAACATCTTTACTCAGTTCCTGAGAATAGCTTTTGTGGGAAGCCATAAAAATGCATTGATGAGTAGATAACATCCCCAAAACCAAGATTTTCAAGTGCTTTTCAATAATTAAATTCTGAGGAACAATTTAAAGCTTGCATAGTTTTCTCTCAGGTACTCTCTAGAGACAGCTGGTGCTCGCTGGGGTTCATGGGCTTCATTACGAGTTCATTTTTCTCTCTTCAGTGTTGGATGTACTGGCTGAAATGAGGAGGAGGGAACGGGAAACAGAAATTAAACAGGTGGGGTCTGGAAGGTGGCAGAGCCCTCGCACAGATTATTAAACAGCAGGCTTTGCGCTCGGTCTTGGCCAAGGCAGGCTTCAGTGTTCTGAATGAAATCAAGCAAGTAGTTGTATAAGCATAAGATGGTATTTAGTGTCTAAGGGTCTAAGATCAGTTCAATTAATGAGGGGCCTTCAACAAGTCTACTGTATATTTTGTGCCTCATTTCTCTCTTTGGATAACAGAATTTATAAGCTGCTATCTCAATGAGAAAGAGTGAAAAACATCTTCAGACTTTCCACGTGCTTAAGAGTACATAGACCATGCTAGGAATTTAATCCAGAGGAGCATGCGACTTGCCCAAGTTAGAGTTTAATAAAAGTAAGCCTGGAGCCTTTTCTGCTTTTATCCACTCAGATCCCTGAGGTCTTGTCATCCTGTTAGAGCTGCTCAGAACTGACTCTCCACCCCTATCTGCAACCCATCACAGAAAATCCTTTCAATCCTGGACTTTCTGGGCACATCTTCTTTTCCCTCCTTCAAGAAATCTTTCCCTTCTTAAATTATGTTTTCCCCCAGTTCCTCGTTAGGCACTAGTTGGCCTTAAGTATCACTGTTGTAATAGCAGTGATGATGCCTGACTATAGAAGAGAATTGTGTTTCTCCAGTGATAGCTTCTACACCCTAAGAGGGATCCCTGGTGTAAATTTCAGACTGTGCATCATGGGCAATGGAGAAAGCACACGGTGATCAGAATGGACGTTTGGGAAGTAGTAGTGAGAAGGGTTATTGTCTAACTCTAGAAAACATTTCCATGTCCTGCCCCCTGAGTAGGAAACGTTTAAAATCATACTTTGATTTGAGTAAAAGGCACTACACACTTATGGAAATGTAAAGCATTAAATGCCTCACAGATTACTTTTCATAAGACGTTCTATCAGTTTTCTAAATGGATCCTCACTAATAAAGCACCTTATAAATTAGACGGCACTAATCATTAAATGGGATTTTGCACAGTAAGGAAACTGTACATCATAGAGAGAAAAAAACAGGTATCATTTTCAGCTCTGTCATTGCCATATTGTGGACTGGCATTGTGGGGTTTAAGACCTACTTAATGCATGTGAAGGCTGCAAGCCGGAAGATTAGCGTAATCACTATACCTACCACCACCGTGGAAATCTGTGCTACACCTAAATTTGAACATTTTGAGATTTCGGGTGCATCTCTTCTAAATGGTTTGTAAATGGTCAGCGTCATGTTACAACGTAGGGTTCTTATCTTTGTCGAAGTCTTTAACCCATATTAACTCAGGTAGTAAGTCAAAAATAGAAACCGATAAATAAACCCAGAACCTTGGTTGGCGTTACTATCTCTGGTCTTGAATAATAAACCAATTAGTCATTCATTGAACAAATAATTATTGGGCTCATTCTATTTCTAGGCACAATTGTAGGTGCTGGCAATTCAACAATAAACAAAATAGGCAGAATTTCTACCCTCTTAAAGCTTATGTGGTAAGGGGTACCATTAAGTAATTGAAGATGCTAGGCATTAGTTTGATCCAGATGGTTTCAAGAAGAGAAGGAGCACACAGTATCACTGGTCCAGGCATGAAATTGCTGTTCTGTAGTGCTATTTAATTCAAATATATGAGAGCCAGCTTTGTCTACTTAGAGACAAACTAACTATCCTTTGACTGGGATGCGTGACAGTGGCATGAGCACACTCAAAGGTATGTGTGTGCAAAGTGGGAAAGATACGGTTGATTTAGATGAATGCTTTCAGAAAGGAGGTAAGTTTTTAGCTTCATCTTAATGTTTCGAGTTGGACTCTCAAGTCACTGAATCATATCATCTTAAAGCTGGAACGGTCTTCAAGAGACTTCTCGTTTAAACTCTTCATTATAAAGACATCAACAATTAGATCCAGACTTTCCCAAGGAAATTATTTACAAAGAACCTTGAAAAGTGCTTAGCACACATCACAACGTTAATAAAAAAACATATTTCTATATGTTTTTTTCTGTTTGTTTGTTTGTTTCTTACCAGAATCTAAAATTTTCTTTCTCTTTATTTGATGGTGGAACTTTTTTTTTTGAATTTTATTTATTTTTTAAACAGCAGGTTCTTATTAGTTATCCATTTTATACATATTAGTGTATATATGTCAATCCCAATCTCCCAATTCATCCCACCAACACCTCCCCCACCACCACTTTCCCACATTGGTGTCCATACGTTTGTTCTCTACATCTGTGTCTCTGTTTCGGCCCTGCAAACAGGTTCATCTATGCCATTTTTCTATATTCCACATATATGCATTAATATACGATATTTGTTTTTCTCTTTGTGACTTACTTCACTCTGTATGACAGTCTCTACATCCACACACGTCTCTACAAATGACCCAGTTTTGTTCCTTTTTATGGCTGAGTAATATTCCATTGTATATATGTGCCAATCTTCTTTATCCACTCGTCTGTCGATGGGCATTTTGGTTGCTTCCATGACCTGGCTATTGTATATAGTGCTGCAATGAACATTGGGGTACATGTATCTTTTTGAATTATGGTTTTCTCTGGGTATATGCCCAGTAGTGGGATTGCTGGATCATATGGTAGTTCTATTTTTCGTTTTTTAAGGAACCTCCATACTGTTCTCCATAGTGGCTGTATCAGTTTACATTCCCACCAACAGTGCAAGAGGGTTCCCTTTACTCCACACCCTCTCCAGCATTTGTTGTTTGTAGATCCCCATTCTAACTGGTGTGAGGTGATACCTCCTTGTAGTTTTGATTTGCATTTCTCTAATGATTAGTGATTAGAGAAGGTTGGGCAGCTTTTCATGTGCTTCTTGGCCATCTGTATGTCTTCTTTAGAGAAATGTCTATTTAGGTCTTCTGCCCATTTTTTGATTGGGTTGTTTGTTTTTTTACTATTGAGCTGCATGAGCTGTTTATATATTTTGGAGATTAATCCTTTGTCCATTGATTCGTTTGCAAATATTTTCTCCCATTCTGAGGGTTGTCTTTTCCTCTTGTTTATGGTTTCCTTTGCTGTGCAAAAGCTTTTAAGTATCATTAGGTCCCATTTGTTTATTTTTGTTTTTATTTCTATTACCCTAACAGGTGGATCAAAAAAGATCTTGCTGTGATTTATGTCAAAGAGTGTTCTTCCTATGTTTTCCTCTAAGAGTTCTATAGTGTCCAGTCTTACATTTAGGTCTCTAATCCATTTTGACTTCATTTTTGTGTATGGTGTTAGGAAGTGTCCTAATTTCATTCTTTTACATGTAGTTGTCCAGTTTTCCCAGCACCACTTATTGAAGAGACTGTCTTTTCTCCATTGTATATACTTGCCTCCTTTGTCATAGATTAGTTGGCCATAGGTGCATGGGTTTATCTCTGGGCTTTCTATCTTGTTCCATTGATCTATATTTCTGTTTTTGTGCCAGTACCAAATTGTCTTGATTACTGTAGCTTTGTAGTATAGTCTGAAGTCAGGGAGTCTGATTCCTCCAGCTCCGTTTTTTCCCCTCAAAACTGCTTTGGCTATTCGGGGTCTTTTGTGTCTCCATACAAATTTTAAGATTTTTTGTTCTAGTTCTGTAAAAAATGCCATTGGTAATTTGATAGGGATTGCATTGAATCTGTAGATTGCTTTGGGTAGTATAGTCATTTTCACAATATTGATTCTTCCATTCCAAGAACATGGTATATCTCTCCATCTGTTTTTGTATCATCTTTAATTTCTTTCAGCAGTGTCTTATAGTTTGCTGCATACAGGTCTTTTGTCTCCCTACGTAGGTTTATTCCTAGGTGTTTTATTCTTTTTGTTGCAGTGGTAAATGGGAGTGTTTCCATAATTTCTCTTTCAGATTTTTCACCATTAGTGTATAGGAATGCAAGAGATTTCTGTGCATTAATTTTGTATCCTGCAACTTTACCAAATTCATTGATTAGCTCTAGTAGTTTTCTGGTGGCATTTTTAGGATTCTCTATGTATAGTATCATGTCATCTGCATACAGTGACAGTTTTACTTCTTCTTTTCCAATTTGTATTCCTTTTATTTCTTTTTCTTCTCTGATTGCCGTGGCTAGGACTTCCAGAACTATGTTGAATAATAGTGATGAGAGTGGATATCTTTGTCTCCTTCTTGATCTTAGAGGAAATGCTTTCAGGTTTTCACCATTGAGAATGATGTTTGCTGTGGGTTTGTCATATATGGCCTTTATTATGTTGAGGTAGGTTCCCGCTATGCCCACTTTCTGGAGAGTTTTTATCATAAATCGGTGTTGAATTTTGTCAAAAGCTTTTTCTGCATTTATTGAGATGATCATATGGTTTTTATTATTCAGTTTGTTAATATGGTGTATCACATTGATTGATTTGCGTATATTGAAGAATCCTTGCATCCCTGGGATAAATCCCACTTGATCGTGGTGTATGACCCTTTTAATGTGTTGTTGGATTCTGTTTGCTAGTATTTTGTTGAGGATTTTTGCATCTATATTCATCAGTGATATTGGTCTGTAATTTTCTTTTTTGTAGTATCTTTGTCTGGTTTTGGTATCAGGGTGATGGTGGCCTCATAGAATAACTTTGGAGTGTTCCTTCCTCTGCAATTTTTTGGAAGAGTTTGAGAAGGATGGGTGTTAGCTCTTCTCTAAATGTTTGATAGAATTCACCTGTGAAGCCATCTGGTCCTGGACTTTTGTTTGTTGGAAGATTTTTAATCACAGTTTCAATGTAATTACTTATGATTGGTCTGTTCATATTTTTGATTTCTTCCTGGTTCAGTCTTGGAAGTTTATACATTTCTAAGAATTTATCCATTTCTTCCGGGTTGTCCATTTTATTGGCATAGAATTGCTTGTACTAGTCTCTTAGGATGGTTTGTATTTCTGTGGTGTCTGTTGTAACTTCTCCTTTTTCATTTCAAATTTTAATGATTTGAGTGCTCTCCCTCTTTTTCTTTTTTCTTTTTTTGTTTGTTTTTGTTTTTGTTTTTTTTTATTTTTACTAATTTTTGGCCATGGTATTCTATTTATGTATTTATTTATGGCTGTGTTGGGTCTTCGTTTCTGTGGGAGGGCTTTCTCTAGTTGTGGCAAGTGGGGGCCACTCTTCATCGCGGTGCGCGGGCCTCTCACTATCATGCCCTCTCTTGTTGCGGAGCACAGGCTCCAGTCACGCAGGCTCGGTAGTTGTGGCTCACGGGCCTAGTTGCTCCGTGGCATGTGGGATCTTCCCAGACCAGGGCTCGAACCCGTATCCCCTGCATTAGCAGGCAGATTCTCAACCACTGCACCACCAGGGAAGCCCTCCCTCTTTTTCTTGATGAGTCTGTCTAATGGTTTATCAATTTTGTTTATCTTCTTAAAGAACCTGCTTTTAGTTTTATTGATCTTTGCTATTGTTTTCTTTGTTTCTATTTCATTTATTTCTGCTCTGATCTTTATGATTTCTTTCCTTCTGCTAACTTCGGTTTTTGTTTTCTTCTTCTTTCTCTAGGGCCTTTAGGTGTAAGGTTAGATTGTTTATTTGAGACTTTTCTTGTTTCTTGAAGTAGGCTTGTATTGCTATAAACTTCTCTCTTAGAACTGCTTTTGCTGCATCCCACAGGTTTAGGATCGTCGTGTTTTTGTTGTCATTTGTCTCTAGTATTTTTTGATTTCCTCTTTGATTTCTTCAGTGATCTCTTGGTTATTTAGTAAGGTATTGTTTAGACTCCATGTGTTTGTATTTTTTATATTATTTTCCTGTAATTGATTTTTAATCTCATAGCGTTGTGGTCAGAAAAGATGCTTGATATGATTTCAATTTTCTTAAATTTACTGAGGCTGGATTTGTGACCCAAGATGTGATCTATCCTGGAGAATGTTACGTGCACACTTGAGAAGAAAGTGTAATCTGCTGTTTTGGGATGAAATGTCCTATAAATATCAATTAAATCTATCTGGTCTGTTGTGTCATTTAAAGCTTGTGTTTCCTTATTAATTTTCAATTTGGATGATCTGTCCATTGGTGTAAGTGAGGTGTTAAAATCCCCGACTATTATTGTATTACTGTCGATTTCCTCTTTTATAGCTGTCAGCAGTTGCCTTATGTATTGAGGTGCTCCTGTGTTGGGTGCGTATATATTTATAATTGTTAGATCTTCTTCTTGGATTGATCCCTTGGTCATTATGTAGTGTCCTTCCTTGTCTCTTGTAACACTCTTTATTTTAAAGTCTATTTTATCCGATATGAGTATTGCTACTCCAGCTTTCTTTTGATTTCCATTTGCATGGAATATCTTTTTCCATCTCCTCACTTTCAGTCTGTATGTGTCCCTAGTTCTGAAGTGGGTCTCTTGTAGACAGCATATATATGGGTCTTGTTTTTGTATCCATTCAGCAAGCCTGTATCTTTTGGTTGGAGCATTTAATCCATTCACATTTAAGGTAGTTATCAATATGTATGTTCCTATTACCATTTTCTTAATTTTTATGGGTTTGTTTTTGTAGGTCCTTTTCTTCTTTTGTGTTTCCCGCTTAGAGAAGTTCCTTTAGCATTTGTTGTAGAGCTGGTTTGGTGGTGCTGAATTCTCTTAGCTTTTGCTTGTCTGTAAAGCTTTTGATTTCTCCATCGAATCTGAATGAGATCCTTGCCGGGTAGAGTAATCTTGGTTGTAGGCTCTTCCCTTTCATCACTTTAAATATGTCATGCCACTCCCTTCTGGCTTGTAGAGTTTCTGCTGAGAAATCAGCTGTTAACCTTATGGGAGTTCCCTTGTATGTTGTTTGTCGTTTTTCCCTTGCTACTTTCAATAATTTTTCTTTGTCTTTAATTTTGTCAATTTGATTACTATGTGTCTTGACATGTTTCTCCTTGGGTTTATCCTGCCTGGGACTCTCTGTGCTTCCTGGACTTGGGTGGCTATTTCCTTTCCCATGTTAGGGAAGTTTTCGACTATAATCTCTTCAAATATTTTCTCGGGTCCTTTCTCTCTCTCTTCTCTTTCTGGGACCCCTATAATGCGAATGTTGTTGCATTTAATGTTGTCCCAGAGGTCTCTTAGGCTGTCTTCATTTCCTTTCATTCTTTTTTCTTTATTCTGTTCCACAGCAGCGAATTCCACCATTCTGTCTTCCAGGTCACTTATCCGTTCTTCTGCTTCAGTTAGTCTACTATTGATTCCTTCTAGTGTATTTTTCATTTCAGTTATTGTATTGTTCATCTCTGTTTGTTTGTTCTTTAATTCTTCTAGGTGTTTGTTCTTTAATTCTTCTAGGTTTTTGTTACACATTTCTTACATCTTCTCGATCTTTGCCTCCATTCTTTTTCCAAGGTCCTGGATCATCTTCACTATCATTATTCTGAATTCTTTTTCTGGAAGGTTGCCTATCTCCACTTCATTTAGTTGTTTTTCTGGGGTTTTATCTTGTTGCTTCATCTGGTACGTAGCCCTTTGCCTTTTCATATTGTCTGTCTTTCTGTGAATGTGGTTTTTGTTCCACTGGCTGCAGGATTGTAGTTCTTCTTCTGCTATCTGCCCTCTGGTGGATGAGGCTATCTCAGAGGCTTGTGCAAGTTTCCTGATGGAAGGGACTGGTGGTGGGTAGAGCTGGGTGTTGCTGTGGTAGGCAGAGCTCAGTAAAACTTTAATCCGCTTGTCTGCTGATGGGTGGGGCTGAGTTCCCTCCCTGTTGGTTGGTTGGCCTGAGGCAACCCAACACTGGAGCCTACCCGGGCTCTTTGGTGGGGCTAATGGCAGACTCTGGGAGGGCTCGCGCCAAGGAGTACTTCCCAGAACTTCTGCTGCCAGTGTCCTTGTCCTCACAGTGAGACACAGCCACCCCACACCTCTGCAGGAGACCCTCCAACTCTAGCAGGAAGGTCTGGTTCAGTCCTCTATGGGATCACTGCTCCTTCTCCTGGGTCCTTACGCGCACGCTGCTTTGTGTGTACCCTCCAAGAGTGGAGTCTCTTGTTTCCCGCAGTCCTGTCGAAGTCCTGCAATCAAATCCCGCTAGCCTTCAAAGTCTGATTCTCTAGGAATTCCTCCTCCTGTTGCCGGACCCCCAAGTTGGGAAGCCTGACGTGGGGCTCAGTACCTTCACTCCAGTGGGTGGGCTTCTGTGGTATAAGTGTTCTCCAGTTTGTGAGTCACCCACCCAGCAGTTATGGGATTTGATTTTATTGTGATTGCGCCCCTCCTACCGTCTCATTTTGGCTTCTCCTTTGTCTTTGTATGTGGGGTATCTTTTTGGTGAATTCCAGTGTCTTCCTGTCGATGATTGTTCAGCAGTTAGTTGTGATTCCGGTGCTCTCGCTAAAGGGAGTGAGCACATGTCCTTCTACTCCGTCATCTTGAACTAATCTCCTCTATATGTATTTTTGAGGAGTGGTAGAATCTTGCAGTATTATGTTAGTTAAGGGACTGCATGTTGTACTCAGGGTATGTTAACAGTTATACTGTCCATTTATTAATTTGTTATGAGAACTACTTGCTCATTTTATCACTGCTATCTGGGGAAGGGGCCTTTCCTAGGAGATGAGAGATCTGGATTCCAGTCTTGCTGTAGAACCTGAGCAAGTCATTAAATTCTTGAATACATTGTTCTTATAATTTAAAAGATAATATCTTTCCTACCTCCTTTATGTAGATGCAGTGGGGTTGGCTGAAGTCACCGATATAAAAGTTTTTTTTAAAATAAAACATTATAAAACACTGGACTAATACTAAACAATGCTGGTACTCTGCAGACAGAAAGAATTGATGATTTATGGTTGGGTCAATCTTCATCACCATCAAACTTTCCCAATACCTCTTTCACTTACATCCTTCCTTTCAGTGAAAGTGATCCATGGGATTGACCTGAGGGACCATGAGGACAGGCTCGTGGCTATGTCCCCTATGATGACATCTCCTCAACCCTAATAATGGTGCCTGGGATTGAAATCCAGACCCAGTCATGCTTGTGCTATTGAACCTGTAGAAGCAGCTTTTATATTTGAGTTTCAGGTGAATGACTTATTGAAAATCCAGGGCTCAAAAAAGTACAGAATCTGCTATAAAGTACAAGATGATTTGGGGTCAGAGTGATCCTGTTCTTTATCCACTACAGTCACTGCAGGATTCCATATATTTAGTGCCATAGTGAGCACAGATACACACAACAGCAACCCCTGATTTTGTATTAACCTGGGGAAGCAACTTGAGATTTATGTTTGCACACTGTTAATGGTGGATTTTTAAACAGGAAAGCAGAATACTAATAAATTTCCTCTGCTTCCTCTGATCTGTGTAGCCCATGAATATTTGAATCCCCTCCCCTTCACTATCCCCTTTGCCTTAGCATGTTGCCGTTTTGAGAGGATGAAGGACATAAGATTAAAATGTGTGTGGGGAATCCAAGGCAGCTGATGGAGTTGGCAGCAATTTTGAATGGCTTTGTTGAGTGTGACATTTTTTAGCAATGCCTTGTGAAAGCTGTAACATAAATGGGGTAATGATACAGAGGTCATTCATCAGTATCTCCCTGAAACCTGTATATATGGCTTCACATTAGTTATTTGATGTGTTGGGTGGAGATGCTGCCTGCTGGGGAATATCAGTTAGATGTTGTTCTGTAAGATTTTCATTTGCTCACACAAAAACGTAATGACATAGCTCAGTGAGGACTGAAGTCAATGTATCATTGTGTAACCAGGAACTTCTTCTGTCTTATTATTTATTAGGGGGCATATGAGCCTATAAAGTGTCCCTGAGCATGGCAGAAATAAGTCCTGAGCTCTGAAGTCTTGTACCACAACTGCTAAGGTGACAGAATAGTGAGGTACAAAAAACCAGAACAAATAAGACGAAAACTTCTTTTCGTTCAGTGGGTCAAGAGGAGTACGTTTACTATTTGACATTCCTGTTGGGCGTGTGAAAGAAGTTTCTAGGTAAAAGATCTGATACCTTGCCAAATAGGTTTTTGTTTGTTTTCATTAGTTCAGCAAAATCAAGTCACAGATGGGAATAAACTGAAAACTATATAAACTTTTTTTTTTTTTTTAATGCACCACATTTGTAAAAGCAATTGTCTTACAGGATACTAACCAGCAGGTTTTTAAAAATTTTATTTTGCATGGTTCCCTAGAGAAAACAAAACAAAATAAAACTCTTCTTAGCAGTCATCTTTATTTTTTTTTAATGTGTATTCTTATTTATTTTATTTTCTTCTACTTTCATTTGGTGTTTTCTGCTCTTCCTGTTCTAACTTTTTTTTTAGTATTTATTTATTTATTTGGTTGTGCCAGGTCTTAGTTGTGGCATGTGGGCTCCTTAGTTGTGGCACATGAACTCCTTAGTTGTGGCATGTGAACTCTTAGTTGCGGCATGCATGTGGGATCTAGTTCCCATACCAGGAATTGAACCCGGACCCCCTGCATTGGGAGCGTGGAGTCTTATCCACTGCGCCACCGGGGAAGTCGCAGCAGTTGCCTTTAAAACAAAGATGATCAGAGAAGTTTAGGGATAATTTTTTTCTTCCACTTAGTATTATTGTGAATTAAGGACCTTCCCTGTGTTCTTTCTTCTGTTACCACATTGCAATACCCTTCTGAATGGGGGTCAGTCTCCCCACTTAATGTCTGCATGATGAGGGCAAGGCCCTATCTTTGAGTTGCCTGAGACTTACAGAGGGAGAGCTTTGCCCTGAAGGGTAACTGAAAACAAAGTATGTTAGGTTCAATTGAAATATTTATTTCACTCAGTTGATGAAAGCGATGATTCCTTTATGAACACATGTTCCAATAGTTGGTATGAAGGACAGGAAGACATTAAGACTTTAAGACTCAAGGGAGTATCTGAGGCCAAAGGCTCTGGAATTAGAAGATGGCAGATTAGATGCCAAGAATGAGCCCTGGTTGGAAGGAAACTGGATATTTGAAATTCTCTGTTCATACTTGCAATTTGCACTCAGGTTCCTGTTTTGCTGGATCCTAAGGTTGCTTATTTTTTGACTTGACAAAGACCTATGAAACTCACTGACCTTGGGGAGAGCTCAACAGATAGCCTTAAAATCAGGTTATCACATTCATATCAAACTTCCCAGTGTACAGGGACTGTATATACTTCGAAACATGTTAGCCATGTAACTCTTACTAAGAAATACATCATAAATATCAGAAGTATTTAAGGTAATATTAATCATGCTGCATGTTGGAGGCCCTAGTGATAGGGTCTGGATTACTTTAAACAAGAGTTTGCAGTTATGTAGGTTAAATAAGTCTAGAGATCTAATGTACAGCATGATGGCTATACTTTAATAATACTGCAGTGAATACTGGAAATATGCTGAAAGAGTAGATTTCACTTGCTCTCACTACACACAGACACACACACAATAGTAACTATATGAGGAGATGAAATGTTAATTAGGTGACTATAGTAATCATTTCCCTGAGTATATGTATATCAAATAATCATGTTGTAAACCTTAAATACATATAATTCATATTTAAAATAGATTAAAATAAACAAAATTTTTTTAAAAACCAATAATTTGCTATTAATGTTGATAGAATGACATTATAGAAGAACCACTTCTCATAATCAACCAGTTGTAGACATTTTCATGGGAAAAGGAATGTATATTTATGAAAAAAAAGGTGAAAATATGAATAATTTACAAAACATAAATGTCTTAGCCCCTAGTGTCTATTATAGTCCAATTTACTATTTTGCAGGAAAAAAAAGACACATATTGTTGATAGTAGTAGACAGTATTTTTTATTTTTTTCTCTAAAATTCCTATGTTTTCAAAGTTATTAACAACATGTATTAAATTCTGATATAATTAGGGAAAAAGCCCTTGAAATCTTCTTTGGCCAGATTTCTTGAAAGCTGTCTCGTCTTATTACAGAGATCTTCTTTGTGATTCTTCCATAAATCATTCCAGATGACTAAGTGTCTTTATGTTCATGCGATAACAAAGAGATTTTTATTTTTAACATTCAGCTGTACATTCCTGACTTGTACAGTTAATATTTTGATGGGATTGGCTCTCTAGAATCTTCTTTCCAAAGCCTTAGGTAGATTCCTTGGTTGACTCAGGACGTATAAATAGATTGCCATGAATCTGAGAATCCCTCTTCATAGTATGATTGATTCTATCGCTTTGATTAAGTCAAAAATAATCCATATTCCCAGACATGGCTTTTTGAAAACTTTTCTAGTTCATTTTCAGTGTTGTTGTTGTTTTATTAACTCTGTTAGCCCCGTCATAAGTGACGTCTCTGAATACTACATACATTAGAAAACTTTATGTCTTGAAAGCACAGCTGTAAAAACAAGTCCAGGTAGGATCAGAGAAAGTAGTTGGGCTGCCATCTGCTTGCTTCCACCATCTTCATGTGTTCATATTATTGGCCTGCCCAAGGCAAAGTTGTAAACTATTCAAGACTGATTATTATTGGTCCTCTGCTTTTTCAGTCAATAATGCCATTGTGTCTCCAGAAGCTCAGTACTCCCCTGATCAAGCCACCACCTTTCACCTTTATTCCCTGGGCAGCATTTCAAAAGCTGTATCTTACTTCCTCCAACTCCCATAAAAAAGCACCTGTTCTACAGTCTCTGGGGAACCCTGTTCCCTGCATTCCCTGCTGCCTGCCAGGTGTGTGTTTAGTTACATAGTGCAGCCACCTGCATCATCGTCATTGCAGCTGGACACTTGGAGGCAGGGAAAGACTGACATGGTTTCCAGCACATTCTTGCTGCTTCTGGTTTGTTCTTGCTCTCACCCACTCCCAGTGGAGTGCTGGTACCCACTTTTACCAATGGCTTAACAAAATTCCTGAGTGTTTAACAATTGGCATTGCCTGTCCAGCACTTTAGACCCAGCACCTAACACAGATCTCCTATTTTGGCAATTAGATAGATGATATAGACATAGATATATATCCTACTAGTTCTTCTTTTCTGGTCAAGCCCTAATTGTTGTACTACTTAAGAAAGATATTAAATTAAGGACCCTGGTCCTTAACAGTTGAGGTGAAGTTTCTAAAGGAAATTCAGCAAATTAAGATATCTCTAAATTTGATAAAATTTATGAGATAAAATTCACTTGAGTCCATTTCAGAGATGGTCATTACAAGAAGTTTGTTAGCAAAGGCTGACAATTATACACATAACTTCTGGAGAGTGTTTCAATTTTAACTAATTCATCAGAAATATTATAATGAATGGTGTTAGCAATTCAGGATGGTGAATGTTCTAGATTCTATAAAACCCACGTCAGTCACAGACCCACAGAAGAGAAACCATCCACCTGATTGCTGAGAGATGTTTGTACTTCTACACTCTCTTAGCTGATCATGCCAAATCTGCCCTTGTGATTCACCCCAGGCAATAAGTGCAAAACCTACCTGGAAGACACACAGTGCCTTTTATTTCTCTAGACTCTAGAGAGTTTGCCTTAAATAAAACAAAACAAATAAACACACAAAAAAAACCCTGCACTGTTGGCCCCCAAACATGGTTCACTGGAGGCTTGTGCCACATCCTGGGTGACCCACTGTCCCATGTCTCTGTCATCGGGCCACCTGTGTCTGTCCGCTCCAGGAACCACACAGAGCTCAACTGGATAGAATAGGATGACCTAGCCATGCTCAACTAGAATCAATTTTTGCTTTGTGGATCAGATTTAGATGTTCTGGTTTGGATAGAGTCACACAAATCCAATTTGGGCCTCTTGACCTTGGAATGAATTCTATTCAGATCATGCTTTTCTATGTAAATTTTATTATTCTCCATTCCTCTTCCTGTGTGGCACTTAGCATGCCTAGCAGAGGGCTTTGGCATAACTAGGTGGTGTTTATTCCGACAAAATATTACTGGGTATATAAATATTTCAGAATGCATTTGCATACCATGTTAGTGATACCCTAAATTTTAGACCCAGCTAATATAATGGGCTACTCTAACTGCATAGTTTTGTTCATTTGTTTCAACTAATTTAGCATGGGCCTAGACAGATGCTGTCTTAATTACTGCAAAACAGTTTTCTGCTGTTTGAATATTTAGTGGAAATTTCTCTGAGTACTTAAGATGCTTTCTCTGGTGAAATAAACATCTATAATGGAAGAGTTGGTGTTTTTTGATGACCCCCAAGCCAATGTCTCTTGGCTTATGTAGATGTGTGTACAGTGTGCCATGTGATTTGTGGCTTCAGGCACTGGCCCATCACCACTTTGTGTTTTGGCATAAACATAATATAGAAGAATGCTGGACAGGAGCTGCATGAGGTGCTCTGATGGAGCTAACCAACACATAATCAGTAACTGCTGAGGAAGATGGATTGTCAAATAACCTACCCGGTGCTCTGACAAGCTACCTTGGTGTGATAATCTTGTTTAAGATCTTGCTACATTATTCATTGCTCTTCTCCACTACTAATCTTTGCAGCATGCTTCTGTTATGTTTCTGCTTGCATTCTCAGAGCTATGGAGACTATTGTTTTATGATAAAGATAAAGCTTTTCATGAATTTGCCCATGCTTTGCAGGGAGAGCAAGGGAAAACAATGATCTCTGGTAGTTTGCTGTTCACAGACTGCTTCCTGCAACTGGTAATTTCCACTGGCTAGAGGAGAATTAATTGTACATGAATAGAGATGATGGTGGCTTAGGCGAGGTCTCCGTCAAATGTCCATGGAAAGGGGGATAAGTTAAAAGACTTTGGAACACTTACCTCCTTATTACAGCACCAACCTGGTTCTATCACGTTAATATATTTGTTTATGAACGTTTGGATATATGGATATAGACACATAAATATTGCTGCCTTACAAGCATCCATATTCCATTGCCTTTTAACATCAGCAACATTGCAAGGATAAGGTGAGTTAGCGCTGAGGTGCAGTTAAGGAATCACAGAACAAAAACTGAAAAGTTTCTCAAGAATTTACTAGAATACTGAAGTCAGCTGTGGAAACCGAACGGCTGGTGACTGGCAAGCCCAAAAAAGACACATACATCGAGAATGAGAAGCTCATCTCAGGAAAGCGACAGGAGCTGGTCACCAAGATGGACCACATCCTGGATGCCTCGTAGCCCCTGCACTTCCAGAGGGCAGGTTGGGAGAGGGGAGTGGTGAACATTGAGGCTGGCAAATGTTGGCATCTGTATTTTGCAAAAGGCCTTCAAGGAAGAGAGAAGCCAGGTCCTGCCTCAGGTAACACAAGAAGCTTAGTTTTTGTCCCTAAAGTGTTCCTTTGAAACACAAACAAAAAAACAAAAACCCAAATCCCATTAAAAACAAAATATCTTTGTATTTTGAACAAAGAAAAAAATTTTACTAGAATAAATCCTAGAAAATAACTAAGACAATAACTCAAAATAATAGTGAGAAAATAATTAAAGGAATTAACATGCTGTACTAGAATTAAATCACTTCATGCAAAAGAAAGCAGTAAAGGAAGAATAGAGAAACTAAAAAGGTAGGAGATGCAAAGAAAACAAATAGTAAAATGGTAGACATAAATCCAATTGTATCAATAATAATATTAAATGTGACCAGATTAAGCAATCCAACCAAAAGGCAAAGATTATCAGACTTGATTAAAAAGGAAAATCCAACTATTTGATGTTTATAGGACACATACTTTTTTTTTAGGGTTTTTTTTTTGATTAATTTTTATTGGAGTATAGTTGCTTTACAGTGTTGTGTTAGTTTCTACTGTACAGCAGAATGAATCACCTATACATATACATATATCCCCTCTTTTTTGGATTTCCTTCCCATTTAGGTCACCACAGTGTACTAAGTAGAGTTCCCTGTGCTATACAGTATGTTCTCATTAGTTATCTATTTTATACATAGTATCAATAGTGTATATGTATCAATCCAAATCTCCCAATTCCTCCCACCACCACTCCCCTTTCCCCCTTGGTATCCATGGATTTGTTCTCTAAGTCTGAGGACACACACTTTAGATTCAAAGATACAAACAGGTTGAGAAAGTAAATGGACAGAAAAAGATGCATAATGCAATTAGAAGCCATAAGAAAGCTGGGGTGATTACAGTAATATCAGACAAAATAGACTTTCCAATAAAATTAAAATGTTGCCAGGGATAAAAAGGAGCATTTTATAATGATAAAAAGGTCAAATTCATCAGGATGATTTAACAAATACAAATATGTATGCATCTAATAACAGAACCCCCAAAATACATGAAGCCAAAACTGACAGAATTGTAGTGAAAATAGGCAATTTAACAGTTATAGTTGGATACTTCAGTAACTCCACTTTTAATAAAAGCTAGAACAACTTTACAGAAGATCAACAAGAAAATAGATAACTTGAACACTAGAAATCAACCTGACCTAAAAGACATCTTTAGAATCCTCCAGTCATCAGCAGTAACTTCTTCAACCACAGTGGGATTGAGAAATGGGAAATGAGAAATTTCATAACAGAAACCAAGTTAGAAATTAAAAGTGAAATAATATTTTCTAAATAACCAAGGACTCAAAGAAGAATCACAAGGGAATTAGAAAATACTTCGAGATGAATGACAATAAAAAAGACACTATAACAAAATTTATGGGATACAGCAATGCTTAGAGGAAGGCTTATAGCTCTAAACACCTATATGAAAACTAAAAAAAGAAATATCACAGTTCAGTAACCTAGCATTCCACCTTAATATGCTGGATAAAGAGATTAAGGTACATCTAATGGAAGAAGAAAGAAGGAAATGATAAACATTTGAGTGGAAATTAATAACACAGAGAATAAAGAAAAGAACAACCAAAATTTGATTCTTTGAAAAAGTCAACAAAATTGACAAACCTTTAGCTAGACTGGCCAAGAAAAAAAGAGGGGACTCAAATTACTGAAATTAAGAATTAAAGAGGGGGCATTAATACGGACCATACAGAAATTTAAAGCATCATAAGGAAAGACTGAATAAATGTATGCCAACAAATTAGATAGCATGAGTAAAATGTACACTTCTAGAAAGACATAAGCTACAAAGTGAATCAGTAAGAAATAGAAATCTGAATAGACTTATAACAAGTAAAGAGATTATAAGGCTTATTACTATATGTTTTTAATAGGGTATTAAACTTTTAAGGTGTTTGTGACAAAGAGCCGAAAGACTTGAAGAACTCCATCTCTCTTTTACACCAAGAGCAATCTTTAGCTTAAAACCTCATAGTTGTTAAGACTTCAGAATTCTCTACTGCATTTCAATATGGGAGCTGTCATTGGATTGTGTATCTCTCTGAAACACTAATAGAAAAATCAGAATTGGTTTACGCTACTGTGCTATCTGAATAGCCGCAATGAAAGCTAGGAAATTAGGAATCATGTAATTATACTCTAACCAAAGGATTAATGTTATTACAGGTGGGACTTAAAAACATCAGTCATTGCTTTGGGTAAGATAATTGTTTTTTTAAGTGGTGTCAGAAGACTACCTGGGAAAATGGGAGTGGTTGGTCCATGACATGACCTCTGTCTTTCTTTAGTTAACAAGGATGAGTTTATTAAAGTAACAGATTTATCACACTGAAAATTCTCATGGACCAGACCTCATATGTTAGAGAAAGTTAGGTTTGCTCAAATATTTGAGCCCAGTCAATATAGGAGGAAGGAAGCAAAGTGGAAAGGCCCTGGGATTTATGAGAACTTTGGCTGCCTTAACTGCAAAACGAATAGTACCTGTTAAAGATTGCTGTAAAGGTTAAATGAGTCAATGCCTGGTACATGGTAATTGTTCAGTAAATGGTTCTTGTTATGACTCTCTTCAACTTTCAACCTACCCAACCTTGGACACCCAGCTCTACTGTTGTTTCCCCGATCAAAATTCTTTTCATTTATTTTATTGAAGTATAGTTGATTTACAATGTTGTGTTAATTTCTGCTGTACAGCAAAGTGATGCAGATATATATATATATTCCTTTTCATATTCTTTTCCATTATGGTTTATTACAGGATATTGAATATATAGTTCCCTGTGCATAAACAGGGAACTATATATCCAATATAGTACTGTTGGATAAACAACAGTAGGACCTTGTTGTTTATCCTCCCCCATCAAACCTTAAATTATCTGAATAGAAGATTTCTTTTCTTCTCCTGTGTCTCTAAGTCCCATATTTTTCTTTTTATGATATGTATTTCAATAGGTAAAACAGTTATGTAATTTCTATATAATAAAAATAGTTATACACAATTTCTTTTTTCTATCTTAAGTTATGATGTTATAAAGGTAAAAGCCATATCTTCACCATTTATACCTGCTGATGTTCAGTATAGTATCTTGCTGATAGAAATCACTCAAAAACATTTATTGAATAAACTCAACACTCTTTCAAGCCTTTGATGGAAGTATACCTTACAAACAATAAGTTGCATGAATTATAATTGTACAGGATTATGAGAAGATGAAAAACATATCCACATAAGCCACCACTAAGGTTTAATAACAGATATTACTAGCACATCACTAGCACCCTGGAAGCCACCTCTTGAACCCTGCCAATCATTGCTGCCACCTCCCACACTGATAGCCACTCTCCTGACAGTTAACACCCTACAGTCCTTCAGTTTTGTCTGTTTTAAACATGTATATCTATTTATGGATAATCCATATGCATAGATAAGAGTGTTTATTATTTTTTGTTTTCTGATCAACAATACTAGCAGAACAGGGACTAAAGCACTACTTCCAAGTTAAAATCACTTTTAACTTGAAAACACAAGCCCCTCAGTGATGGGCACCACTCCAGTTAAAGGGTTTCTCTGTATTTTCCCAGTCTCCTTCTCACCACTCACAGTTTATAATCTTCAAGAAGCAACTTTTGTTTTCCAGTGAAGATGATTGAGGCCCACTCTGCAAGGTGCTCTATGGAACAGTGGTGCAAAGTCCATGTCCTCAGAGAGTTGAAAGCCTTCGAAGGCTTAAACTCCTTGGGAACCAAAACAGCTGAAAAATTTAGAAAAGGACAAGTGTGAAAGTTGTGCTTTGAGTTATAGAGGAGATGAGATCTTACAGCGGATCCAAGAAGCAAGAAAGTTCAGCTCTGAAACATTTCATCTATACTAGTACCAGTTGGAGGTTAGGGAAGCTAACATGTCTGTCTTGGGGGAGGTAAATATCTGATGAGTTAGTGCACTTGTCCAGCATACTTCAGTGACTTTTGTTTGGATTAGATCTCGAGTTTGCCCCTCCTACCCGTCTTGCTGTGGTTCCTTCCTTTTGTCTTTAGTTGTAGAAGATCTTTTCTGGTAGGTTTCAGTCTTCCTCATAGATGATTGTTCTCCAGGTAGTTGTGGTTTTGGTGTGCTTGTGAGAGGAGGTGAGCGCAGGGTCTTTCTACTCCACCATCTTGGTTATCCTCCAATGCCTTTTGTTTTAATTAGGGCACAACCTAGCTGAGTAACTGAGTAGGAACTAGCAGCCTTGATTTGGAGCCAAGAGAGTTTATGAGGATTGGAAGAATGAGAACATAGAAGGTATAAAGAAAGCATTTATTCATTTATTTATATCAACCAAAAAGATTGCTACACGCCAAAGAGCATTTAGTCTGATGGTGGAGAAAGACAGATTAAAGTGAAAATGATTATGCACCAGATTATTATTTGGGTAGAGCATAGCTAATTCCTGAGATCAGAAAGAAAGCCTAACCCAGAGAAGAAATTATTTTCATTATCGTAGTTCTTTTTTGCTATTCACATTAGATGCTGAGAAAACTCAGGTTTGTGAATCATTAATCCTTTCCTGAGTGGCGATGTGGTTTTCTTGATGAGGTGGCATTTGAGCAAGATCTTGAAGAATGAGTTGGGGTGTAGCAAAGAGTCTAGGCTACCTTCTCTGAATACTGAAGATGTGCTGTGAGGTGTTATGATGTAGCAACCATTGCTAGTGCTCTGCCATGTATAATAAACATGAAAAGTAAAGGGTCACAATTATTCAGTTCTAATCATGATTGCCAGTCTTGTTTCCTTAGCTTAGGGAGTTAGTTCTAATAGCTGCAGAAATCAATGAGAGACCTTGCTTTGCTGTAAGTCTTTCAGACAGAGCCACTACTAATTGCTCTGTAACTGTGGGTCTGACTGTGTTATCAACCTTACTTCTCAAGCGATCCTATTCTGGTGTAATTCTCCTTTTAATGGCTATTTGTACAGAACAGCAGAGTCACAATGGCCCTTGGAGACATCTTGTCCAGAATTTTATCATTGGAGACCTTTCTCCAGACACCATTCTATTTAACATTGTAAACAAATCAAAGAGGAGTGCTCAACTTAAGGAGTCCTTGTATGTGGTCTGGTCTGTTCAACCACTGCCCAGACTCACAGCTGCACTGACCCTGGAGGAAGCTCCAAGGACGCTGTGTCACCTGATCAAAGAGAGTGATCATTGTCTTATCTTACACCTTGTTCTTACAGGTGAGGAAATTGATACCCAGAAAATTTAAGTGATGACTCAAGGTCACACAGCAAGGAGTTGTCATAGGTACCCCAAATTCATGTTACCTTTCACTTTAACATGGTTAATCTCCCAAGTCTCTTTAGTAACAAATATCAGGAGTTGGGTTCAAAGTGTAGGGTAACATTTTGGCCACTTAGAATAAAACTCATTTAATCCCTTCATCTCCTCACATGAAACAGTTTGCAGTACAGTGAATCTCAAAACCTCAAGGGCTTATGAACAACACATAATCCTTGACCCCATTCCAGAATTAGTAAATCAAAATGTCCAGGGCTTCCCTGGTGGCGCAGTGGTTAAGAATCTGCCTGCCAGTGCAGGGGACACGGGTTCGAGCCCTAGTCCAGGAAGATCCCACATGCCGTGGAGCAACTAAGCCTGTGCGCCACAACTACTGAGCCTGTGCTCTAGAGCCCATGAGCCACAGCTACTGAGCCCGAGTGCCACAACTACTGAAGCCTGTGCACCTAGAGCCAGTGCACCTCAACAAGAGAAGCCACTGCAATGAGAAGCCTGCGCACCGCAACGAAGAGTAGCTCCCGCTCACCGCAACTAGAGAAAGCCCATAGCAATGAAGACCCAACGCAGCCAAAAATTAAAAAATAAATAAATAAAATAAGTAAATTTTTAAAATAAATAAATAATAAAATGTCCTAGGTCAGAATGAGAGATCAGATATTTTATAAGACCATTCAGGTGATTCTGAGGTACCCTGTCAGTCAGTGGGGTTAAGATTCATTACTGGGCTTACGGTTCTCGGGGAGTTTTGACTCATTAAACTTTGGAACTTAGAACTTCATGTGCAGAAGGATATGTGAATGGTATTTCACTTTCTACAAGAGCAAGATGACTTCAGCTAGGGAAGAATTACAAAGAGAGTTCATTAACAACTGTAGTTCGGGTGATCAGTGGGTCTTCCCATCTGTCTTGTGAGATTTGTGCATAAAACTGAGTGGGCTGACACTATTGCCTGACCACAGAGTCCAATGGGAAAGACTGTGGAAGGCACATCAATTGTCTCCTTCAATTGTCCCTCCAGATATAATCATATGATGGTAAGATTTTGGCCTCCAAATTTAAGACTACTAAAGATCTCTTGGAAAAGCTCAATGTACACATGTATTCTACTTTTATGTTTAAATTAGAAAATCCAGATTCATCCAAAGTAGGTAGAAATACCTTTCTTTATAAAATAATGAGTTTTACAGAATTCAGAGGGATCTCAGAAATCAGGCAGTTTATCTCCATTTTTTATAAATTAGGACTGAGGGGGCCCATACATAGGTAATGGTGGGGGTAGGCCTTGAGTCAAAGGCCAGGAAAGTGAGTAAATTTTTTTAAGTGAGTAAATATTTTGAATAATTTATTAAATAGTATACAAAATAAAGTTTCCTCCAGAACTTTATATACATGAAATTTTAAATAGGTAAGAATAAATAAAAACAAAATGGGATAAGGAGGACATTTAATTCAAATTAGATTACAGATTACTTGAGAACTTTCTAAATCATCACTATTATTTTTCAACTTGTGTTTATTGTAAATCAAGGTGGGCACACAGTGGCTTAAGAAAAGGGATTCACCCTCATTAGTTTCTCAGCAAAGGGGGGAAAAAAGCAATGAGATTGAACTTGATTTTTAAGACACTGTGATTTTATTCATTTATTTATTTATTTATTTATTTTTAACATCTTTATTGGAGTATAATTGCTTTACAATTGTGTGTTAGTTTCTGCTTTATAACAAAGTGAATCAGTTATACATATATCCCCATATCTCTTCCCTCTTGCATCTCCCTCCCTCCCACCCTCCCTATCCCACCCCTCTAGGTGGTCACAAAGCACCGAGCTGATCTCCCTGTGCTATGCGGCTGCTTCCCACTAGCTATCTATTTTACATTTGGTAGTGTATATATGTCCATGCCACTCTCTCACTTTGTCCCAGCTTACCCTTCCCCCTCCCCATATCCTCAAGTCCATTCTCTAGTAGGTCTGCGTCTTTATTTCCGTATTGCCCCTAGGTTCTTGATGACCATTTTTTTTTTGTTTTTTAGATTCCATATATGTGTGTTAGCATACAGTATTTGTTTTTCTCTTTCTGACTTACTTCACTCCGTATGACAGACTCTAGGTCCATCCACTTCACTACAAATAATTTCGTTTCTTTTTATGGCTGAGTAATATTCCATTGTATATATGTGCCATGTCTTCTTTATCCATTCATCTGTTGATGGACATTTAGGTTGCTTCCATGTCCTGACTATTGTAAATAGACAAAGCAATCTTGAGAAAGAAAAACGGAGCTGGAGGAATCAGGCTCCTTGAGTACAGACTATACTACAAAGCTACAGTAATCAAGACAGTATGGTACTGGCACAAAAAGAGAAATATAGATCAATGGAACAGGATAGAAAGCCCAGAGATAAACCCACACACATATGGTCACCTTATCTTTGATAAAGGAAGCAAGGATATACAGTGGAGAAAAGACAGCCTCTTCAGTAAGTGGTGCTGGGAAAACTGGACAGCTGCATGTAAAAGAATGAAATTAGAACACTCTCTAACACCATACACAAAAATAAATTCAAAATGGATTAAAGACCTAAATGTAAGGCCAGACGCTATAAACCTCTTAGAGGAAAACATAGGCAGAACACTCTATGACATAAATCGCTGCAAGATCCTTTTTGACCCATCTCTAGAGTAATGGAAATAAAAACAAAAATAAACAAATGGGACCTAATGAAACTTAAAAGCTTTTGCACAGCAAAGGAAACCATAAACAAGAGGAAAAGACAACCCTCAGAATGGGAGAAAATATTTGCAAGTGAAGCAACTGACAAAGGATTAATCTCCAAAATTTACAAGCAGCTTATGCAGCTCAATATCAAAAAAACAAACAACCCAATCCAAAAATGGGCAGAAGACCTAAATAGACATTTCTCCAAAGAAGATATACAGATTGCCAACAAACACATGAAAGAATGCTCAACATCACTAATCATTAGAGAAATGCAAATCAAAACTACAATGAGGTATCACCTCACACCGGTCAGAATGGCTATCATCAAAAAATCTAAACAATAAATGCTGGAGAGAGTGTGGAGAAAAGGGAACCCTCTTGCACCATTGGTGGGAATGTAAATTGATACAGACACTCTGGAGAGCAGTATGGAGGTGCCTTAAAAAACTAAAAATAGAACTACCATACGACCCAGTAATCCCACTACTGGGCATATACCCTGAGAAAACCATAATTCAAAAAGAGTCATATACCACAATGTTCATTGCAGCTCTATTGACACTGTGATTTTAGATGGAAATTTTTCTATAAAGAAAGAGCAAAGGGCCAGCATACTAATGGCAATGAATATCTAGGGGCTGGTCTAAAAAATGCTTGGTCCTTTAAGCAGACATGCAGACTTTTCAGCCATAACTCATACTTCTCAGCAAATTTATTTTATACACTGAAATGCAGCTTTTGACAAAACTCATGGCTCTGCCTGAATGTGCCTTTGGCTGTGACTTAAGCAGCTGCCTCTGACTCTGCTCAAGTCCGTCAGCTTATGAAAGAGATGTGAAGGGGCCAACCCTGCCTCCCAGTGGGGACAGAATCAAGAAGTTTTGCTATCCTCCCTGCCCTCCCTGTCCCAACTACCTCTTTTTGCCAGTCCCCACTGGAGCAGAGGGAAAGGCAGAGTGGATGCAGGAAATGCTGCTTCTGGTGCTGAGGTGGTCTCAATCTGTGTGCCAGCAAGTGTGGCGCTTGGCCATATATCAACTTTGGAACCAGATAGTGCTACGTTTGAACCTTGCTTTCTCCTCTGAGATCTTCTGTAAATTATTTCATCAGTCTGATCTTGTTCTATCTCTGGGCCTCAGTTTTCTCATGTAGAAAGTGAGAAAGATAAGAATACTAGCTCCCTCTCAGATTTTCTAACTTCATTTTTTTTGTACCCAGAGCAAAATAAGTTCTCCTTAATGATTGTTTACTCCACAACCTTTATCATAGATTCCATTCTGGACATCTTTCTTTTGACAGGTATACCAGTTAGCTTATGCTGGATAATGAACTACCCTAAAACATTTTAAACAAAACCATTTCCTGAGCTCAGCATTCTTCCGATTGGCAGTTTGAGCTGGATTTAGCTGGACGTTGTGTTGTGGATTTGGCTGATGTTGGCTGGGCTTGCTCTTGTAACTGCGTTTAGCTGGTAAGGCAAGCAAAGCTGCCTGTGACAGGGGGGCCTTTCTGGAGAGGCTGGATTTGTTCCCGCGGAAATAGCGGAGGTACCAAGAGAGCAGGGTGGAAGCTGTAAGACCTCTTGAGACCCAGGTGTGGAATAAACACAACGTTTCTTCTGCCACATTCTTTCGGTTCATCAACTCATAAGCCCAGCCCAGATTTAAGGGGCATAAAATACATTCCGTTTCTTGATGGAGGAGCTGAAAGAATTGGTGCAATGTTTGCCGTCTACCAGGTAAGCTCCTTCTAGATACAGTTTTAATTGACAGAAGGAACACTGTACTGCATGACAGGATGCTTGGCTCTTAGTCACTTCACTGAGTCTATCATCATCTACAAAGGAGGGCATTTGTAGCAAAGCTTTGTTATTTTAATTTAAAATTGCATCTCCTTGTGATTCATCCCAGAGCTAAGACAAGCATTGATGCCATGCATTTATTTATTGGGGGGTTGGGGACACCTCCTCTTTTTTTTTCTTTCTAACAGGTGTCCTGGGAAATCCTTCTGGAGTAGCAATCTGGCCCTTCATCTCATTTTGTCAATCCGATCACCCTAGGGTAGGGCAATTTAACAGGAGTAATTAATCATTGTATTTTCTGAAATTGGAAGCCAAGGCACATTAGCCTCATACCAGAGAGCATGTATGCAAGTGAGGGGGTTATGAAGGAGTGTGTGTAATGAGAGAGGTGAGAGCCTTATAATTAAGGAGGAGCATAAATAATAATGAAAGTTATTAGTGCCACTCGGTTGAAAGAATGTCATCAATGTAATTGGGGCATTAAAGTGAAATCCATTATGACAAACATTAACACATACAGAGGAGGGGAAAATGTGGTTATCTTGAGTTTGACAGATAGTGTCAGCTTCCAGTGGGGCCCAGATGGCATTCAGGAAAATGTTATGAGCAGTTTTATTTTAATATTTTTGGTTATGTGATATTTGGGAATCGAATGACACAAACACATGAGGAATTTTCACATGCCTGGCCTTGAAGCGGCTGGCAGAGAGGGGAGGTCACCGGAGGCAGCAGCCGACTGGAGGACTTCCATCTCAGTGCACGATGTTTTTTCTTAGGTGTTGTGAAAACTCAAGGCATATGATGCAGCCTGGCATTTTTTCCTCTGTGAAATTCCCCGTTGAACCAGACATGCAGTTTGGATGCTTTCTTTAAAAAATAGCAAAGTGTGGGGGGAGCGACAGAGATGAGAATGAGGACATTTAAACAATTATGCAGGAGATTATATGATGCTAAAATTGAACACGGACAGACTGTGCAATGGCAGGATTCCCACTCGTGCTGAGCTTTGCAAAGTAGAGGATTTTTTTCTCTCTCTGGGACTGTCATTTTTGAGCGTGAAATAATTTAGAATATAAAACAAAAGAAAAAATTTAAATATGTCTAGAGATGGAGGCAAAGAAAAACAAAAAAGAAGGCAGTTGTAAAAAATAAGAGAATTGAGATGAAGTGTGAGAGAGAGAGAGTGTGTGTGTGTGTGTGTGTGTGTGTGTGTGTGTTCAAAAGGAGAAAATGATAAATGATGGCAGTGGTTTGGAAAGAGGTATGTTCTTCTCTGGGGTTTCTTTTTTTTTTAATAAATTTATTTATTTTATTTATTTATTTTTGGCTGCATTGAGTCTTTGTTACTGCGCACAGGCTTTCTCTAGTTGCAGCGAGCGGGGATTGCTCTTCGTTGCGGTGCATGGGCTTCTCATTGTGGTGGCTTCTCTTGTTGTGGAGCATGGGTTCTAGGTGCGCGGGCTTCAGTAGTTGTGGCACGTGGGCTCAGGAGTTGTGGCTCACGGGCTCTAGAGCACAGGCTAAGTAGTTGTGGCGCACGGGCTTAGTTGCTCCCAGGCATTTGGGATCTTCCCGGACCAGGGATCGAACCTGTGTCCCCTGCATCGGCAGGCGGATTCTTAACCACTGTGCCACCAGAGAAGACCTCTGGGGTTTCTTTTCAGGGTAGGACAGACTCGAGGGGATTGAGTCTCTGCCAGCAGAGGTATCATGAGGATTCAATGAGTCTATATATGTAAAAGCCTTAGCACACTGACTAATGGTAAACCCTCAATAAATGGGAGCTATAATAACTATCATTATAAGTGTTATTGTATGTCAAGACTGGTAGAGCAATCCATATATGGGGGGTCTAGATTATTCATGCATGATGGGGAAGAGGGAGGAGTACATTGACATCTGTGTCAAACCCACTGTATGCAAAGAGATTCAGATAACATGTTAGCTCATTTAAGCCACATGGCAAAGCTGCTCAGCAGGTATTATTGCCTATAATCTAGGAGCCAAAGGCTCAGTTTAACGCATGTAAAGCAGTTAAAACAGTGATTGGTACATAATAAAGTCTCAATAAATATTAGCTCTTATGATTGCCACACTCGAAGTCACACAGCCAACCGTTGGAAGAGTCAGGTTTTAGATCCTCTCTTTAATTCCAGTTGCACCAAGCTGCCTCTCACCTGACTCACCTGGAACAATCTGCACCCCACAGATGAACATTCTAGGGTGAAAAGGCTGTGGAGACAGCTGGGATGTGATGGAAAGCCTTTGAAGCTTGGAGCCAGATACTTACGTCGAAATCCCTGATACTTAGATGCATGGCTTGTGTAGTGCACATGCAGTCATGGTGCCCAGAGTTCCCTTCAAGGAAGGACTGGCTACCCCAGTTACTGGGAAAGCTGTTAGTGCTCATATAAGGTCATGGGCCCTTCCTTGATCTTGATGACTAATGGCCATGGAAGTGTGAAGGCATAGACATCCCAGCTTAGTAGGAACGACTCAGAGGGGCCATTATAGCTCTAGGGCTCCTCGCGTGTAGGGGTGTGTGTGTGTGTATGTGTGTGTCTGTATGTTGCCTGAAGCTATCAAAGGTCCTGCATGACAACTGGACTCCTCCTTCCCATCCTCTGTCTTTTCCATCCCTTCCACAAGAGTGGATCCCAAACACACTTTTTAATAAACATTCTGCAGATTAAACTCTAGTTCAGAATCTGCTTCCTGGGGAATTCAAGTGGAGACAGTTTTGAATCTGCAAAGGGAGGTGGTATGGTAGTTGCCTGAGAGATTTCTGTGAGGCTCTGAGGGGAACTAGTCAGCCTATTCAGGCAGGAACACAGATCTGAGCACATAAAGGAGTTTCAGAAAATATTACTGAATCTAAAGCTGAGTTGATTAAAGAAAAGATGATGAGCACACATCATAACATCAGCACTGAGCAGGATCATTCGGGGGGCTGAAGAATTTCAATCAGCATCTCCATCCCACCCTGAGGAGATGCCGTCCTGCATTCAGGTTCATCCCTAGGGAGCTTGCCAGGAGACAAAAGAGATTGTTTGAGTAACAATGTCTTGCTGAACTTCCCCCATGTATGTGCTCTGATGTAGGAAAAAACCTATTTAAAATGAACATCAAAGACATCAGAGAAGAACAAAAAAGAGTCATAAAATGACAACATTTAAACCTAAGAGGAAATGTAGAGAACAGGCTTGTGTCTTGACTTAGGAAGCCTGACTTAAGAGTCTAAATAATAAGTAATAATAATAAGAGTGGAACTAAGGAGGAACAATCAGAAGCCAGAGACGGACTGACTTAATTTTGTCTGTTTGCTTACTTGTGTTTTTTTGTTTGATTGATTGATTGATTGATTGATTGATGGCTGCTTTTGGGTCTTCGTTGCTCGCACGGGCTTTTTCTAGTTGCGGCAAGTGGGGACTACCCTTTGTTGCGGTGCGCGGGCTTCTCATTGTGGTGGCTTCTCTTGTTGCAGAGCATGGGCTCTAGGCACGTGGGCTTCAGTAGTTGTGGTGCACGGGCTCAGTAATTGTGGCGCACGGGCTTAGTTGGTCCACGGCATGTGGGATCTTCCTGGCCCAAGGATCAAACCCGTGTCCCCTGCATTGCCAGGCGGATTCTTAACCACTGCACTACCAGGGAAGTCCCTGCTTACTTGTTTTTAAATTACATTTTTATTTATTTTAAATTAGATGAATAATATATAAATATGATCTCATAATTAAAAAAAAGCAAGTTAGTCCTTTAAGGATCTAACCCTAAAGGACTAGATCCTGCTCACCCTAGAGGTTTTTGGCAATAGAAAACATTGTTGGGCTAGAGATTCTTTTCTATTAGTGAATACAGTATTTGCTTTTATATTTTTATTTGTTTTTTTAGAATTTTCAATTACTTTTTGAGTCTCTTTTAACTTACATTTTTCTTTAAGATATCTTATTTCTTCAAACTCTTAAAAATTATTTGTAGAAGGTTATTCGTAACTTATTTTGTAATTAAACAAAAGGAACCTCACATTTGTAGCAATATTACCCTTATACTTCCTAAGAGTGTTTATTTGTATATTGTTCCTTATTTTCTTAGAGAATTATGTGATTTTCAAAGAATGAACTGTTTGCGGGAAAAATAATCTTTGTTATAATTAAAATTACAGTAATTTAATCATTGTACTTTTATGTTATTTTAATTTTTGGTTTAACTACAATTGTCTTTCTAGATTTACAGTTGGATGTTTAGATAATCATATCAACTGTTTTTGTAATTATCTATCTACCTATCAATCTCTATCCATTATTTGTAGGGCTGTGAAATCCCCTCTGAGCACAGCTTTAGCTACTTCCTAGTGGCTTGAAAAGCAGGTCATTTATTTTAAATAGTTTCTATATTGTTACTGCATTTTAACTAGTTTATTATTTAAAAGTATAAAATTTAATTTCTCAACATGTTTTGGAGGGCATTAGCCATTGATATATTATTGGTGTATAATTCAGTTTCATCAGGGTTAGAAAATAGGTTGTCTGCATTTATTTTTTAATTAGAGGTAATTCCCTGTTGCCTAGCATGTAATCTGTATTTATAATGTTTCCTAGATTTGTAAAGAATGCATATTTTTTCTTTGGAAATTATGAGCTGCTCTAGAGAGCTGTTTGACCGTACTTATTGTTTGTATCACTTAACTCTTACATCTTTACTCTTTTTCCCTTCTTTTAGGGAAAAGGTTTCAAAGTCTCTCCTATGAATTCTCCCACTTCAGCTTTATATATTTGTGAAGCTATTGCGAAATCTCTTTGCATTTTCAAAATTCCATCATTAGAAATGGATTACTTTCCATCCAAATGGATTTTTATTTTAAAAAATTTTCTAAAGAAATACCATCAGCCTTAGAAAAGGTGATACTTCCAGCTGGCCTGGCAATCACAAGGTATTGATGCCTCTCTCTTCTCTCCTGGGCCTTTGCCAGTCTTGGCTAATTGATCAAGGTCTTCCTTCCTGCAGAGTCCAGATGCTACCTTGGAATATACTGCTCAAGTCAGTTGCTACCAACTGATCACAGTTTGCCCTTCAGTTAAAACCTGTTTGCCCTCCCTGTTTTAAACATTATTAGTCAATGTAAGAAAGTGAAGTTGACCAATGCCTACTAGGTTTGGAGAGATGCCTCAGATTAATACTTTATCTGTCAAGCTAAAGCTGTTGGCCAACACTGTTTAACATGGGAAATCTCAAGATAAAAAGTATCCTTGAGACCTTCTCAAAATAATTATTTGACAAAATCCAGACAACCAAGTGATGAATCAAAATAAACAATTCTGCATTAAAGAAACTATGGTCATGGAATCCATCAAAATAAGATCAAACAATTATAGTTACAGGACAGAATATACACAGTTTATACTCTGACCATGGACATAAAGAATGTTACTGGCTGGAAATAAGTTAAAATAGCTGATCTGTGATTATCGGGAGGATATTTTTGGGGAAGGAAAAAAGCTGTTGACCTCACCTAATCTTCTTTTAAACATATTGGTAACTAAACCCCTTGGTAAATAATGATATCTGGTAGGAGGGAGGGTTCTTATCCATGGAATTGTCTTCACAGAATACCCATGGGTTAGGATTGCCTATGATGAACAAGACTAGTACAAATGGATTTATGAAACATAATTCCCAAGAAATATTATATAAGCTATATGACAATCTGGAATATCAAATGAAAATGTCTCATGACTAAAATGTTTTCCACTGTGTAAGACTCTGGCAAATTTCAATTAGAGGCCTCCTATAATTACTCTAGTCCAAAGACCTCTTCTCAGAAGGAAGAATCTGAGGAACCATTAATGGTCTCTGGGACCTCTCTTCACTTTGCTTGCGCCTCTCAATTCTTGCATATTGAAATTATTAGTAAAGCTTGGTGTAGGGTAAGGCCATTCATTTTCTTGACCCATATTTGACAATCAATTCTTCATGTTTGCTGAGTAAGAAAATTGGGAAGGTGCACAGACAGAAGTACAAAACTGAGTATTTCTTCTTTCTTAGCATGGAATCCAGCAAAATTGAAACATGGGACTAACAAAATGTTTTACTCTCAACCTGTTAATGTTTTTCAAAGTATTTTTTACATACTTAGGGGATTTTTAGGCAATTCCATCACTTAAAGTATAAAATGTTTACCTATTATTTAACAAATCATTTTGTTCTGCTTCTATTTCTCCTCATTCTATATCCAAGTAATTTATTATTATTATTAAAAGTAGCATGTACTATAAAATCCCTGAAAAATGTTTTGTTTCTATCTACCTACCCATACTTTTTTTCAAGGAGAGCACACATGTTATAAAGATTATTTAATATTAAATTCTTTATAATATGTGTGAATAATTTTCAAATGATAAATTATTTATTATTTATTTAAAAACTGTATGCCAGATCCTTAGTAAGGATTGATTTAACAAATGTCAGAGCCTATGGAAATGCTAAAGGCTGAGGAAGAAAATGATTGAAATGTGGAACCCAGCATTCTCAATCCTAACATTTTGTCTCCAATCTGGTAATTTATACAGATTTTTAGAGTGTTCATTTTCCCTTATTTTTTCTACATGCACAGCTACTTATAATGTCCTAAGCAGTATTTTAAGTGATGATAAAAAGAAAAAGGATAGAAAATCTTCCCTCAAGGAGTTTAGAGTTCAAAATAAAAGTAGAAGTGTGGTGTATTGTTAAAGGTAACAAGCTCTATATAAAGTGCCAAGGAGACTTGGAAGAGGAAACAGTAACTGCCTGGGGCAGCTAAGGAAGGCTTCCATGAAGAGGAGATCAGTGTACAAACTAAGGACATCTAATTCATGGTATATAGGAAAGTTTTAAGACTTAGATATTCCATTATTCAAAATAACACCTTGAATGGGGTGCAAAATACAACATCACACCTGATTGAAATAGTCATTGAAATAGTCATGAATAGTCATGTCAACACTGTAAACCTTGACAATTAACATCGTTATGGATTGACATAAACTCTTTGGGTTTCATTTTCTTCATCAGATAAAAAGTGGGGTTGAATTGCATTACCCAATACTTTTTGAACACAGGAATCAGTGTTACCAAGACTAATAATAAATTTATACCAGAAGACAGACTATAACCAAAACCTACCCTAGGAGGCATTAGCTTAGCAATCAGGCAGCAGGTGTGAGAATCCTGGTATAAGAAGTTGGAAAGAGCAAAGTGTCTGACAAAATTGTTACCTACAGTAACCTAAGAAGCAAATCACATTCCTTACATACATGAGGACATAGGGGGAAAGTATGAAGACAGAACATGTTAGCAATGTGTGTAGAATATTATTGGATGCTTTGACAAAGCGTTAAAAGAAAGAGATTAACTCCAGATAGAACTGGCTGGTTTCCAAATAAAAATGAAGGAAAGCAAAGGTTCTAATGTTGGAAAAGCATACTGCATCTAAACCCTAGTTAAGATGGCAAATATAGAGGTTTTGAATGGAAATATGCCCAGTAAATCTGATCAATTGATTAAAGTGATGTAAGCAAAAATCAAAGTAAGAGTATAGCCTACATACTTATTGTTAAAATTTCTCAGTGGATTATTGTGCCTCAGGGAAAAGATTGAACAAAGGGTTTGGCCTTTACACCTGTTATTGTAGATAACCTCTTAGAAGCAGCATAGAGAGAGACAGGGAAAGAGAACCAGAGGTGTGGGGAGCAAGGAGGAGGAACAGGAAAAGTTTAATAAACCGCCATGAGTGTAGTTAGCACATAGAATTTACTGGTATCAAACTATAAGAAGCCAAGTAAGTTTTGAAAGATAGTTACTACCAAAGAAACCAAGAGCTTGAGACTTAAAATGACCCTTTGGCTCTCAAATTGCTGCAGGCAAGAGGCAGAATAAGAAAGTCACACAACCCTCTAGGTGGGCCAAGGAGGATAATGGAAAAAGAACCACCCCCCAGAAGGCATTGCCTAGAGACGCGAAGAGCGAAGACAAGGTTGCTTCTTTCCAAGAACAGAATCAAGACTTAAAGACTTCTCTGTATACAGAGAGTGGAAGACCTTAAGAATGTCTGCCCAGAGGATTTCAGATTTGCTACAAACCTGTGGCTGGTATGTATTTCCCATTTTTCCACTTTCCAACTGGGAGTGTTTACTGTGGTTATCCTCTCCTTGTCCAATCTCTGCATTTGAGGGTAGGTTGATAGGGTGGCAGGAAATGCCTTTTAATTCACAAATTTCTGTAACATTCTATGAAAGTTCTTCTGAACCTGATATATAGTAATTACTACACATCACTAAGAGATCCTAGACTTTGAAATAAATGTGTTGATTGGTATTTGGGATTGTCTCCCATGACAAGCGAGTAAATGGGTTTTGTTATTGTTGTTTTTGGTTTTGTTTCCTAAATGTGTGGGAAGAAGGGAACAAAGAGATATATGGCGATCACTAGGATAGAAAATTACGGTATTTATACATTTATATGTCTGAAATTCAAAAAATATCAAGGATAGCTGAATTTAATTAGTGTTCATGTCTAGGTGTTTGATGGCTCAGCAATGTTTGGATGAGTAATAATATAAAGACATACGTACTATATAAATCAAGGTACACTTATTTGCTTTTCTTGCCTTCACTTCAGGTAAAATCATTAATTATGTTTTTATATAAAGTTTGTCCCCTAATTTGTGTTCAAGTGACAATAGTAATAGAAAAGGTTAAAATATAAAGTAGAGGGACTTCCCTGATGGTCCAGTGATAAAGAACCCACCTTCCAGTGCAGGGGACTTGGGTTTGATCCCGGATAGGGAACTAAGATCCCACATGCCACAGGGCAACTAAGCCCGCGCCACAACTACTGAGCTCACGCATCTCAACGAGAGAGCCCGCGTGCTGCAAACTACAGAGCCCACGTATTCTGGAGCCCACACGCCACAACTAGAGAGAGAAAATCCACACGCCACAACTAGAGAGAAGCCTGCATGCCCCAACGAAAGATCCCACATGCAGCAACAAAGATCCCGTGTGCTGCAACTAAGACCCGACACAGCCAAAATAAATAAATAAATAATAAATATAAAATATATATATATACAATAGAGATATATTCAAAGTGCAGACAGTTTGAATATGAAACAAGCGTAAACAATAAAAAATATAGAGTATAGATTTTCAGGAATGTTATTTTTCTTCTAGATTGTTTATTATTTTTTATTAAATAAAATGAAAAAAATCAAATCACTAATTTGAACAAAATATAGTAAATTAATTTGGATTTATATTTTTTAATTATTTAAATCAAATTCATTACTCTTTAGATATAAAACTATTCACAATTCTAGCCTTTAATGTCCATCTAGATGCCAGTGTAAACAATCAGTATTGTCCTTCAGACATATTGCCCAATTTTATCAAATAAAAATGCAAGACACCCCATTAAATTTGAACCTCAGATAAACAGCAGTAGTTTTTTGTACAAGTATGTTCCAGATATTGCATTAAGACATACTTATTCTAAAACAGTTACCCATTTTTTAATCTAAAATTCAAATTAAACTGACTGTCCTGTATTTTATCTGGAAACCCTAATATACGTATAAATTTAAGAGTAATTGAATTTGCTTAATATTGCAACATGTTCCAGAGTCACTAGATACAACTGTTGCAAATAGTATGGTGATAGGTAAGTAAATATCGGAGGAGGAATTAATTGAAAACCACAAGTAGCAACAAAACAGACACTTGGCAATACAGGGAACATATTTCAATATATTAAAAAAAAACAAAACATTAAATTCACACCCAGAGGATAGATTTGACATGTTAATTAATTTGTCTTTTCTCTTACCTAAGTGCTTCCACTGCTCAAATTCCTCCTGCATTCCAAAGCAGCATCCGTCTTCATACTTAGCAATGCCAGGCATTTTCAAGGTAGTCAAACACAGGTGTCTTCTGTCTGTAGGCCATAGGGCAGAAGTCCTGGAGAAGGGTTTTCCCCCAACACCTGAGACCTGCAATGGGATTAGTCATGGGAGTGGAGTTAAGAGTTATGACTTACGCTCTACCATGCAAAGTCCTTCATCCCAGTGTCATTGGGGCACATGTATTCCTTAATAAGTGTGTGTGTGTGTGTGTGTGTGTGTGTGTGTGTGTGTGTGTGTGTTCTTATAAAATCCTGGGCTCTTGAACACCCAGGACCCAGAGTAGACATCCCTCATACCCAGGTGTAAAATGAATAAATTAGACCTTAGATACATTTCTTTCTGACTATCTCTGCTCTGACAATTCCCCAGTTCCCTTTGTAGGCCCCCTTTAGTCCATGTGACTAGTCCTGGGCAATGGACTGAGCAGAACTGGGTACTGTGTGTCATATCTGTGCCATTTCAGAGCTGGTATGACCTCCTTCAACTGTCTCCAATCATATCTACTTTGGAGATGGCAGCACAAGACTGTAGGGCCTCCATTTTTGACCAAGTGGCAAAGAGCCCGGCACCAACCCACATTAGATATGTAGCAAAAGCAAAAAAATAAACGTCTGTTAGGACAAAAACAGAAGGATTTTGGAGGTTTATTCCTTCCATCAAACCGTAGCCTGGCATAATATGAATAATATCAGTTCCATACTTTAAAAGAGCTTTCCACATTCTAAAGTAGTTTGTGCTTTTTAAATTTATATTTAAATATTTAATCAAACTGGAATTTTATTTTAGTGTAACATATACCGTACATATTTAAGGTTTTATTCCAAAAAACCTGTCCAGACAAAATTTATTACCTAATCAATGATTTCCCCAGTAATTTCCAATAGAATTTTTATCATCCACCAAATCAGGGGTCATAAACTATGTTCTGCAAGCCAAATCTGCCGTTTTTTAAAAAATAAATTAAGTTTTATTAGAACCCAGTTGTGCCCATTTGTTTACATGTTGCTGTGGCTGCTTTCATACTATGACCGAATTGAGTAGCTGTGACCAAGACCGTATTCAACTGAAAGACAAAAAGTAAAGTGCAAAGATATAGCCAGGATAATCATTAAAAAGAAGAATTCTCAACAAAAAATAGAGATAAATATGTGAGGTATTGGATATGTTACCTAGATGATGAGAATCCTTTCACCATGTGTACGTATATCAAATCACCACCATGTACACTTTGAATGTCTTACAATTTTGTTTGTCAATTATACCTCAATAAAAGCTGGGGGGGAAAAGAAAAAGAAGAATGGGATCTTGCCTAGAACACATCAAGCCTTAGTATAACCCATCAGTAATTAGAACAGTGTGATACTGGTTAGATGAAAACTTAGTGCTATCACCTCATTTTGGAAATTTAAAAATAAAAATGATGCTTTAAGGCGGAAATGACTTATTGAAATCGCATAGTTGATTTCATGGCTGATTCAGGACCAAACTCCTGGCCTCCTGCAACCCACTGTTGGTCTCTGTTTACGTCAGTACACGTTACTTTCTCACAGACCGACGAGCTTTATAAAGCAGGGAATCTAGGTTGTACTGTGGTAACAAAAAATCTGCAAAAGTCAGTGGCCTAAAACAATTTTTTTTTTCTTGCTTAGTTTGTCTGACATGGGTCACTGTTGAAGTCTGTTCCACACAGTCACTCAGGGACCCAGTTTGATGCAGGCTATCACCATGGAGCTGGACTATCTGGGTATCTGACCTCCTCTGTGGTTGTGTGGGGGCCAAGGAGAACCCAGAGGATTTTGCAGAGGCTTCTTACTGCCTCGGCCCAGAAGTGATATATACAGCTCTGTTCACTTATTGTTGGTGAGAATTTGTCACATGGCCAAGCCTGTCTGCCAAAAGGCTGGAGCGTGTGCTGTCCTCTAAAGGAAAGAAGAAGTGGGTGTGGTGAGCCCTGGGTTACAATTGCATGTGATGAAGGGGAAGTAACTGAATTGTTAGACTGGTGATTTCTTTCTTTCTTTTTTTAATATTATTGGAGTATAGTTGATTTACAATGTTGTGTTAGTTTCAGGCGTACAGCAAAGTGATTCAGTTATACATACACATATATTCATTCTTTTTCAGATTCTTTTCTCATATAGGTTGTCACAGAATGTTGAGAAGAGTTCCCTGTGCTACATGGTAGGTCCTTGTTTGTTATCTATCTTATATATAGTAGTGTGTGTATGTTCATCCCAAGCTCCTGATTTATCCCCCCCACCATCATTTCCCCTTTGGTAACTATAAGTTTGTTTTTGATATTTGTAAGTCTGTTTCTGTTTTGTAAATAAGTTCATTTGTGTCCTTTTTAAAATCACACTCTGCATATGAGTAATATCATGTTATATTTGTCTTTCTCTGTCTGACTTACTTCACTCAGTATGATCATCTCTAGGTCCATCCATGTTGCTGCAAATGGCGTTATTTCATTCTTTTTTATGAATGAGTGATATTCCATTGCATATGTGTACCACATCTTCTTTATGCATTCATCTGTCAATGGACATTTAGATATGCTTCCATATCTTGGCTATTGTAAATAGTGCTGCAATGAACATTGGGGTGCATGTATATTTTCTAATTATGGTTTTCTCCAGATATATGCCCAGGAGTAGGATTGCTGGATCATATGGTAGTTCAATTTTTAGTTTTTTAAGGAACTTCCATACTGTTCTCCATAGTGGCTGTACCAATTTACATTCCCACCAGCAGTGTAGGAGGGTTCCCTTTTCTCCACACTCTCTCCAGCATTTATTGTTTGTAGACATTTTGAAGATGGCCATTCTGACCAGTGTGATGTAATACCTCGTTGTGGTTTTGATTTGCATTTTTCTGATAATTAGTGATGTTGAGCATCTTTTCATGTGGTTTTTGGTCATCTGTATCAGACCAGTGATTTATCTGATTGTTTCTCTCCCACAGAAGCTTCCAGTTTTTTAACATATTCCTGACTCTCTGTGTCTGTACCCTCATCCTGAGAGTTGAAGGATAAATATATGTCAAATCAGTGATTTTTGGCTCTGTGTGCTTAAAATGGTTAAAAGGATGAAAACAATGGTTTGGAGGCTTGCTCATGGCTCCTAGGGATCTGCTTTATTTCTGGAGTGAAGGAGGGCAGAGTCCACCAAATCATCCGCAAATTCTTGGCCTGAAAGAGTTCACTCAGCTTCCTCAAATATTTACCATTTTTTAATAGAAAAAAAAGTGTTTGGTGTTTGTGTTAAGGGAAAAGCTTGAAGCAAAAGATAATTAGTAAATTCACAGAATTTTTATTTACTTCTCTTTCCAAAATGAAAATTTTGCCTTATGACAATTCAATTAAAAATACACACATAACAACATTTCGTAGGTTTTTAATGGTATATTTATTTTTTTATTCTATGTAGTTTATACCAGGAGGCAAAGGTCAACCAGCTCTTTAATAAAGATTAGTAATCAAAACAAAAGATATTCTGAACCTGATGTAGCATCTTTAAATCTAGTATTATGCCAAAATGTAAAATAAAGGCATGTTTGATAGGCAATTCTGATTTAAAGATTTACACTAAAGGGATAATCCTCCAGTTTGGAAACCACACCCTCCAGTAGCCTTCACGTTTGTATAATACCCATGTTTTGTATTTAATACACCACTCTGCTGTCATTAATGTATTGATATAGTCAATGTCATGGAGATAATGCCCATGACTTATTCTGAAGAAGAGAACATGGAGCACATTATAAAGTGACATGCATTTTGCAATCCATTTATGCAAAATATACCTATATATTTATGGATATATATGCACAGAAATTGGCTAAGCATAAAAGTGATGGCTGTTGAGGTGGTGGTATTTTGGGAGATTTTATTTTGTTCCTTTTTCATTTTGATTTCCACCCTCATTTTGTTTTTTACAATAAATCTCTATAGATTTTGCAAACATGCATTTATTTTCAAAATTAAAAAAATTCTTCGGAGAGTAGCTTTGGAGAACAAATTGTACGTTCATGTAGAATTATAAATCTGCACATTGTTCTTTAGATGCTGGATATTAGCCTACAACTGGGTTTCCAGTAAGATCATAGTACTCTTTTGAAACAGTAACACTGTGAATATATTTTACCTTTTAAACACACACACACACACCATTTTAAGTTATGAAGAACAGTTAAAAATGCAAATGTGCTATATTTCATTACAGATGGATTGTAGCTGTTTTATTCTAGTGGCTAATTCATAGACCTTTTAACGTTATCTCATTGTGGAGAAGCCAAATATATTATTCCAGCTCTGAATAACTTGGTAACCTTTTTTGTCTCCCTTTGTGTGAAAAAGGGAGCAGTGTCCATGATGGAAGAAAATGCTGTATCTCAGGGCCAGGAATGTAAAACTAGAGACAGGATTACACAGCGCTTTGGCAAATGCTAGATTATGCTCTGTATCATTCCTTGCATTGCAGGGAGAAACATTTTCCTCTCTCCTTCCCAAATATGCCCCTGATGCTTCTGCTTCATTTCTGCTTTCAATTCTGGGCTCCGTTTTTAAAAATCAAAAACATCTTTCGTGGGGTCCGTGGGAAGTTGAGAATCCTTCATGCTGAAGGAGGTCCTAGAGGGCAGAGCTAACCCTAGGCAGGTAGAGAGGCCCCTGGACATCTTGCCTGAGCACACGCCTGCTCTGCAGTCAGATTCCCTGCATCTGAGCACCCTGCTGCCTGGAGCACAGGCCTCGGCTACGCAGAAGTCACGGGTCCCTCAGGGCAGTGGATGCAGAGAAGGAAGATGCACAGTGCTCAGGGGGACCAGGGGCCCAAACCCCCAAATTACTAAGGTTGTGTCTCAATGCTGGTATTTCTTTCCCAAGAGATGCTAGAAAGAAATACGCAGTTTAGTCAACAGCCTTTCTTGTCTTTTGATGCTCAGATGACAGGTTTCCTAAAACTCTCTTCAGCTTTTTCTTCTCGTTGTCCCTCCTCTGATTAGATGCATCTCCATGAAAATACTACACGCATTCCTTTTTGAGGAAATTTCTGGGTTTGCCCTCCCAGCAAAGCATCACCGTGTGCGTGTGCTGGCCAGTGTTCATTTCTGGTCTGCCTGTGAGAACATCAAGGGTCCATGGAGATCGTTTTCTTGTACTGCACACAGCAGACTCCAGAGGGATCTGTGCCATCAGAACATTTGGTTTCTAGTCTCCCAAGTCCTCTTTGTTTTTGATCGTGACATTTCTTCATGCTCAGATGCATACGTGATGTAACATTCTTTGTTGATGTTCTGAAATGTGTTTTAGAGTTATTTTGGCTTAGCACGAATTAAGAATGGGGAACTAAACTTTTCTGATTAAAATGTTACTCTTCCCCCCCCCTCCTCCTTCTTATTCCCCTGCCTTTCTGTACCAGGCATATCTGTATGGCTTTAAACCCAAGACTCGTATTTAATAGACCCTAGACTGTTATGTTGGAAATAGGGCAAATGAGAAGTCTCTCTGGGGGGTTTGTGAGCCTTTGTTGTGATGGGGGAGAATGCCCTAAAGGGGAGTTCCTAGCAGCCTAATTGTTGAGAAATGATGGAAGTTCAACAGCATGGAAATTTACTTCTCGCTTCAGCTGAAAAGGTGCTTATAAAGGTAGCTGGGCTATTTTAGCAATTTGCCTTATTTTGAAAATCCAATTTGAAAGCTTCATTAAAGGGCACTAATTTAGTGTCTTAAGGGAATATGTGTAAAGGAGCTTATCAACAATCTTAGATGTTTGCCAGTGTGTAGGTGAGCTCAACTCCCCAAGCTGGCGTTACCTGGTTACCTGTATGCCCTTTCATTTCAAACACAATACCAAATAAATTCAAGAGCATCCAGACCAAGAGACTAACAGCACAGCTTCTGCTTGCCGCACGACAGGCCAATAAATCGGGAGATGAGTTCTTGGGGCAAGGAATAGTGACTTTATTCAGAAAGCCAGCAGACCGAGAAGATGGCAGACTGATGTCCTAGAGAACCATCTTACCCCAGTCAGAATTCAGGCTTCTTTTATACTGAAAAGGGGAGGAGGTGTGGTTGGTTGTTACAAACTTCTTGGGGCGGGAATCCTCTGTTCTTGCAGCTGTCCACCTAGGTCAGGCCAGGATGCTCCTGTAAACTTCCAACAAGACAAATTGTTGGTCTCTGTTCTGCAACTTTTTACCTTACCTCTATATGAATGGGAGAGCGTTATACTCTTATTAAAGGTCAGAGCCTTGAAAATAGGCTATCATGTGTATTCCAGGCTATAGGCAACATTCTTAACTCAAAGCAAAAGCAATAGAATACAAAGGTTAAAGTAAAAGAAACAGATCTAATATGGAGTCAGATTTGTTCTTCCCTGTTGCACTTCCTTTTTCCCCCGTTCCCACCACTGCCCACCCCTAAAGGTAGGATGCTTTCAGTGCAGAAACACCTCTGCATCGGCTTCAGCATCATAGATGTCATCCAGAAGACCAATAAGGTAGACAGCAGTTTTAGTGAGTTTAGTGGTAGTTAATGTACAACAGGCCAAGGGCCTTAAGGAATGGTAACTGATTGTTTAAGGAAATACAAACACCTTCCAAATGCCTAGAAGAGTCACGTACTGCTCACTGCCTGCCTAATATTCCCAGAAGTATATTTCAGGCCCACATTGGGATGCAAAAGTTAAAATTGGATAGCTGAATTCTAATTACCTGCATGGCCTCAAATAAACTTGAACCTTCTCTAGTCCCTAATTTGTTGACTACATATGAGAAAAGGTAGAAAAATTTAGCTGAATTAAAAGAATATTATTCTTCTTTGTCACACTTTCCTTTCTAAATAAAGGTTAAACTCTATGAGAAATTGCATTAAGTTTCATCATCAAGCTTGTCTATACACTGATAAGATACTGAAACATTCTGTCTTTTTCTTTTCCATAATCACCGAAGTATGTACTAAGAGTGCTGTTTGAATTCCCCTTCCCCCAATCAATGGTTATAATTTCTAATCCAGTTTATAGAATCGAGTTCCTGTGTGTGTGTGTGTGTGTGTGTGTATTTCCAGAGTGAAGTTAGATCTAGAAGACTTTGTGTTAAGAACAAGCTCTTCAGGTTTCCTCTTAGTAGATTACCCATTCACCCATTCAGGAGCTGCTTAGGTGTAGTTCTGTCCAAAAAGAAAATCAAGTACACTGACCCTCCTTCCATGCAGTCCCAATCGTGTGAGTTTAAGACACAGCACAACTTGTCACAACAATTTCCCCCAAGGAAAGTAGATTTTTTAGAACATGACTTGAGATGAAGGGAAGAGAATTAGAAATACTTTTGATGAATTTTTCCTTGAATTCCATATGGCTGGAAGGAGGGGAGAAATGCCTGTCAAAATGTTTTTGGAGAGGACTAAGTCAAAGTCTCAAAAAATAGATCAACAGAAGGGTCTTGAATTCTTTAGGCTTCATTTGCTGAAACCTCATACAACAGATTTATTCTTATTCCAGCACGGCTGATTCCCAAGGGAGGCAATTTCCAATATTTGGGAAATATCTATTCATCAAAGACCAGTACAACCTTATCCTAATTCTTTCCATAGCGTTTGCTAGAACCACACATACCATCTGTTTGATATTTTAATCAATCTCTTAGCATATATGAACATGGCTACTGCTGTTGAAATTACATTTCTATAAAAAGTGGAAGGCGCCTCCCTTAATAAATCTGTTTATGATGTCTGTTATCGGGAATGGGTGTCAATAAGTGGAACTAAAAGGACATTTATTGACGTGTATTACTAGTTATTTGTTGTCTCTTCATGGGGTTACTAATTGCAGCTGTTAAAAGTTGATTTTCTCCTCTCCAATTTATTGTGGGATGGGGCATTCATTGCGCCAGATCCATAGTTATTCAGTGCCTACATTTCAGAAGCTGAATTGCTGGATACTGTCAGAAAATGAGCTTTGGCAATTCCATGCAGGCGTGTACAAGTATAATTTTGCTTCCCGTTAATAACAGCCTAGCAAGGAAGCTCAGAATCAAATGCCTTGCTCTCAGCTGGGGGCAGAACGCCAGAATGATCTATCTTGGCTGGTGACCTATAATGTTGGAAAAGTAGGCTCCACATTCACTCAGGAGGGGTGGGCGGTATTCCGGAAATGTATTCCCATTCCTCCACTATTCCTTTTTTTTTTTTTTCCCTTTTGGTAGTGTGTGCCTTGAAACAATGGGAAAAAATGAATTACAGATAATAAAAATAGCACATCTCCAGAACAAACGGGAAATGCAGCGCTTTTATTTCTTGGGTTGTCAACTCGGCGCCCTGCCCCACGCCCTAGCCTGCCGGGGTTTCTGGGGCACCTCTGCGATTCTCAGTCAGCGCCCGAGTGGGCAACGGGCTGGGCAGGCGACCACGGCGAGTCCACTTGGCGTCGCACGCCGGGACTTGGGGTCCTGCTCGGAGCCGCGAAATCTCTGAGAGCTCTGAGGCTACGGCTCGATTGGGGTGGAGTGAAGTGTTATTGTTGTGGGATATTCTCTGCAGAGTTGGCCTGGAGAGTGAGCCCCGGAGGAAGGGAGTGGGCAAGGGTTGGCCAAGTGTCCGCCAAGTCGGAGTCGGGAGGCGCCCGGGAGAGGTACGCGGGGGGTCTCGGCCCGGGGCGGGGAGCGGGAAGGCAGGGTGGAGGGGAAGGGGGCAGCGTGCCAGTGTTCTCTCTGATGAATGATGCTCACGCCCTGTGCGTGGCTCACGCGCTTTGTCTCTAGCCCGGGGCCAGGCGGAGGAGAACGGCTCGGGGGACGGATGGCACCACGCGCTCCGAGCGCACCGGGCAGGTGCCCGAGCTCCAGCTCGGCCAACTCCGGCCGCGCCCCGTGGCCGAGGCCCGGCCCCCGCAGGCGCCCGGCCGCGGCCATCTCCCGGGCGTGGCGGGTCGGGGACTGGAGTCTGCCAGCCGAGCAGCTGCCACGCCACATGCCACCCGCGCGCTGCCGCCAGCCCAGGCGGGGACCGGACGCTGCCGGGGCTACGGGGAGGAGCCGGGCGTGTGGGAGGGCAGGGGCGCGCGGAGGCGGGGAGAGGGGCGCGCGGGACCCAGGGACTACCCGAGCCGGCTGGCTCGGGGGAGGGGGGCGGCGGGGAGACTGAGAGTGACAGAGCGACGGACAGGTGGGAGCAGTTAGACAGCTGGAGACTCGGAGACCGGCACGCAGAGAGAGGGAGGGAGAGTCAGGGGAAGGAGAGAGAGAGGAGGGAGAGGGAGAAGCAGCCTCGTGCTCCCTTCCTCCAGACGCCCTCTCCCCTGTCCGAGGGAAGCGGCTGGGGCATCGAGTGACAGAGCGACAGAGATGCGGGCACAGAAGACGCGGAGAGGGACCCTGCCTCGCTAGTGGGACCGAGGTTCGCGGAGGGACAGACCGACGCGAGGGGCAGCTCGGAGAGCTGCGCGCGGGACGGCGAGAAGCCCGCGGTGGGCTGCCAGGCTGAGCGACAGACGGCCAGACAGACAGACGTGCCCGGGGACGGACCGGCAGACAGGAGGCGGGGGCACGCTCGCTCTCCGCAGGCAGCAGGGCGGAGAAGGCGGCGGCGGCGCCCCCTGAGCGCATCCGGAGCAGCGACGAGCAGTAGGGGCCGCGGGGTCGCCGGCTGAAGCCACCGCCGTCGCCGCAGCCCTGGCCGCCGCAGCCCTGCCAGGAGCCCCGCCGACGCCGCAGAAGGCTCCTTTTACTAGCAGTTAAATAAACCCACCAATAATAACAATAATACTAATAACCCAAGCCAAACCAAACAATTACAGCCAAATCGATCCGTGAGAAACAGTAATATTAATAAAAGCCAAAAACTAAATCAGATCAATCAAGGCACCGAGACGCTGGGGGGATATCCACTGTTCGGTCAAGGTAATATAATTAAGGTCTTCAGACGTGAACGTTGCACGCCTTTTGTGATTTCTTTTTTCTCTTTCTTTCTGCCTTATATCTGTGCTTTTCTTTCGAATTGTTTCTAGTCTGTATTTCTCCTTCCTGTTTGTAGAAAGCTGTTGTTTTATATGTATTGTGTATTTATGTTTTGTCAGAGGAGGGGTAGGTGCCCCCTCCCCAGAATGAGACCAAAATGGAAAGCTGGGAGAGAATTGAAAAGGGCAGGTCTCTTCATCAGAGAAGTCTCCAGTGATTTATGCAGGTTTCTCAGTAGAAAGTTTGGAGTGTTTTTATTTCATTTGGAAGAGAGCTGTGCAAGGGGCAGAAAGTTGTCATCTGTTTGTTGTCCTCAGGGGACTTGAGGTCCCAAGGGTATTTAGGGGGAAGAGATGTTCAGTTTTATTTTTACATGGTTGAATTCTGTGTTTCATTGCAGACTCCAAATTTAACAGTCTTCTGTCGGAGGTTGTAGATATGCTGGTAGAACTGAGTTGACTGAGACAGGTGTTTAGAAAGTTTCCCAGGAAGAGAAATTGACTCACTGGATTTTTATGCATAGAAATCAGGCTGGAGTAGATGTGGTTGCTGTCAGCTGCTTGGGTTCAGTATTCCGAAGATACAGGATAAGGACAGAGTCCAAGCCTGAAAGGAAAGACAAAGAAGGAATTGAAAGTTAGAGGGATGGGAAGCTAGTAAGTACAATGGAAGGCTGGTAGGAATCACTTTCACGGTAATGTGTTTAGAGTGCAGATATCCATTTTAATTTCTGATTTTTTTTTAAGTTTGTTGGTATGACACTTCAGCCTCCCCAGACACAAATGACGATCCCCAGAGTTGGAGTGAATCTGGACAAGATTTCACTCAAATGCTGAGTAAATCCAGATGATCCCCACCTCTTTCTCATCCACTTTGGTGATCAAAATGACTATGATTGTTTTTAGAAAACAGAGAAATTGAAATGACAGGAAATCATTTTTCATTTGGTAAAAGTTAGGAAACCTTTGACACTTTAAAATAAATGCACCTACTGCTTTGATTCGTGTCACCACAGGGTTTGCATGTCTTCATAAGATTTTAATGTCATTTTCGCAGAGGGCAGTCATTTGGAAGCCTAGAGCTCTAGCTATGTAGCCGAGTAGTCTACTGTCTTGGCAGTAATTGCTTCTGCTGCCTCCTAATGTGGATCGCATAGGAGAAATTAAGTATGTACTCTTCCCAGGTTTATATGGATTTTTAAGGTATGTATTTGTGTTCGATCCTATATTTCCTTTCTTATCACATTCTTATACTTCTTTTTATCACTTCAACTAACAGAATGTTTTTCAATTTTCCGGAGAGGGAGTTTAGAATACTCTTTAAGGAATACACTTCCTCCTCACAAAAGATACAAAAGGCTAACCTATTTCTACCCTTGCTTATTAATACTATTACTTGGTTTAAAGTAACTTGGTTTAAATGCAATTTTAAGACATTTAGACTGCTATGCAGAGATGTCTTAATTTCCCCTCACTGGACATGATTGATGTTGTTCAATAAATCACATATCTAAGTTGCTGTGGATGAATGAATGTTCAAGAGAGTATTTGTTTTGGTGAGATATTTAAAGAAACTTATGCAGCTCCAGAAATGGTCCTTTAGCTTCTCAGTGACTTAATTTCACTATACCCTGATTTCTCTTTTACAATATCCAGCTCAGACTGAGACAGGTTTGTGTGCTCTATTAGATTTGCAAATTGCTGATCTCCCAGTGACTTTCCCTCTTAGATACCAGCTGAGTGTGGTTACCTTGAGAACTGTGGCATTAGCCCATTAGAGCATGCTCCACTGGGGAGTTCTGTGCAGTCTATTTTTAATGCTATTTAATGAAGGAGCAAGCACCTCACTCAGCGATACAAGGAGCAGGATGGAAGACAGAGCTGGGCATGGTTATGGATACTGGAGAGGGATCTTTGGAAAGGTACAGACTGGCTACTGGGTATGGTAATTTTCATTAGTCCTGATATATCACACTAACAGAAATCAGTTGATTTTAATGGGAGAATTACACATGAATAGTTTGATATGTGTTTTCATCAACCTCTTCAGTAATTCTTAGAAAGAAGACTCAATAATTTGAGTGCCTTAAAACTTCAGGGAGATAGTAACCAGGGAGTTGGCTGCATATATACTATTTTTAATTCAAGCTGTCAGGTGCTTGGGTGGTAAGAAGTGCAGAAATAATTTCAGATTCCTAAAATATTGTACTAGGGAAGGGTTCGGAGCTTGTAAACTGTTCCAGGCGTAAAATAACTAACATCCTTCTAAGATATGCTGATGACCTGAAGCTCTGCCTTGTGATTTTGTTTATCATTTTCTTTTATAAACTTGGAGTCTAGGTCAAGTATTGTGACAATGAAGTGAAATAGGAAGTTTTGGTTGAACTTGTTAGAATATTTGAGTTGTTTTCTCTCCTTACTCTGAGATAAGCACAATAGATTATGTTACCAAAGGTTAAATATTTTAAAAATATAGATAGCAGAGGCAGCACTGGTAATTTTTGGAATCTTATAATGAGGGGGGGGAACATATCTTTATATTATAGTGTGTAAAACATGCAAAGCCATCTGTCTGCAACGTTTGCATATATGCAGAACACCTGTCTTGAGGTAGAAAGTGAGAGTGTTCAATCAGAAAGGTCTCTGCTGTTCATTTTCGTATCAACAACTTACTGCAGTCGGGTTACTTCTTTCTACAGAGTAAAGCTAACTAGAAAAATGCCTAAGCAGTTTCAAAAGTAATAAACATAAGAGAAAGTGAGAAGTTTGTATTAGGTGGGGAAGTGAGTCATATAATTATTGTTAAATGAAGCTGTTAGAACAATTTATGGAGTTGTTCTGGATCTTGTCAATTTTTACAAGAAATAATCCAAAAAAAGGGAAATACTTTGCAAAGAGTTACTGTAATTTGCTGTTGTTGCTTCTGTTTTCCACCTTGTACTTTTAGAGGGAGAAAGTAATCTACATTGACTGTAATATTTCCCTTAGTGGTCAGGCTATTTGGACCACCGTGCTGCTACCTTTCTCAAGATTCTCAAGGCAGTGGGTATTCTCATCTGAATTCAATGTGTATTTTGTCAGTGGACAAGATAATGATAAGCTACATGAGTAGAGTGTAGAATGAGTCAGCCACTGAAGACAGTATACCATGTAGCCAGAAGGGGAAAGGATTGAAAATTCTCATTAGTATGGGGAGACAGTTTTAAGTCCATAAGGTTGGAAATTGCAAATGAACCATTTGTATACACGTTAGTTTAATTCAGATCTGCTTTGTGACAAGGTTAGGAAAGAATCTGGGGCTTAAAGGTGAGGTCGACACCGCGAGCCATCTCTTCAAATGGTAAGTACTGGCATCGTCCTAACTGGTACCACACAGTGGTAGCCTGTTGAGAAATTTGTGAATCTCTAACCAGAATAGGAATTGGTTTCCTTAAAAATGCCTTACGTCACCTGGAAAGTTCTGAACATATTTTAAGTCAGTGATGATTAACTTATAAAATACATGCTTCCTCTCTTTGGACAAAGGATCTTTATTTTTTAGGAAATTGATGGTTCCAGAGGCTTTACATTTCTGCTGACTTTGCTTTCTTTTATTTTTCATTCTAACATTTAAAGTTAAATATGATAAATGATTTCAAGCAGTGATAGAAGTCAATGCTAAAGGGCTGTTGAAGGTATAAGCAAAACATTAGCAAGATGTGTCTGTGACTGGATTTGTTTTTCTCAGGTGGTCTTTGCTTCTGAGGGTCAGTTTCCTTTAAGGTGTATTTATGCCAAGTGCTAATAAAGTGATTTTTTTCAGTGCCTCAGAGTCTTATAATTTAAATTAATTTTGCTTGTCTTGGATTAAACTCAGTCCTGGATGTTCAAAGTATTTATTACTTCTATTTACATCACAACGGTTTCATTTCTATGAGGATGAGATGGGAGCTGATACAAAGTATTTAAATTGCGTACATTAATATCATATGCTTGATAAAAAAATAAAGTGCTTGGGACAGAGTATCAAGTTTATTCAGCAGTTTTTAATGTTTGGCAGCAGTGTTATCTTGTGGTTTCAGAATTCTCTGTAGTCTGGTGATATTTTCCTAAGTTATAAAATGCCCATCGAACGTTTTGAAGGTACCTTTCTCTAAAATTACTGGGACATATCTGTGCCCCGGGAAATAGCTATGCAGGTAAACCAAAAAGCGAATTGAAATAATTACATTGAGACAGTTGAGGGGATATCAAACAAATAAAAGGACTGACTTCTATTTACCAAACTGACTGTACTTTCAAACTGAGTCCTCAGCATCATGTTATGTTCTTTTCTTGCTGCCAGCATAGACCTTGGTATCGCCAGGTGGGAAGACTGGTAATCACGGTCTATGGCCACAGTAGATCAATATTTTAAATTTCTCTACCTGCTTTTCTGAAGAAAATTTCTTCTGGTAGTTTTTTATAACCCCCGCTTCATATACATGTCAATGCCAAAGGTTATCTAAGATTTTTAAAGTTCTGTAACCAAGTGATATCTATTAGGATAAAATTGCATCTGTGACTTATTTAAATGCCAAGGAATTAATCCAAAATTATCTCACTCAAGGCACAAGTTCATAATTATCCCTCAGTCATAAATTCATGCAACATTTTTAAAGTAATATAATTTACAATTGCTTCTTTTATCTAGCAACAGAAAATATTTCATTTTCTCCAGGTAAAGGAGAGAGGGTTCCACTAATCATTACCCTTTAAAAAACAGGCCTCTTACCACTTTGTCACATTTATCACTACCTTAAAATTATACAACAGTTCTTACATTAAAAATGTGTTGTGGATAACACACAAAATATTAAGATCTTATTGAGAAAATCACTTCTGTAAATAAAAACTGGTTTTAATATAAGTAAAAATAAAACATTTCAATTGAAAGGAGGACTTAAGATTTTTAACAGGAAAACAGTTACGTCACGTTTTATTTCAAATATTTCAGCAAATTTTGCAGAGATTTCTTTGGTATCCTGTGGTTACGCAGTATGTGATTCTACGCAGAATCACATAATGTAATATACAGTCTTTTTTCTGCAGGTTTTTTCACTGCGACATATTCACAAAGCTAATCTACCTAGATAAACCCAGATAAACTTCCTGATACCCACACAAGATAGGAAATCAGTGTTTGTGATAGGGACTTCCAAAAAGAACTCTGTGACTTCTCAACCTAAGATGTAGTGCTGGAATTTTTAATAGTGGATATGCATTCTTTTACATTTGCATTATCATTGCTTGCTTCTTTATTATACACTAAGCGCTTGAGATAAGAATGAGGACCATCTCTAGGGAAATGGAAACCAGAGCAATGATCCTCCTATATTTTGCAGATTTTCTTCTAGTTGCCAAGATCCAGTACTCACTGTTAGAACAATCTAATCCATAGAATCATACCTTAAAGGAAAAAAAATGCATGTTGACATATTTTGATCTGGTTGAAATTGAAAATCAACACCAATAATTGAGGTAAACTATTTCCACATCTTCAGAGAATTAAAATGGAACGTCAATTTCTAAAAGTTTCACGATCCTTCAAGTCCAAATATAATATGCCTTGACATGTAAATCAGAAGGCCTAGCCGTCATCTGATTGTTCCGTCATTTGAGTGGCTTTCAGGTGATTTCATCACTGTCGCATAGATCTAGAAGAATCCAGCCATGGGTCAGAAGAGAATGAAGGAGGGGCATGGCAGCTCACTGAAATTCAGAGACTACGCATTATTGTTTAACTTCTTTTTGCTCATAAACTCAGTAGGAAGATAAAAAGCCATCAAATTGTTTTTGCAATTTTTTTTATACATTTTTTTTTTATACATTTCTACAGCCACCAGCTAAAATCCACACATGAAGTTCAAATATTTATTGGTAAGAAAATATCTATACTCTGGATTGACAGACTTTTCTTAGCATTTTGCTTGTTAATATGTATACCACTTCGATGGAAATCCCAGCGTTCCTGTCATCTGACTTAAGTTAATCATCAAAGAGCTGTTGGAAAATAAGTAGATTCTGTCACATAAGAGTATCTCAGCATTGTTTACAAGCTTCAAATACCCGTTTCTTTAAAGCACGACTTTTTTAAAAAAAATGATAGTGTCAAAAAACCTTTTGGTTGGAAATATGGCAATTTATTTTCTGTTTTTAGAGAAAGAAGATTGAGGTTTATAGTCAGATGATCACTCTTTAAGCCAAGGAAGCACACAGTTGTGTTGAAATTGCTACTGAACTCTGCCAAATTCATTAATTGTCAGGACTTTGCAGTCATGTCTGTGATCCTGTTTCTTTTATCTGGCTTATGGGAATGATCAAGCTAACACTTTTAAATTACATAGTTTTATATTTGTTTATTTTAAATTTACTGAGATACGCTGGCATTGTAAGAACTTTAGGAAATTATCAAACAAATGGCGTAGCACTAAAGATGGATTCCAAAATCCCAACTAGCTGGTATTAATGATCCGTCATTTTTTTTTTCACTCTGGTGCTTATTTAACTTTGGTCACAGCACATGCTTCCTTTGTGAAGATTAAAGTAGTTCTCTAATCCTGAAATTTCCACATAATCACTACCAGAGTTTTGGAAAGATGAAATGATATAGCACGCCATCATAATGCGTGTCCATGCTGTAGCTCTCTGCTTAAGCACCATAAAGCACCCTTAACAACTAGACTCCTTTATCTTTAATTATTATTATAATTATTGTCTTCATCCGGAACTACACATGACTTTGTTTTTAGTGGGTTTTTCTTTCAGCACCAAGAGATGGGAGAGTATATATAGTTAAATGTGAGAGTTTGCATATGAAAAAAAAGTATACGTATTTTAAGACAAGAATGTAAACATCCCTCCAAAAGGGATATCATTTTACTACACAGATGATTGCAATGTCTGCATTATTTGTCAAGTGTGATGTGGGAAGCTCTAGTAGAGAGATATTTTGAACTCAGTGGTGCTTCCGATCCAATGTCAGGTTAAAAGTGAGCAAGGGATGTATGCCAGAGCATACTGGAGCTCATCAGAGAGGGAGCAGGTGACTGCTGTGTGCCGTGACGCAGGGCTTTACTTCCGAGGTATGCGGGCCTCCGTGGGATTCTGCAGATCAGAGAAACGTACAAAATCTGGATTAAAATAAAAGGTCTGGAAAACAAAGTCAAAATGTGGTGGTGCACCCAGATCTCACTTCTCCAAAACTTACATCCGTAAATATGCAATTTACCACCTGAACAACCCATCCTGGAGTTTGGCCTCTGGGTCTGAGTAAATAACTAGAAGTGTGTCTATGGCCAAGACTCTCGACCCCTCTCTGCTTCATAGTTTCTGCAGGTAAAAGAGTATAGCAACACCAGTCCAGTAGCAACAAATGACTAGTTATGTGACTTCAGTGATTTCGTTAATTCCTCATTGCTTCTATTTTCTCATGTAGAAGGTAGGACAGATAAGGCCTACTTTGCAGGACTGAAACAGAAACAAAGTACCTGCCACATAGGTATTTTTCACCAAAAGGAAATCATCATCTTTTCATATAAAAAAGTTTAGAGGGAGATTTAACCTGATTACATGAATGAGAAAAACGTCCTTTTAAGAATTTTTTTAAATAATATAGAGTACAGCTCTCTTCTGTTCCCACCCCATAAACATTTTTACTGGTTAGAGTTGGAGACTAGCTTTACTCTCTCTGGGCCTAAGAAATGTTGAAGGCCAAGCAAAGGTAGTAACTAATCTAGGAGGTGTGCCTTGTACGTGGATAAAGATGGTTAGTAAGGTCATTATCTTCTGTAGTCTGTAGGGGAAGGGATGGCTCCATTCAGAGTTGTCTGGAAAGTGAACAGTTAGGAATTATTTCTCTAAAACATTTTAATTGTGTAATTTCTACCATCCAAAAGGGATGGCTGAAAAACCTAATCATTGAATAGGAAGAGGTTGAAATGAATCCATGAAAGAATAGCCTTACATCCTGTACTAATGGGTGAGAGCAGGAGTGGCAGCTCTGGGTGGCATGAGACGTGGAAACATTTTTCAACGACCTCCCGGACATGAAGGGAAGCAGAGCTGTGGGCTTGCTTCTGGGCTCTCTGGCGCCCCCCCACAGACAGCTTTGGTTTCCTGTCTCCAAGCACTGACTGAGCTGTTTGGGCAGCTGATACGGCCTCTGATTCTAAAGTATCTTCACTTAATGTTGCGGAAATGAATCGTTTCGGCACGTGTGTGAAAATAGTCAAAGGAGGGAGGGGAAGACTTCTCTCATAATTGGGGTTTAATCAGTTAGTTCCCCGTCAGAAAATGTAGAACCATGAGTTGTGTTCAGTGCAGAGGGTGAGCCATGCAAAGCAGTGAATTCATCAAATAACCACATTTTATTTTTTATTATAATTAAATATCAGCCATTCTTCTGAGGGATAGTACCATCAGAAAGTCATCCAGTGAAATTTCTCAGAAGGTACCTGAGAATAAATTTATAATCCTTTGGTATTCTAATATGAGCTGGAAAACAAAAAAAAAACAAGGAAAGGGTAGACAGATTACATATACTATATACACTATATAGATATATACATATGTATATCTATATAGCGTGTGTGTGTGTATCTAGAGTCAGCATACAATATATGCTTAAATACTAGCCATTTAACTAACATTAAGCAAAAAACTAATTTATCTCAAAAGGGTACAGGCAAACCTCAGAGATATTGCAGGTTCAGTTCCAGACCACCTCAATAAAGTTACTATCGCAATAAAGCACGCCACATGAATTGATTGTTTTCCCGGTGCATATAAAAGTTATGTTTACACTATACTACAGTCTATTAAGTGTGCAATAGCATTATGTCTTTAAGAAACCAATGTACATACCTTAATTTAAAAATATTTTTATAGCTAAAAAATGCTGACCATCATCTGAGCCTTCAGCGAGTTGTCACCTTTTTGCGATAGTAACATCAAAGATCACTGATCACAGATCACTATAACAAATATAATGACAAAGAAAAGGCTTGAAATACTAGGAGAATGACCAAAATATGACACAGAGACATGAAGTGAACAAATGCTCTTGGGAAAAATGGCACCAATAGACTTGCTTGATGCAGTGGTGTCACAAACCTTCAATTTGTAAGAAAAAAAAATATCTGCAGAGCACAATACAGTGAAGAGCCATAAGACAAGGCCTGTGTGTATTTTCCCAGTGCATTTTTTTCACTGTCTTTAGCTGTTCTTGCTTGCACGTGCCAGATATTTAATCAGCTTGTTGATTAAAAATTGACCTTTATATTGTTGATGGCACCTAATATTCAGGATTTAAAATCAGCTCTAACTAAAGTTTTAATTGTGATTTTTCTTCCCAAAAGTTTCAGCCAAAGTGGGTCTGACATTCATCTTTCTGACAAAGAGAACAAAGAGATGCCCTTATATGTAGAATTATAACTTCACTAGAGATGATTTTGGCTGTTACAAAGAAGCTTTTCCTTCAGATCTCAGGCAGTGACTCGGGCTTCTATGGGGATAGCAAGGTCCCTAAAACTTCAGTCGTTTAAACTGAGTACCTAGATCACTTTTACATCTACGTGGAAGGATATCACAGTTAACAGTCAGTTATGGTCTCGGGAGAGAAGATGAGGCAAGTTCACAAACAATTTCCAAATCACTGGCACACAGAGCTAGAGACAACTCCTGTTTACTGGAGATGTGCCTTCGGAGAGATTAACATTGGTGAAGGTGATCCAGGATGTGGGGAAGAAATTCACTCCTCTGAAGAACTGGGCAAGTAGGCGGTGATGGATTAAAAGGCAGGGGTGAGGGAGTGAGGAGAAGAGAATGCTGACAAGTTGGGGTTTCCTAACTCCTCTTCCTACCTTAAGGAGAGTCGCCCTACTCTCCCTGCTATGTGGGAACAATGACAGGATTAACCAGAGTTAAATGGCAAACCGATTAATCCACTTGGGACCACCGGAACTGAATTAATGTCTTACTCCTATCTTTCAAAACAATCTAGTCCTAAAGGGTGGGATCCAGTTGATTAAGAGTAGAGTGAAAAAAAAGAAAAAAAAAAAAAAAAAAAAAGAGTAGAGTGAGTTTGCTTTCTTAATTTAGCTTCTACATTTTAAGATATCCTAAGTGTGGTTCTGATTGTATGAACATCTACTCACCCTTCTGACTTCCCAAAGCAAAACAAAACCTGGTACCTTAATTTAGAGAGATGAGGAGAATATTCTCTTTCTTCTTTGAGGCTACGGCAGGCTTTAGGAAGATGTGGGTAGCAAGAGATTCTGACACAGCTGGTATTTTCATCAGGAAGCCAGAAAAATATCTTCTAGACCACACTGTATCAAAGTAGGGGAACTTCCATGGGAGCTGAATTGAGATTGAGTTCTTGTGTGGGAGTCAGCAAGACTTGTCTGTTGCATCAGATGTCACACTCATTCATTTATTTGTTCATTCTTGTTTTTCAGATATTTATGGAGGGTTTCCTATGTGTCAGGTCTCATGCTAAATATTTGGGAAATTTGCTGTATAGGATTTTGTAGGCATTTGGGAGAGAGAAATGCACTAGAACATTTTGAACAATGAATTGAACGATTGAGAGTGTAAGGAAACTCCAAAAGGATAGATGGGCGGTATCTTGGATGATAAAGCAGTATGAATTAATTTGGACAAATGAGAAGAATCTTTTTTTTACCAGTAAATCTCGTTAAGGAAGTTGACAAGGAGTGTACCTCGAGAGCGGAGACCATTACTGTTTGCAGAAAACAAACAGGGAAGAAATAGCCCCGCTACTGGGGAAAAGTTCTGTTGATGGTAATAGAGCACAAACTAAAGCCATCAGTTGGGAAGTTCTCTAACAAGAGAAAGAAGATCAGCTGATTATGACAAATGTGTATGGAATTGGAATAAGCCATTTTGTTTTCTTTGTTGATTTATAAAATCATATTTACAATATTACTTACTAGAGCTGCAAGCAACTGGTACAGATTTAATTGTAATTATGAACTGCAAAGTTCAAGTTCATATCAGGCTAAACCAATGTATCTGTTTAGAATTAAAAAGTAAGTTTTTCTAAAAGCAAATTATTCTTTGAATTTGCTGTTAGATTCCACATTGTGCGTTTGAAAAAGGAAACTGAAATAGTTTCAGAATTTTATAAATGTCCTTAATAGATTAAAAACAATGCCTGTGATTAGAGGTAGGTGGAATTACATACGGTTCTGTAGGGAAACTTTAGGAGTAAAAGATTTGATCTGTAAGTCACCCGAAGGATATTTTTTTTTAAGGATGCAGTTCTTTCCATTGGCAGAGATAAAGTTAAAGATTTAGGTATTTGGAAGCAGAGAGATATCTTGACATATTGTCCCAAGACCTGGCATCATGTTAAAATTTCTTGCCCTGAAACACTGAGAAAGAACTTACTTTTAGAAGTTACCCATAAAGCAACAAGATTACACCAGACGATTTCTAAAATCTCTTCCAGTTTTCAATGTCTATTAATGATTTTGGGGGGTATAATATTTGTGAATCAATTTTATATTGCATTGTCCATAAGTTTTGGTCATGCTTTTTTTTTCTTAGCCTTTAAACTAAGCACTAATGCTACAGTATGAGTGAAATGATTAGAAGGTTATCGTTCTTCTATCATGTAACTAACTTATCAGGAATAGAATAGTTAGTTAAGAAAAAAGGATAATGGATTCCCAGACCTGGGTTCAGATCCCCCTCTGCAACTTGCTAGTAAGTTTCTCAAGCTTTCTAAACCTCAGCTTCCTCATCTCTTAAATGGGCTTGTTGTAAGAATAAAAGATGCAGTACTTATCCCAATGCTCAGTATTCATTTATTTATTTCCTGATGCTCACATTTTCAGATATGCACCTCCAAGCCAATGGTTCAGTGAGGAAAGGCCATCTGTGAACCCCTAAAATCCAGATGTTTTCCAAAAAATGCTCCTTTGCACAGACAGCAGGGTTTGACATTTTAGAAGCTTAGATGGACAATAGGGACCCTGGAAAAGAGATGTGGGCATGGATGATTTAGAATTTCATTATCTATTAAGGATAATTCACATGGGATAAGATTGTGGCTCGATGCTGCTTTGCAAAGAAAGTTAACTAGGCTTTTTTCTACATTTGTCTAGAAATGTTGTAGAGAGTTTAGTCTTAGCATCATTCTGGGGACAATTTGGGACTTTAAGAACTAGGAATGATTGCAAATAAAATTGTGGTAGACTTTTGATTTGTACACTTTGCAGGTAAAACCAATAGCTATACCCAACAGAAGGCCATTTGTATAATCAGAGATTTACCCAATGAATCTAGCAAGAGAAGAGAGCTCTAAAAGCAGTTTTTCTAAAATCACTAGAAAACATTACCTCATTGTTCTGACCTGGCTGTAAAAATAGATTGGTTTGGATGTTTTAAGAAAGGATGAGGGGATGTCACTTGTTTCATTGTTTATAGATTAGATCCTCGGGCTTAAGCAGGAATCAGAGGGTTTGCACTGTTAGTGAAGGAATGTACAGCAGTGAGACAGACCCAGACCTGCGACCTTGAAAGGACTGATAGATGTCACTCCAGGTCTTAGTGACCTGACCTAATGTATTGAATTGAAAGAAAGTCAACTTTGGGGGTATTCCTAATGAAGTACACCCAAAAACGTAAGGAAATTTTAAATGAAAGAGACGTGGTTTTTTTCTTTTTTCTGAATTTTTTAAGAGACGTTACTGAGTGGCCATTTGTGGAGGAAATCTGTACTTATTTCTGTATTGATCAGGTCATTAGTGCCATTTGTTCCGCCCTGCGGGTGTTACTTTACTTGGCTAGCTCCTTCTGCGCTCTGCATTACCCTGTTTCTTCAGGCAAAAGTTCTTATTAATAAGAGAGGCGAGATTTCTGCAGCCCTGCATGTATCATTTGCTGGAGCCACAGGGACAGTGCTAAGGAAAAATCAGTATCCTTCTACTGATTCTGAATTTACCTTTGGATCATTTTTGGGCAGAAGTTGTCTGTGGCCTTATTATTTTGGAGAAATAATTTGTTTCATTGTTTTGCAGTGTAAAAGTTCTCAGATATTTATGAACGCCCTCTCTTATGAAAGAGAGGGACTTGCATGCCCATGTGATGTCCAAGCCGACCTGCTCTTGGTTGTGGTCACAGCCGTGGCAAAGTTTCTGTTGCAGCATACTTGCGGATTCTTGGTGCAGGGAAAAGAAAGGTGTATATTTCATTCTTCTGTTTTTTCCTCTGTAATATGACTTACACTGTAATATGTAATAGCCGTATGAAACACAGAGAATTCGATCTAATCTAGGCGTAAGGAATTGAGAAACAGGGTACAGTGGGATAGTGGAAGGATATGTATGGAGCCATGACAAAGAAGGGCATGGAAATTGACTTCTGAAATTGGTACAGCCACCTGGGACAAGAATGGATTCTCAGCTCCTGATTTTACCTATTACTGGGACAGTTTCTCCTGGTATGATGGAAAGGCAATAGGCTTGAAGTCCAGGTGACCTAAGTTTGAATTCCATCCCCGCCTCTCACTGACCTAGTCAAGTTAATTAACTACTGTGAGCTTCCAGATGTCAGCAACAAAACTCTCTTCATGAATTATCATACGTAAAATACTTGCCGCAAATAGAAATGTTGTCTCTAGCCTGCTTCCTCCTACAGGGCCTGACTATTAATCCATTAAAACATTGAAACCTGTAAGAGCACATGTATTGAAATGATATATCAATACTTGTTTTAAAAATGCTATGAAGCTTGAGTCACAAGTATTTTATCTGTCCACGGATTACTGAAAAAAAAAGATAAAATTATTTTGGTGGGTGGTGGGATTTTTTTTTTTTTTTTTTTTTTTTTTGGCTATGCCACGCAGCATGTGGGATCTCAGTTCCCCAACCAGGGATCAAGCCTGTGCCCCCTGCATTGGGAGCACAGAGTCTTACCACTGGACTGCCAGGGAAGTCCCGTGGTGGGATTCTTTTGCGTTGGCTTTTATACAATGTTGACAATACGTACAGCATAGTTAAGGAAAAGGATAATGAAAAAAAAAAAAACTACACCACATCTAACCTGTATCTTTACTCACCACCCAACTTAGTCTGAAACAATGTTATTGATTTAAGGGACCCAGTGCTTCATACTTAAGTACAAATAGATGCCCAAGGATAACTGAATAAGGAACAAAATGTTAATTAAAAACTTTTAATAAATAGATAATGGTTTTGAAGATATTTATTAAATGATGAGTGGGGTTTCAAGAAAAATTGCCTTTCCATTTTTTTTTTCTCATGGATTCACGAGGTTTGGGCTTTTAAATGCATGCTTGATGGTACACTTGTGATACTTTATAGTTCAGGTATATTGCCTTGCTCTTCAAATATGTGTTCTGAGCTATCAGTCAGGTTGGGGAAAAGTTTACTTACACTCTGCCTTCTGTCTCATGTTCCCCATTAGTTCTTCCTGAACTGATACAAGGTAGATAAACCTGCTTTAGGTCCACTGGCCAACCCATATTTCTGCAGTTTCCTAATATTGAAGATGAAGTTATCAGTTTTTACTAATATGTTTTCCCTGAAATTATCTTCTGGAAAACCTAAGTCAGAATGAGCCAGTGTGAGCTTTCTTCGTAGATGGTTTGTCCTCAATTCGTTTTCTACCTAGCAAACCCCAGACACCTGGAACACAGACCCACTCGTTCTTTGCCTGTGCTTTCCGTGTGTTTGCGTAGAGGGTGATGGTTGCCTTTGGCAGATGTACAGGATCAAAGGGGCCTTTTTATCCTGCTACCCTCAGGGAGTCAGTTTCTCAGATAAAGGAAGTAGTGAGGTTAACAGTAGTTTCAGCCCTCCCCTGAAATAAAAGATAAGTGTAGTAGGTATAATAAACATATTTATTAATTATTTGTCAAAGGTAGTGGCTTGGTTAAAATATTTGGACAGAGAAATTTAAGGATTATGCTTACTTTTTATTAATTAAATGCTTTAATTTAATTTTAGTAATTGCTGTAAATGATATATACATTTATATATACACATATATTACATTTTATAACATATATAATAAATTATATATTATATGTATATATGTGTGTGTATGTATATATATATGTACATATATAAATTTCGGATCTTGTTATATTACAAAAAGAGCAATCCCTCTTTTTGTGAGATCTGTGGTGAGGTGACCTAAGCTAGCTGCTTTTCTACTTCATTTTCCTTCTGAATTCATTTATCTCACTGCTGATGAACAATATCCCACTAAGGGCAGGGTTACAGAACAGAGCCAGTGAAGAGAGGAAACTTGCATTCGCCCCTGTTCTCTACCCATCAGTACTGATAAAATGGCAAGATGGAAATAGAAGGTAGGGTGATGAATTCATTGTTTCAACTGAGGAGTTAGGGATTTCTGTACATTTCAGGTTTTGAGTCCATAGCTCTGCCCCCGGGTGACCAAAGTGAACTACACTGTCTGTGTTACAAATGTCAGTGGGTGATCTAGGGCTCATATGTTAGCACAAATGAGCCATCTTATTTTTAAGTGACTCCTGCTACAGAAGGAAGTATGTGTAAGTCAGTCTGTCAGCTCGAGGGGAAGTCCTGGACTATGGCATTCTTTTCTGTACTGCACAGAGTCGTTCATCCCTAAAGCAGTGGTTCTCAAACCTACACGAGCATCTGAAATCACCCAGAGAGTTTCTTCAGACAGAGATCACTGGACCCCACTGCCAGAGTTTCTGATTCAGTAGATCTGGCGTGAGGCCTAAGTATTTGCATCTCTAACAAGTTTCCAGGTGATGCTGGCACTGCTGGTCTGTGGACCACAATTTGAGAACCACTGATCTAAAACATAAAACTTTTTGTCAGAATGTAGAATTTGCATGATTGATGTTTCATAATCTGAAGTATTAACGAATACTGTAAAATTTCAAAACAAACCTCAGAATAAATTTTAATTTACTCTGATTTTAAAATTATTTTTTAAACATAGCATCTTAAAAGAGGAGATGAGGGTTCCAAATTCCACTAAACAGAAAAGAGTTAGGAGCCTCTGTTTTGGATGACTATAGGCAGGTGCAGGTTTTCCCATGAGGGTATGTTCTAAGAATCTCCAGTGTAGGATCTAAACTCCATGGACATAGAATAATCCCAAATTCACAAGATTGGGTATTCTAAGGATCAAGAAAAACTTTAAAATAAAAATTGGTGAGCACCAGATGTTAAAACTATGAACACAGAAACCTGTAGATAAAGGTCTATAATAGCTTTATTCATAATTGCCCCAGACTGGGCGATTTGTGTTTCAAAAGGTGACTGGATAAAACATGGTGCATCCATACAATGGAATATTACTCAACAATAAAAAGGAGCAGACTGCTAATTCTTGCAAAAATTTGGCCGGATCTCAGGGGGCATTATGCTGAGTGGAAGAATCCAATCTCAAACCATCACAGACTTCATAACCCCATTTATGTAACATCTCAAAATGATAAAATTATAGTGGCAGAGGAGGACAGACTAGTGAATGCCAGGAGCTATGTCAAAGGGGAGGTGTGATTGGAAAGAGATGGCGTGAGGCAGTGTTTGGGATGTTGAAACTGTTCTGTAGCCTGATTGTGGTGGTGGTTACACAAACATACAGGCGTTAAGATTCATAGACCATACAGCCCCCTGTCCCCAAGAAGTCAAATTTACTGTATGATCACTTTAAAGTTAAAAAAATTAAAATCAGAATAGTGCTATCTTTTATTCGTACCAGGTAACTGGATTTGCACAATTATATCAGGTAAAAGTACCAATGTATTTAAAGAAATAAAAATGCTTTACCTCAAGCAAAATGAGAAAAAAAAAACAAGAACAAAAACGTGATTTTCATGAAAAGGGATCTTCATAAATGGTTAAGGTCGTTTGCTGCTAGCAGAGATCCTAGGAGAATTTGGAGGTTGGAAAAACCTGCCTGACACAGTCCTGACCTGTGTCCCCTCTAGGAGCTCTCTCTCATTTCCTCATTTTTCCTTTTTCTTAGAAACCTTCTCTGTAAGCTTTGTTGCTTTCAAAATGAATTTCAAGGGCATTTGAATTTCATTTATATTAGCTGAAAAAGACCGACAACCCCAGAACTGTCATCCACGTACCTCCCACATATATGCATGAACCCCCAGAAATCACCATCCACCCACAGCTTGAATAACCCAGTGATGGCTCCTGGGAGCCTTGGAAGGATGCCAAGACCATTTGGAAGTAGCTGTATTTTTTAGAGACACTGATGTCTCTAGAAGTGTCTAGAAGGTCTGGCTCTGCAGAAATGTTGAATTTTGTAGAGCCAGGCTCTAATCAGGTAATATCAGTATCCGTTGAATGGATGCATGTGTTTGTCTCAGTGGGACATAGAATGCTAATTACGAGTGACAGTGTTCTTCTGAGTGCTTCACATACGTTAACTGGTTTAATCCTCACAACCGTCTGGCGGGGAGGGGGTCTCATTATTTGGGTTCCCAGAAGGAAACTGACGGCACAGAGACACATAAGGAAATTGCTCAGTCAGTGGTAGAGTCAGGCTTCATCCCTGGACATCTAGCTTCAGAGTCCGAGCAGTTTCACAACTGTACAGCTCTGTGATGTCTTGTTTTTGCCTATATTTTCTCCTTTTCAGGACAGGCTGATATTTGTGTTAATGGTGCCTTTCAGTTTCCATGTGACCACCAACCCCAAGGTCCCTCATTAACTCTTGTGCACAAATGACCTTGTTGTACCAACTGGGCAGGACATACGGATTCTAGTGTTTAAACCCAATCACACAGGATGCCACTGGTTACCTGAACCTCATGTGTGAGTCGAGTTACAGCTGTGGGCAGAGGGAGAGGGCAGCCAAAATGCCTGCTGATACCCGAAGCAGTACGCTGCTCTTGTGGACGCATACACATTGGCAAGCTCCACAATACGGTGTCTTTGGTCTTTGGATGCCTAGACTTTACAGTACTTGGAAGCTGCTCTCATGTTGGTCAGGCCCGAATGCTGCTTGGTTAAATCAGAGGTTTGTCCAAGAAGCCTGCTCCTGGCCTAGGGAATCTGCTTTTCCAACCACCTTGGGTGAGCAGAGGAGAACTTGACTTTGGAATGGAGAGAAGATTCCTTCTCCTCACTCTTTCTCTGATTCAGCTTGTGGAGCAGACAGAGGAGAACAAGAATCCAATCTAGACCTTAGAAATACAGAGGTTTTCCTTAGGTTCACTGCTAACCAGCTCCTTCTCAGGCTGGACTCTGGTGATGTTCCCCTGGAAATCCTCCTTATCAGAGGTAGTCGACTCAGTCCCCAAAGACAGCTGTGGATTGAGGTGGTACCGCCTTGAGGTCGGCTCCATGCATCAAAGAAATCCCTGTGCCTGGATTTTAGCATGGTGGTCATGGTGAGACCTCATGAACCTTAGAAACAGTCCTTCCCCCAGGTGGGGTAACGTTGGCGTGGACCAGAGGTCGTGCATCCATTGTACACTGACAGCTCTTGAGTAGCTCGTCTGCTTCTCACTTTTAAGATTTTATAGAATCAAGTGTTCAGTATGCTTTTTTGTATTGTAGTGGGACATCCAAGGCGACTCTACTGATGAAACATAATTGCAGTTTTCTGGCTAGGGATAGCAGAATTGATCCTCTCTTGCAATAAAAGGTGTAGTTATTGTGCGGTTTGCCATCTTTCTGGAATAACCACCCATGATTGTATGTGTGGTGTTGCAGTCACTCCTTGGTGCGTGCATACCGCCGAATGCACAGACTGAACGATGTTATGGGTGGCAGTGGACAGAGCAAGAGTTTTTGAGACCAACATTTGAAGAATATCAGTGACATTTGACCTCGGGCAGGGGACCTATCCCTTTTGAACTTCAGGTTTCCCTCCTCCTTCCCTCCTTCCCTTCCCCTTCCTTCCTTCCTTCCTTCCTTCCTCTCTCCCTTCCCCCTTCCTTCCTTCTATTAATATGTGAATGAGATTAGCAGTAGTAAAGATGAAAAACGCTAAGTGTAAAGTATTTCTTGCAGCATTTGGCACATAGTATAAGAAAACATGGTAGCTATTATTTTTTATAGTATGAGTTCATGCATCTGTGTTTAAGTTGAATTAAATATGAACAACTCTGGAAATTTGTGACTATCATTATCCAGATAACAATTTTGTGATTTACTTTAAAAAAATGTGATATGGAGGATCAATTTCCATTGGTTACGAAGGGTGCTCCCAAAACTCTTCTCCTGGTGACTTATCAGTAAGTCTTGTGAGGAAATAAAGTAATTCAAATATAAGTTTCACTCCAGCACAACCGTAGAGGCAAATATGTCTATTAAATAAAGCACTTGATGTCTTAAGAAGCTGCCTTTTAGACAGGTTCTTTCTGAACTAAACCCTCTTTGGCCCTCAGGCTCTGGTGCGTGTCACTGGACTTGTGCGGGGCCGAATCTCAAGAGTGAGTGTACAGCTGTCACGCACAGTCTGCGTGTGAGCGACAGAGCACCGGCCAATCTTCTGCAGCTGGGAACAGCAATTAGCCGCTTGGTGAATTAGGGTCTTGTTTACACTGTTGTCCAAGAGAATCATTTGCTTGTTTTAACTAAGATGCTCTATCTTCCTCAGACGCATCAATCCTCATATTTAAATGATAAGATCTTTAAATCTCACAAATCATGTTTGGGTTTCACAGGAGGAACCCTGTCACAGCCTGTATTTTTCTCTCCCTGATTGGGGGAATCAAGGCATGAGTTACAGGTATATTCCAAATTATTCTTCAAACAGTTATAAAAACATGATGTGGTCTAGTCTAGCAACTTTTTGGACACAGACCTATTTCTAAAAATGCCTTTTATGTGAACTCCCAGAACACATCTATACGTACACGTGCACAGACACGCCCCCTCCCCCTCACCCCAGCACACAAACACCTGCACACACAGATGCGAAATTCGAGTTTACAAAATAAGGCATAGCCTTCCCTAGGGTATCATACTCTGATTCTTACCTATTCTATTCTAGTGCATCTCATTTCACTCCATTCATTCTGCTTCATTCTGTGTTCTGTTTACTTCCTTTACAAAACTCAAGTTATAACCAATGATTTGACTTTTTGATTTACTAACACGTCACAACCTGAAGTTTGAAAAGCATTAATCTACATATAAATTTACTTTGGATTCTATCTGCTCTCCAAGTATTTGCAGAAAGGAGTGCATCTGGCATTACTATGTCTTTCTGATCTTCAGCTATGTGTGATCATAATACAATGATCCAAATATGTCCAGATTTACTCTACCGAATAAATGCCAATTAGTACCCCTTTAAGACAATAATGACCTCTAGTCACTCAGTATGTACTTATTGATGAGTCAGATAAGTTATTTTGGAGATCATGAGTATGAGTCACTATCTACTATATCCGGTTTTTCCAGAAGAGGGACTTCCTGAACAAAGTGTCTGTGTATTCCTAGGAAATGTTTGCTGGTCTGAGTTGTGTTCTTCATGTAGCCACAGCACACAAAATCAACCTTTTTAAAGACGTAAGTCTTAAAGACACATTTTAAATTTTTATACCATGAATATAATATAAACAGTTAATATTTTAAACAATTGAAAAATTAATACAGCTTTCCTGGTTAAGATGATTAGAAGACATTCGCAGAAGACATTTATCTTTTTTAGAAACCATGGTTAATTTCCTGTTATGTTCCAGATAACTTTGTGGTTCCTGGAGACCCAGAGATAAGTAAGACATAGTCCCTGTTCTAGAGGCACTAACAGCCTGACTCTCAGATAACTTCAGGACCCTCTGATAAGTGCTGGAATGGAGATGTGTCCTCTGATGGAGGTCAGTGTGAGCACAGAGGAGGAATAGACCGTGGGGAGTGGGGACAGAGCCAGGGATTTGATGGGGAAGAGGTGACTTTTGAATCTCATCTTGCTGGTTAATATATAGGTTTAAAGCAGTGATCCTTCACATGTTGTAAAATGAGTTTCTCCTTTGTAGAGTGGAGGTGGCTGGGGTCACCTTCCCCCCCGCCCCAAAACTGATGGAGGAGCTTTCTGCTTTATCCCCAAAGCGCTATACCCTTCCAGAGCAACCCAACCAAGAAACACATGGGTACACAATGACCATGAGGCCTGGATGTGTGAAATTCGTGTTAGTTCTTGTAACAAAAACATCGGAGAGCTGTTTTGTGACAAGTGTCACAGGTGTGCATTGCACCATCTGCTGGCACTGGAAGAATATGAGAAGCATTGCCAAGGGCCGGATTGAAGTTCTGGCCCTGACAGGCCTTACTGGCATCCTTCGCAGGGTTCTCAGGTTATATGGACCTTGACTTCTTTCCCTTTTTGACTGGGTTCAAGGCCAGAGGTGGTGTAATAAATAATATAAGGTATCTCTTCTAAATTAGTGAAGATTCTTTTAAACGTGTTACATTTAAATGGTTCTTTTCAGTTTCTCCAGTGGGGCACGGGGTGGGGCTAGTATATCCACACACTGAGCAACGAGCAAGATGATCTGTAGACCTGAAAAGGGTGGGCCCAGCCATCAAAGGACCACTTCCTGTGTGTTTGCTTGTGACTTCGGCTGCTTATCCTGGTCTAATCCTTCCAGGTGTGAGCAGTGGCGCTCTGCCTTTGCCCCTCCTCCTGAATACACACCCAAGGTGCGCTTCCCCACTTTGACCTTGCTCCCCTGCCCCTTCGAATCATCCTGGCCGCCGGCTGTTACCTTCGCCCTCCTTTCTGATCTCTGCTGCCCCATCCTTGGAGAAAGGTCTGGGCTCTCAAGGAGGGCAAGAGGGAGGTTGCTCCCGACTCTTCAGTGTGTGGAACCACCGGTTCAGATAATGACCGGCTTCATTCTTAAAGTTCACGACTTGGTGAATAATTGTCAGACTCAAAAGGAGAATTATTAACTCTTGACTGAGGACTTTGAGTAAGTATTTCCTTTCTTACAGAGAGGATACTACTTTCTTCATTTCATTGGATAGAGGATGTTTTCTTCAAAATCATAGATTAGTCTAGTCCGTTATCCTTGAAGCTTAGTGAACTACCGAGTAAGGATTCATTTGGAATTCATTGTTTAGCATACTCGCTGAAAAACAGAGAACGTAAGTCCTTGAAACGCTAAGTTGAATAACTCCTCGTTTTTAGCAGACTGTAAATTTCCTGAAGGCAGGGGCTGGACCATATCAATCTTTGTACGGCTCACAATTCCTAGCAGACTGGCTTGTACGTAGTAGGAGCTGAGTAAGTAATTGTTTATCCATTTCACTAGCATTAACAGCGCTGATTACACACATGATCACACACACGGATTGTCTGGGCAGTTAAAGTGGGGTCCTCCAAGAGACTAAATGTTTTACCTAGACTGATTTAAGCACACATCTTCTCAGCCTTGTAAAACATCAAATGCTGAATACAACTTAGTATTCTCTTATTGATTCATTGTCGTAGTATGAAAATCAGTTATTGAGCTGTGTTTGTGGGAATAACGATTCATGCTGTCACAGCTTCACCTCCCCCCAGGCCTATCCACAAAGAGAAGTGGTGAAGGATGCCACATGAAGAGGGAAAGAGATAAAGTGACTCTGTGGGTTGTCACTGGTAAAGTTTATAGAATGCTGCTCAGCCTGTAGGACCACAGTGAAAGCATTAGCTGCTATTATAATTGTTTAGACTGCTCCTTTATTAGTGTCTTTGAAGTGCTAATGTACTTGCTCTGCATAGGGTAGCACGGGGAAATCAGAACACTTATAAATTTCCTATGGCCAGCTATAAAAATTTTTAAATCAACAATATTCAGTTCTAATTTACCTTATTACGTCCTGCCTATTCCTCCAAAGAGTACTTTAGATAGACAACAATAATAAACGTTTCCTGTGGTGAAAGGCATGGTCAACACTTTCTAACTTGTATAATCTTGGGCAATTTTCTTGGCCTACTGAGTCTCAGTTATCCCATCTGTATAATGGAAACTGGGACAGCTAACTATTAGCGATTCTGACAGAGTAAATGAGATCATGTGTATAAGCTGCTTATCATGATATCTTTAGTGCCTACTGTGTATCAGGCATGGTGTTAGCTGCTGGTGGTCTTGAAATGACATCTAGGAATGTCACTTTCAGAGGTGCCTGCAAGTAGACGTGTGCTAGATTTGAGGTTAGAGGACTGTGTAACCTAATAGTGGCCTCTGAGAATTGGAAGTTAAAAATAGGATCAGATTTTATGTTTAGATGAAAATTCATAACTTTGGGGAGAGTTATAGATTTTTTTTAATTGACCAGAATTAAATATGGGGTCACATAAGAAGCAGTTACTTGGAAGTACAGATTGATATACAAATACACATAGTATGTACAACTTTCAGTCCCTTTACACATATTGCAAGATTTGGATCAGTAGTGAGGTGTCCAGGGTTAGAGAAGGTGCCTTTTGTTACCAGCATGATGCGACTTCAGCCTTCCAGAGGGAAGTCCTGAGGTGTGGCAGGCAGGGTCCCCAGAAGCAGCCTCTGAGATGGAGTTCAGTGTGCAGGAGGTTTACTCAGGATGGTTCTTGGGACCAGCACCATGAGGGACAGGGAAGGGAGCAGGAGTGGACAGAGGGAGAGGTGAGCCACAGTTCAGGCCTGAGGATGAGATCAGCCTTGGCCAGCTCCGGGGGTGCTCTGCAGCTAGGATGGCCCTGAGTGTCAGCCTAGGGTGGAGATGGCCATGCTTACCTTCCCACGTCAATCACTTATTGGATATGGACTGTCCTAGGAAGAGTGCGGCATTGGAGCCTCAGACTCTGCAGTTGAAATAACCCCTCAAGAGGCAACAAGTCCTTCCTTGAAGAGGATTCTGTGTCTACCACCAAGGTTGACCAGAAAGATAAAAAATGACCACCACAGTGCCCTAGAACAAGTGTATTTTAATGTGTACCCCAGTGTTGCATAAAATTTGTCTTGTATCACTCCTTGGGAAAAAGAGCCTTAATTAGATATGGGTCCTTTTTTTTCAAAGAAGCTGTGGATCTAAGAGATTTTCAGACCTCTCCCATTCTCCCTGGAAATAATCATCAGTCGTCTATGAATCGGAGTCTCTCCCATCTGGACTGAAGCCCCGTTTGGGTGCACAGTACTTCTATCTGATATTATTATATTATTTAATCCCAGAGGAATTTATTATGAAAATCTTCAAAACATGCACAAAAAATAACGATAATTGAGTACCAACCCCCCATGTATGCATCAGGGAGTATCCACATTTCCCTTTCTCCTTCCGGAGGGATTTCTAATGCGTAAAGCATAGCCTCCCGTGTTCATCTGAGACAGATCCTGACGGTGTGTCCTCAGAGCAGGGTGAGATTTCACAATGTTTGAAGTCACTAATGTCTCTTAATAGCACTGACGTGAACGCAGTTGGAGTTGTCAGATCCATGATTCCGGGAAGCAACCTGCTCACGCCCCCAGATCTTCAAAGCAGTGCCCCGCCAGCCACTCACATTTCCACTGTCTTGCCTCTGCAGCTCAGCTGTGGGAATTAGATTTGGGCCTGGAATGAGGGCTGATGCCTGAGGCTGTCTCACCAACGTTCATGGCACCCAAGAAGCCCACACCGGGAGTCACAGGCCGAGAAAGGTGCATGGAACTCTTGTGCTTCAGTTTCATAATGCTGTTGTGTGGAGGGGCCTCCTGAAAATTGATGGACACGGAAGTGACCTGCCAGCCTGCTGTGCTCTTGGCAATATTTCAGCCCAATGTAACATCAAAATCAAAATTTCAGTTTAGGAAAGGAGCATCGTAGGGAAGTCGTACAGAGACTATCTAGAGCCAAATCAGGGATCTGATTAGAACCCGTGACCTGAAGATCCAAAACCATTTTTGATTCCCTAGCAAGTTCGAGTCCCCAGGTGGGCCTGCCAGGGTGTCCAGGATGAGGCCCCAAGCCTTAGGCTGCACTGGGCCCGGCTCTGTCCTTAGCGGAGCAGCCCTGGCATGCCAGGGAGTGAGTCAGCAGTCCCCTCTGCCCCCGCGGATGCAGCGGGGACTTGGTGGCTGTTTGGCCCTAGCGCAGGTGGCAGCGGGGGTGGCGGCGGTTGCATTTCCTCTTTGAGGTGGGGACTCAGCTGTTTCCTTGGTCACGCGCCCCTCCTAAGCGGTTGGAAGAGGCAGGAGGCCAAGAATACAGCTGAGACTTGAGCCGCAGCCAACTCCCGGCAGCTGCTACTCTGTTCTCTGAGCTGGAATCAACTCCAGGCTGCAGTGTGGCCTGATCTGGCATTTGGGGAGGGGCCTGGGAGGGGTGTCACTTGCACATTCTGAGTGACTTAACCCACCTGCTGTTTGTGTGTGTTTGTGTGTGTGTGTATGTATGTGTGTGTGGCTTAATTTAAGTGACACTTCTCTAATATCCCAGTTACATGAAAAGAAATGTAGCTCAGTGAAAAAAGCAGAGGGCATTCACTTTTTGGGGGTCAGTGGATTTGTAGATCTTAAAGGAATTACTTTAAAACATAAAGCTGAGGGTACCATCCTAACTCAGAATGTATGTGTTTAATACAAGCATGTTTTGGTCTATATTTTCATCTCTCTATATATGCACAGAAGCAGCTTGGCAAGGATTTTGCACCAGGAGCAAGAAGTACTGAGTCCTAGTGATTGTGTGGCCTTTACAAAGATAGATGTGTGATTCTGGACACCATCTTTGTTCTCAGCCTAGGCTGTTTGTTTGTTTAACATGCTAACTGAAGACAATAAATCTCTCAGATCAAATTATGAGTGTTTTTTGGAGAAGCAAAACAATTAAAGAAAGTGGAAAGTTTTGGGCAAAATGCTAAAAAATCAAATTTTAACAGTCTACAGAATCAAAATGTGTACTTAGTTAACACACACACTCTCTCTCTTTCCTATGTATCTATTTCTTTTTTTCCCCTTTATTTATTTATTTATTTATATTGAAGTATAGTTGATTTACAATGTTGTGCTAGTTTCAGGTGTACAGCAAGGTGATTCAGTTATACACACATATTTTTTTTTTTTCAGATTCTTTTCCCTTGCAGGTTATTACAAAATATTGAGTCTAGTTCCTTGTGCTATACAGTAGATCCTTGTTGGTTATCTATTTTATATATAGTAGTGTGTATTCTTGTATCTGTTTCTACACAGCAATAGTTGATAGGTCTTTAAAATGGCTTATCATAGAGCTGTTTTATGTAATGTAAACATATCCATTTGGAGGTAAGAGATCCTACCAAACATTTAGGATTTTGTTACTTCCTGTATTTGAGAAACCAGAAAAAAAATTATCTGCGTGAACATCACATGAGTTCCCTGAATCTATCCTCCTATTTGAAAGCACTGCTGTTGACGAAGAGCCACCTTTAATGAACTCTACCTGCTTTTTTAAGCAATTAATACAAAATCCTCCTCAAGTCTGGGTCCTCCAGAGGGTGCGGTGTATTCTAGTCATCTTTGGACCCCCTGTTTCTATCAAGGTGCTTGTTAAAAGTATGTAGAAGAAATGAAAAGGCATTCAATTTATCCTGTTCATTATGCTTTTGAAAGGAAATATGATGATGATGATGATGATGATGTGTGTTGTCGTGGTTTTAAAAATACCCAGATCATCGCTCACCGTGTAACAGCTCCGCTGGTCTTTACCCTTCTTCCCAGACCCTTGGCTCCAACCTGCCCCTCAAAGAAGAGTGGCTGCAGACAGGAGATGTTTATAAGTGACAAACTTATAGGTGGCTGCTGAGTAAAAGGGACTATAGATGGTATAGATGGAGAATGCTATAAATGATGACGGGTGTCACCCAGGCACCACTCCCTGAATCCAAACCTACAAAGCAGAAGGGAAACACATTTCTTTTAATGAAGTTACAGGGTTTCCCCGCAAACAGTCCATTTTCATTGAAAACTTTTGGATGATTCCTTGTAGAAGCAAGTAAGCTCAGAACCCGATATTCACGTCAATGGCTCCATATAAAAATATCCTTGAATTCTTAAGACATTTAAGTCCAGTCTGACTTGTAATTGTTTTTGACTTTGTTTTTAATGCATTTGAGTTGTTTTGATTTTAATATTTATTCCAAGAACAAAATATATATTTTATGATAATTTAAATGTTTATCTAACTCGTCTTGAGATTCTTCTGGCATTATTAAAATAGTTCTAAAAAATTTATTAAACAATTTGGTTCGTGTGTAGGGTATTTTTCTTTAGTTTTATCTTTGATGTTTATTTATTTATTTTATTTTATTTATTTATTTAGGCTGCGCCGGGTCTTTGTTGCGGCACGTGGGATCTTCGTTGAGGCATGCGGGATATTTCATTGTGGCGCGTGGGCTTCTCTCTAGTTGTGGCGTGCAGGCTCCAGAGCGCAGGGGCTCTGTAGTTTTTGCGACGCGCAGGCTCTCTAGTCGAGGCGCACGAGCTCAGTAGTTGTGGCACGTGGGCTTAGTTGCCCTGTGGCATGTGGGATCTTAGTTCCCCCACCAGGGATCGAACCCACGTCCCCTGCATTGGAAGGTGTGATTCTTTATCACTGGACCACCAGGGAAGTCCCTGACGTTTATTTAAAACATGCCTTTCATAGACTAATTCCTTTTACTGTGCATTTGATTAGATGGACTTATTCTCTACTTTTGGTTTTGTTAACAATTGCATTGTCTTTACTTTCATGTTTTCTAATTGGATGGGTAATTTCATGGCAACCAAAAAGGGGTTCACTGTGCAGTTAACACTGCAAGTAGCCTATCTGAACTCATTCAGTATTTTTTGGTGTCTTCTCAATCTTTAAGTTTACTTTTTCTGATTGTAAAACTAAAATAGGTTCATTTGAGAAAATTTAGAAAGACTGGAGTAAGCATGTACCCTCAGATATCCCTGTGGTTTCATCCCATGGATTCCAAAGCATCACTTTGGCTGCCTTGGTTACTTATTATCAGGCATGTGGTGATTGTTATTCTCACTCATTAGAAAGTGTTGTGGTTGAAGTTGAAGTCCTGTGGCCAGTCTGTCAGAATCTGAACTCCAACCCCACCTTGTCCTAGAGCAAAATCTTAGCTATGATACTTAATGTCTCTGTAGCTGTTTCCTCCATTCAAAAATAGGACATTTGAGGGTGAATCCTTTTATCCTATATTTTTTAATCGAAATAATGTCAGGCACACAGTGAGCATCCAATAGATGTATTGAAATTGTTGTCAGTCGGCTCTGTTTACACTAGCATTAAACTTTCTTTTTCTGTAAAATCTCTAATTGTATCATAGTAAAAGTCATTTTCTTTGCAATGTGATTTATGGCAGTGATAATGATAATGGGGAAATAATTGCTAGTTTGGAAGTGGGACCTCAGCGGTTTTGCATTATGACTAGGTACCATAATCTCATGACTTGTTAAATTTATGTATTCGTTCACTAATTCAATAAATAAGTACATCATCAAACCATTACTGAACACCAGATGTTTCCGTACAATAAAAGTAAGGATAGTCCCAGTTTTTAAAGAACTTATGTGAGAGTGAGAGAGATAAGTAAGAATCTGTTACTTCTCTCTCTCTCTCTCACAGAAGAATCTACAGATTCTTCCTGAATCTTGACAGTCTTTTTTGCAGTGTCCATTGGAAACTGGGCTCCATTTGGCTTACTTCTTAATAGGTTTTGGAGAGGTGCTGGATTGAAAGAAGAAAAAGAAGCAATGTAAGATTTTTTAAAAGTTAATTAAAGGAAAATATCTAATCTGAAATGGGAACTTATAATGCACAAAAACGTAATTTATAATGAAATTTCTCCTAGATAATGCACTCTGAAAACTAGCAATGGAACAGGCATCTTGACAGCGTATACATTCTTGAGTAGACACTGATTTTAAAAAGGAGGACCTTTACATACTGGTAGTATAGTGGCTGGGTACCAGTAGTGGTGACTGGAGCATGCCTGTACCATCTCTGAATTTGTTTTTATCCATTTGGGGTGAGGAGTAGTCTTAAATATAGAAGTGTTCATTTTTGCCTGAGCATATCTATACTAAAAAAGGGGGGGGAAAAAGAGAACCTAAAAGCCTTTTTTAGTGGTAAAACTGTAAATATTACTTCTAATAAATACTGTGTTTATTGCATTCTTCATATATAGCCCAGATGTGAGTGTGTGTGTGTGTGTGTGTGTGTGTGTGTGTTTCTGTGTATATGAATGTGTATCTTTAGAGAGGTTAAGATGTGTAGAGACTACACTTCATATAGAACATGGTGAATACAGTATCAATAGTTTATTATTACTGGTCAGAAAATAAACTTTTGATCCAGTGTTTATTTATAGGCTGCAATTGTCTTTCAAAATCCACTAAGAAACCTGCCCCCCAAATTCAGTTATAATGTTTTAAAGAGAAAAGAAAAACAGTGAACAGAAAAAATTTACTCCTAATTTGCATACATAACTTTTGACAAAATAAAATGTGTGAAAATGCTGCATCATAATACATGTGAAGAGAAAGATTCCTAAATTTTCTACCAGTTTTTAAGAATGTTGCCAGGGCACAAAATCTGCAGTAAAGCCCAGGCCACTCAACTAGGTTCTGTCTAGAGAAAGCCAGGAGATAAGGGTAGGTATGGCTTATAACCAGAACATTTTTTTTTTAAACAAAAGTTTTCCAGAATTGACCAACTGAATTCATGTATACATGATACAGCAGGCCGGGAGGATTTAGACAGGCAACTCTTCTTTTCAGTTTTTCACAGTCTCCTGAAGTTTGGCTTCTTGGTGAGCCAGTGGATGGCCTGTGGAGCGAATAGCCAGTGGTTTCTGCCCCTGTGTCACTCTCCCCTTTCTCCTTCTGGAGTCTCTGAAGTTGAGAAAAATTATGGCCTCACCTGGAATTGGCATCTGCAGGTGTGACCAGGCCCCCCATAGGAATGATCAGGCCACAGAGTTTCCAGCAGAAACACTCCCAGGCAAGTTATAAGGATAGTTTCAGACCAGAAGGGATTTCAAAGACCTGGGATTGTACAAATCACACATGTGTGTTCTCTCTCTGTGTATATATGTATACATATATACACATAGATACACATACATATACACACACACATATATATATTAAATCTTAATATTTAAATTAGGATACTAACAGTAACTTTTGAGGGTAAAAGTAGTCATTTATGTTAACGTGCTTAGAATCCATTGGTACTAACAGATTCAGATTACCTTTCTTATCATTATGTACGTGATTTGTGAGGCAACAGGATCCAATCATGTTCTTTACACATCTTTTTTTTTTCAGGGAAATTACATAATTGTTTGAAGTGTAGAACCCTTTTTTGTATATACCATACTTTAACAAATGCAGAAAAATGCTCTCCTTACATACTATTTATCTATAATAATGAACCATCCTGTCTTTGCTTATTAGATGCTAGTAATAACGAGTGAATGACTCTTTTTGTCTTCCTAGTTTTCAGTCTATTTGTGAAAATTAAAATTTGTTTCAGGCTTTATCATGAATTCCTCCAAATATTCCATGTTCTACTTTCACATATTAATTTTGGATGATTTTTTCTGACAGTTGGGCTGGCCTGCCAGCCTTCCTCCTTACCTTTTTTTCTTTCCTCCCTTCCTTCCTCCGTTCCTCCTTTCCACCCTTCCTTCCTCCTTCCTTTCCTCCCTTCCTTCCTTCCTTCGTTATGAGTAAAAAAAGTTACGGTTTTTTTCCCCTCTGTATAGTTTTCCCCATGTTTACGACTTGGACTTTTTATTAAGGAGATCGTATCTAACAAAAATGTTTCCACTTCTGCGCATGCCTTGCTATATATTATGATGCAACTATTGACTTCTCTTATCTATGTTTAAAATCTTGAAGGTATCACAGATAAGCCAGTGGCTCAAAAGCTGAATATTACACATTACATAAGACTGACAGATGTTTCATTTCTACGATAGATCAAATCATAAATTTGATTCTTTCACAGATAATTTCAGCCTGGCCATTTCCACATCTGAGGCTTGGATGTACAGTCTTGCAAACTTTTAAACAGCTGTTGTTTAAAAGTTGTTTTCGTTCGTTTCGCTTGTTTTCGTTCTTTGATCCAATACCAGATTTCCAGCCCCCATTTCAGGAATCCTGTTGTCCTACTGTGTTGCAGGGATACTACATCCCATTTGACTTTTAATTTCAAGGTTGCACCTTAGAGATATCAAAGTGCGCGCATTAGCCTCATGTCTTTCTTCCTAAAATGTCCGTTTGCACTAGGTCCACCCGCAGTCCCCTTTTTTTGAAGTCTCTGAAAATCAAGTGTGTTTCAAGGCTATTTTGTTCTAATCATACGACACATGTACAAAGCTAATAGCCCCTTCCCGACCCTTAGCTTAAGCATTATACACCCCATGAATAGAATGACCCCAAATCTTCAACTTCACCATCAGGAATCTTCAAAGAATTTTTACATACAGCTTAACCCTGTTCTTCCAGTAGTCATGGGACCCTTCAGCCCTGGGATCTCAGGCCCACATCTCTCATCACCTGGGTTGAAACTGACCATGTGTCTGCTGAATTTCATCAGTAATTTCTGCCAGTTCCCTCATATAGATGGTTTGATAACCTGTTTTTTCCCACGACAGGTAACTCTAGCAGGCTCTATTAACTCACAGAGCTTACAGCAGCGCATAGTTTTGTAAGATTATCCAAATGTATTAGATATTTTAAAATATAGAGAATTTTAAAAAGCACACACCTGTTTTCCCTGGGCTTCTCTGGATCGAAGGGACTCGTTGGAAGGTTTGAACAGGGAGCATCCCAATAGGAAAGTCCATCAAAGTAGAAGGCATTCACCTGCAAAATACTGCAGTCTCGAATGCAACTAACTCTCTAACAGTCCCTTAAAGCAAGAATGTTTTCTTTAAAAAAATAAATAAATAAAAGCTTTGAGGTCAGACTTGGGGCAGGGAGCGGGGGAGAGGTCATGGGTGTCTGGCCAAGCTTTTGAGGTACACAGTGGTCATGTGATTGCAGTTGTGACATTGAATGGTGGCACACAGGCCAACTTTAAACGGCAGCCCCTGTCTTTCAAGTGACCGACCACAGCTCCCTGTAGGTGACTTTGCAAGCAGGGCATCTGGGGTTTAATCAGCATTGCCATAGATGGCCCCAGACCTGGGGGAGCACACACGTGCACATTCATATGTCTTAAGTAGGAAATTACCTGCCGGGTGAGTCCTGGGACACCTGGCAAAGAAACAGATTCTGTTCCACCGATGTGTTGTAAGGTTCCTGAAAATGTTTCCCTCCCAGGAATATATCCATTTCTCCTCCCGGCAGATTGGTACAGATTGTGTTCTTGCTGTGTGTGAGGCATTATCCATGGTCCCAGAGACACTGGTCCAAGAGCCCTCTGTCCAGGGAATTTAGAATCATTCTCACACCCATGTTCACCACCTGGAATGCTTTAGATGGTTTATATTTAAAGCAGGATCCTAAAACAAGCCAAACCCTTGATGGCTTAGAAGTAAAGGCTTTGAGACACCATATTGCATATTTGCCTTCTTTTCCTAGACATTTGTTCTCCCTGAGTCTCTGTAAGTCCTGTCTCTGAAGCCACAGAGGTTTCACTCCCTGCCTGCTTCCCTTCTCTTCAAGGAAAGGAAGCATCGCAGGAAATGTTTTCCCATCACTTTCTGCAGCACTTGAGGTCCCAAATGCAGACTCTTTTCCTGCAGTGCATTCCTGAACATCCTTTGGTGGTTTTGTTGTTAACTTACTCTCCTACATCTACAATTTAAATAGTCTTTCTAGAGATTTCATTGTGGTGAGGAAAAATTCCAACACCGTTTTGCTAGCCATTAAAACCAAAAACATGCGGATGTCAAATTAATTCATGTATCCTACATTTCAAGTGCATCTTCTCCAAGGAAGTCTGAGGATAGTAGGAATTATTTATTGAACACTTATGTTCTTCTCTAGCAAATCTGTTGATCTCAGCCCAGTGGCTTTCTGGTTTTCATGACTGTGTTTGCAGGGGTGTCAGTATGGAATTTTGTGTCGTGCTGTACTAGGCAGCGTAGAGAAAGAGGAAAAACAAAAGAGGAAAAAAGTTCCCCGCATTCAAGAAGGGGCAGAGATGGCCGGTAGGATGTAGATATATTATCCTCCTCTATGTGAGCTGAGCACCATTGCACTGCAGTGGGGGCATGTCATCCTGAGAGGCCAGATGACACAGGTGAGGGTCCTGATGAAGTGAGCACTGGATGAGGCTCAATGGAAGAAACTCGATGTAATAACTGAAAAAATGGAGTTTAGAAGAGAGGCACTACTTCTGTATTTTTTTTTTTTTTTTTTTTTTATTAATAGCTACTTTATTTATTTATTTATTTATTTAGCTGTGTTGGGTCTTTGTTTCGTGCAAGGTCTTTCTCTAGTTGCGGCAAGCGGGGGCCACTCTTCATCGCGGTGCGCGGGCCTCTCACTATCGCGGCCCGTCCCGTTGCGGGGCACAGGCTCCAGACGCGCAGGCTCAGCAGTTGTGGCTCACGGGCCCAGTTGCTCCGTGGCATGTGGGATCTTCCCAGACCAGGGCTCAAACCCATGTCCCCTGCATTAGCAGGCAGATTCTCAACCACTGCACCACCAGGGAAGCCCTCTGTATTTGTTTTTAGTCTGGAAATGTGAGCAAGGCCTAACTGTCTGGCCAGTTTAATTGTAATAAATCATACATTTGTTGGATGCCGTCATTTTCATGAAAACTCAGACACTATCAAGGACCTAAAGAAACTCACCTGCATGTGAGTCTTCAGTTCAAGGTATCCATGCTTTCCTTTTATCTAATGAAAACGTCTGCCCATTGTCTGTTTTCTGTCACTTATATCTATTAGTTCCCTTAAGATTGCATTCAAATTAGCCTTTGTGAATAGAAGACTTTGAGGAAACGTTAGGTCTAAGGTTGGCAGTGGTGTGCATTTTTTTTTAATTAATTCATTTAATCATGACAAACCCGTGTGGCTGGAATTGTCATCAACCTCACTTTTTTTTTTAACTAGTTAATTAATTAATTTATTTTTGGCTGTGTTGGGTCTTCGTTTCTGTGTGAGGGCTTTCCCTAGTTGCGGCAAGCGGGGGCCACTCTTCATCGCGGTGCGCGGGCCTCTCACTATCGCGGCCTCTCTTGTTGCGGAGCACAGGCTCCAAACGCGCAGGCTCAGTAGTTGTGGCTCACGGGCCTAGCTGCTCCGCGGCATGTGGGATCCTCCCAAGCCAGGGCTCGAACCCATGTCCCCTGCATTGGCAGGCAGATTCTCAACCACTGCGCCACCAGGGAAGCCCCAGTGGTGTGCATTTTTGTATTGTATGCTTTAGTCCTCTGGATGGGATTGCTTTGCTCTCAAATCTCTTTGTCCGCTGAATTCTCTAGTTGGGTTGTTAGCTGTCCCCGGGGACAAGCACCATCTCTTTCCTTTCTCTAGTGTCCTATCCAAAAGGCCACACAAGTGTAGGTGCTCTCTAGGTAAGCTTGGACTCTCTCTCTCTGAATGGACTGCCCATCATCACAGATACACAGAGCTCAGTCAGACCAAAGCCCTCTTGAGACCCTCCCATCCAGAAGCATGTCATGGTTTTGCCCTATTAGTGGCTGTTGGGCGTTTTCCCTTAACCTTGCCACATTGGTTAATAGGTCTCTGGGTGGTTAGATGCCTTGGCTTTTTGGGGTTGAAGGAAGCAGAAAAAAATAGTACAGTGACAACAAGTCCTGCTGTGTGTCAGGCACTGTTCTCAACACTGAGTTAATACAGAGGTAAACTAACCAGGCACAAATATCCATCGTTGTGTAGCTTATGTAATAGTGGGGGGGAGAATGATTTTTACTACTTGGTTCAAATATTGAGCCTTGTTTAAGGGTGACTTATCTGAGTGTCTAAGATCTGGGGATTTCAGTGATCGAAGTAGCCAATAGCCAGCTGCCCTAGCACTAAAGAGACAAGATAAGTAGGCGTGTTGTCTTGCCCACTATAGGTTAGCAACAAATAGTGCAGTTGATATGAGGATAAAATGTAATAATCTATGGAAAACACTCATTCCAAGATCACCCATGTGGAAGTAAATACTAAAAGCATTCATTGGTGTAGTTGTTGGATCTTGTAGAAAGAGCTTGCTATCAATATATTAACACACAATTGTAGCCCAGAGTCACCCGACAGAACTAAAGCTCCCTTTGTTCCCGAATCTCCTGAAATTCCCCCTGCTATACTTGGGATGGCAGCAGACATCCGTTTCTGGTAAATCTCTCTCTCCTGCCTCTCTCCCTCCCTTTTGGATGTAGAACTCGCCTCCTGTGGTCATAGACCCTTAAGACCCACACTTGGGCTTTTTATTTTGGGGGAACATCCTTCAATTCCTTTGCTCCCCTTGAAAATCTTTCCATTCTTCTGCTGTTGTAGGGGGGTGGAAGGAGGCAGAGCTAAGGTCCTGGGTGGGTAATTTAAACTTCTATGTTGATTCACTTTGATTAGATTTAGTGATGATGTTAGCTAGTAATAATTCTGAAAAGGCAACCTTAAGGCGTGAAATATTCACAGGCTGTGGCACCAAGTAATACGCCTTGACGTAAGGGAAAGCAAAGACATCGTGGCCATGAAAACCTCTTATTTTTCCCAGTTTATATATAGATAGAACACGAATCTTATCGCCATTTCAAAAACTGACAGAATAGCAATTTATCGATTTATCTTTGCTTTTACTCATTTTATCTAAATGTCTCTTCCTTTCTTCTTTTCTGCAAGAAAGGTTTTAATGACACACACATTTAGCTCACCCTGTGGCACCTATAACTGCATCACATTTGTTAAGTTTCATTGCTTTTGAAATGACAGATTCTTCTTTCACTTCTTGTAGGAATAAAGGACAAAAGAGTTCACATCAGATACGCTGAATAAAATTAGTATTTCTCCCCACCCTTTTTTTGAAGTGCCTTTTCTCTTCATGATGAATTTTTATAGTTTTGAATTCTTTAAGCCAGAGTTGAAAATATGCATTTGTGATAAATCCTTGTTCCATTACAAGGTGTCTCCAGTATACATAACTGAACATAAATAATGGATTATATTCTTGGCATCCAGATCCTCCGAAAGAGGACACCTTAAAATATTGCATTGAACTGAATTGAACTGAGTGGAGAATACAGAAGTTCTGACATCTGTGAGATTAATAATGCTCAAGCAAAAGTATCATTTCAATTGATCATCCCCCCTCCCTTCCCTGAAATAGTGTTGTTTGTCCCAGGAAATCATGGTACAGTGATACCAAGGGAAATACTTAGGATAAGTGTGTGACTTGGTGAGATTCCTGGAAGATCTAACTATTTAGAAACATTTTTGTTTGAACAAAGTTATATGGTATCATCAGCAACAAGATCCCAGCAGTGTTATTTACGTTCCCGGAAAACTTGTTTTAGTTACACTTGGAATAAAAAAGCAACTTCCTAAGTCGGAGATTCTGGCTCTTTGCTTAAACATTAGGGAGACACTCATTTCTGAATGTTACATATGTTCTGGCACCAGTAAATTCAAATTCATTGTTCCACCTTTAAAAAAAAAAAAAAAAAAAAAAAAGTATAATGCTTTCTGAAAACCCTGGGCACACTTTATCTGGGAATCTTGCAGGCATGTGATTTTCTGTATGGCTTCTGGAAAGACAGGTACCATGAGTTCTAGAAGTGAAGGAGGAAACTGGGCAGATAACTAGCAGATATCTTGAGGTCATTCTGATGACTATGGCTTATGGGCTCTCAGGAGTTTCAAAGAAAAAGACGAAGCACAATGTCTAGAAACCCACATGTGTCCATAAAACATTAGGGATAAAATCGGGGAAGAAACACGCGTACCATTATCAGACAAACTGTTCATGAAGTTTCTGGGCAGTATTTGCTGGCTCATGCGACAGGAAGGGCAGTAGTGGTCTAGGGAAAAACAATGTGTGGGTGTCTCTTGCAATATCCCGGGAACTAATTGCACAGATTAGATAAGCCTCGTCTGTATTTCTAATAGAGCCCCAGGTCACTAGAGGAACACAGAGCTTTAAAAAGAGCTCTGATCCCCAGTTAAAATGACAATGTTTTTGACCCAGCTCTGCCGCTGCCTGTTTGTGGATCTTCTGCAAGTCACTGGATTTAATATCAGCTAGACTAGCTGATTTCAAGGTTCTTTGCAGGGCTGTGGTTCTCTGGGTACTATTTTTTTTTTTTTTTTTTTAAGTTTGCACATGGCTGGAGGTTGGTGATGCTTCCCTGTGTATGGATAAATCATACCTAGACTCTTAACAGATTGAGGCAGGAAACATAAGGTGGTGATTAGCCTGCATGGCTTATGAAAGTTGAGGCTATTTTAAAATCCTGGGACTGGCCCCAGGGGTCACCCAGTCAAACCCAGACAAGCCTCAGTGTTTTCTCAGTCTCTGATTGTTTTCTTTTTTTATTATTATTATTATTTATTTTTGGCTGTGTTGGGTCTTCGTTTCTGTGCGAGGGCTTTCTCTAGTTGCAGCGAGCGGGGGCCACTCTTCATCGCGGTGTGCGGGCCTCTCACTATCGCGGCCTCTCTTGTTGCGGAGCACAGGCTCCAGACGCGCAGGCTCAGCAGTTGTGGCTCACGGGCCCAGCCGGTCCGCGGCATGTGTGATCTTCCCAGACCAGGGCTCGAACCCGTGTCCCCTGCATTGGCAGGCAGACTCTCAACCACTGCACCACCAGGGAAGCCCTCGGATTGTTTTCTAATATGGCAGCGGGGCCACTGGCCCTGTTCTCTGTGGCATTAATTGTGGTCAGAAATCTCTCCTTATCTGCAATAAAAAAATATGCAGAATACTGAGTCAGTGATGTGACAAAGCTGCTGATCAGCTGCTCCATTACCTGCAGCTCTCTCATTCAGATGATTGACGGCTGATGTTTGTATTGCACTAAGATGCGCCCAGAGTTGTCTTGTGCAGTTAGAAGTGGTTTCTGTTGTTACCTTTTGTGGATAAGGACACATTGGCCAAACATGCACTGATTCTAGTAGAGGTGAAGCAGAAAATTCTCTGCACATCACTGCATCCTAACCTTTTATTCTTGCAGTGTCCACATTGGATGGTTAAATAGCAGAGCTTATCTTGCCAAAGATGGGATTGCTAAGATGATGATGAGGAGGAGGAGGAGGATGGTCCCCTTTATTGGGTACCTATTTGAATCAGTACAAACCAAGGCAGGTTACATCCACCACACTTGTCTTTCTGTGTATGTGTTATCAATACACCAGAAGCAGTTTTGTAAAGTAGGCCAGTTCCTTTCTTGTACTATCATTTTCTGCCTTTGATCTGTTTGTATGTATATTGATTTGTCTATTTTTCATTTTTATCATATTCAAGAAGAAAAAAGTTTTTTAGGTTCTTTTATTGTGACAAAATATACATAATATAATATTTATCATTTTAGCCATTCTGAAGTGTACAATTAAGTGGCATTAAACTGTGTAACCATCACATCTGTACCCACAACTTTTTTTTTTTTTTTTAAAGTCAGTGACCCTTACTCTTTTATTTATTTATTTATTTATTTATTTTTGGCTGTGTTGGGTCTTTGTTTCTGTGCGAGGGCTTTCTCTAGTGGCGGCAAGTGGGGGCCACTCTTCATCGCGGTGCGCGGGCCTCTCACTATCATGGCCTCTCTTGTTGCGGAGCACAGGCTCCAGACGCGCAGGCTCAGTAGTTGTGGCTCACGGGCCTAGTTGCTCCACGGCATGTGGGATCTTCCCAGACCAGGGCTCGAACCCATGTCCCCTACATTGGCAGGCAGATTCTCAACCACTGCGCCACCAGGGAAGCCCTACCCACAACTTTTTAATCATCCCCAACAAAAACCAATTAAACAACAACTCCTTTCTTCCTTACCTCCGGCTCCTGGTAGCCTCCCTTCTACTTGCTGTTTCTATAAATTTGCCTGTTCTAGTTACTTCATAAAAGCAGAATCATACCATCTTTGTTCTTCTCTGTCTGACTTGTTTTACTAAGAATAATATTTTTAAAGTCCATACATGTTGTAACATGTATCAGAATTCCATTCCTTTTTAAGGCTGAATAATATTCCATTGTATGTATATACCACATTTTGTTTATTCATTCATCTGCTGATGGATACCTTTTGGCCATTGTGAATAATGCTGCCATGAACATTGGTGTACAAATATCTCTTCTAGTCCCTGCTTTCCATTTTCTTGGATGTATATTTTGGAGTTGAATTACTGGGTCATATGGTAGTTCTATGTTTAGAAAGGTAGGTTCTTGTTTTTTTTTCCTAGTGCTAACTTTTGAAGCAACACCAAGTAAGGCCAATTCCTTGTTCTCTGAATATGTTTTAAAATAGCATTAGAAAATAGCTATTTTGTCCTCCCTAAGTCTTCTCTTGTCTAAACTAAAAATTGCAAATTATGCAACTATTTTTTAGAACCCAAATGTAAGATCTTTTGTCCGTCCCTGCTACATTTCACTTTATTACTTTCATCAATTAGTTTACTCTATGGGGATATCCAAATATTTATTATGGGACCCAGTACATTATTTACTTCTCCCAAGTTTATGTCTTTCTTTGAAATACACTGAGAAAACATTTAAGAATTATAAAAGCAGAAGTCATCTTTATTTTCCAGTTCATGAATAATCAAGAAAAGGATGATGAAGATAAAATTGTTTAACCCATCTTTAAAATTTTTCATGTGGATCCATTAGAAGTATTTAACTTTTATCTTATTTTATTTTTTTTGAAAAAAAAGAGGATTTTTTTAAGATTGTGTTAGAGCATCCTTGCAGGTGGTAGAGATTCCGTAAACAGTTGTTATAAAAGTGAAGAATTGAAACATTGGCCTTTTTCCTTCAGATGTTTTTACCGAGATCAGACCTCTCTTATTTTTAAAGACACTTATTATTGTGGGGCTGTTCTTATGTCCAAAGCTTTGACATCAGTTTTTTCCATTACTAAAGTCTGCTAAATGTTGATGTAGATTATGTTTGTGTCCAATTTGCTATAATAATAAGGAAGAAAAAGTGATATTCTACATATGAGTTACTGTATGTTTATAAACTGCCTAGCTATCAAAGTTGATATAAGAATATTCATGTAAAATACTTCTACCTTTAAACCCCTAGTATGAAAATTCCTTTTCTTAAATATCCTCCTAGGTTCTTCCTCCAAAACAGTTGTCTGATCACTTTGGCATTTGCATGGTGGTTCAAGAATTTTACAGAATGCCTGTGCATTGAGTTGACCAAAAAGAGTTTAATGAAAGGGTAGAACTCCTGGTTGGGTATTTCTTATACATGTATTGAAGGAGACATTTTTCTTTGGAAAGTAAACTTATGTGAAATTCTCTTATTGATGTTTTTCTGTTACCTGGGGAAATTTTCAAGCTTGCTGAAGGTATTAGTCCATATGTTCTATTCATGCCATGGTGCCATGGTTGCTCTCATTTCTGAAAGGATTACATTCCAATTACTTCTCTTTTCTTTCTTTCTTTCCTTCTTTCTTTCTTTCTTTCTTTCTTTCTTCCTTCCTTCCTCTCTTTCTCTCTTTCTTTCTTTCTTTCTTTCTTTCTTCCTTCCTTCCTTCCTTCCTTCCTTCCTTCCTTCCTTCCTTCCTTCCTTCCTTTCTTTCTTTCTGGCTGCATTTTGGGTCTTTGTTGCTGCGTGCAGGCTTTCTCTACTTGTGTCAAGCTGGGGCTACTCTTCATTGCAGTGCACAGGCTTCTCATTCCGGTGGCCTCTCTTGTTGCAGAGCCACTAGGGAAGCCCTCCAATTACTTTTCTTCTCTCTTTTTTTTTGTTTTTTAAGTCTTTAAACTTAATCTTACACGTTCAAACTAACTCTCTTAACTTTAACACAATGACTGTTTTGAGACTGGGGTGTGTCTGGTTGATAAGGGGTTGCAGCATTTAAATACCTTATGCAGCAAATTGACAGATCACTAATATCACAGTTTGCTAGTGGCTTACATTTGCAGAACTGTGACTAGCTAAAAAAAGAAGAAACGGTGCATAAGGGAAAAACATTTCAGTTGTTCAAATGAGTAAATCTTGATTGTGTTGTCTCATCATAAAGTACCTATACTGATTGAGGATAAGATTAGTCATCCTCTGCTAATTTTGAGTAGAAGGATTGTGACAAAAGTGACTAATAAAGTGGCCCTCCCAACTTGCTAATAGAATTTAATGTCCCATTTTAGATATCCTCTGAGAACTAAATCACTGCTGGAATTTGAATCAAACCCCAAGCTTTCTTTCTCCACATGACAGCCCAGTGATTAATATATGTAACACACACACACACGCATGTGCGCACACAATTAGGACATGCCTATTTTGTTGGTGATGATGAAAGACAGAATATTTGGTCTTTTGCACGGTGCTTCTCTCCTCTCGCCCTCTCTTTCTCATCCCCACAAACCCAGTTGCTACTATATGCAACTCTAAAGTCAGCCAAAAAAATAAGAAACAACATAATCTAAAATGGTCGTTATTTTACTCATTTTCCTCACTGTAAATAGCTGACAACACCGTTGATCAATTTCCTATAGCTTACTTATTGCCTGCCTTTCCTCAATATCACCCCCTAAACTGTGGTTAAAATATTATTTCCACTGAAAGAACTGCAGTGACTTTTATTTTGTGCATTTGTATAGAGTCTCCTTTCTCTCCCTCCCCACCTCCAACCATAACAATTGACACTTGGCCAGGATATCTATTAACCAAATGTTGGATAAAACATATTTGTTAGACATGGTTTTGCTTCTTTGTGAAAAATGGGAGAAATTGGGACAAATGAAGATTAAATAGCAGTGGAAGAGTCGGGTTAGTTTGGGGAACAGAAAGCTGGACTAGGGTTGATTTCCTGGCACTGCTTTCTTAGCAAAGAGAACAGTTTTAATCAGTTACAAAAATATTTGTGATCCATATGTTCCTCCCTGCTCGTTCCCATATGCCCATATTCTCTTTTATCTTGGTGGATGATGACTTTATGATTCAGGGATGCAAGAATAATACCTCACTGGCTTTAGAGCACAGTGCTATTTCCAAACGTGTCCTGGTAATTACGCATGCACATATATCCAGGCTGTTCACGCTTTGAGATGGTTACGTGAATATCAGTTTGTTCTTTCTTCGTGGAAAGAATTATATCTTGCATCCACCTACTGGGGCTGGAATAAGGCATCTAAGGCTTAGATTTGAAAACTGCATGGCCATTTCACCTGCTGGATTAACCACCGCTGTACAAATAGGAGCATCAGAGAAAGGAGACAGGAAGGCTGCGGTGATCGTTGATAACTTCATTTTCTTTGGGAAAAGGAAAACAGAATCCAAAAAGCATTTGGTAAATCCATCCATCACGGGTGCCTATTCTAAGACATGTTAGATATTGAGCTGGTTACTTAAATAGATCCTAATTTTAAGGCATGTTGACTTCTACTTAGTATCAAGTGTTCATTATGTGAAACTGATAAAAATTGAGAAATTAAAATTACTGTTGATGAGCAATGCATTTGGTCCCTAAATTCATGTTTCCTTCGCAACAGTTATATAATTTTTAACGACAAGAGAAACTTTTTACAGCCGAAGTATCCATTTTAATAAGACATAAATAAAGCTAGAAATTATTGACTGTATAAGTGATTGAATTTTCAACAGTTGTTTTCCTCTTACACAGCAAATGGTGTCGTAACCCAATAGGCTGTTAATAAAGCTGCAGTAAAATCCGATAAGGAGCCAGCTGTGCTCATGTCAACTTGGGAGGGGGCAGCGAGGGGGAGGCAGAGAGAGTTTCTAAACTTCAGAGTAAATAACTGAGATGCATTTAGTGTTTTCAAAGTCGGGTATACGGTGGAACACGTGCGCAGGCTGTTGGATTTAGCAGATGTGCGCCAGGGTAGAGTTGCAGCAAAGGGAGAGAGATACAGCTTGGTTTTGGCAAACGTTATTAGGAATCCGTCTCTCTGTTTGCATTCAAGCTGTATTTGCCGCTGCTCCTGCAGGAGTTGTGAGAAAAAGAAAGTGCACGTTACAGCAGGGATTGCTTTCAACAGGCTCAAAGTTTGCAAATCTGTTGAATCCCTCTGACAGTGTTGCTTTGCTGTCAAACAGAATGCCCAGCTGACGGTGGCAGTCCTGATGGGGAGGGGCCGGTAGGTGGCGGGTAAATGATGCTCACAGAGCGAAGAGAATATTCGGAATTCTTCTTCTCAAACTGTCAGTGGAGAGGAAAGAGCTCTCTCAACAATACCACTGTGAAAGTTTTCTTTTTTCTTTCTTTGTTTTTTTCACTTTTATAGCTAATGCCTCATTAAGTCAAAAATCTTTCAGTATGCCTTCTTAGGATAACTTTCAGAAGAAAAGAGTCACAGGAACAGCACTCAAGGAGATTATATTGATCTATAATTAAGACAAAAGCTTTGGTTAAAAAAGGAGGCAAGACTTTTGCTCATAGGTGATCTGGATTGTCATGGAGGCAAACACACAAGCTTGTTTTTTTTTTTTTTTTTTTTAATATAAAGTGCGAGATTTCACTAAAAAAGGTTAAAATTGAAGTGAGTAATCTTCGGTGCATAATGCAATTGTTAATTTTAGCTCGTTGCGTGGGTGCCGCTCTGACTTGAACAGCCGGCTGTAGCCTTCATTAGAGAAGAAGCAGGCAGCTCGGGACAGGTGGAGTGGATCAAGCCGTGAACGTGATTTGCTGGAGGCCGGTCATAGTGTTAGAAACCCAGTCTTATTTCGTCCCTCACCCTTATTACCATGGTTATTGCAGTTATTGTGACTATTGACTTTTCGTCTTTTTTCAGGTGGATGATGTGTCAGGCTGTGTAAGGGAATCGCATGGAGATGGGCGTTTTGAACTGTTAATGGGGACATGGGACTCCCGCTGTCTCTGATCCCTCGTGTGGATTTTCCCGGCGTAGAAGGACAGAAGCCGCTCGTAAGTCGCCAAGACCGACAGCAGAAATTCTGCGCAAAAGGTAAAGGGCTGTCATCAGATGGCTGTCATCTCATCTGTATATTTTTCTCATTCTATAAATATGCCTGTTTGCATAAAACAGTTCATGAAAGGCAACCAAAACAGACAGGATCTGTATCAGGGATTCAACTGCCTTAGTGTTTGTAAAATTAGAGCTCAATTTGTTCTCTTTTTTTTTTTTAAAGCTGGCCACAATCTGTTTTTTATTGAAACCCTCTGGAAAAAATGTTAGGGCAACAGAAGTCCCATCTCCTCCCCCCACTCAGTACATTGAGAAACAAACTATTTGCTACTGGGAAACAGAACTTTTTGTTTGGTTAACTACACACATCCCCGGTGTCACTGAAATACGAGAGATCTGTCAGATACACTGAATGGATATCCTCAAACCTCCCCAAACCTAAGAGCCTTGCTCACCAGGCCCTCACAGACTCCAAGTACCATCCTTGAGGAAAACTACCTTTTCCATTCCCACAATCCTTTGCCAAGTGAGCTTGTCCTGTCATGGTAGGTCTTAGCAAATTTGCAACGGAAATTACTGCGTTTTAGATTTTCCTCGTGCTTTCTATGTCCAGTTAGAAATAAAGTTACTGAACTAGTAAATGATAAACACTCCCAGAGAAACATATCAAGACACTGATTTGTCCAGTAATAGTTACCATTGTAATGACTAGGAACAGGGCAGTCATTACTTGGGACTTTTTGTGAAAAAACTGACTTTCTAGGCTACAGGGTCTTTCTCTATTTTTCTTTCTCCTTCCTTCCTCTCTTTTCGTCTTTCTTTTCCTCCTTCCTTCTTTTCTCTCCTTCTTTCTTGTTTTTCTTTAAAAGAAAATTGAGGAGGAAGTAAATGATAAATTATTCAGGAGCCCCCCTTTGACAGCACATCAGAAGGGGAAGTGTCAGGGCTTTATGGAAGAAGGGAGAAAAAAGTACTAATAACAGTCTTACACTTTGAAAAGCCATTTCCAGTGTCTGTGTAGCCGTCTTTTGTGAGCTTGGAGCATCGGAGTTCAGTTGTGATAGCTTCCTTCTGCAGAATCTCTGCAGCATCAGCCACCGACAGGGCTTGGGGAGGGCTTCTGCTTCTAATAATGTCACTGTCACTTTGAAGCCTGAAACTATCGTTCCTGAAAGGTTTATTGCCAAATTTAGATCCTATATGTATACTAAATTATTACCTCTTACATTGACTTCTGCCCCTTGTAGAGTGTACTGAATCCCTTATACCCAGGAAGGTACGTCTGTGGTTGAAATTTGCAAATGATTTATGAGTCATCTTAGAGATGCTGCAGAACCCAGTACCACCTCCCGACTCAGAAGTGGAGGAAGAGTTGGGGAGATACTCTCTTCTTCTTTTGCTTCTACTTTGTAGAGGAGCATAGGGACCGGGAGACGTGTGGGACTTTCATGTCTCATTTTAAGATGTATTGATCCACCTTGACGGCAAGGTGTATTCACAAGAGCATGTGTATGTGTTTGGAGGGGCGTGGACAGGGCAACTGAATCTGCCTCTTGTGTTTGTCTTGGGTACTTGATTTGATCTTGTTTTATTCTCCTTTTGTATAAAATTGTCAGGGAGGCTGGAGTTGCTTATTTGAATTTGAGTACAAAGGGAGAAATCAAATATCTCGAGAATAATGGTCAAGACTTCACCCTGTGCTGACATTACTTTCTGATGTCTTAACCTTGTAGGGTGTCAAATCTTGTTATTTTAATTTGCATCTGGGAGAATGTCTGAGCCAGGAGACCTGAATCAGACCATAGTGGAGGAAGGCGGGCCTGAGCAGGAGACGGCCACTCCAGAGAATGGCGTGGTTAAATCCGAAAGTCTGGACGAGGAGGAAAAACTGGAATTACAGGTGAGCCCGGAGAAATCCCATTTCTCATGCCACTGTGTGCATCCCTTTCTTTCATTTTGAAGATACTCTGAAGGTTTGGGGTTTTTTTGCTTGTAAAGAGTTTGACTAGTAAAATAAATAGGAAATCCATAAAACGAATCTTCTCCTTTCCCAATTATTAGTCTTTTTTTTTTCTGACCAAACAGTGCATTCTGGTCAAAATGCCCTTTGAAATGGAAAAAAAAAAAAATCCAAAGAACATATTTAATGACTGAATTTGCCCACAGCTTCTCCGTATTAATTTCCAGATCACCTCAAGGAGTTTGTGGAGGACTTCTCCTGAGGCAGCTTTACACTAGCTGAGTTATAAAAATGGGTTTGTAGTCCGCGGAATACAGCTCATGACAGACTAAGAAAAATGAAAGACATGAGCTCTGTTGACCTTCCTGGGCAGGCTAAGCTTTGATTCTTATTAGCAGAAAAGCCTAGAATTCCCAGCCAGAGAGAGAGAGAGAGAGAAAGAATGCTCTAGAAGGAGTAGGGGGAAGTTTGGGAATGATTGACGGTACTGAAAAAGTGATATGATTAAATACTCATGATTTATGAGAGAAGGAGATTTGGTAGAAGGAAAACAAACTGTACTTGCAAATAACCTGTATCGATTTTCTTTAAACCAAACTACAAAAGTGTTAACTCTTTTTATATAAAAAGGGAGCAGAGGCTGATAACAGCATAATGGCCAAAAGCCTTCAAGGCCGGCTTTTCCCCTCCCCAGGAGCTGCTGTAAGGAGGGAACGAGAAAAGCTAAATGGTCAAAAGTTTGGCGGAGCAAGAGCTGGGGGAGTCCTCCCCGATGGTTATAATACTTTGTTGCTGTTGTTATTGACTTTTCAACTCTGGTGACATCTTTTTCTCTCCTTCTCCCCCTTCCCCTCTCCTGGTTGTTGGTGGACTGTTTGTTTGTTTTATTTTGTTTCTAACATACAGAGGCAACTGGCGGCTCAGAACCAAGAGAGAAGAAAATCCAAGGTAGTGTTCTGGAATTCTACATTGACCTGATATCATGGTTGCATGTGGATTAACATCAGGGTTAGAGGATTTGCCAACGATTCACATGGCTCTATGTGGATCTTGGCTGCACCGGTGCTGCCTGCATTTAATGGGGTCGTGTTGATGCCTCTCTTTCTTTCCTGCTCTATGTGCTTTTTTTTTTTTTTTTTTTTGATGTGGACCATTTTTAAAGTCTTTATTGAATTCTGTTTTATGTTTTGGTTTTTTGGCCACAAGGTATGTGGGATCTTAGCTCCCTGACCAGGGAACGAACCTGCACCCCCTACATTGGAAGGTGAAGTCTTAACCACTGGACTGCCAGGGAAGTCCCTCTATAGGCTTTTTAATTAGAGCATTTAGGGTTCACATGGCTGCAGTGTATATATTTGATCCTGGCAGACTTGACAGTGCTTTACAAACAAATAGCTGCTTGTTTTCTTTTCATTTTAAATCAAGTTTGGGGGAAATGTTTTAGCCTGTCTAATTAGTTTCTGCCTTGAAGTAAACAGGTTCTGGTGTTTAGGACACAATCTTCAACTTTTAAAACATCTTCTCAGTCAAATCACTTGCAAACCCAGTTTTAGTAGAAATTAATTTGTGTTGTCTTTTTCTCCTTGTACTTTCATGAAAAGGCAGCAATTCATTCTTTGTATGTTTCCAGTGTGATGGGCACAGTTTGCTAGGCATGTTCGTTAAATTCATCCTTCCACATTCTCCTCCACCTGCATCTCCATCAGCACAGCGGTCCGATGCTTTAAGCCAGTGTAGACACTGCATCCCCATCAACACAGGGGTGTGATGCTTGGAGCCATTGTAGACAGCACTGAGCAGTGGATTTGAAGCTTGCTTTTAAAACTCTGATTTGGGAATGTCCAGAGAAGGTGGAGATGATTCGACAGCCTGAGGATATTTCCTGGGGTTTTTTTCTTTATTTTCCTTTCCTTCTCGTTTCTTTTCCCTTCCCAGTCAGGAGCAGGGAAAGGTAAACTGACTCGCAGCCTTGCTGTCTGTGAAGAATCCTCAGCCAGACCAGGAGGGGAAAGTCTTCAGGACCAGGTATACCCCCTGTCATTGTGGATCACTGCATGAACGGGATCTACCTTTGTGTGCATGAGTATTAATTTGGCATTAAATAGTGTTTTGGGGGAGCAATAAACAGTTCAAGAAGGAAAAAGTCTTCTGGCTTCATCCTCTGTTTCTGAGACATTCTATATTAGTTGAACAGTTTGTCACAAAGTATTACGTTTGTTTTTTTCCAGACCCTCTGAAAACTGCAAATGGAAAGGAATTCAAAAGAATTTAGATTAAAACTTAAAATGTAAGCACAGTCGTGCTGATATTCCTCAAAGGCTCTCTCTTGATAAAACTGAACCAAATATAGTCCCAAGTATCCCATCTCCTTCCTTATTGGAGACTCTTACCTCCCCAAAATGCACTTGCCTATAAAAACACAAATCTTGGCTCTTATGAAACTTCAGAAATAGTGAATAAGGTGCATTGAGCTTTGGAGACATACTTTTATGGCCTTTGGTGGAGATTTCTCACTACTGGAAAAATTGTCCAGAAATAAATCTGAGATGATGGTGAATTTGAGTTAATATTATTAATACATTGCTGCATATCCTTATACCTATTTTTGCTCCTTATAGCAAGACTATTAAGCTCTAAAAATTCAAATTCCAACAAAACCCTTCTGTGACAAAATGGGAAACTTGACATCATATTTATTTTTGTTTGCCTTTCAGGCATCATATTCGTTTTTATAAAAATGGTCTTGCTGCTAAAAAATTTTCCTTATTTTATCAGAGGCTGAGAGCAGTCAAGACAAGTAAAATGATTTATCTGAGCCCAGAGGAGGAAAAATTGGTTAAGATAGCATTATTTTTGTTGGGCCTTGTTTTGCTTTGCTCTTTTTACTTTAATTAAAATAGTCTAAATTCTCCTCATGGGTACAGAGAGCATTGAGAGCACTTTCTTTAAAAGGACCAAAAATAAATTCCTTATAGATTTTGTCCTAAGAGTATTTTTTTTTCCCTAGCCTCATTTCCTTAATATGCCACCCATGTCGTAAGGCATGGGCTGGCTAGCTTTCAGTAGCCATCCCTATGTTTCATACACAGGCTTTATTTTACTTGGGCTCTGAGAAACATGTGGCTTTTGTTCAGCATTTTATTTGTGCTTCTTCTTTTAAGGGAGATTGAAAAGGGGGAATAATGTGAATATCACAGCTTATATTATTCAACATTGATTGATGGCTTGTGATGTAATGCACACAATATATGTTAACTCTGCAGAATGACAGACTCTGGGAGAAGTAATGCCCCAGTGGTCCCCCCACTTCTAATGCCAGGCAGAGGAGGACAGCCTTTATAGATTTCATCTGCTTTTTATCCTATTTGACAAGTACCAGGAGGAAATTTTTTAAGAGATCATCTGTATCATTGTGCCCATCCTGGACCTAAGTCTAGGTTCTCCATACAATTGGTGCAGAGAAATAAGAGGCAAACGGTGCTTTGTTCCTGCTGGTTCCAAGCTGAGTAACTAAGACTAGCTTTGTAGAAATTAGAGCTTGCAAGCCTCTCTTTGGACTGGCTGAGGTGTGGTGGAAGCAGGGGACTGATAGACACACAAATAAGCGAGTGGCCGTGCTACTTCTTTTAGAAAATAAAGAAGCAGACCTTTGAGCTTGAATGCAATGCCTTCATTAGGTACTACCGGCACTTAAACAAAATGTGGGAACTGAATCCCTGAGAACACTGGCCGAAGTATACAGTATACGGATTGTATTGCTTCCCCAATGTTTGTATATTCACAGTATTTGGAAAACTGCCTTCATTTTCCTGCGTGGGAAAAACTCTTGCTACCTGTATTACTTGATCTCAGACCCATAGCTGATGATTCAGCCTGCCCTTAAGTTAAAGGAGTTTTGCTTTTCTAATGTTATACTATTTACCTATCAGTGTATTACTGCACCTTGAATCATTCTTTTCCTGTTGTTGGACATAAACTTATCCTGTACCGATGTATTTATTAATACTTGTATTTTATTATTGAGCATATCAATAAAAATATTAAAAAAGAACAGATTGTTTTTTACCAACTCTATAGCACTTTTGTGTGTTCTTTCAACACCAGAATGTGTAGAAAAAGACAGGTATTTTTCTGAGTATCGTATTTGTCAACACACGGCATGGGTTTGTACATTTTTTTGGTAAATGATGTCCTTTAGCCTGTGCTCTTACATTTATATTTCCAAGCCTCTTTGATTTTAGATTCAAACTTACCGAGGCTGGATGGTTCAATCGGTTTTGAAGAAGCAATGAGACCACTGCCATGGCCTGGTACCATCACTTTCCTCCCCTGATCCACTGTCGAATCGATTCTTCCCCACTCAGAGCCAGAAATGTTCCAGCTGTTTCCTTAGCAAGTGGAAGCAAATCGTAACCCCGAAGTCTGCCTGAATCTTTGCAGACTGAGACATTTCTGTCCCAAGTCCTGTGATAAAAGACCTTACAATCAAATTACACTCAGTTTTACATAATTTGTATATGTCCATCCCGAGGATAAACATGTGGATATCAGGAAACCCGGCTAAGATAAATATTTACCATGAGAATGTGTTTTATTTCATCCTCTGTATCATGCATCTTTCCAAACATGGTGACTTTTTATTCCAGCCTGGAATACACAATGGAACCCCTCCCAAAAAAGAAACTTGGCTTTGGAGGACTTTTGTTTTCTGCTTGATTTACCAAGAACCATTAAGAATCCCAGATTGACCATAATTTGAGGATGTAGAGGCATAGTTTAGTCACATGTAGAGGAGCATTAGTTTAGTTATCAGTGAGAAACACTATTAGTCATTGGGAATATTTTTTTTCCTACATCATAAATGTTAATGTCGCTAGTAGAAGAAAGCTTTCCCATCAAATCATCTCTTACATAAGAGCCAGTGGGCTTAATGTTGGCTCATTTGTCATAATTTTAATCATAGTGTAGTTTTTTCATAAAACTGAAAAACATAATTTGGCTCATTCTTCTTCAAAACAGTGAACATACTATCAACCAAATGGCTGATATATGAGTTAATACAAAATGATCTGTTTTCAGTGAAAAATCAATAAATATAAAAGTGGATCCAGTCCCAATACTGTAAATGGTCAACCAAGCATCAGTTCAAGAGAATCTTACATCTTGGAAAGGATTAACTGATACTAGAATTAAAATAATATTAAATATTTAAATATAACTGATGGAAAATATAGTCCTATTTTCTACCTTTTCTAAAAGGCAGTGCTTATTGTAACCATATATTATGATGATTTATTAATAGCCTTTGTAAACAATGTATGATAATAACCCATACCTAGGATTCCTGCAATTCTATATCTTGAGTTTTCATAGTGATAAAAATCATTATTGATATGGTTCTAAAACAGATTTTTAATTGTAAATTGGCTGTCATGGCCTTTACTTATGTCTGTTTTTTCCGTGATTATGATTCATAGTATCTGTCTGTCTGTGTTTGTGCCAATTTTTCCTTACAAGGAATTATAGAAAAGAACTGCAGAAGCCTCTTTTTTTTTTTTTTTTTTTTTTTTTTTTTTTGAGACATGACAGGACCTGTGATGCAAGCTTATTGATAAAGAAAATTTTTCCTAGGTGTTTAAAAATAAACCTGTAGAGAAAATAAGTGTTGTTATCTACGGGAATTTAACTTGCTTATGGTTAATATTCATGAGGCAAAGTTTTAGTACTATATACTTCTCATGACCTTCCATTGACTTCTGAAGTTTAATTCACTTTAAAGAGCAATTATTTTTCTGACAGGTTTAATTTTTTACCATTTAAGAAAAAAAAAAATCTGCACCTGGCTTTCATTTTCCTGTTCTTAATAATCTCTGTGCAAAATGGAAACCAGACAGAGATTCTTAAATCTGGCCCTAAATTATTATATTTTTTCCCCAACAGGAATCAATTCATTTACAGCTTTCCAGTTTTCCCAGCCTGCAAGAGGATGATAAATCTAGGAAAGATGACTCTGAAAGAGAAAAAGAAAAGGATAAAAACAAAGATAAAACCTGTGAAAAACCCAAGATCAGAATGTTATCAAAAGGTGAATGTGAAAATGTTTCCTTAACTTAATTTGGACGCATAAATAGTCACAGAATACATTCTAGATTTTACACACATATCACCTCCCACCAAATTCTGCATATAATTTTATATGTGTGCGTATGTGTGTGTGTAAAAGGTGATGTGACCTTGATTTTTTTTTTTTTTTCTGTTCATGGTGTCATTTTTGTGTATCTAGAAAGGTTATTTTTAGGATCACATATTTCTTTGGGTATTCGTTTGGCTATCCTATTTTCAATGAGAAGTTTGTACAAGGGAGTGAATATAAATATGTTCTTAATTCAGGTTTATTAGTCCAGTTAACTCGAATTGAGGAACAGTAATAGTACCCAGTTTTATATCTTAACTTTCATGTTTATCTTAAAAGACAGATAGTGGATTAGCAATTCTCAGTCGGTGAGTGGTAAGTGTTGTTATCCCCAAAGCACGGATATATATGCCAATGTCAATGAAACACATACTAACATTTTATCTGGCACAGATGAATTTGGTCTCTGCAACCCATATACTGCTCCGTAATGTCTCATTTAAAATGTACACACTTCTACTTCAATAAAAATTCTTCCCCAAAAGTTATTCCTTCTAAAACCCCAAATATACAGTCCGGGCTTTTCAAATTGTTGCCTTACATATAGTTATACAAAACTAAACCCAAAAAAAGAGAGAGAGAGAGAGAGAAAAACAAAACTAAGTTGAAATGAAGAATACCATGAATAAATAAATAGCTTGGCAGTAGACTGTTTTTTTTTTAAAAATAACGGAGAGAGCATAGGGCATCCTATCAGCTGAGAAATGACAACTACTTCTCATATTATGCTCTACAACCACATACCTGCTTATAATGATTATCTCGGCTGCTGAATATCTAAAACCAAGGTGTATCCAAGAGTAAAGAAGTACAGCTTCCTAAGATGGCTTTAGAAATTAAGCTTTAGCCAGCATCAAAATACTTGAAAGACTTGGAAATATTTAGTGCCCTCCTATACTTTGTATTGATTAATATTTAGACAGTCTTATAACAGAACTTTCAGTTTTTGCCTTCTCTGTTTTAAGAGAGAGAGAGTTCCATGGTATCTCAAACTCTTGAGAGCTCTCTCTCTGGGTTGGGAGTACCCCTCACTGTCACGGGGAGGTCATGCCCTTGCTGACTGACAGCACAGAATGAACACCTGACACTTGACTCCACCCACCCACCCAGACTGTGCCCACTTCCTCTCCTATGACAGTTTCCACACTGGGAATTTACTGGGTGTTCTCAATCCCCGAATCTAATTTTCATCCTGATGTAATATTACCAGGTTGCTAGTTTTGTAACATGTATCTTTCACACCAATAGCTTCACCTAAAGTTTACCTGAGCAAAAGGGATCGGGAAAGGTTGGGAAAACCTTTTCCACCCCACCTCCCCATCGGCCTTTCTGACAACTCCATCCTGCTATTTGTTTCAGATTGCAGCCAAGAATATACGGATTCTACAGGCATAGACTTACACGAGTTTCTGATTAACACATTAAAGAATAATTCCAGGTAAATTATTAAGTAAACCTCTCATTTCTAGAAGAGTCAAGTAGAATATTACAATCAAACTCATTAATCCAAACACTTCTAAGAAGAGAGTTGTAAAAGGCAGGCTTCTTCTCTGATGTCTTAAACTGTCTCTTGTATTTTCTTTTTTCTGCAGATAGTTTGCATGTTTACTGTTTATAAATAGTCTTAATTCCTGGGTACTTATCCAATGAATAAATTACAGCTTACAAGTTCTGCTTTTCTGGTCACAAAGAGATGCTGATTAAGGGGAAAAAATAGAGAATGAGAATCAATGTCAAATAAACCAAATATGCTTCAGTACAGCTATAGAACCAACTACTTAGGCTTAGCTTTGCTCCACTTTCCTATCAATTTAAAATATAAAATTTACTTGATGTGTTTTATGGGCCTAATACCTTGCATGCCTTAATTAATATTAAAAACTACAGGAGTTTCAATATTACAAAATACTTAACAAATGAGATGAGAAGTAATCTTAAACAGAATGGAATTACAGGTATTTGGACAGCATATTCCAGAGGAGAGTTAGATACTGATTTGTAGCCACATAGATTTAAACCATCTTTTCCATACATATAAATGAAATTGTTAAGTCTTTGGGAATGGAAAGTACATAAAGCCTTTTCATTTTAACATTTATTTTGCAGAGACAGGATGATACTCTTGAAAATGGAGCAGGAAATTATTGATTTCATTGGTGACAACAAGTATGTTAAATTGCAATGCCGGTTAATTAATCTGATGTGTCTTAGTTTGGTATTTGGGTTTAATTATTCATTCTGGAAAGATTTAGGGATAGATAAAACATTATTTAATGTGTTTGCTGACTCGTTAAATAGAGATGCTATTGGAGTTAGGAGCTATGTGCTGATGGGAATTGTTGCTTGGACCATGTGCGCTCCTGCTTGTTAAATTCCTGACAAAATGGCTATAAACAGGGGGCCACTGATTAGCATAGAGTAGCAGTAACAAGAAGCGACCCTTTTCATTTGTATTATAGTTCTTTAATGGGCGCCAGCTGGCTGTAGTCAGTTATGCCTGGAAATAATTGTACTGCTTTCAGTGTCAACCATGTAATGACATATCTCCAGATAGGCATCTGCAGTCCCGTATTATGTCATGTCATTTGTCCTGTGCCTGGCTCTGTTGATAAGGTATCCTGGACCAAAACAGAACACTTTCCAGTGGACATTAAGTTCTCTGTGGTCTGAGAAATGTGCAACTATAAAACAAAAACACTTATCGTAACTTAATCAATACATCTGTAAGTGGAAAATGTGTCTGGAAATGAGGGCATCAAGTGATGCCAGAAATGAAATAAGCTTAATGGTTTGGATGAAAAAGAAATGGTTTTGTGTGTATACCTCTAAAATGTACTACAGGCCAGAAACGAATGTGCTGATTCTGCTGTTTCTTGTATTCCTTTCCAGTAATCATTATAAAAAGTTTCCTCAGATGTCGTCCTATCAGAGGATGCTTGTCCATCGAGTGGCAGCTTACTTTGGGTTGGATCACAACGTGGATCAAACAGGGAAGTCTGTCATCATCAACAAAACCAGCAACACAAGAATGTAAGCCCCACCACTGTATTTATTTAGCATTTGCTTTTTCTCTTGTGGATTCATTTATAAGAGCACAGTATAAAATTCAAAGTACATGGCATTTAAAATGTGCAGTGTTATTTATCTCTTGCTCTTATCAGCAGTAGTGGCATTTATCTGTAGAAGATTACCTGAGGACCAGGCAAGTTGATAAAATTTAGGCCATACCGTGTATTTATTGCCTGATCTTTTACATAACTCGTGAAACACAATTTTCTTCCTTCCATCAGTAATCCGTGTGATTACATACAAAGCATGGAACGTGTTATGTCAAATATGCCTCCAATGAAAAATAACAGACATTTTAAAACAACAATGACATACATAGGATAATTGTCCTTTTCTTTGTTTTTCTGGTTATTATAGACATCGATCTTACTGTGGTTTTTAGAATAACAAAAAATTCCAAACCTGGAGACAAAAGTCCTGCCTCTAAGACCCAGTTCTTTTACTTACTAGCTGTGTGGCTTGAAACAAGTCATTTAAAATCTGCCCTCTCAGTTTTTTCACCGGTAAAATGAGAGTTTTTGAGCTGACTAATATCTAAGTTCTAGATCTAAAAGGAGGTTGCTTGTTTGGTTTTGCTCCTTTCAGTAATTGTTTGCTTCTATCTTAATGACTTTTCATGGTGCCACTGAGTCACCAAAAAGCATAAGATGAGTAGTCATTTGCTTTGGTAATTTGGAACTGTCCCTCTTGAACTCATGTCTCCTTTAAGTACAGCACAAACCACTTTCATAGCAAAAATACACATTAAACTGAAAAACTGTCCCTATATAAAGCATTCTCTTAAGACATTTGTGTATTATAATTTCTTTTTTCACAGTGTTTGGTAAATTGTGTAAACTGCATGGTTTTTAGGAATGCCGTGTTAGTGAAGAGGGAACTTTTGTATCAAGCACAGCAGCGTGGTTAAAACATTATTTTCTACTCACCGGAGGTTGGGACTTGTTGGGATGGAGATGAGGCTCTTTCTCTGCTCAAGACTCAGTCTGTGTTCAGCAGAATGAGCGTGAAAGTCATAGTGGAGAGAACTCAAACTAGGAGATCTGGGACTGAGGTTGACTGTTATCTCAGGAACACTGAACACTTCACTTCTCTGGGCTTCAAATTACTTATTTATCTGCAGGAGAGTTTGAAATGGATAATGTTTAAAGGCCCTTGGAGCTTCAGAATTCTTGGGTCCTATGGTTGCATTCTACTGTGCTGGCAAAATACATCTTAAAATGTATTAGCTTTCCACTTTATCTGATTGTTGGCACGTGGACCTCCTATTGTGAACAGTAGTAGGAATAAAAGATCACTATCCTTTAATCCTTTACATCTTCCCTCTCCATCAAATACTCCTAGTTGTTGCTGTTGTTTTTCAGTCTCCATTCTGGTTTTTCTTATGACGTTCTGATACTAATGCAGGGACACACTGATTGCAAAATAGGCAAGCAAGTGACTCTTTCCTTCTAATTTCACCTCTTTCTCTGTAAGGCCATAACAGACATGGAAAAAGCCCATAGGTCAAGTAGATTGGTACAGTTTCAACTAGTAGAGATAGTGCATTTATGTTTAATTCACTGTGATTTTGCAGTCGCATAGTCATACATATTAATACACATGTTTGAGACCTGTTTCCTTATATAACAGTTTTTGAGAAAATAAACCCAGTGTATAAAGGCTCTCAGTAAACTCTGAGTGATGACTCTGAACTCGCTCGGTTCGATATAGTAGTCACTACTTATGTATGACTATTTACATTTTAAATTAAGTTCATTAAATTTAAGCGTTAAGATTCAGTTCCTCAGTCAGGCTAGCCACATTTCAAGTGCACCTATTAGAGCATATAGAGAACATTCCCATTTCTTCAGAAAGTTCTATTGGTCAGCTCTTCTCGAAATCCTTATGATTCTTGCAAGTTTCCATATACCACTAAAGGACATAATTTGTCCCTTAAACCTTTTATTTTCTGCTAATGAGCATCATATTATCATAATATCAGACTTCTTCACTTCCAAAAGAGCACTAGATTTTCTTTTTCTTTTTTTTTTTTTTTTTAAAATGGCCAGTTTCCAATAGACCCCATGTGTTCATGCCTCCAGGAAGAGCGGAATGAGAGTTTATGCAGGGTGCACCTTTAGGTATTGCTGCTACAACAAAATGCCCAGGCTGCTAGGCGTTTTGCCCGGTTCCTGCTCTTTGTTGATCCTCACTCTGTGAGTCCTAAACAAAAAGAAATGACCGTATGTCATGGACAATCGAGGTATTTTCTGAAGAGTTGAGCTTAATAATCTTTCATCCACAGTTGTCAAGGCCTACCGTCCTATTCCAGACGCCTTTCTGACCATCCTCGATTTGAGTGGCTCTTGCCGGGGGTTGAGATGGGCATGGGGGAGGTTAATATCTTTTAGGACAAGAGAAAGGGATGAATTAAATGTCCTTTTACAAATGTCCTTAACAAGTCACATTTCCAGGACCTTTGAATCACTTTGGGCAGTTTCAGCAAAGGAGAAATAAATAGTGTTCTGTGGGAAATGATAACATTTGATGTTTGAAGTCTGTTGCCATGTTCTCATGGAGTTGAAGTTTGAAAGGGAACATCTCTTCAAGTTCTAGGTGTCTTGCGTTTCTTTGACTCTGAAAATTTCAAGAGTTGTGCCATCAGCGCAATTGGCATGTGATGGTCGTGGGGACTGTATTGATTTAGATATATTATGGAGATGAAAATGTTTCCATTTCTATAAAGGAGGGAGGCTGAGATGGAAATTCCTCAGATGGTTCCTTGTGGGTTTTGTGTTTTGGGAATACCTTTTCAATGTGTACAGTTTTATGCTATTCTGAAGCAAATACTTTACAAATGCATATTCTAAATGGCACTGCAGCTTGTGAGAAATGCAGAAAAACGTGGATGGAAGATATAAAAATGAACTAGAGGGCCGAGGGAGAGAAAACGCTTTCTTATTTAACTTTTAATTTTTCTTTTTCAATGACACTGAGCTGGCATATAAGGTGTTCCTCTGGCGTGGATGCATATCAGCTAGATATTGGCTGGGATTTATTTCCAGAATCCCTGTTTTTCTAGATTGTCAGCAGTTCAAGTAATTATAGAATGTGACTTGGAAATATTAAGTTTCGCATGGAGAGAAAATAGTTTCACCTGAAGTTCAAAATATTTAAGTCACGACAACAGACTATGAGGATTATACATACACGTGTGTGTACCACACTCACTTCTAGTATTTTCTCTAATATCTTCAGATATAATACATCCATCCTTTCATGATGGAAAAAACTTATCTCAGACTTCTCAGCTAAGTGGTATAATCTCTTATAAGAACATTACCTAATGTTTGTTCAGTTGCACTGGGTACTTTACCTCTTATTTAATGTATATTATTTCATTTAACATTAAAAACATATAACATAAGTCATTAGAGGTTCATTTTACAGAAGAAGAACATTAAGCACAAACTCAAGTTCAGTTTTGGACTTACAGAGAAGCAATGCTCAGTGTGGCTGGGATCTAAACCAGTGTGTCTAATGCTGAGAACAATTTTCTTAAATAATCTGACTCTCTTTAAAGCAAAAACATCCAAAACATCTTGGGCAAAATCCTCAAGATCTCCGGGATTGGTTGGGATTTTCAACTCTTAAGTCTTTTGTTGTCTGATAAGAAACAATGATTGAGGGAGAAGATCTTTTTGAAGATTAACTCAGTGGTATCAATAAATAACAGAGACTTCCTACAAAATGATAGTTCTTCCCAGATTTTCTGTATTTATCACTGCTACAAGATGTGATATTTGGGGAAAAAAAGATGCAGTATTTGGTAGGGGGTGACAGCCATCCAGTGGAAACTTCCTATACTCCATTTCGATCTGTGTTTTCAGGAATGAAAAAGCTACACTTACGGATGATGTCGGTACAGGAGATAAACGTATCCATTGTGTTAATACAAAATTACTGCTCCAAGCAATTCAGTTGTCCAAATGCATGTTTTCATGTCATAGCCACAGGAGCATGGGGTTAAGGATGTAGCAGTCCTGAGAGAGTAGAAAATACGAATCATGTTCATCTGGGATACGTTCCAAAAAGGTGCCTTCTTCTGAGTGAACTGATGCACTTTAGAGACTTAGCAAAGGAAATTCCCCTTAGCCTGGCACCACTGCATCCTTGTTGATTCTCAGGGCTAGCCAGGGTGAGAACAGGTGAGTGCATGTCACCTACAGCCATCCAGCACATCTATTGTTCCAAGAATTGGATCTGAATGGTTGGGGATGCCTCTCATTAGAATTGACTGCTTTTTGTTGAAATAACAGAGTTTTTGAGCTGAGGCTCACTATGTGGTGTTTTTTTTTTTTTTCAGCTTTTGTTGGACTCTCTTTCCCCCATTTATTGCTAGAAATATGTTTCACTCTCTAGCACTTTTAAATTTTTTCTGTTGACGTTCTTTGTTAACTGTCAGATTAGGTGGTGACACCAAATGAGCCCCTTGGAAATCTGGGGCAGAGGTACTAGGGTCTGTGCAATTTGGTAGTGCAAGTGATAATTTAAAATGTATTTACTCTCTATCATGTTACTTTTTTGATAAGTATTGAGGATTGAGGCTAAAAGATGAACAGTGCTTTTTAAAAAATATTTAAATGCTACAAATATATGGGTCTGTTTTCTTCATGAGAAGCTTTATTCTTCTCTTTGTTTCTCTTTCTGATCTTCACTTTTTCTCTTTTGCTTGTTTTTCTACGTGTTTAGCCCAAAGCAGCTCATTGTTCTCTTATTAGATAATTTTTACCCGCCCCCCCCCCCCATTTTCTCCTTCTTAGAGAAAAGATGTATGCTCAGGGTGTATCACTGGGAGACGAGAAACCATCTACTTTCACTAGTATTTTCCAAAGGGCCAAGATCAGTCATAGGCAGAGAAAATCCCACGTGTATCTGAATGTCTTCGCATATGTCAGAGTAAGCATTTAACTAGTTCCAGATAATTTTCATGTTAAAGTGTTGTCATCTCTTGAATATTTTTTCTTTTGTCTTTCACATCCACCCACTGTCATTGCCTCCAATCCCCTACTCTAAGAGAGCAAAGCAAGGAAAGGAAATGGCAGATCTACTGCGGAAAGAGGATATAGGCCCCTGCAATCATGAAACAAGAATAGTGGCTCAAAGGCAGAGGTTGGGGGTGACACCTTAAGAGTCCAGTGCTCAAGGTCCTGATTCCTGAGAAGTGTGGATGTGGGTATTGGCCTGGAGTGATGAGTGGCATATAGTGACTGTGGTAGTTTGCTTGTTTGTTGCAGAAAGGATGGTTCACTGAGCTGGCTATTTGGTAAATCACAAGAACCATGAAACTTGTTCTGGTGCTAAACAAAGCCTCTCTCTAAGTGAAGCAGTTGAGCCCAGTTGACTTTGCTAAGAATCCCTGAGGTGACGGATGATGACTGCCCTATGAAAAGGACTGGGGGGGACTGCCCCCTTCTCAGGGGGCAGACCAGAGAGGAGTGGCCAGCAGGAGTGGCCTTCTCAGGGGGCAGACCAGAGAGGAGTGGCCAGCAGCACCGCAGGGTCAGTGGACATCTGTTCTGCTTAAGTTTTCCTGAAGGGACTCAGGTTGAAGATGGGAGTCATCAGTTCTTGACCCTTGAGCGCTCACTCCCTGCAGGTGGTGAAGTGCATGTATACCAGAACAAACCAAAAAAACCCATACTTTTCCTCCCGCATCTGTTGTATTTCTTTTCCTTTGTCTGGGAATGTGAGTGGCACCAGGCATAAACTGAGCAGCATTCTGATACGATGCTTGCTTACTAATCCTCTGAAGAGGACTAAGCATCACTTTCTTCAAGTGCCTCTTGGAAATCTGTGAGCGGTTGGTTGGCATCCTGTCATTTCTAAACAGGACAAATTTACTCTGCACTTTTTATAGGAATAGCGTTGAAAAATCATCTGACTTAAAGCCAAAGGTCAGAAACCTAACTAAGAATCACATTACTCTCAGGAAAACTGTGGGATTTTATTTACTGAGCAGACAACCTAGTTCTTTAAACAATAGTCCAGCTCAAAGTTAAGACCTTTATTTATTGACATTGGTCAAACTCTGCATCATGTCTCTCAAAATATACTTTCTCATATTATTATTCTCAAATACCTCAGAGAACATGTGTCTGTAGATAGACAGACATACATTGTGAGGAGAGAAAATAAGTGTGCTGTGTTCCTTTCACAACTTGAAATTATTTATGGGGGTTTGAGTGTTGAACATATAATTTACTGTTTAATTTTGGAAATGAAACATGCACGTACCTTCTATAATGTTAATATCCTTAGTATAACTTTTTTTAAAAAGAGCTTTCCCATGCAGTAATAATACTTTCCAAATATCTGTGTATCTATGTATCTATCTGTCTAGCTCTCAACATTCTAGGTAGATAAAGCTAGACTGTTTTACAGAAGAGAAAACTGAGGTTCCTGTCTTGATCTTACCTGGTCATTTCACAGAAGATCAAGACTGAAATCCACGGCTCCTGCCACTCAGCCATGACCGAGGTTTACATGGTGTGTAAGTGCAAGCCTGTGTATATAAATGTGTAAAGACATTATCTGTATTATACAGTTTGGGACAGTTTAGAGGGAGGTTCACTATACATATAAATACTACATATAGTCTTTTCCTATATGTAGAGTAGTTTGGAGGGAGCCAGATTACGGTGACTTGGTTCCTTCCATCAGCACCTTGGCCTCCTCTAGGGAGCAGAATTAGGCCCCGTTTCTGCAGACTCCCTTTGTTGCTTCTAGATCCACCTTTAGTAGGAGCAGTCACGTTAGCACTCTCCCTGGGGGAAGTTGTAGGGCATACTTGAAGGCCAGAGCCTGGTTGTGTACAATGAATCTTTTTGGTGTATTTCCTGTGTCTTATTAATCTTAAGATTTCTAGAGAACAAATGTATGGACACCAAGGGGGGAAAGTGGCGGGGGAGGGTGGTGGGGGGGGGATGAATTGGGAGATTGGGACTGACATGTATACACTAATACGTGTAAAATAGATAACTAATAAGAACCTGCTGTATAAAAAATAAATAAAATTCAAAATTCAAAAAATAAAAATGGTCAATAGAATGAACTGAAATTTCAACAAAGAACATATACAAATGACCAAAAAAAAAAAAGATTTCTGCTAGTGGAGAGGCCGTGAGTGTATCACCATGACTTCAGGAAAGATGGAATTGGGGCATAGAGTAGAAAGAGAAGTTGTAGTCTGTTGGTTGAAGATGTTTGGTTTCCAAACTTAAATGCTAGAATGCTGAATTTGTAAGGCGTAGTCTCATTTAAAAGAGAATAAAATGGTATAAAATGACAAGGTGGAAGTGGAAATCGTGAAATATGTAAAGAACATAGGACTTTCTTTTTTAAATAAGAGATATCAGTTGTCAGTATCGTAATTGAATATTTCCACGTGTTAAGGGAACAGGGCCACTTAGACTTCTGTAATATGTTTGACTATTAAAATATTTTTGACGAATGTCTTTGACATCAAAATATTTCACCCTGTTGTGCACAGCAACCTTTCATGCATATTGATGACCATCTTTCCATTATTCGGTATGAAATTCAAAGACGTCCCTTTGTGCTCCTCCGCATTTAGCAGAATTGAATTCTTCATTTGTGCGTATGTGAGGGGGAGGGATTAAACTGAACTATTTGGACGAGAAGTAATACATTTAGTTTCAAGAAACGGAAACCAAATGGCAGTGAGAATAAACCACTGAAAATACTTCTAGATCAAAAAGATTTTAAAAAAATAATAAAGCATCCTCATCTTTTTTTAAGGTTCAGGTGAAAGAAATCTAATTAAAATTGGAATCAATTGACTAGAAGATAGAGTTTGATGGTCTTATGCAGTATTTCACTCAGCCATACTGCCTGTCAATTCATGAGCTCTGTCTAATAGGGAACAATGAAGAGTTAGTTCTAACTTTTGAAAGGTTTGACTGGGGATGCCAAGACAGACTGGAAATGCCAGTACTGCTCACCACACGTGATCAATGAGTGTCACAGTAGACACCTGCTATGAATTGTGGGAAAACACTTTTTTTTTAAACTTAAGAAGAGGAAACTATTTTTTTTTTTAATCAAGAAGAAACATTAGGAACTTCCCTGGTGGCGCAGTGGTTAAGAACCTGCCTGCCAATGCAAGGAACACAGGTTCGATCCCTGGTCCGGGAAGATCCCACACGCCACGGAGCAACGAAGCCCGTGCGCCACAACTACTGAGCCGTTGCTCTAGAACCCGTGAGCCACAACTACTGAGCCCATGTGCCACAACTACTGAAGCCCACACGCCTAGAGCCTGTGCTCCGCAACAAGAGAAGCCACCACAATGAGGAGCCCATGCACCACAAGGAAGAGTAGCCCCCACTTGCCACAACTAGAGAAAGCCCGCACACAGCAACGAAGACCCAACGCAGCCGAAAATAAATAAATAAAATTAAATAAATAAATTTTGAAAAAAAGAAGAAACATTAAATTTGTTTTCTCTGCTTTTTGATAATGATAAAGAGACAGCTAAAAATAATAACTCATGGACTGAAATGTTCCAGGAAAAAAAAATGTAGGCATGTATAATGCATGGCCATGAGATACATAGTAAACTCTAGTTATCATTAATTTAATAAATACCTTGACCTTTTGCAGCCTTGAGGAGTTTTTCTTAGAGTTATATCCTCATCTAGATACATTAAAAATAATTCATTACCATTTTAAATGTCCATGATATATTACTTTAGTTCCATTCATTTTATGGCTAAGAAATAATATTGCTATAATGTTAAAATTAGTGGTAAAAAGGATTTTTAAAAGCTCTAATATAATGGTGCATTACCAGTAATTTTTAGTGTAATCACATATAATACTTCAGTAATAAACTATAGTCTGCGTGAGTTTAAACCGAAAATTACTCCTTACCTCTAGGTAATTCTCTATAAAATCAACCTGGAAAAATCTTATTAGGTTTATTTTATTCCTTTTATGCAAACTTCAAATGGTTACTTTCTAACCTTTCAAAATGTTTTTGGAAAATCAAGAAGGGATTAGTAATTTGGACTTTTAGTTTCTAATGTTTGAAAACAAATTTAAACAAAATACTTGAAAAGCAGTCATGCAAGATGCAGTTTGCATAATTTATATCAGAGTAACAAATATTGTTCTGAATAATATTTACATTATTGATTCAAACAAGCTCCTTTGACTACTCTTGCTTATGTGATGGATGTATTTTTCTTGCTATGAAAAAAAGAATAAATCAGCACTATGAAGAAACGCAAGTGAAGTTTCAAAAATAATGGTTGAATAGCTCTCGTAACTATAATGACATCTTAACTGAGAAGTTCCCAAACTAGAAAAGCTAAAATTCCCATTTCCACCTCTTTTCCCAAGATATCCTCAAATGTGAAAAGCTTTTCTTTAATAACACAATTGACTTGAAGCCAAACATAAATCTGATTTTTAAAGATGTTCCTAATGGTCTAAATTTTTTTTTTAAGATTTATTTATTATTTATTTATTTATTTTACTTTATTTCTGGCTGCATCAGGTCTTAGTTGTGGCACGCGGGATCTGCATTGAGGCATGCGGGATCTTTCGTTGCAGCACAAGGGCCTCTCCCTAGTTGTGGCATGCGGGTTTTCTCTCTCTAGTTGTGGCCTGCAGGCTCCAGGGTACGTGAGCTCTGTAGTTGTGGCACTCAGGTTCCAGAGCGTGTGGGCTCTGTAGTTTGCGGCACGTGGGCTCTAGTTGAGCTGCGGGAGCTCAGTAGTTGTGGCGCGCAGGTTTAGTTGCCCCACGGCATGTTGGATCTTAGTTCCCAGACCGGGATCAAACCCGCGTCCCCTGCATCGTAAGGCGGATTCTTTACCACTGGACCACCAGGGAAGTCCCTCTAAATTTGAATTTATGCTCCTACTAACCAAACTCTCTCCTGCTCTTTATAATTTAAACATTTGTGACTGTATATCTTACTCAGTGATTCTTTGATCTGCCCCTGAATTACTGTGATTTATATACAGCTGTGCTAAATTTTCATTCATTCATACATTGAGTCGTTTGTTCATCCAACCAAATGCCTCCCATATGCCAGGCACGGTTCTAGGCACTAAGGATTCAGTTTTTAAAAACCAAGGTCCCTACCCACATGGAACTTGCATTCCATCTCTGGTTACTACGCTGAAATCTCACTCTAAATGATTTTCTGCCTAAAGAAGAATTTAGTCTGAAGCAAATTCACCTTATGCTCATGAATCCAAAAGTTCACATTCTTAGACCATTTCATTTCTAAATGAACATTTATAGATGATTAGCAACAAATAATATATCTGTATATTTAGCAGTCAGCAAATCATTTCATTGACTAGAGTTTATCAGGTTTACAGAGCTTGGGGCTATTAGAAGAGGCTTAATTAGCATTGATACTATCAGCGTTTGTACTTAAGTTAATATCCTAATTTTACATGCTACATAAAAAACAATACAACAACATCTAAGTGGTTGAAAATGTTGGGAAGCTTTAAAAAGCTTTTTTTAAAAGAAAATTTGGATATCACTATATTGTACACCTGTAACTTACATAATGTTGTATATTAACTATACGTCAATTAAGAAGAAAGGAAAGAAAACAATATAACAACATCTAAGTGGTTGAAAATGTTGGGAAGCTTTGAAAAAGCTCCTAAAAAAAAAAGAAAAGAAAAGCTCCTGGAGAATTGTTCTTGTTTACAGTGACCTGTAGCTATTCACGCTAGTATTGTCAGACTTTATAGTCTAGTAAGTAATTGAAGTGACCTGTGACTGTGCTCCACCGAAATATATTTAATTTCTCTAGTGTAAATGACCTCTTCATTATAAAGTGCAAATTTACTCTGTTCTGATCTTAAAATGTCGCATTCGCACTTCCAAATTGCCATATTTTATTACATCTTAATTTTGGTGGAAAACGTTTACATTGATATTGAAGATGATATGATGCAGATTTTTTGTTCTTTATCCTGAGGTGTGAGGCCCTCCAGCCCACTGAGTACAACAGAAGCAGAGAGAGACTGAATCACTTCTCTGCAAGGATGTGAATAGGCTGTTTGATGCCTGTGGCTTAGTGGGTGAATCTATAAACTGGAGTCAAAAGATTTAGCGAGGGATGGTTTCTTTATCTGTAAAAGAGGCAAAAAATATTTCCTTTTCCTACATCAAAGTTTTTTTTGCAAGGATTGAGTAAGATAGTGATATCACTTTGCAGAAATTGTATACAATTCTAGAAGCTATAACTGGTATTATTTCAGTTTTCTGGTTTTGTCTGCTCCCCAATTATTATTATACTTTATGTATGTGCGTTTAAGGAAACAATGCTTCTCATCAAGATTTGAATTATACAGTTAAACTGCTCCTTTGTTTTCAAGGTGCTGTTTGCTTATTTTGGAGCTAATGATGAGATTCCCTTAATTACTGGTCACCTTAATTGCTGGTCATATTAAACAACAGATGCTGTGACATGGCTTCCCAATGACTGGATACATACTGAACCCAGGGGACTTCAGAGTAATACATCAGACATGAGAGACACTTTAATGACAGCCGTAAATTACAACTGCTTCTAAACTGGGGAATGAACATTTTAGCACTTCCTCTGGGATGAACCCAAGCCCAAGTCACTCATTGAGTTCTCTGGTGTGCAGTGATGCCGGTGGGAAATTAACAGGGAAGTGGAGCCCTTTCCTGTAATAATACAAAATGATTAAGAGGACCTTAAAAAAATCAATTGACTAATCAATAGTGTATAACTGCTTGGAGCATTTTCCCCTTGCTAATCAGACATTAAGTTGTTTAAACTAAATATCTCCAGTTTCCCCTATTACTGAACTGATTTACAAGACATGGTCAAGGATGTCAGAGTCTACTGGAGCCAGATTCCAGAGCATTTGTCATTAAAGAAAGATGGAAGCAATTCGTAGATGGCTCTCTCTCACTACAGATTCAGAAGGCTCTTGAAAGGGAAGATATAATAGGAAGATATAATAGAAAGTGTTCTCCTAGTTTCCAGACATTGGTGAATTAATGTGGTAATCCCAAATTCTAAGCATGTATAGTTGTTTGAGAATATGGGCGGGGACTTGATTGAATTCAGGAGTGATGGAGGTCAAAATAACTATAGAAAGCATCTATACACTATATATTTTCAGGCCTTTAAAATTTTTTTTAACTTCAGCCATGGTGAACAGCATGCAGCAAACAAGACTCCGAATTCCAAACAACCAAAGGTATTCAAACAACACCTGTGAAGTGACACATTATTACCTACCTGTATATTGCCAGCAATTCTAGTATCAAAACCACGTGTACACTTTTTTTTAAAGTTGAATGCCACTGTGCGGGGGGTGGAAAAAACACTAAGAAATAACTTTAAACAGGAGGAAAAACTTTTTTTATTGATATGTTTTACTTTGCTGGCAGACCAGAGCAAAGGTTTTGTGAACATTTAAAAGATGAAAAAGGTGAAGAATCCCAGAAGCGGTTTATCTTGAAGCGAGATAACTCTAGTATTGATAAAGAAGACACTCAGGTTGGTTCTCAAGTTTGAGAGTGGCTGACATTGTTGTTTTTGAAGGTGGGCTGCCTGATGTTCTTGTCATTCTGTTGTCCCCGCTCCCCCTCCCAAACCTCCCCTGCCTCTGAAACGACTGTCCCCCCCCGCCAAACCTCCTGCCCCCCTCCCCCCTGCCTCCCTCTTTGGCATTCAATGGGTAGCAAAACACCACACCCTGGTTGCTTCAGCGATGGCTCTGTGTTGGGCTGCATGGGTGGTGCTTGACGCAGGCTCTGCTGCATGTCTTGGGGGGTTGGGATGCCGCAGGCTCTGAGCTGATGGGAAGAGCTTTGTCAGTTGCATTTCCAGGTGTCTGTGTAACTCTGGCAGTCGTTCCCCTCCCTACAGCTTTATCCTTCCGTTGTGCACACATTGAGCTGGATTGTCAATACGGACCGCTGATCAACTGATGTAGCTGTAAACAACAAACCTTGTTATGGTGAGGCCAGGTGGATTTTGCAAACTCTCCTAAAATAAGTCTTCACAGCAAAGAATTGAGTTCAGGTTTCAGTCCCCCACCCCTTCCCCTTCCCATGTTTTATCGTCCATGTCAGTTGTCTGCTTGTTTTGCACGAACTGGAGCAGAACTTCCTCCTTACGTGTTTCTTGCTTGTGACAAAACATTACATTGTTCTAGAGTAGCCTTACTCGTGGGACCTCGACAAGGCTAGAGAGACTTTTCTATGGATGGAGGGGGTGGGATCCAGGGTGATGAAGAAGAAAACTAAGTAAATGGCAAAAGAAAACAAAATTTTAATGATAAGAGGAACAGTAGAAAGTCATATAAGTGTCATTACAGTTACCCTTTATGTCTCTGACAATCAAATAGATTTTTTTTTTGGCAATGACTTTGCTTTAGAATGCTGAAAGGTAAGACAATCTGCGTCTCACTCAAGTTATTATTTTAATTACCCACAGTGAGTCACCGTGAGCCAGTGTGTGCATCTCTGACGCACTCTTTTAAAAAAAAAAAAACCCGTTCGTCATTTGTATCTCATTTCCTGCCACCACCATCAAACCACACCATGGCTCGAGTTGACTCTGGAACATGTGCCCGTGTCCTGTACTTAGTGGGTGTTTGTTGAATGGATGGATGGACGTGGTTAGTGCAGGGCGTTTGGGGAGGAACGGCAGGAAATAAGATGGGAGGGCAGTAGAGACACAGGAAGCGGCTCAGAGGGAAGAACAGCAGTCCTCATGCTGGGTTCTTTGAATTGTTAGATTTCTTGACATCGACCTTAATCAGCAGACAAGCTTTTTGAATTTAGTTCCTCTTTTTATCCCAGACGCAATTCACAGAATAAGTCATTGAGTGAATAAAAATATAAGTTAGGATGCAGAGAAATAGCACCCACGTCTTCCATTCTGCCTGTCCCCTTCTTTACCGCCTTGTTCTGTTTCTCCGGTCCCCAAGTTTTCAAAGCCATTTCTTCTCTTAGCCACCTTGAACTAGCCACTTCCTCTTTTCTCACCACCATTCTGCCTCCTTTTGGGGAGTCAAAATCACACAGGTTTGCTAAGGAGACAGAGCCCATGACTCATGACCCATCATGTAGCCAACTGACTGAATACCTGAGGCGCATTCAGGAGCTTACGTTCCAGAAACTCCCGTGCTACTTGCATCCAGCAAGGGAGCAAGCAGGCGTAGCAGGCATCCCCTGCCATTGCACGACACACACACCACACACGTACCCCACCACGGCTTCCTTAGGGACCAGAGGGAGTAAGACTTTTCACGCCCCATTTGCTTAAGTGAACATTTATTATTCTCAGCTGACAGTTTTTCTTAACTGCAGATTTCCAACAGCTCATCTTGGATAACCCTCCTGATTTCTTTTTTCTGTTCAGCAAAACAGAATGCATCCATTTAGAGATGACAGACGAAGTAAATCAATTGAAGAGAGAGAAGAGGAATATCAGAGAGTGAGGGAGAGAATATTTGCACACGATGTGAGTAGTTGTTTTCATTGCCTCTTGAGTGCGGTCCTTCCGTCAGCAGCAAGGCAGCCTCGTTCCCCAGACAGGGAGATGGCAGGGACGAGGGAAGCTGGAGGCAGGGAACAAACCGAAGGGCAGCAAACTAGAGGTGTTTCTGGAAGAGGACCTGCTTCAGGGAAGTGATGGAGGAGGGGCCGAGGGTTTGCATGTGTTCTCTAGGGTGTGACCTGTGGGGAAATAGAGATACCATTTTGGTCAATGAAATAGACCGTAAGTACAGAGAGAGGTTGCCAGATTTGCAGAAATCCCTTCACGTTCATATTAGCCAGCAGATACCACACGGTTGTCTTTTTAAGACCAACATTGTACAGAGGAAAGAATTACAGGAAAAGAAAGAAGAGTCGTAGATCTTAAACACACACACACACACACACACACACAGAATTTTCTGCAATCTTAGCAAGTATGGACATTTTATTATATCAAAGTTAAATAGTGATATTCATCCCCCCCACCCCATTTTCAGATCGAATTAGTTCTGTGAACAATTTCCAAGGGTATAGTCAGAAAACAATTTCTATTGTTCAAATCCCAAAGAAGATGCGGTTGGGTATTTTTTTTTTTTATCCTTTTCCTCAGTGTGGCCAAAATTAAATGCAATTAAGTTAAATACAAATTAAAAGGTTTTAAAAAACTGGATTTAAATGCAATGAAATGAAAAGGACAAACTATTGCCATAGGTTTTCCCTTCCATGAACTCATCTGGCATCCTCCTAAAATGCTGTGGGCTCTTCCCTCTGCAGAGGTACAGCCGTGAGCACCTTTGTGTAGACTCTCTGCTGCCAACACCTCTGGCGTTACTAAGTCAGGTGGAGGGTCTGACCTCCTGTGTGATTTGCTCCTGGAGGTTCTTACAAAGCCAGCCTAGCATGGAGGGGGACTGCTCTCCCTAGAGGTGTTAAGCCCAAGCCAGTCTCCCCTGATCTCTAGATCCTCTCTGCCTTTCTTAAAACACAATTTTGAGTTGAGTAATCTGGCCCAGAGCTTGGGAATTAGAGGAGTGTGAGAGAAGGAGATGGAGGTAGCCATAGTTGGCTGATGTCCAGGTACAATTCTAGAAGATTCTAGAAAATTCTTTTATCACGGTCAGAATTATTGAGGGTGCAAAGGACAGCAAGACACATGGTAGACCTTTCCTTACGTTTGCTGGATCCAGGAATGCAGTAATGAGAGGATCTTTTCTAGTCATGATGCTATAACGATGCCAACTGTGGACTGGAGGTAGAATGTTCCTGTCTGATGACCTTGAAGAAGAGAAATATTTCTGAAGGCTAGCTTATTTTCTATTTTCTCTCTCTCTTTCTCTCTCTCTTACACACACAAACGCACACACACATTTTCCCTCTTAGTCTGGTTCTGGCAAGTCATATAGTTTGTGAATGAGTTGTTACGTTGATAAACAAATACTTATCACCCACATAATATACAAACAACATTATGCTTTTTTTTTTTTTCTTGCCAAAGCTGTGCCACACTGCCAGACACTCAAGAGCCAGGTGACAGTAAGTAACGTCACTGATGCATGCCTATGATGGGGGTGACACTTGCCCTGCTGTACTTCATTTGTGTATTCTCGTGTCCATAGGGAGGTCGTCGAAGGGAGAAGGGGTCAGCGTGACTCCCTTTACACGCTGCACTTCCTCACATCCTTCTTAAGGAGATTATTCGTAAGGGACCTGGGTTCCAGGCTAAAGATTGGAGGCAAGGGTTCCTGTTTAAAGCCTCTATGGCCACATGCTGTATTAACTTTTTTTAACAAGTAAAAGCAGACTTAAATGTGAGAAAGCTTAAGTGCAAAGCTATTGTCATAGCCTTTTTATTCCATGAAATCTTTCCGCAGCCTTCTCTACAATGCTGTAGCTGCTTCTCCCTATGGGAGTGGAGGCGCGAGCTCCTTTGATAGGCTCTCACGCCTGGTGGCCAGCACTTCTGGCTTTACTGATTCAGGTGGGAACCTGCCTGTTTCTGACACTGCTTTTCACTTGATCTCCTAGGGCAGTGGTTTTTCAGTCGGCATGCCGTACCCAGAGTGTACTCATAAAGGGCTTCAGAGATCAAATAAAATCCCTGATATTGCCTGCAAAACATTATGTTCATGAGCATATGTGCATTTTTCTAAGGATAAGATCTCTAGCGTTTATCATATTCTTATAAGTTTTCATGATGCTTAAATGAGCCACTAAGAGCCACTTTCCTAGAGGGAAAACAAAATGTCTTTCTCCCTAGTCTGATAGCTCTTGTAGAGACAATGCAGTCATACCACTGGTGTTCTCTGTTTTAGCTATTTAATATCCCCAAATTTAGCAGCTTAAAAAACAAACAAACAGAAATCTGCCTCTCTCACAGTTTCCATGGGTCAGGAATCTGGGAGTGGCTTAGCTGAGTGATTCTGACTCAAGGCTTTTCATGAGGTTACAGTCAAGCTGTCAGCTGGGGCTGTACTCATCTGAAGGCTTGGTGAAGTGGTTATCTGCTTCCAAATTCACTCGAGTATCACCAGGCCTTAGTTCTTTGCTGGCTGTAAGCTGGAGGTCTCAGTTCCCACATAGTGATGTGGGCTTCTTCATAGACTGACAAGTGTCTTCAGAATGGCAACTAGCTTCCCCCAGAGCAAGTGATCTGAGAGGGAAAGAAAGAATCCCAATTGGAAGCCACGGTCATTTATAACCTGATCCTGGAAGTGACCTACCTTCCCTTCTGCTGTATTCTGTTGACACACAGACCAGCCCTGGTGCATGTGGGAGGTGCTACACAAGGCAGGGGTCACTGGGCGCCACCCGGTATTAACAGGATAACACAAACTCACGGACATAACAGCAATATGAACTTTCTCGAATATATATAGTAACATAAAGACAGGACCCTTTAGGGAACCTTCACCTATGCAATTCCAGATTCCCAAATGATCATTACTGCTGCCCAAATTGTCGAGGTTCACAAGATAATAATTAAAGTATATTAACTCAATTGTAAAACAAATGCAAAGAATCCAGCATAAGGAAATTAAGTTACAGGCATCTAATCTTTTTTTTAGCTGGTCTTTAGTTTAGCATCTTCATAATTTAAAAACAGAGGTAATATAACCAGCTGCCTTTGCCAATTATTTTAAGTAGTGGAGTAGTTCAAACAGGTTCAAATATCGATATACTTAAGCAGGATTTTTTTTTCTACTTGAAGTTACAATAGAGATTTATAGAAAAATACTTCCTGGTATTTACGCTTGAGCAAAATCCAGATTTGTTTTAAAATTAGAAGGGTTCTTGAATATTTTACAAATGTATCTTGGTTTCTAAGGGTGTGTGTATGTGTGTGCGCGTGTGCTTTTGTACATAGGTGCACAATCAATATATGCAGATTACTTCGGGGTTTTCTAGAAAAAGTTTTTCAAATATAGTTTGAGAATTTTGGTATCTTGAAATAAGACCAATTTATCTATTATTTGAGAACTAAAATGTTGTTATTTAGAGCACACAACAATTTAGTTCTCAAATAATAAATAAATGTACTTTTGTAGTCAGAAATACTTGAAATATAGCTCTTGTTTCCTTTGGCAAGAATTTCAACTTGTTTTATGATTAATCCTATGCAGTGTTGTTCCTTTTAGGAAGGTTAAGCTGATAAAGCAATATATTTGAGAGAGACCTGTTTTGCCTGTAGGGTGATTTCTGAAGGGTATTTATGTATAAATAGGGATTCAGGGAGGACCTCATCTTTGGTCTCCTTTGCATGTGGTGGGATTCTTCAGGGAGAGCTGATGATGAGGGTGTGAGGCACCACCTGGCTTGGGGGTGGCACGTGGAAGAGAATTCTGTAAGCCATGGGCAAAAATGTTTTTCTCCTTTTAAAAAAAAAGCCCTTTATTTACATCTGAGAATGCATATACCTGACAGCTCTGAATGCTGGGCTTAATTACTGTGACAGTTTTATCTTTCTCTGCTATTAAAATTTGTAAGTTATTAATGCTACTTTATACACACACACACACACATTTTCATCAGTTACTGAATCATAGCCCATAACTGTCTCTTGTCTTATTTATGAAAATGTGGTAGATGGATGATGACATGATTTTTTAGGACCTTTCCTCAAAAATCAGGCAGATGCTCTGGGGGTAGGTTTTGGGGAACATCATCTTTGACTTGCAAGTGACTTATTTTTTAATTTAAAGAGTTTTGGGCTGCTTCACTTTCCCCCAAATGCTGTTAGATTAATGAGTCTGAAGAGGTCAGCATGTCTTTGATCAACTCCTTCAAAGAAGTAATTGAGTCTCAGTTATTCAGTACCAGCCAGAACATCCTAAGTGTAATTGACCTCTTTTCAACCTCAACAGATGAGAAATAACACAGTATTAAATTCATCGTGGATATCTGACACAATCTCACTTTTTTCACATACCAGGACTTGGCTCAAACTTGACTCAAACCGGTTGGGAAACCAAACTAAAGGAAATAAAGACAATGGGATACTTAGCTTACTTTAAAGAGATCCTCATAGGAATAATGTCAAGGGCACATCATCTGTATTTGTTTCCTTTTATAAAATTAAATGTCAAATTTTTTTAAAAAGATATTTTTCTGAAAAGCTTTTTTCTTAATTGGCTGTTTTTGCCTTTTGTTTAATAAAATTTTTGCACACTTGATCTTCGGGATGCATGTTAAATGCACAGAGGTTAACACAGAAATGGTTCTAGAGATGCCCCCATTAAAATGCTCAGACCACTGAGAAAAGCATTTATGCCCAATCTAGCCCTTTGGCTTAGTGGAAGGAAATGATTTCTCCAGTAAAATGTAGAAAGAAACCAATATCCTGCTGGCATCTCTGAGCGGTGGTTACATTAGCAGCATTTTTAATTCAAAAATTCGATATTGAAAGGTCATTATTATTTCTTTAGTTTTATTTTATCTTAAAATCAACCTATTAAGTCTCTATTTATCCCTTTAGCCAGGTGACTTATTCATCATTTAGAAAATCCACATGTATAATATGGTGTCTATATTTACATTTACAAACTTAGTACTTTGAACATGGTTTTATATTAGTTCCTAAACACAGTCGTATTTTAGGACTGTTGCACCATATTTTGTTTAGACTTGTCTTTCTCTGTTTGTTAAAATTTAATTTGATCTACCTTTCCCGAGCACGTAATGATAATGGAATTTTATCTTCCCTAAGTTGTGTATTAAACCCAAGATAGCAGAGAAATGCGTGCTAGGGAATGCAAGCTAGGAAGAAAGTCACTGGGTTTTTTGTGTGAAAAACTAAGATATATTAGATGGAGCTTGATATTCTTTCCCAATTAACTTCATTTTGTTCTCACTTGTTTTCTGAGCACCCCGCTGCCCCCGCCAACTCCCCGCCAAGATTGTTTGATAGCTTCTCTTCAGTTTGAGAGTCTTGCAGGTCATCTGTTTATGTTGTGAGAGTTTATCGTTGCCAGGTCATAATTTCAGGATTGTGGCTTTACAGCTCTCCCATCCTCAGGTGGATCGTGCCAAGTTTGCACGCTCTGCCTTGATCTGAACTTGTCCTTTTGGCTCCTGATGGCGGCTACATCTCGGCAGCCCTAGAGGAAACCACTAGCTCAGGACCTGATGCTCACAGGTTTCTCCAGCAGTTTCATTCACAACATCTCTCTTCTGACCTTGGCGCTACACGGGCTAAATCTATTTGAAACCTGGAGACACCGTGATGGAAAAGAGCTGCATGAGAATGGTTTACACTTCTAACTCTAACCGTTTTTTTTTTCCTTTTTTTTATTTCCATTTTTTCTGAAAATGGTACATATTTTTCTTAATTCTTTTCCTCTTGGAGGGGAAAAGTAGTTTGAAAAGCAGGCAAGGATTTGGGCTCCCTCAGCATATCCAGAACATCTGATACAATGCTTTTTTTTTTATTTTTCAGTCAGTTTGCTCCCAGGAAAGCCTTTTTGTGGAAAACAGGTAAAGTGCAATTTGCTTTTTCATGTCTTTAGAGGAACAAAGTCTGTCGTGTGTCTTGTTTTTCACAGATATACATATGCCATATATAAGTGTGTGCTTGAATATATGTATAAATAAATACATATATCTATGTGTACACACATATATATGCACACATATATGTTATTTAGCATGTCTAAAAGCTATTTAACTTGGGGGAAAAATTCTCTCCATTACTTCCAAACATAAGTTTCAACAATTTCCTTATTTAAAGTCTCAACTTCTGGTCCTTCCAAAGGTGTAATCCTGTTACCTTCCCCAGGCATTAAAAAGTATAAATGTTGAGACAGGAACTTGCAGTTTCATTGGCTTATTGAATAGGCTGCTAAAAGTACTTGTGTATTTGGTGTTATTGGCCACTTCCTGGGCCCTATCGTTATATGTAGCTACACAGATGATAATTTGAATAGTATTGTTTTATGTTTCTCATTCTAAATAATCTATCAGTCTTCATAAAAGGCTGAACTTGGAAAACTTATCTAAACCGATCTAGATTTATCAGTGTACCTGGCTGGGTATTAGTAGAGAAGGTGGTGGTTATGACATGAATGTGTTAAAACATTTATATAAAGTCTTGAGTATAACAGCAGAAGTTCTCAAATTTAGCATGTACCTTTTAAAAATAGTTCCAAACCGATACAGATATTAAAATGCTCCATTGATTTAATTGCACGTTTTCAAGGGGAATTAAGGAATTCCTCATTAGCTGTACTGATCACATTAAAATGCATCACAATGGGCAACTTGGATTGGAAATATGGTAGCCATTAAAAGAGTGGTCGTTAATTTCATTTCAGGTGTTGGCTTAATGGGTATCCCTATAAAATCGATTAAAACGGAGGCTATTTGATTAAATTCCAGTACTTAGAGAAAAGTTAAACCGGGCATTCAAGAGGATTGGTTTAAAAAATGCCCTCATTCATAGTAGCAGTTAGAAAACTTCAAGTAACTACCCTCAACTGAATAACCTCTTGTAGAAGAAGGGATGAAAGTAGTGAACAGGTCTTTACAAGGCATCCAAAAGCATCCTCAAAAACCCATACAGTTTTCAACAAGTATTCCTTTTTTACAGTGAATTAAGAGTCCGTGAGCTTTAACATCGTAGGGATGTTAAAGCAATCCAAAATTCTATATCCAAAATTGAATTTGGATGTTGGATGCAACATTTGGATGTTGAAGCAATCCAAAATTCTATATCCTTACCCAAAGAATGAAGTGAGCATTTAGAATTCAGTTTAGTAGGACACGTCATTCCCTAGTCTTCTAGCCAATCATTTTCCCTACTTACTCCCTAATCTTAGTCATTTAGTTGTGTTTTGTATGAAAAGACTGCTAGTGCACTTGTGTCCCTCATATTCAAATTGGATTATATTCATCAATACAATAATTGGTCACAAATATGCATTGCATATGTGAAGAAGTATTGATGGCCCCCAAAAGCAAAATTCTGAATAGATCCCTACAAAAATAAATATATTTCTTTGATACCTGCCTTTGGAAGGCATATTTCACTATGCCCAAAAAATAAAGAATAACTAATATTACTCAAAGAAAAAAATCACAACCGATATATTTAATTAATTAAATGTCTATTATATCTATATCCATTTCTTTGATTCTCCCTTCCTCTTCCATTCCATCTGTTTCTTCTTCCCTTCCTTCTCCCTTATCTAGCATCAGTACTTTATCCTAGGGTAGGGAAAAATCAGGCTGCCATTAATTTATTAGGGCAAAATTCTACATCTTGAAAATAAACCGTAGCATATAGGGTTGATTTGCAAGACAGGTGTGCCATAGTTGAGTACACATCCATTTAACATAGGGCATTTAGTACCCTTAGATTTTATATCATAAAAATCATGTTTTTCATTTCCAGTAGGCTCTTGGAAGACAGTAACATATGCAGTGAGACCTATAAGAAAAGACAGCTCTTTCGGTTGGTATGGTTTACTTTTTTAAAACTGTGTTTTCAGATGATGTGGTGGAATCAATGTTAAATATAAGTGTATTAGTGTAAAATATCTCTGTTCATGAAATAAAATATGTTAGGTTATCTCTTTGTAAAGCTTGTTACTGAGCTAGTGTTGAAGCCATATGGGGTCCTGTGAGATACAGGACTGGGAAACCAAATGCTCTGTCTACAGTCCTTTAGGGTTCTTCCTCTGATTTTCTGGGTTTTTCTCCTCCAGGACTAACTTTGATAGCACACTGATTTCACATTCCCAAATCAACTTTGGTGAATTACACTGAGTTAAAATTTCTCTTATAGCTTTGCAATTGTGTATACGTTCCCAGCACTGGAAAACAAATCAATGATAACTCTATTTGAGTAGTTGATTTTTAGCCACTACTATCCATCATAATATTTCAAACAATATTTTTTCAAGCACAGATTTTATTTCTAAAGAAAGATATGGGATTGTTTCCAATTATAATGAACTACTTAAATCAAGATCTGTGTGGGATAAGGAGAATAGATTTTATATATATATAAAAAATATATATATATAATAATGTATAAAGTTTTATACTAGGCTAGAGAGTGCCATGAAAGCAGAGGTACTAGACCCGCTCTCTCATTACTTTATTTTTTTTAGTTAAAAAAATTTTTTATCTCATTACTTTATTAAATGTGTCTCTACCATCCATTATAGGGCAATGGATACACAGCGCTATATATATTTTATATGTATATATATATATATTCAATACCTGATACATATATTTACCTAATGTATATATTTTAATATGCTAGTGCTTTTATGAATATTAGGATTCATCTCTGTTGTAAGAAAGGCAAAACAAACAAACCAACAGAACTTCTTGACCACTGAGAAACAAGGAAATACCCAGAAGTAAATGAATTCTGTGCTTAGAACATATCTTTTTGCTGTAAATCTGAACTTATGACCTCATCCTTAGAAAAGTTAGAGCAATTTCTTTTCTTTTTACACTTTGGCAGAAACAAACAAAAAAACCAGGATCTATTTTTTTAACTTCCTTTACTTTTCTAGGTTGAACTATATATCTAATACCTTCCTCTTGTATCATTAGACAATGTATTTTCACACTTGCATTTTTTCCCTTGAAAGCCCAGAGGAGGACTAGAATTTATCTGTGCTCATGCAGTCACACTCCATGACCTGGTTTGTTTAGACCAGTATAGATAAAATGTGGGTTCTTGACCCCTAGAGGCATTTAGTTTTACACAGCCCCAAATCTGGTCCCTAGCCAGAGCTACCATCTACTGAAGTCAACCATCCCAAATACGGATGCTATAACCCACCAAGATCACCAAGCACAGAAACTCAGGAATATGACTTAGCACAAAGCCATCCACACACTGATAAAAGGAGTTCAAAATGTACATCATACCTAACTTGGTTAAAAAAAAAAAAAAAAAAAAAAGTGTCCCGTTCAGACATGAAGGACAATAAAAGTTATCAGTTATGTTAATCAGCACAGAAACAGAACTTAGAATATGTGCTTTATGACTACTCTGGGGTCAAATTCTAGTTATGTACAAGAGGGCCAATGCCTCTTGATGGCCAGATATTCATTATCATTGTCTTCCTGGTTTCCAATAGAAGAAGACTAGGACTGGGCTTGTCAGGAAGTATAGGAAGGCACTTGTGGATATGATACCTATGATTCCACACCCAAATAGATATGAAATTCAGTTCTGGACCTCACCTTGCCACTGTTCAGGTGAATGATTGATAGAGCAGTAAAAGATATGATTTCAGTGTATCAGTATCTAGAGATCACAAATTAAATGCATTATTTTTAATCTCATTAATGCTAACTCTCTAAAGCAACAACTTAAATTCCATTGTTTTATAAAATGCACAGATCTTGACTTGAGATGAGGATTTGAGCCAGTGGAGTAGAGGTAGAAGAAGTTAAGGAAATCTTAGGTTGCCTTATTGGCTATGGGATGTGACATGAGCCTAGAGGAACTACCCAGTGTTTTAGAAACACACTAAAATGCACTTAGGAATAGTGGTGGACACCTCCTTTGCAGAGAAAGGCTTAGCCACTCTGGCATTTAGAGGAAGTCTAAATTCCTCCCATGGAGGTGCAGAGTTGATAATTGAAGCAGACTTTAGTGATGATCACCTCCATATGGAGAATTGCCTTCTGATGCATCCTGTATGCTGAGGACCACTCCACATCTTTTCCTATAATAAATATTCTGCATTATCTACAGGGGAGATTATTGTCACACCCTTGGTACATTCGTGATTGCTAAATAATGATCTAGCCAGGCTTTGTCAAGGGTGGGTCAAATTAATCAGAATTATATGAGAAAAGAATGAAGCTGAAATTGGAGATTTAAAGGGAAACAATCAGGAATAGAGCACCTTGAAAGGGCTGGTTTTTCTCCACCCAGTCTCCTCTGGGCTGTTTGAATTTCACAGGTGTTTAAGAACTAAAGTCACCTGGCCCTTGGTGAGTGTCTGATACTTCCTACTCACAAACTAGTCTTTTTTTTAAATAGTCCTTGTTTCTAAAACCAGCCATCCCCGAGGTACGGAACACAGAGAGAATGTTTGTAAGAAAACATTGAGAGAGGACAGCAAGGCGCTGAGTACTTTTTGTTTTGTGAGTTTTCTGTTGAATTTCCTCCCCTCACTGTACAAAGTCTTTATCACAGACTAGCTGTTTCATTTTTATTATCTCCTGGATCCATTGACCTTCTTAAGTTTTCACAAAACGAAAGAAAACGTTTAGTAAGTAAAGTTGAAGCAAAACCTAAAATTTTCTGTATACCTTCTGTACAGTTTGGTGGGTGAGTGTTTCAATCAGATATGTATACTTCTGGCATCTCAACAGTCCATGACTGTCTTTAGAAGAATATTAATAAAACTGCTAGTCACCACTGTGATCAAGATTTCTATCACCTTGCACAGTGATATGAAATGAGGGGTTCTATCTATGGCCCATGGTTTTTGTCGCCTTTGCTTATTCATAATCCATGAGAATCTTAGAATATTTTGATGATCCGTTATTTCCAAACTGCAGAAAAGCCTTTGAAAAAGAGTAACCAAGTCACTCTTCAAGCACTTGGAAACCAATGAAAATGCAAATTTCATCAACTTTCTCTATAAAATACCTGCAGTTTTGCACACTGCTTAGAAATACTCTGGAGTCTTCAAAAATGACTTTTGGCTATTGGATCTCTTCCAATAAGTTCAATCTTTTTCTATTTGAAGTTTGAATAAATGTGTCATTTCATCTATGGAGCTATTCTGTTATTCCCATTGATCTCCTTGGAAAGTTTCGTGTCGGTGTAGTGTTCGCACTGTTGTCATTATCACGAATTTTTCTATGTGAAAGGTATTAAAGGGCTCTTTCCTCTGCCCATGAAGGTTAAACTCACTGGGCAAAATTCTCACCAAATGTTAACAGAGGAATTCCTGTGATTTCTGTGCTGTCTGCCAAAGCCTTAATGAATTCAGATAGATATAGATATATATATCATAAAGTTAGCAACTAAATTAGTAAATGGCTTCTTTGAAACTGTGTGTTTTACCATGGTCCAGTTACTTAATGCTAAAGGGAAAGACGAAACTCTTCTTCGGTGGGAGTTGCTTTTAGGATCATTTAACATCATAGTTGCTTTCAAACACTGATTCATTGTTGATTTGGGTCAGGAGAATTTACCTTCCTCTCTCCTCTCCACAAGAGAAGTTACCAATTATATCTTATATCCTATTTTTCTTGTTGTTTCCCCTTCACTGGCAGAGGGACCATGTGACATTTCTAGGTTTGGTTTTTCTGTTTGTAGCATGAGTGTTTGTGTGATGTGTTTACCTGTCTGTGCATCAACAAGGTGTCTGTGCGCTGTTTGTGAGGCGACACGTGTCATGGAAAGGGTTGACAAGAAGGGTCTTGTGTAGACGATTCTTACAAGAAAGGTCCCGCTCTGTGTCCGTTCCGCTCTCGGAATCTGATGCTGTCCCGTGCATCTTTCTGATGGCCACGCTCCAGGGGCAACAGAGACAGCTGGGGGAGAACATCTGGAAGTCGGCAGAGCAGCTCGGAGAATGAACTCAAGTGGTCCGACCACCAAAGAGCCTGGAGCAGCACAGATTCTGACAGCTCCAACCGCAATCTCAAGCCTGCCATGACCAAGACGGCGAGTTTTGGGGGCATCACGGTGCTGACCAGGGGTGACAGCACATCCAGTAGCAGGAGTACCGGGAAGCTGTCCAAAGCAGGTAGTTAGTACTGAATGGGTTTATGTCCCGTGATAGTTTCCTCTGATTCCACCCAAGTTGTGCAGTGAGCGCTCTCCCTGACTTCCCTGAACTAAAGATAATGATGTGAATGATATTAATCACTGGGATAGCAAAGAAGTCAGAAGGTGCAATTGAAATAACAGTACTGCCTCTTGCGAGCTGTGTGCCTGGGTCCAATTGTTAACCTCTCTAATCTTCAATTTCCTTATCTATAAAATGTGGGTGGTAATAGAATGTTACTGTAACTCCCCTCAGTAGACTATTGTAAGTTTAAATTTGACCATTTTTATAAAATCAGTTAGCAAGTCACCTGCACAAGGTAGCTATTTAACCAAGCTTAGCTATTTTTAAAAATTCAATATTGTGATTTATTCCTTAAAGATAAGGAATAGGATAAGGAAAGAGAGCCTCAGAAATTTTCAAGTTTCCAAGTAGCTAGGTGCATGCATCTTCTTTTTACCCGTTTTTTTCTTGTAAGTGAATAGTGATCTTTTGACATAGGTAGTTGAAGTTTGCATTCATACTGGTGCGTTCATAGCCTGCATGTGCAGTGAGTGGGGGAGTCCAGGGCCCCGAGGGGGAATGCTGAATGGGCAACGCCAAGCAGAGGTTAAACACGGGCAGTCCTCCACTGTGAATACTTTCCCAACCAAGCTTCTCACTAACGCTGGGGAGCCTCTTTGTGAAACCTCGGCTCATTATGCTAATGGTTTAACATAATTATGTTGTTGACAAGTGCTTCCTAAGAAATTATCTTGTGTTTTCCTACATAGGCAGAAAATTAATAGCATTTAGTCTCAGCCACTACTTTATGTATATATCCTGCTTCTTGGAAAGATTCAGGTGGGCTCGCACTGCCTTCTGTCATTTTTATTCACCAATTGGTGAATTCTCGATTTCTTCCCCTAATTAATTGCTCTTATATCCCACTATTGCAGCAACTGAAGTCAAGAAAATCTACTGTGGTACACTTGAGTTCCTGTAAACTAAGAAAGGTTAAAGAGTTTTAAATCTCCTTCAAACGCAGAAACCAAGTACCTTAAATGGTGCACTTAAAAATTCCAGCACACCCAAAGAGCTCTTAAGATTTTTAAATTAATCGTCCTTCTCCACACACCAACCACCAATCATCTCCAAAGCAAAGCTCTTTGGAAACATTTAAAACACTTCAAGAATGCTACAATGCCATGTTCTCTGAAGAATGATTAGAAATTGTAAGTGCTTCAGACATTTTTTTTTTTTTCTTTTCATCTAAGTGTCTCCATTTGAAAGCCTGTCAAGGTACAGGAATGGCAAGAAAAAAAATTAAAGGGGATCAAGATAGGATGTCAAAACAAACTTACAATCTCCCAAGGTGGTTTTATGAAGCAAAGCTGTCAATTTTGCTGTCATGGAGCTTCAGAACCACACAAGTTTCTGATTTTTTACTTTATTGTTCACAGTGGAATGGCAAACTTTTTTTGACCTTTTAGAAACTAAGTCTGGAGTTGTGACGTTTAAGTTATTCTTCTCCTCCTCTAATTACATAGGTTCTAGCTTCAAATAGTTAATAATGAGACTCTTTCCAGGTGGGAAACGTGTTTTGCTACATTTGGGGCAAAGCATATTAACTGAAGTCAGAATGCACAAGCACATCCTCTTGAGACCTGGGCTGTATTTCCCTTATTGTACCCCCTGCACTGAGCACAGCAGTGGTCACCTATCAGGGGTCCAGTGCAGGCCTGTGGAGACAGCTGATTTCATCACATCCTCATTGGGAAGAGGACTTGAATGGCGCTTGCACCGCGACCCCAGCTGTTTCTTGGTAGTGGCGATGGGGTTGAGAGATAAGTGTGTGTGATATCTATTTCTTTCCACACTGGCCACGCCATGTTGGTTTTTTTGTTTGGTTGGTTGGGTTTTTTAATCTAATTTTTATTTTATATTGGGGTATAGTTGATTTACAATGTTGTGTTAGTTTCAGGTGTACAGCAAAGTGGTTCAGTTATACATGTAACTGAATTCTTTTTCAGATTCTTTTCCCATACAGGTTATTACAGAGTGTTGAGTAGAGTTCCCTGTGCTATACAGTAGGTCCTTGTTGATTATCGATTTTATATATATTAGTGTGTATCTGTTAATCCCAACCTCCTGATTTATCCCTCTCCACCCTTCCCTCTTTGGGAACCGTAAGTTTGTTTTCGAAGTCTGTGAGTCTGTTTCTGTTTTGTAAATAAGTTCACTTGTATTGTTTTTGTAGACTCCACATATAAGTGATATCATATGGTATTTGTCTTTCTCTTTCTGACCTACTTCACTTAGCATGATCATCTCTAGGTCCATCCACGTTGCTGCAGATGGCATTATTTCAATCTTTTTATGGCTGAGTCATATTCCATTGTATATGTGTACCACATCGTCTTTATCCATTCATCTGTCGATGGACATTTAGGTTGCTTCCATGTCTTGGCTATTGTATTTACTATTTAGTGCTGCCATGAACATGGGGTTGAGAAATAAGTGTGTGATATCTGTTTCTTTCCACACTGGCCACACCATGTTGTTTTACTACCACCCTTCCCTCTTGATGTCCAGAGCAGGGCTTCTCGACTTTAGCTGCATCAGACTCACAAGAAGAATTCGTTCAAGCACAGATGGCTTCTCTACAAACCAAGCTTGAGAAACAACTGCTCTGGAGAAGTAAGATAGCCTTCCGTTTTGTTTTCACCATTTTACATGGCCCGGCATCTTGTTTTCTGGAGACAAGGGTATCTTTGTTGTTGTTACCTTCGTGGTCTATGCCCTGGGGTATTTCTGGAGCCAGTGCAAGATGACTCATCTTTCCATCACTTCCTCTTCTCCGTGTTTATTTTCGTCACTACACTAATGCATCCTGGATATTCTTTTTCCCTCGTAATCTCAGAAGCTTTAGGTTATTCTACTGAACTCTGACACTTGGATCTGGAAACATCTTCTCAAACTCAGGAGAAAAAACATACTCATGGTTCAGGGTCCCTGTAAAAGAAAAATTGCATCTGATGAGTTAAAGAGGCAGGGAAGACTTTACCCATAACTAATTCAATAGAGGTCAAGACTGTTGCAGTAGGGGAGAGAAACTAAACTCAACCCTGCTGAAACAAAGGCAGGAGAGTCTGGAAATGCGCTAGAGGGCCTTAAATAGGTGATTGGTCAATTTGATTAGAACGCCTGTGTTTGCTAATTGGTGCTGAGACTTGCAGAGAAAAGCGTCGTTTTTCTTGAGGATTTCACTTCAAAGGGATGGCTCCCAAGTCCTTAAGAAAGACCTTCCCCGGTTGTAAAACTGATAAAAGGCTGGGAGAAGATTTGCACCTTAAAGGAGCAGAGATGCGCTAAGAAAAGGGAGGTAAAGGGCCGGTAATCAGGAAGAAACCTGTCTAAAGTGTAGTTAAGCCGAGGGGAACTTCAAGGGCATCATGCTCGCCTCTACGCATCATTTAGTCTGGTGGCTTATATTTTACGAAAGAAGACATTGAGGTCTAAAGAAGATGTCACTTCCTGAAGGAAATACCACTAGTTCTGGCAGAACTGGAACCAAAACTCGGGGTGCTCCCTCCCTGGGGCGTGAACGCTCATTCCCTCCTCCAAGGGAATCTGCCCCTGCCCTCTCCTTGCTGCCCCATCCCTTTCCTGGATTTCCGTTTTGCTTTGCCTTATGACCTCTTTTCCAGTCTCTTCCCATTTTTCCCTTTTCCTGTGTCCCTCTTGAGGGTTCACCTGAGGCTTTCACCCAGCCACCCTGGTGTCTTCGGTCTACACCTCCCATCAGCTGCCCCTCAGGGTCCAGCTTGCAATTTCTGAGCATCCCATTGTGAGTAGCATTGAATTTCTGTGCAGTATCTCCTAGAACTTGGCATAGGCCTGGTCAGGGCCCTGGTCCTACCTGGTGCTTGCTGGAATGACTTTAGGGTAAACACATGACCTGCAGGCTTCAAGCTTGGTCCCTGAAGTTGCGTTGCCTGGGTTTGAACTCAGACTCCTCCACGCGCTAACTGCACTTGGGGAATCTACTTAACGTCTCTGAGGATCGGCTCTCGTCTGCAAAATGAGGTTGCTATGAAAAGTAGATTAGATAATTCATATAGCGTGATTAACCCTGTGTTTGTCACATAGACATACTGTTTAAATATTTGCCATTGCTATCACTAAGTTCCTAAAACAAGGAAGCACAAACCACTCTCAGCACCCAAAGTAGTAAAGTTCTCAAATATTAATTTTTTTTTTTAAAATCTGTGAACACTTCTAATCCTGTGCCTTTTATCACCATTGGTAGCAGCCATTTTTGATCAAGAATTTCAGTAATGCTGGCTACGTGTCGAATACTGCTTTACCTGATTCTAGGTGATGGATGTTTAGAAGCTGGTCAGAGCTGGTTATACGCCAGCCAGGGTGCAGGGTGATTGCTGAGCCATCCCTCCAGGGAGGTCTGACTGCCTCCATCTTTGCAAGTGTTGAGAGTTTAAGCCAAATTTACTTTTCCTTCTTCCCTTCTTTTAACCTGTGGGATCAAATCATTTCCATTATCTTTACCTTGTCTCCTCATTATTCCTGTTGAAGCTGCTGCTTTTTCTCAGCCAGTAGAAGGAAGTATTGTCAATCAGTGATGAATGGCCATCTTCCAAAAGCCAAAATGAAGTCATCTTTTGGATTTTATTGAGGCACATTAGTCTCTGTGTATCGATCTCCAGCACCAGCACACACGCCCAGGATGGTGCTAGATCCCTTGTTAGCCCCGACTTTTTCTTACTGTCTAACCCCTCAGCCTGGATGTGGGCTGAGTCAGTTGTGTATGAGCTTCATCGTCTGGGGTCAGGAAGTGTTACTGTATTATTACTGTTCTTGCTGTTGTTGTTGACGCTGCTAAGTGTCAGACTTGGACTGTAGCATCAAATCATGGGCACAAGTCCACAAGCGCACGCTACAGTTTGCACTGGGGCAGTGACTGCAGGATCAGACGTGTCAGCCATGTGGTCTCAAAACTACTCTTAGTATTTCCCCATTTCCTTTTAAATCCTTCATTTTTCTGCCCATACATTATTCAGAACCCCATCAGCATTCGTTAGATGGAGCATCCTGAATTAATCTGAAACTTTATCATTCTGAATAATAAAGTCATGGAAAAAGCAGAGAAGATTCCCACCTGAGAACGCTGGTGGCAGTCGGTGTTGGGTCATGGTTAAATCTAGATCAGTCTGCCTGGATCACATCCCAGCTCTTGTCATTGTCTACCTGTATGAGTTGGCTTGAGTTAGCTGCCTTTTCTGTGCTTCCATTTCCCTATCTATCTAGGCAGTATGGTCCTTATAATTACCGTGTTTATCAGGTGCCCACACATACTAAATGCCCAGTAAATATCACTCTCCTTCTTCTCAAAAATTACCGCACTCTCCAATGGCCCCTCTTCTCTGCAATCACATGTTGCATTCCTCTCATGTATTTAAGTACTTGAAAAAGAGTAGATACATGTATGTGTATAACTGAATCACTTGCTGTACACCTGAAACTAACACAACGTTGTTAATCAACTATACTCCAATATAAAATTAAAAATTTTTAAATAAAAATAAAATAAAAAGGTCTTCAGTTTACCATGATTTAGAACTCCATATTCTCATTAAAGATGACAAATCACTTACTATTCCTTTAACCACTTATTAGTACTGGAATAAGTTAGGGCTGTAGAGTTGAAATTCATATGTTAGCCACACTTTTTATTATTAAAAATGCTGAGAATTTTAGAAGGAACATAACAAAAACAGATAGTAGAACTAAAAGCCATATCATTTCAAAGATAAACTTCATCACATGTTATTTTGTTACTTATATTCTTCCCAGTATCCACTGTACAGAATATTTTTCCTCTTTATGTTTTACAGAAAGATAATTTGTAAGGCATTACACTAAACATCACTTTGAAAAAAATGGTTTAATAAAACAATCTGTGTTCAGGAAAGAAAAATAAAAAGGTCTTCAGTTTAAGGGCACATTTTAGAATCTTCTAAAACAATCTTAACTATTCCTTATATGTGTTAACCTTTAATGACACAGAATAATGCATTTTTAATGACATAAATCAATAATGTGGGCTAATAGTTTTTAAAGTTTCTTATACTCCATTCTTGCAACCTATGATGTCACTCAATCCATCTGTTAGTTTGAATTCACAGATACAGAAATTTTGCTCAGTGCCTTTTCTCTCTGAGGCTCTGGTTAATATTCAGAGCCCAGAACAGCCACAGTCAAGGGTGCTGGAGCTGCTTGGCTCTGGTTGCAGTGAAGAGTGGCTGGTGCCTAATGGACGTGGGCTATAGCTTTTCTTGTCCACATTGGAGGGAAAGGGAGATAATTAGGGCTGGATTCCATCTTGGGAGCTTCTGCACACTGACCCAGTTACTTACATATTTGAGAAATCTACAGTCCACAAATCTCCCCATGATTCTACTCTTCTGTGTCATCTGAAGGATGCTCAGTCAATATCATGGTGGCCAAGCCCTGCTTGGTTCACCTCTTGGTCATATGAACAAGACTTCTGTGAGTATGGGAGGTACGGTGCAGCTCTTAAGCATTTCTAATAGGAATGAGCGAGTTCCTCTACTCACATTTGAGGGAAAAGATCGTTTCTGACCATGACCCTTCCAAATGCAGCTTTATGGATGTTGGAGAACCAGTACTTTAGAACCATCTGCGTGACCACAGACGACTCCTTAAACTGCAATCTCTTTAACCTCCATCCCAGTCATTTTACTGTCGTCACTGCAGCTGAGTGAGACATTTCCACATCATTAGTTACTCAGGGAGATGGGAGTTTTCAGGCCCGGAGTTCCCAGCTTTATGGTACCATTTACCAATTCATCACCCTAGTGGCATGTGAGAAGCCGGAAAGAGAGAGCTCATTCTTAATCTCTCTTTTCCTAGGAATCTGACACATCTGAAAAATATGCAGCAAATATTTCAATAAAATGTGGGAGGGGCATTAGTTAATCTCATCCTGCAGCGCTCACCTCACATTCTTTAGCGATGGATTCTTTACACTAAGTAGTGGTTTCTCTCCTCTCCTCCATGTGGGATGATTTGTTGATTTGTGTCTCTCTGGTAGGTTCCGAGTCCTCCAGCAGTGCAGGCTCCTCAGGATCGCTGTCGCGCACCCACCCACCTCTCCAGAGCACACCGCTGGTCTCGGGCGTGGCAGCCACTTCTCCCGGCTGTGTGACCTACCCAGAGAATGGGATGGGAGGCCAGGTCGCTCACAGCAGCACCAGCTACATCCTCCTTCCACTCGAAGCTGCCACAGGCATCCCACCCGGAAGCATCCTTCTTAATCCACATACAGGTTCGTTCATTACCTCTGCTTTGGCTGAGACATGATATCAGAGATTTATTCTTGTGTTTGGGCTTATAAATTTGGTAGCAAGTGTTCTGAAAATTCCTGGTGCCTGGACTGTTGTGTAGAGTCTTGATTTAGGAAGAGCAGATCTATAGAGAGCTGGAGTCTGTATCTCTGTATCGCTATCAATATTGGTATGTAAATCGAAATACAGATACTTCCCAGAAATATCCACTTTCCTCTCTGTCCTCTCTTCCTTGAGAACGGTGTCTCTCACGTATTCCCAGGAGCTAAGATCAGAAACCATGGAGTGATGAATTGGGATGTACTAATTGAAAATTGATGTTTCTCAGACTAAATCCATGGTTAGCTTGTTGTTGTGTCAAAAGTATTTTTGCATCCAAGATATTTCAGGAACTTGAGATCTCGATCGGAGCACATAGCAGATTCTTCACTACAGAAATTGACTTCCCACCTTAGAACTCCATGCAACTCCCACTGGGAAATAAGGAACAGCAGTGGCAAGAGAGTACGGAGGGCAAGTTCTTATGTATTTTAGGGATTTTAGGATTAGACTGGTTTTGGTGGGGTTTGGAAAATCGGTAACTTCATGACTATTGTTTCTTTCATGATGAATGGCCATTTTTTTTACTTTTTTTAAATTGAGGTATAGTTTTACAATATTATATAAGTTACAGGTGTACAATACGGTGATTCACAATTTTTAAAGGTTATGCTCCATTTATAGTTGTTGTAAAATATTGGCTGTATTCCCCATGTTGTACAGCATATCCTTGTGGTTTGTTTTATACCTAACAGTTTGTACATCTTACGTTTTTTACTTTTTTAATTTCTTTTGTGGTCAGTTAACTTCCACACTAATTTCAGAGGACCCAGAGCATTGGGCAAATAGAATGATGAACACCTGCTTCATGGGGGAAACTTCTCAACCAGAGGCAATTTTTCCACGCCTCCAAGGCCATTTGGCAATATCTGCAGATATTTTGATTATCATGACCTAGGGAGGAGGGGCTGCTACTGGCATCTAAGAAGGTAGAGACCAGAGATGCTACTAAACATCTTACAATGCACAGGACAGCCCCTGACACAGGAAGATTATCCAGCCCAATATGTTAGTCGTGCCAGGGCTGGTAAACCCTGGGTTAGAAGGCTTGATTCGACAAGTCACTTCTCTAGAAACCTTTGAAAGAGATTGAAAAAAAAAATGAATTTTCTCAAAATATGTCTGAGGTTTGGTTTAGATTACTTAAAAATGCAACGCTGGATGAGAATCTCATAAAAGTGATCTGGCTCAATCGTCTCACATGTCTAGTGCTACTAATAATTAGGAAATTCAGACACGCATGAGCATGACAGTAAAATAGTTACTTGAATAATTGCCACATGTTCATGAAAACCTATGGCACATTCTTAAGGAATGGTGTTTGATTGAGACATTTTGAAAATGCCATAAGCTTGAGGGAAAAGGAGGCATAATCATTTTATTGAAAGCCATTTGAAAGCTTTCAGATTAGATACTTCTAAGGAGAATATTAGATATCTGGATCAGTGTAAGCACTATAAAGGAAATGAAAAGAAAACCAGGATCATATTCATTACTCTGGGCACAGATCAAAGTATGATCTGACTCTGTCAGCTTTAATTCTTTCACTTTTAATTGAGATGGAAGGTTTGTAGACAAGAGTAGCCACTAGGCATAGTTTTGAGTGGTATGTTTTAACCAAAATTGCAGAGTATGTCGGGAAAGCTCAAAAGAGTATTTTTTAGGGTACAGCGCAGGAATATGATTTGTAATGATAGCGTGGATGTGCGTGTGTATGTGTATATTATCATCTATAATCTTGTTTATAGAAAAGGAAAGAATGCGCTCTTGGTGCCAAGTCCCAATTACAAATTGGAATGAGTAAGTTGGAGCTGTTATTAAAATGTATCCTTTGCAAAAGGATCCTAACTAAAGAAAAGGATCCGATAACACTGTTGAACAACAGAGTTTCCCTACACACATCTCTGATCTGACAAATGCTAGACATGAAACTATCCCTCGACCAGGAGGAAGATGTACTATTCTATGCTGTGATTGAGTGGTGGGATGTAAGGTGAATTGTGATGTTTCTTTTTTCCCAGAATGTGTTTATTTTTGTCAATTAAAAATATGCACACGGGGACTTCCCTGCTGACGCAGGGGTTAAGAATCCGCCTGCCAATGCAGGGGACACGGGTTCGACCCTGGTCCAGGAAGATCCCACATGCCGAGGAGCAGCTAAGCCCGTGTGCCACAACTACAGAAACCCGCGCACATAGAGCCCGTGCACCGCAATAGGAGAAGCCACCACAATAAGAAGCCCGCGCACTGCAACGAAGAGTAGCCCCCGCTCGCCGCAACTAGAGAAAGCCCGCAGGCAGCAACAAAGACCCAACGCAGCCATAAATTAATTAATTAATTAATTTTTTAAAAATATGAACAGGAGTTCCCTGGTGGTCCAGTGGTTAGGACTTAGGGCTTTCACTGCCGTGGCTCCAGGTTCAATCCCTTGTCAGGGATCTAAGATCCTGCAAGTCATGTGGCATGACCCAAAAAAACCACATATATATATATGCCAGCACATATGAATGTACGTATACATCTATCACGTATCATATATATGTGTGTATATGTGTATCTGTGGTGAGTCGTGTGCATGTCTGTCTATCAGGCTATCTGATCACTTATTTGACTCTACTATTGAAACTGGAAATTTGCCTCCTTTGGGCTGGAACTCATCTTTCTCTGGCATTGCTGTGTCCCCCTAGAATCCACACCTCTTACCTTTTCCTAAATACCCTCCGCCAAATATGTGGTCGGAACACTTTGGTATAAGCAACCCAGAGCGTATGACTACTTTGCTTCTTATGTGAATTGCCCTTGGATCCATTTCCCTGTTACCAGCACATTCATGAGCTTGTGGGGAGGAACCATACTGGGTTATATTTTTGGCCTCCCTAGAGTGGATAACAAAGGTCCTCAACAATTACATATTTTTGAAACAATATCTACTATTCATCTTATGTGCTAATGTGGATAATAGAGCAGTTTTTCATCCAGTGTCATATATTTGAGAATGTCCCTCATGTGTAAAACGATGATTGATAAAATATCTGTCTTAAGCAGTAATAAGACAAGCAATGATTTGAAATACTAAGGTGCCTGCCGGTCATTTGTCTATTAAATGAAACAAAAATGAAACTTCCTTTGTCAGCACAATTGACCGGGCTCTTACTAGGAACTGAATATTTGGCAACTGAAACCAACCCACCCACGTACATTCTTGTGGTTCCCCAGATACAACCAGGACTTTTTATTTCGTCTGGCTTTAGACTCAGCTCCCATTTGGTGCATTTCTAACTCCGGACCTGCGTTGGCTGTTGTTTCTCTGCTTTGCAGGCATCTGGATGAGGGAGTCAGAGGCTCTTTCTCAAAGTTATCCCTGGACCACATCTTCATCCTTGCCAGGCAAGCCTGGGTTTGTCTCTTGAGAATGATCTTCCTCCAGCCGTCTTGGACTCAGCCTCCTTTTGGAAATTTCTGGCTGAAAGCTCATCTTTGGCTATTTTCTTTCAACTCAGTGCTATCCAGAGATGTCAACAGGTGTTGGCATCCCTCAAGTCCTCGTTAGTGCCGTGTGTGTTGTTTTGCCATTTTGCTTTGCTTTCATCTGGCAGGAGTCCAGGAGCATGAGATGGAAGAACACGCCATCTGCAGGGACTTGACTTTGAGGGCTGGTCTCTTTCAAATGCTCCTGATGGGCTTCCATAACACTATGCTGTTTTTGTTTTTCACAGGACTTCTAGAATCGATTTATCCAAACTGCTTCCACCTTTCGATTAAATGCACCATGAAGTTTTTGTGTGCTGTCTAGAAACGTTATCTTTGCAAGACCTGAATCAGTCTTTGCCTATCCATAATCATCAGCTCCCTAATCATTTGATTGCTCACCTTCTAAGGACTAGGAAAGGAAAATACTTTTCCCATCATCCCCTCCCTTTCTTTTTAAATAATACCCTTCTGCCGGGTACATGGTAGCAGTGCTTTGGTATTGGAAACCAAGAGCATATGATTACTTTGCTTCTAGCGTGAACTGCCCTTGGATTCATTTCCTTATTACCAGCACATTGATAAGCTCTTTGTGAGGAGGAGTCCTACTTAGTTTCTCGTTTTTGTTTTGCATCCCTGGAATGGATAACAGAGCTTTAGTCCCCATGCAGGGGCTTAATCATTATATATTAGTAACATAATGTCTGCTGCACATTACACACATTGATGTGAATAGTGGAGACGTTTTTCACCTAAAGTTATGTATTTGAGAGCGACGGATGCTCTGCATTCAATCCTTTTCTCTGCCCTGGCTCAGCTCGCCACACTGGCTTACCGCTGTCACTACACTCTCTTTACCTGCTAACACCCATTCCAAGGCCTGCTGGACACGCTTCTGCACTTCTGACATGAAAACCTCTGCTAAGCGGAATAGTCCTAGAGCCAGTGAGTCTTTCTCTTTTGATTTTCAGCCACTGTCATTCATACTAATTGCCTGGATTCAGTCGTAATTGCATCTGGATTGGTAAACAAGGTAGAATACTGAGAAGCCACCATAGCCTTACTTGAAAACCAAAAGTCAGTCATCCCGGCCCTCTTAGAAAATTGTTTTTGGTCTCTTCCCTGGCATCCATCTGACTTCTTTCATTTTCCTCAGTTCTCTCCACCATTCCTTGGTGAGCATAACAATCAACCTTTTATACTACCTTCTCTTTCTAAAAGAACCTGCCATCTCTCTCTACCCAAGTGAATTCTTAGTACTTTTCACATGCGGTTATTTAGAAATGTTTCTTTCTTCTGGTCCACAGCACAATAATAATATTTTAAACAGAGGGTCTAAAATTTATCGAAAATGGCATCTGAATATTTTGCTGTTATATTTTCACCCTAAACATGGTCAGTTTTTTACACTTCCTTAATTCTCACTGGGGTAAATCAAAAGTCACGGACATAGTAAAGAGCCTTTTCTTTTTAGTTTTCCATCCGTGTGTGTGTGTGTGTGTGTGTGAGCTTAGAGTGAGGTTGACTTTGAAATGATTTTGTATGAAGTTGCTGTGATAATTTTTTTTAAATGTTAGGTACCTAAAATTTTCCTCTTCCCTATTAAGATACAAAAAAGGAGGAGACAAGTAAGGATTAGAACCCCAAATGGGCTAATAGATTTTTGTAAATTGACCTGTTTTTTCATCCTTTTCCAAATTGCTGGGTTTTGCAGGGAAAAAAAAATGGGTTGCAGATTTTAAATTCAGAAGAGTTATTTTTGAAAAAAGAACAATAATTTAAAACAATAAAATGTAGCTAAAATTAAGTAACAGTGATAGGAAGACAAGTGCTTATGAAGAACATTTAAAAAAAAAAACCCTCTAAATTTAGTCATTGTTCTCTGACTAAAATTCTGGCACATATGCTTTTCCATCACATCATGTTGTGATTGGTTATGAAACTGTTGTTAGAACTCCTGTGGTTCTGGCAGGTATGTTCATGAATATGCAGCATGTAAGGGTACTTGTTGCATACATACACACATACATATGTATATAAATATTTGGGAGGGTACTGAAAATTTGGGGAACGCTAAAGCTTTCATGTCAGCTCCTAACTGAGCTGAAATCAAGTCCACTGCTCTTCCGCTGTAAGCACTTCGCCCATCTTTTCCCCCATATTCTGATTCTTCTTTATCTACCAATCCTGGGGGTGATTCCACCTTGAAACATGGCCTCCACCTCTCCTAACTTCTCATGTGTTGATGAATAATTTTCAGTTACGATTGGATTTTTTTCATGGTACCTCGTTGTACCATGTACTCATTAAGCAAACTTGGATAATTCACTTAAGTTGCGTAGTATGATGGGAGGTGAATGGACCAGGGCCATTTCCTAGATGTCTCACTTACTGCTTTGTGTATTTCTGAATAAATTGCTTGGGCCCTCCAAACTTTGATTGTCTTGTCTCTAAAGTGGAATGAGATTGCACACCTGTGGGGCTCTTGGAAGAGAAGACCATGGATGTAAGGTGCCTGTCACTGCGCCTTCCATGTTGGAAATCCATTTCTTCTCTCCCTTACCTCCTTTCTCTCTCTTTCATTTGCTGCCCTTTAACCACTTCCTTTCAGCTCCTTATTCTTGTAATTTTCCTGGTGGGCCTTCATTTCCTCTTCTGAAACATAGGGAGATGATACCTACCTTCCTCAGAGGCCCAGTGAGGTTCCAATGATACTGTTTTGTAAACCATAAAATACTCCTCAAATAGTAGGAACAATAACAGTGAACCAAGCCATTATTTCAAAAGGCAAAATAATGTATATTTGCTCTCCCATGACAAGATGATTCTGTGATGGGTTTATTATGCATTACCTTCAGAATCTCTATCCCCTCCCCTGTGTACTCCTGCTTGTGTCTATTTAGAGAAGCGAGTGAATGCATGTGGTATATCCTGGTTGTATGTATATTTGTGGAACTGATAATGATTTTGAGCTGGTGACCAGCCCAGTGGAAGCAAAACAAATATATTGGTAAATAATGAGTAACTGAATGTCGCCAGAGCCGTATAAACGGAAAGCAGCCCTTATATCTCAGTGTAAGTTATCTCGTTGGTAGCTGTGAGGTGCAGGGCAGCAAGACACAGGACTTGGTGAAGATTGCTTCTCCACAGGCCTTCTGCACTGGGTGCCACTGTACAGATGCACTTAGCTTTGGCAAATTGCCTTGAAGGTGATGGATTCATTTGCGGCTTCTTTAAATTGCTGTGGGCTTACGCTGTTACCTCCCTCAGCCTGATGGGTCATAAACAGTCAAGTCTTCGCACTGGCAAAGGCTCCAGTGTCCTGGACTTCCCCTGCCCCTTTGCTTTAGGTTCCATCTTTGAGTATGTGTCAGAGTGGTTCTTTGTGCCAAAGGAGAGCTTGAGAAGTTTACCTTGACCAAGGTGTGATTCCACTGCAGGCCAGCCCTTCGTGAATCCCGATGGAACCCCCGCCATATACAACCCCCCGACCAGCCAGCAGCCCCTGCGAAGCGCGATGGTGGGGCAGCCCCAGCAGCAGCCCCAGCAGCAGCCCTCCCCGCGGCCCCAGCAGCAGGCCCAGCCACCCCAGACGCAAATGGCAGGCCCACTGGTCACTCAGGTAAGAGCTGGTGGGAAGGCAGGGAGGGGAAGTGCTCGGAGATGCAGACTGCACCAGCCTCAGCCGTGCGGTGCATCAGGAAGAGGCGATATTTTCCATGGGTGCCAGCCCCATCCACTCAACTCCATAGTAAAACCTGGCAGCCTAGAGCCCTTGGGTGCAGGTTGACAGGACTTCAGCTGGATCCTTAAGCTTAGGTAGAGATGAGGGCCCCGTCCAGTGACTCACATGGTGAGGCATGGTACTTGGGAAAATGAATGACAAGTCTTGTCTTAGATCTAGATGCTGCTTTTATGTGTCAAGGAGTCTGTACTGTCTTGGGGAGTGAACTCAAGCCCATCCAGGCCGTTGTGTCACCTTGCTCACCCATTCCTAATGCAGATCAGTGCCCCTGTCTGCAGAGAGTCAGTATTAAATGGGAAGAACAGAAGCCAGCTCATGCCAAGGTGGCCTGGCTGCTCATTTGTCCCCTGGAGAGACACAGGGCTGTCCTCCTTTTCTAGGGCAACACATGGAAATGTTCAGAAACCTGAAGTGTTCCAGGCAGGTTGCCAGGGTGAACCTCTTTTTGTTTTTTTTTTTTTGGCCACAGTGGGCGGCACGCAGGGATCCTTGGCTCCTGGGCCTTCAGTGGAAGCACAGAGTCTTAACCACTGGACGGCCAGGGAAGTCCCCTTAACCTCATTTTTTTGTTGTTTTTTCTTACTTTTTAGTACTTGGACTATATTTTTAGACCCAGGGATCTGACCACCAACAACAACATGAAAAGTATCACAATAACTTCTTTTTTTTTAATTGAATGAAACATTCTTTAAATTTTATAGTGCTTTACAATTTTCAAAAGTTTCACACACACAGGACTTCATATCTGGGCAGCAAACCTCCCTCAAGGCTGGCTGGCGCTGGTCTGCCTGCTTTGGCTTCCTGTTGGTGGCTGGTGCCCCTCTCTGGAGTGCACTGAACCAGGAGGACCTATGAGGGGGACGGTGGTGTGCTTCAGATGCGATCGCCTTCCGGTGGGATTTCAGCCCCCAGTATTTCCCTGTTACCTGACCAGCTTTTTCTTTCCTCCAGTCTGTCCAGGGGCTGCAGGCTTCCTCCCAGTCAGTGCAATACCCAGCTGTGTCTTTTCCTTCCCAGCATCTCCTGCCCGTGTCTCCGACGCCGCAGTTCCCCATGGTACTGTATCATGTGGGGATGACTTTTCACCTGGGAGAGCACATTCACTGGTTTTACTACTTTCTTGTGCAGGGCAGGCTGACGCTGGGTGGGTGCCCTGGGCTGACTGTAAGGGGGGAGGTGGTGTGTGAATGTCTCATTCTCCAAAATAATGCTTTCCCTTCTGTCATCTGTCCCATGTTTAGTGCCTCTGCAGTGGTACCCTTTTAAGAGTTTGCGAGCTAAGCGGGAATTGAATGTCCTCAGAGTTACATGTCAGGAACAGAGAGACACATGAACTTGGTGTGAGGTTTGGGAAGTATCTTAAAAGTCAATATCCAGATGGTAACCGACATCACCCTGTGCTCCTGATACAGGTGTTCTCCTAGAATCCCAATCCTCCAGTGGCCTCTCATTTCTCCTCAGTGTACTAGGTCCTTTTGGGCAACAAGAGTGAGCATTGTCCCTGAACATCAGGCCAGGCCAGTGACTAAATACTCCTTAACATGCAAATGAAACCCCACTGATGACACCAGTTCTGGCTCGATTTTTGTGGCAGCCATGGGCAACACAAGTCCTTCTGCGTCCTCCAGAAGGCAGAGCCTGTGGTTACTGCTGGTAGACCAGATGACCCTCCAGGACAGAGCCCCAAATCCTTCTTGTCTCAGTGCCATCCTGAGGATCCCAAGCCCTCAGTGAAAAAAATAATAATTTGTTTCCACTGAGAGAGGGAGATACGGGTCAAACTGTTTGCCATCTCTAATCCTCAAGATGATTAAAATCTGTCTTCTCTTGTTATGTTCTCTTGGTGTTCTGGACAGAGAATTCCTTTCGTTTATTTTTTCCAAATTGTTCTACCTCCGTCTCCCAAAAGGACAAGCCTGTGTCCTGTGTCTGCCACTCCCATTCCTCAGCCACTCTTGCTGACGCCCTGGTTTCTCTCCATGGCTTGCAGAGAGAGGATGTGACCACGCAGTTTGGCCAGATGAACCTGAGCCGGCAGTCCTCGGGGGAGACTCCCGAGCCCCCAGCCGGCCCTGTCTACACACCGTCCCTCCTGCCGCAGCCCACCCAGCAGCCAAGCTACATCATCGCCTCCACAGGCCAGCAGCTCCCAACGGGAGGCTTCTCAGGCTCTGGCCCTCCCCTCTCCCAGCAAGTCCTCCAGCCGCCTCCCTCGCCCCAGGGATTTGTGCAGCAGCCTCCACCCACACAGGTAAGTGTGCTTTTTCTCACACCTGTGACCCAGCGCTGGTTGCTGGTGCATCTTGACCTCTGTTTCCATGTAGCACATCACCGGCTCAACTCATCTCGCTCTTCTGGTCCATACTGATATTCCCAGCCTACAGGACCCAGCCTGTTGCATTCATCAGTTGTGTGAAGTCCTGGGGGCTCAGAAAGTGAGTTTAATGACGCAGACCCATGTCCCTGGTACCAGGGGAAGTGGCCCATTTTCCAGGCTGCTGGTGCAGAGGCCATGGGAGAGCATTGCCCTCCAGCAGGATGTCAGCTCGCTGGGGTGATTGCCCAGGGAGGGAAAGCCTCGGGGAAGGAAGGGGAAGGCCAGCTCCTGGGGGACTTTCATCTCTCTTGCTGCTGCTCTGGAAACGTGTTGTTTCCTTTCTTATCCATTCATAAGCATTTTCTGGAGCTTTTCTGGGGCTCCTCTCTGAATTGAAAGGAGGAAGCTAAGCCCCATCCACTGTCCTCTCCACTCCCCTGGGGAGCGGGGCTCCTGCACACGCTCACAGGTAGCCATTAATCATATTTAATTGACTTGAGCATGTAAGACACCACAGATCACTGATTTTTACTGTCTTCTCAAAGACTGATGATGTGTTACTCTTCACCACCAAACATCTCTGGGGCTCTCCTGGGTATCCCTTGCAGAATATTGCAAGTGATTACTGTCAAGATGTAAAATGCACAGAAGCGTTTTCTGGTCCATTTTCAAGGCATGCATATCCCAAGCAAATTCCATCCTAATTATGAAATATTGCATTGGATGAGCTGCTTAAAGTACAGTGTCACCTTCGTATCATTTGTGGTGTGGCACTGCCTTAACATCTTAAATAAATTATTTTCTTTTCCAGCCATGCAAAATCCTCCACCATGAAATGATTTTCACCCAGTTGTTCATTTTATTTTGAGTGATAATTAATAGTCCATCTTTAGTTGCCCTCTCTGTAATGTAGTAGCGTTGCTGGTAGGGTTTAAGGAGATGTTAAAAATAATTTTAAGTTACAGGAGAAAGGACCTCATTGATATATTAATTATTTTACTAATAAATTAAATATTTAATTATCAGGGAAAAATAGTTTTAACTCTTTTAGCCTAAATAGCATCTAAGTGTCACCCTTTTCTGATGTCAAAGAGAAGAGTTGCCAGAATATTTAATTGAAGACTTTTTTAAAAAAATGCCCTTCCTTGATTGAAGGAATTTCAATAATTAGTGCACTACAAGAGCAAAGACAACTCAGAGCTTTGGTGTGTCTGCAACAGAGATGCTTTCATTCCCTCTCCAACAGATTTAAAAATAGAAAGAGGGAGGGAAGGAAAAAAAAGGAAAACAGATGCTCATGAACAGTCTGGACATCTGTGAACTTCTTTGTAAAAGAACCACAGATAAAGGTATACGATATAACCCACAGTGATTGTCAATTTAGTAAACATTTTAAAACTCAGTTACTCAATTATGTATAGTGTTGAAAAGAACACTTGAGATACAGTCCATGGGCATATATGGAAATAACGTTATGTTTATGCAGAAAATGACCTATTTAATAACCTTAAAGGTCAGTTTTGTCTGATTTGGGTGAATGCTTTCTGAACGCCCACTGGAAGGGTGAAGCAAAAATGCATGGACAGGGCTTCCCTGGTGGCGCAGTGGTTAGGAATCCGCCTGCCAATGCAGGGGACACGGGTTCGAGCCCTGGTCCGGGAAGATCCCACATGCCGCGGAGCAACTGGGCCCGTGAACCACAACTACTGAGCCTGCGCGTCTGGAGCCTGTTCTCCGCAACAGGAGAGGCCGCAATAGTGAGAGGCCCGCGCACCGCGATGAAGAGTGGCCCCCACTTGCCGCAACTGGAGAAAGCCCTCGCACAGAAACGAAGACCCAACACAGCCATAAATAAATAAATAAATAAAATTTAAAAAAAAAAAAAATTTCTAAAAAAAAAAAAAAAATGCATGGACAAGGCAAAGAGGGAAAATAAAACAGCCATAAAATTCACAGTTCTCAAACAGGTGGCTCCTAATGTTATTCTAAGCAGATAATCCTTGCAGGCTGTGTACTGGCACGCCTCTGCTTACACTTTAAAGAAGCTGATAGAGGAAAAGGCAGAGGCCTGTAAATGAAAAAGTAATCGATTAATAAGAAAACAGGGCTTCCCTGGTGGTGCAGTGGTTAAGAATCCACCTGCCAATGCAGGGGACACGGGTTCGAGCCCTGGTCTGGGAAGATCCCACATACTGCAGAGCAACTAAGCCTGTGTGCCACAGCTACTGAGCCTGCGCTCTAGAGCCTGTGAGCCACAACTACTGAAGCCCGCACGCCCAGAGCCCATGCTCAACAAGAGAAGCCACCGCAATGAGAAGCCCACGCACCACAAGGAAGAGTAGCCCCCGCTCGCCGCAACTAGAGAAAGCCCACGTGCAGCAACGAAGACGTATCGCAGCCAAAAATAAATAAATAAATAAATTTCTAAAAAATAAGATAACAGCCTTAATATAAATGACCCGAGGCAGGCAAGGAAGTCTTTCCAGGTCAGGAGACATTTGATTCGAATCTTATTGGAAGTAATTAGAGTATTTTTGGTCATTCTTAGTGATTAGGAAGTGACGAAGGTGACATGAACAATATTTTTAACATATGTCCCTTTTAAAACTGAACATCCATTTTTTGGGATACCAGCTATGTGCCGGTCACTCTGAAAAGTGCTTTGCTGGGCCTCCCCATATTTCATAATTTCATCCTCTGATTCTTTTAGGCTGGAGATCAGCAGATTTCATGACCTACCTGTGTTTCCATTAGCAAAACAGTTCAAGTTAATGATCATATTTAAAACTACTGTAAAAATGTGTTGTTGTTGTAGGTGACTGTTTCATTCACTCTTGTTTCATTTAAAAAGCACAAAATTCAGCACTTTAAGACAGTCACCATTGTATTGCTCACAGCCAGGTCGGCAATTTGAGCAGGACTTGGCAGCGATGGCTCGCCTCTGCACCACGTGTGGCTTGACTGGGCCTGGAAGATCCCAGGTGGCCTGACTTACACGCTGCAGTGTTGGGGTCTTGGCTGGGCTGCCTCTGTTCTCCACATGGCCTCTTTCTCCAGCTGGGTAGCCTGGACTTCTCCTGGTGGCTGGGTTCTCTCCTGAAAGAGTGGAAGCTGCAAGTCTTCTTAAGGATCAGGCTTCCAAGTCTCAGAAGTCATCATTTCTGTCTCATGGCATTGGTCAAAGCAAGACAGAGCCAGCTCAGATTCATGGCTTCGGGAGTAGATTTCACCTTTTCATGGGAGGAGTAATGCACACTCACACACGTAGGCATGGTGGCCGTCTTTGCAATCTACTGTACTCACATTATGTCATAAGATGACAATAGTTTACGTTTCAAAATGTTACTCCATTTACAGCTCTCATTTCCTGCCATTGTTCCCTTTCTTCCACAGATGCCTGTATATTATTATCCATCTGGTCAGTACCCTACCTCAACCACGCAGCAGTACCGGCCCATGGCCTCTGTTCAGTTCAGTGCTCCGAGGGGCCAGCAGATGCCACAGACAGCACAGCAAGCAGGTACTTGGAATCCGTTTCCCATTTTCTCCTCCAACCCAGTTATTTTGCACATAAATCTCTCAGCTGTCCTCTTTGGATGAGTATCCAAGCTTGGCAATTTAAATCAGCTCATTTCCCTTCCCCAGAGAAGATAAAGGAGCATTTGATTAACTCCGTGTGGAAAAGTGACAGGTCCAAGGAGGAGAAGCTCATGTCACGCCAGCATCCCTAGCTTCTCCAGCATCCCTAGCATGCATGCGAAACGCGGTCTCTGTAAGTGACTTGAGGATCCTCTTAGTTTCTCTGAAAGCAGAGAGCCAGCTACATCCCTATCTTCCTGGTTCATGCTTCTTTCCCCCTTTTCAACCTAAAGAGACTTTTCCCCTGCTCCTAAGGCTAGGGCACCAAACTAGGTTGTTTCTGTAGCATCCTAGAAAGCAGCGTTTTGAGAAGAAGGCCACTGACACTGCAGCCTGTGTCCCAAAGGAACTCAGACCCTGACTTATGGTCTGGAGGGCCACACGCCTCCTGCGGCAGCCGCTGTGCAGTGGGAAGGGGGGCCGAGGCACTGTCCGAGAGTGAGTAGCAGGTCTCACAGTGAACCGGTCTCTTTCCCTACTGTGTCACACTCCTGATGGGATGCCGCGACCCCGACGGCAGCAGGAAGCCGGCAGGCCTCAGTGACCTGTGCTAGGGAGACATTTGTGTCCTTTCCGCTGCCCACACGGCAGAGAAAACCGCTGATGGTCCTGCTGAAGACCGCCTGGCTGGGGCACCCTGCCTTCCGTGAGTAGGGCAGCATGTTAGAGCCCACACTCCCATCTGCCACCCGATTTCTGCGCTGGATGTATGTATGTGCATCTGTAATGTGTACGATATGCCTGTGTGATATCTACAGGAAATGGACAGTTTTTATACGCTATGACAAAAAGCACCATCCTTGCCAAGGATGAATACCAATCCCCACTAGAATACTCATGCTGACGCTGCTGGCATTTTGTCACCTTGGAGGGGTCATTTAATTCCTCCGTGTTGGGGGTAGCTGTATATTCTTTAGTTCATTTCATGGCTTAAAGTCTGTGGGAGAAGAAGGAGACACATATAGCAGCCAACCAGACTATGTCTTATTTTCAGCACTGTATCAGTTTGGGGAAGAATATATTTTGACCTCTGAATTGGCTTTACACTTTTACAGTAATGAGAGCACTAAAGGATTTCTAATTATTCGCTACTTTAAGACAAGCATTTGGCCATATTTTCTCTGACTGTTGGAAAATGGTATTATCTCTATCATTCTGGTGGTAACTGTGCTATCAATTTAGATACAGACTCTAGTAACGTGTTGTTTGCGTTCTTGAACCGTCTTTTTTTTCTTTTTCCTGCTCATGTTATCAAAGAGTTAATTTATAATCTTCTAGCTATTGGTCCAGAGGCTATAGCAAAGTTTTCCTTTTGGTTGCCACTGCCTTTAGAAGAAGAAAGATGCCAACATCTAATTATAATGATTTTTTTTTTTTAATTTAGTTTAGTGCCACTGTTTGAGAGTTTTCTGAAGGATATTTCAGTCTTGTGTTAGGGTATAGTTCACATACAGGAATGCAGGTCCAGACGTGCAGGATCCCACTATCCTGTGAACTCTGGGTCTGTGTGAGGTGCTGAGAAAGTTGGATGAATATGTTAACTGGGCAACAGAATAAGATTTAGAACAAGCCTCAGGCTCCCCACTGACTCTTCCCCGCTACCTTCACTGATGCATGTCAACCCAAGGGAGAATCCACGTGACCTTTTCTTACTCTTTTTAAAACACTGTAGGGGAATTTGGGGATGCAGAAACCACCCTTCCCATCTTGGGGAGACCTAACTAGTGGCTTTTGTGACAACCCAGTGGCTTTGACTTGTCCCATGCCCCACATCACCAGGGAACTGCCACCCCAAGGCAAGTTAATGACACGTAATTAGAAGAAAGCATTCTAAGTCAGTATCTTGCTCAAAATAGCAGCCGGTGCTTCAGGTGTCAAGGAAGTGAGTGGCAGCTAATGTGCCTGTGAGGGTGGGGAGCTGAGAAATGCAAAATGATACATGCACAGTATCTTCCCTGAGAGTGATGACATCAGTATACACATGTAGACCCTTGTGCTCCTAGTGTGGTGGCCACCACAGCTGACATCAGGCCTAAAATCCCCCTGTGGTTTCCACCTCTGCTGAATTTACTGAGTGTTTGGGAAGGCAGATCGTGTCCCCAGATCTCACTGAGAATCACCTCTGCCAATAAAATCCAAGGAACACAGCTTGGCGATGGCTCTGTGACGGTGGAAGGGGGCTCTGGGCCCTACAGCTGGGAAGCTTTTCGCTGAGCTTAGTGACACCATCAGCAACTTCCCAAAGGGACATACATAGAGGAGTTATTTGGGGGAACAGCTCCATGTCCGTGGACTGTCTCATAGAGGAAAGAGCCCCTTAAGCCTGTGTATTAACCAGTTTACCATAATGACATAAACATACTTACTAGTTTTGCCTTTATTTCCTAGCATGGATGATCCTATAGAACTTAACATGCTGTAACTAAACCAGCATGTTACAGAGGTAGATAACATTTAATTAATTATTCAAGTACAGAGGGTGGCTTAATAGAATACATTGAGAGCCTGGACTTTTGTCTCCCGACTCACGTGGGCTTCCATGTTATTTTGCAGAGCTGGTCAGTAACAAACGGCAGAGCGCAGCTGAGACATTTGTGCACAGATCACACATTGGGAAGGAAAAAAACAGCATTCCTTTTACATGATGTCTCCAACTCCAAATTCCCTTTTCAGTTTGACTCAAAAGTGTGCTCTCTCTCTCTCTCTCTCTCTCTCTCTCTCTACATATATATGTATATAGCTTCATTCTTCGTTCTCCAAGATCTTGGACGTGTCCTAAAAACAACAAAAATGAACTTGTAAAGTCCCATATACTTTCCTAAATGGGCATTTGGGAATGAATAAATCCTAATTTTGGTATTAGAATAATACTGGTTTCATAAAATCAATTAGGAAATGTTTCCTCCTCTTTTATTTTTTGGGTGAAATTGTGTAAAATTCGTGCTAAATCTTCTTTAAATGTTTGGTAGAATTCTCCAGTGAAACTGTCTGGGCCTGGGGATTTGCAGAAGCAGAAATTTTTTTTTTTTTTTTTACTTTTTATTTGAAGATAATGTGTGCAGCTTTTTAAATATGAATTCATTATGGTTATAAGACTATTCAGATTATCCATTTCATCTTTGCTGAGTTTTGGTAGTTTGTGGTCATTGAGGAATTGGCCCACTTCTTCTAAGTTGTTGAGTTTATGAGTATAAAGTTGTCAGTAGTATTCCTCTATTATCCTTTTAATAGCTACAGGATATGTTGTGATATCCTGTTCTATCTTGATACTGGTAATTTTAAATTTTCTTTTGTTTTCATAAATCTTGCTAGATTTATCAATTTTTATTGATCTTTTCAAAGAACTACCTCTTTGTTTCGCTGATTTTCTCTATTGTTTTATTGTTTCAATTTTATTGATTTCTCCTCTTTATTATTTTCTCCCTTCTGCTCATTTTAGTTTTATTTTGCTCTACTTTTTGTAGTTTTTTGAGGTAGGAAGTTAGATTATTGATTTAAGACCTTTTCTCTTTTCTAATGTAAGAATTTAGTGCTTTAAGTTTCCTTCTCAGCCCTGGTTTCGCTGTGTCCCACATATTTTTATATGCCATATTTTGATTCATTTGTATATATTTTTTTCTTTTATTTGAGATTTTTCTCTTTGACCTGTGGATTTTTTAGAGGTATGTTGTTTAATGTGCAAGTGTTTGGAGATTTTCCTGTTGTATTTCTGTTATTGATTCTAGGCTGATTCCATTATTGTCAGAAAACATACTCTGTATGATTTCAGTTCTTATAAAATTGTTGCAGTTGGTTTTATGGCCCAGGATATGGTCTATCTTGGTGAATGTTCCTTTGAGCACTTGAAAAAAATGGGTATTCCGCTCTTGTTAGGTGGAATGTTCTATACATGTCAATCAAATCCTGTTAGTTTATTTTGCTGTTAAGATCATCTGTAATTTTGCTGATTTCCTGTTTACTCGTTCTGGCAGTTGCTGAGAGGTGGATATTCAGGACTCAAACTATAAGACTTCCTAAAGTCCTGAAATGAATCTCAAGACAAAGGTTGCCCCCGTATCCCTGAAGTCCAAAGATGTAGGGGAGACTGTAGCTATTTGGAGCATGTTGGTTCCTTTCCCAAATAAACAAGAAATGCTTCATTCCCTAAAAGAAGCTAGAAACGTTCCATAGAAGCAGTCTGGAAGGTAAAAGCCCTCTGACCAGTGAAGTTTGGGCAAGGTCTTCCTATAAGCTGCTGTCCACGTCTCTCACATGCCAGGCTTTCAGCCCTGTTGCTTAATGGCAGTAATACTACTTTAGGTTTGGGTAGAAAAATCATGTAGGTGACTGTTTACAACAGACAGTCCAACAGTTCTGCTTTCCTAATAGAGCAGATGTTTCTGTATCCTTGAATATAATGAAAATAGAACAACAGGAAGAGAACATGGATGGCTTCAGAGCAGAGCAGGAAGGGGGAAAAACATGAAACTTGCGTGAGCCTTAGATTAGAGTATAACTGCAGTAGATCATTTGATGTGGATTCTGAAAACTGTGGGGATGCCTCTCACCTCTGCTTTTCTAAAATCCCATTCCTCTCCCACCTTCCCCCACTCCCAACCATCTGCCGAATGATTCATTTTTGGTAAAAACCAATTTCACAGAGCGTTTTCCATGACAATGTTTTACTTTTCAAATCATAGTTTAAAAGGAAGCCATGAAAAGGAAATCTTAAAAATGCATCGTATTGCAAAACTCCATGCAGCTTTTGTGGGGTTCTGCACACCTATTTACTTCTGCTCTGCTCAGTTCTCTGGATTGGGTCCATGAGGCTCCAACCTGCCTGGTGATGGTAGAGTTGGAATCTCTTGCAGGAGGCAGTGGTGGAGGTCTTCAGAAGTTTTTGAGCTTTACTCACTCTTTTCACTTGTATTTAAGATAAACCTCACTTGGACTTTCTCTTACGCTCTGCTCATCAGCCATCATGATATTTAAATAGTGGAAATAGAAATGGAAGGTAAACACTCAGTTTTGCTACATGAGGAAAGTGAGGAAGGTCAGCCTCCTACCCGATGTGGAGTCTTTCTTGTCAGAGCCAGAAAGGGGGCTTCTGCTACTTCAGTCTTTACAGATTTAGTAACAGATGCAGCTCTCAGACACTCAGCAGGGTTATTCAGGCTGACTGAGTCTGACTTGTGAGATTTTGCCCTTGACTATATGAACTCAGAACCAACTAGCACGTGCAGGTGGTAAGGAGGGCACATGAACAGGAGTAAAAATAACATCCAGATAACTCGGAGAAGTGGTATCACCCCTCCCCATTCATAGGAGAAAAACTGGAGCTTCCCCACCTCTTAGGGCATCATCTCTCCCTCCCCTGATAGAGAAGCTGGAAATAAACCTTGCAGCAGGCCTCCTAGTGTCCAGTTAATCCGAGTGAAGAATGATGGATACAGATAAAGAAGGTTACAATTTATTTAAAATATATGTAAATAAAAGGCATACAAGAAGAATGGTGAGGGAAGAGGAAACCAGGTGAGGGAGTAGAGATCCTGTTTGTTTTATTTTGCTAACTGATGACAGGATAACAGTAGAATCCAGGAATCTGTTGGGGACACTCTGACCTTGGGGGTATAGATTTCATTGATCTAAACCTCTATTCTGTCTAGGAAGAAAACCATTTATATGTAGAAAGTTCTTCAGTGAAGAAGGTAGAGTTCAAGGGGGTCAGCCTGTCAGAAATACAAATGATATAATAGGCCATTAGATTTTTCTGTTCTTCTCCAGAACAAAAATCCAAAATATCTTCTACTCTTTAGGTAGAGCAGTTCAACTCCCTGTAGCTCCTTCCACCCACAAATCAGCTCTAGGTCTCTGAAGATCCCTTAACTAGATTTTGTAAATGCAATGTCTGCCCCCACATCTGTTGTGGATATTTGGGGGAGGGTGACTGTAGCCAGTGTGCCTCAAACTTTCAGGTGTACACGTAGCACCTGGGATCCTGTTCACGTGTGTATTTTGATGCAGTAGTTCTGGGTGACTCCTGAGATTCTGCATTTCAAGCACACTCCCAGGTGATGCTGATATCACTGCTGTACTATCTTGAGAGCAATGTAGTAGATGGTACATTTTTAACCACGGCTATCTTGTAGACCAGCTACTGACAAGAGAAAGGGCCTACCGAGATTCACTCTTTGATTCAACATTATTTATATCTCAGACATAAATCTAATCCTTCATGGTCAGCATATATGATCTTATGAATTATAGCTAGTGAGTATTTAGAATAAACAGGTTAAAGCTTACAAATGCAAATCTTGAGATAGAAAATAAATAGAGCATGATTCTACTACATAGCAGGTACTCATAGGTGCTGAAAGAATGAATGATATGTGTGCCTATTTTATGTTCACGTGTACAGGGAGCGTGTGCTTGTGAGTGAGAGAGCGGAGAATGTGGGAACATTTAAAACGTTAAATGAAAACCTGTCAGCCCTCGAATTTAAATATCAAAAAGAGCAAATTAATTAAATGTTATGAAATCAAGTAAAAGACAGCCTAACCAACCAATCCATGTTAACAAACGAATATACACGTTTTTTTCAAAGTTCAGACACCCAAGGACTATGTCACAGATCCACATACAGGGATATAGTATGTTTGGATTTTCATATGCTTAGCAATTTGGGAATTTCTATACATTTAAAGTAATGAGGGGCTTCCCTGGTGGTGCAGTGGTTAAGAATCTGCCTGCCAATGCAGGGGACGCAGGTTCGAGCCCTGGTCCGGGAAGATCCCACATGCCACGGAGCGACTAAGCCCGTGTGCCACAACTACTGAGCCTGCGCTCTAGAGCCTCGAGCCACAACTACTGAGCCTGTGTGCCACAACTACTGAAGCCCGCACACCTAGAGCCCGTGCTCTGCAACAAGAGAAGCCACCGCAATGAGAAGTGCGCACACTGCAACGAAGAGTAGCACCCGCTCACTGCAACTAGAGGAAGACCCAACGCAGCCAAAAAAATGAATAAAAAGTAATGATACTCCCATCAAAACTAATTTTAAGTGACTAGTTTTTTTGTTTGGTTGGTTGGTTTTTTTTTTTTTTTTGGCTGCGTTGGGTCTTTGTTGCTACGCAGGGGCTTTCTCTAGTTGCGGTGAGCGGGGGCTACTCTTCGTTGCGGTGCGTGGGCTTCTCATTGCTGTGGCTTCTCTTGTTGCGGAGCTCGGGCCCTAGCTTTCCTTTAATCATTTTAGTTGCCTTCTGAATGCACAACGATGAAATGGATTGGGTGGCATTCCTGGCAGGAAGATAGAATTATCTGTGACCCGTGTACGTTTGAAAATAGACAAAAGCCTCTGTTCCTGATAGGAAAAGCAACGTCTTAGCTTTTTATTTCTTTTAGGAGTAATATTTTTTGTTGCAATAGAATATTGTTCATATTAACAGCTCCTAGTGAGAAAGAGGATTGCTGCCTCTTTACTGTTGCTCTGAAACACATTTGGGATGGGGCAGAATGTACCTTAATGGAGTCTATAAATTTATCTAATCAGTGCAGTTGAGTAAACTTGACAGTGAATTCTGTATTTTTAGCCTGACTTATTAAGCAGTCATTGTCAATGCAATTGAGAGGGATTTTATCTTCAAAAACCTTTTCTCTGTCTTTGTTCGTAGGATGATATTCTTCACCTTGACTTCTTTCCCTCTTAGGATTGGCTCAGATGAGGAAAGGGAGCATCAGAGATCAGAGAGAAAGAAAGAATGTGGTCCACCAGTGTGACCAATAAGAGATGTTCATTTAGAGACAGTGGGATCTTCTCTTTTTATCTTAAATTGCCTTCCCAAATTTGATGATTTTTTTAAAGAGAACTATTTGCATAATTACCCTACATATAATTTCCATACATTTTAATATTTTAAATCCCAGTAATCTCTATTTTTTTTAGTTTGAGAAAGAATATATAACTGATAATCACTCAGAGAAGCAATGCAAAATTTTTTACACTTGACAACTCTAAGGAAGTGATTGCACTTTGGATGTCTGCATTATTATGTTCCTAAAAGCAGAGGGGGTAAATTATCAAAGAGTTACAGGAGGATTTAATTGTCTGATTTCTGTTAACATCAGTGGAAGTCACATGGATAAATCCTTGAGGAACATGCTGTCCTGAAAATATTGGTCTGGAAAAGGTTTCTATGGAAATGTTCATGTGTTTCTTTCATTAATTGGTCTAATTACTCCATTTACAGAAATGGGAATGAGAAGTATTAAGCTGGGATTATGAGAAAGGTTAACACTGTTAGGAGCAATAATAGGAATTATGCTATTTTTAGGTCTGAAAACCTTACAGGTTCCCAAAACAATATAGATGGCTGGGTCCCTCTGTCCCCTAGGAGGTTATGGTAAAAGAATTTATTCAATGTGTTTGAAATAGTTACTTTAACACTTTGCATCTTATGTACCTTTGGTGTTAACATACGCATTTGTTAGGCAGTTAAGCGCTATGGGATGGTTAGGATTTCTGCTTTTCTGTAGATAGGAAGTAAGACAGATCATAGCATTATCTTTTTTCTTTTTTTTAAAATCTGTTTCCTTTGTCTTACGCGACAGAAAATGGAAAGCATAGCTTGTAAGGTGGCAAGAAAAGCATACAAATACATGTGTTTTTGAAAACTCTTAACATCTTTCCTAAGAGAGATATAGTTGTCCTAAGAGAGAATCTGAATGCATTAGAAAAATCCAAAGAACCCAAACTACTTGTTCCAAGGTGTCAGTTGCCTAATGGTTTAACCAAAGTAAATTAAGAGAAGTTAGGATGTTTTGTGCCATGTGTAGTCTTGACCCTCCCTTTTGGTGTTCTGCTCTTTTTATGTCTTGTGAATTTGTTGCCAACAATTTCCGCTGTCAGCTGTCACCTAGATCTATGAATGACCTCATTTTTCAGCCCCACTTTCCTTTAGAAACATTTTTTTAATTCCTCAAGTTCTCTATTTCCTCCCCATCCCCAAATCTGTTTTGTTATTTTATTTTCTATCTTTAATTCTTAACTCTACACAGTCTCCCTCCCTCTCTCTCTCCCTCTCTCGTTTGTTTTCCTTTTTCTTTCTCCTTATATTAAAAAAGATTTTCACTCCAAACTCTGGGTGCTTGGTGCCTTTCATCTCATGTGTTCATTGTCTGCATTTTCCCCTTTATTTTATTTTTTTTAAAAGTCTTCATTGAATTTGTTACAATATTGCTTCTGCTTTTATGTTTTGGTTTTTTGGCCACCAGGCATGTGGGATCTTACCTCCTCCACCAGGGATTGAACTTGCACCCCCTGCATTGGGAGGCGAAGTCAACCACTGGACCGCCAGGGAAGTCCCTTCCCCTTTATTTTAATTTATCAATCTCATTTCCTTCCACCCTACACATCCCTCTCCATTAAGAGATAGGACACTGCATTCTTTCAGAGACATTCAGAATCTAGCATTCAAATGATTAAGAAGAATGTTCTAGATTTTCCCAACCTTCTGGAAGCAGAGCATGGAAAGTACTAGGCTAATTTTTGTCCCCGTTGCTGTCCCTAAAGCCAGCATCAAGTTAGCCCTCAGGGTTTGACTCCACTTAGAAATCTGTGGTGATAAAACAGTGAAGAGCATCTTGAATTATGTTATTTTTATCTTGCTTCCCAGATTCCAAGCTGCCATGGTATCTACAGAAAAAATGATTAGGCTGGTATTTAAATTTGTCATTTCCAAGGGGTCTACTATTGCTTAAAATTATTGATTTTTTTTTTCTAACTTTGAATTGAAAACAGTGTGCAGATCACTAAATTCAAAGGACACTACCTCCAAGTAAGTAGCCGTGAAATATGTTCCTTTCTTTTTTCCACTGTCTTCAGATGTGACCATTTTCTGTAGGGACACCAATATCAATTCAGCCAAGCCAATCAGCATGGATGTACTTTATTCACGACATCCTGGTTTGCCCCTTCCCTGGACCAGCAGTGCAAGAACAAAATTTTAATCACCCCCTCCAGCTCTGAAATGCCATTGGCCCTTCTGTCCAAACGATGGCACATGAACATGATAGTTCTGGGTCCAGACAGCAACCGAGGAAGGCTGCGGGATTGTAGGAGCCTCGAAAGTTAATATAATTCTCAAAGAAGCACAGTGGCTCCCATACCCTCTTTAAAGCAGGTGGGGGTCGCATGCTTACATGTAGGGTCACTAGTTCAGTTGTTACAGCCCGATTCCACGGCAGAGGCATTTTTGCACAGCTGTTCATTGGAAGAGCAACGTGCAATAATAGGCTTCACACTCACGCTTTTGTTCAGATCCCTGAAGAGGCCACAGCCCCACTGTGTGGTTTCATCCAGGTGCACTTCACAGTTGTCAGCCCATCTTCCCTGGCTGTAGCCCGGATTTTGATGCCCTTCCAGGACCGCCACCAATCCCTAATTGCCCGCTGACATCTTCTCCCTGATTCCCATACCATTTCCTTGAAGGCATCTAGAGACTCATTAAAATTGCATTTTTAACGTTTTCTCAGATGCTCTTACTCTGTCATTTTTTGTTTTTGTTTTTGAAGTAGGTCCAACACCATTGCACTTTTTATGAGCCATTGTGGGTCATAACTGTTTGAGAATAAAAAATAAATGGCAGAAAGAGGAGTTAGAATAGAGCCCCCAAAATGCAAGATACTGCAGTGGAGTACACATTTCGAGAGATTGTAAGAATACGCAGTAGGATATGTCAAACTAGCTCCAAGTGGGTTTGTGCGCATTTCTTTCCCAAGGAAAACAGTTTACAGATAAATATCAGTCTAAGTACTCATCTTTGCATGGATGGTGTTAACCAGACTGTGTGGCATTACATGATAGAGGTCAGAGGGCTTGAGACACTCTTCAGTGAATTCTGATGAACACCTTGATTTCCCCAGTTGAGACCAACCAGATCTATCTTGGAGGAAAGGCTCAGTTTTTACTGGGGAGATGAGTCAAAGAGAACAATCCAAGGACCCAAAAAAAGAGAGTAAAGCTCCTGCCTAGCTGAAAATTGTGGCAATTTTCAGTCCTAACGTAGTAATTTTTGTCATTTTATTTAGAACATGAAACTTTTTATAAATTGTGAAAACAACACAGTACTTACAGGGAAGGAATTTTTTTTTAAATATAAATTTATTTATTTTTGGCTGCGTTGGGTCTTCGTTGCTGCGTGCGGGCTTTCTCTAGTTGCGGTGAGCAGGGGCTACTCTTCGTTGCAGTGCACGGGCTTCTCATTGCTGTGGCTTCTCGTTGCAGAGCACGGGCTCTAGGCGCGTGGGCTTCAGTAGTTGTGTCGCATGGGCTTAGTTGCTCCGCAGCATGTGGGATCTTCCCAGACCAGAGCTCGAACCCATGTCTCCTGCATTGGCAGGTGGATTCTTAACCACTGCGCCACCAGGGAAGCCAGGAATTTTTTGAAAGACACAAAAACTCCGTGCTAACAGAACAATGATTTTTTTGCCTTTTTTTTTTCTGCGTTTGAGCTTATATATATGCATGTTACAGGCACATAATCATAGATCATGCCACTTTCTTATTAATACGTTTTTATTTATTGAAAACACATTATTTTATACATGCATGTAAACTGATTCTCATAACAGTTCTGCAACACTATATTTCTATGCAAAACTGTATTTGCAGGTGACATGCATGTTTAAATAAAAAAATTCAAGACAGTCTACAAAACAGCTACTAGAACTAATAAGTGAGTTTAACAATGTTGCAGAATACAAGGACACAATATAGGAATTAACTGTATTTGTGTATACTGGCAGCAAACAGATGGAAAATTTTAAAATGTAATTGTAATAAAATGTGGCATAATTTTAATAGCAATAATGAATCACCCTGCTCCCAACCTTGTAGGTCCAACCTTGCCTCAGTCATCCAGGACTACTCAGGAGAACCCCAAACACTCGTAAATATCTCGCACAGTAACAGCAGTTTACAACATGGAATGTTTCCCAGAGCAGCCCTTGCACTCCTGGTTTCCTGTTTAATAAGAAAGTATATGTGGTGGTGGAACAAAAGCTTTCAAATCTCTCATTTATCTATCTTCTTTAACGTCCATATCCCAGGACTATTTCATAACAGACTGTTGTTATTGGCTTCGCTTGTTCTCTCCCCAAACAGGGAGGACTCCACAGAAAGTTCAGGGTATTTCTCTGCCTTCTGTCAAGCACTCATGTCTTTTTAATTTCCCATTGTTAAAGCGACAGAATTCAAGGAGCTCATACTCTCTGGGTTGGAGTCTACCTCAAGAGTCTCTGGGAATGTGCCACACAGAGGAGAAGGTTTCCTTGGCAACAGGAATGTGGGGGAAAAAACATGGAAACATTTGCTCCCTCCCTCCTTCCCTGGGGCTCCTCAGCACTGCTGTTTGTCAGGCATAAAAGCTACACTTGTCCTCGCTGTCAATTCATTTAGCCATTGACCCCACTACCAACCACTTGCTCTATTTTCCCATTCATGAAAATAGTTCATCTGTGAAATGGACACTGTTTCATTATTGCCTTTAGCTGGTCTTTTCTAGACATCCAAATAGAGAAAGGGAAATTGGGTTTTAAGAAGTGTGTGTGTGTACGAATGTGATTGTCCAAATAAACTGAATTTAAATGACTGGTAGCACTTATTTTTACATTTATTTTCAATTCTGAAATTTGCATAATAGGCATTTTCCAAACTCTGGCAGGATGTAATGGCATATTTGGTGACTAGTGTGAAAATTAATGTATTAATTTGGCAGAACGTATGACATACTTTCTAGGTATGCTTCTAAATAAGCCCCCAAGAGCTCAAAATGTTTTTCTCCCCCTCTTAAAAATGGCAAGACAAATATAGGCATGTGAATTTATAGATAGGTGAATCTAGGAAGTCCGATTCCAGGGACATCATTCAGCAAGTATGGGAATCAGCTGATGTGATTTTCAGTCCTAAGCTCTCACTATGCCCCAGGAAATCAATAAACCTGTATCAGTCTGGATCCAAAACTCAACCACTTCCTAACCCACTTCATCCCTCTTATCTGTGTTTTTTCCTTCCTCAGAACAATGATAGAGAATATGCATATATAGTTGTTGATTTCTAAATTATTCTGCTGCTGAGTTTGTCAGCTATTGAAGGATATTTAGTGTGCTGTAGGCTTTTGCTGCTTTTTCCGGGTAATTGAACCACCTGTTCAACTTGGAACTTAAGGAATTTAAGAGTTTGCCAAGAGATTTAGTGTGTCTTATTCAGAAACAAGTCTTCAGCGCAAGTAGCAAAAATAAGAGGGTTAGTATGTGTGTGTGCGTGCGTGTGTGTGTGATAAAGAACTGGCATTTATTTCTCACCCCTCTGGAGGCTGGAAGTCCAAGGTCAGGTTGTTGGCAGGTTGGTTTCTTCTGAAGCCTCTCTCCTTGACTTGCAGAAATCTGTCCATTCTTTCTAAAGTGAAGAATTGAAAAAAGATATTAAGTGCAGAAAATCAGTGTGTTTTGCCAAAGAGTTCTTATAATGCTGTCAACAGGCACTAGCACGTTAGATTGTTTCACCCACCACTGGCTAAAATTTACCAGAACAAAAACAGCGATTCTGTGTTGCTTCCCATTTTGAGTTACTCTAATGTTGCAGGAACTACCTTATACCTTCAGGACCTAGATGACATATACTAAACATCACATTGTAACTGTGTGTGTTTATAAATGGAGATTTAAAACCTAAAAGGGCATGCCAGGTTTATTCAAGAGGCTGTGAAACAGAGAGTAAAAAGACACCAAAAGCTTTCTCTCTTTCTCCGCCCTTTGTTGTTGTTTGTTGTTGGTTGGTGGTGACAGCAACTGACTATAAATTATGTGAGTCAGTAATTCCAGCTCTCAGCATCCCGCAAGCTCTCTTCCTGTTCCAGCTCACACTGGTGGCCCTGAGGGTCCGCAGGATTGTCGGGAAGACCGGCTACTTGAATCCTGTAAATTTGCCTGGTGGTGACAGCCAGCACTTGTACAACGACACCTGCCATCTGGCTCTTTCTGCTAGATTTGCAGCAGAAGCCTCTGTAGGGTGGAGGGGATGTGAGAGTCTCCAGGCAAACCAGAACCTCTGTGAAATCACTGCAGATGGCTTTATTTTGGGAACTAACAGGCGTGGAAGTCGAAGCAGGAAGTAGAAAAATAAATCAGCTGGGAGTTTGATGTCTGCTGGTCTTCAAGGGGCTTGAGATAAATTTCATTGATTTATTAGGACAATATTATGTACCTGGAAAAATTTGGAAGCAATTTGAAACTTTAAAGACCCCATCACGGAACTGTGGCTACTATACTCTTCTTCAGGAAAGGTGGTGATGCGATAGAAATTTGCCATTGGAAGAATGCACTTTCATCACTCCTAAGTCACTGTTTCTCAAGAGATGTTCCGTCTGCATTAGGATGGGGAGGGGAGCTTATAAAAAATGCAGATAACTGGATTTTCCTGAATTGTTGACGGCTAGGCACCACCTCTCCCCAAGGAGTACTCTCTTTTTGTAGGGAAGGTGCAATTTCTTCAGTCTCTTTAAAAGCTTTTTTTGATTTTAGCTAAGTGCAACTGATTCTAATGCTCAGACAGATCAGCTTTTCCAAACTGCATTCTCAAGCAATTAATGTGCCATTAATCTTTTTTTTTTCTTAACATCTTTATTGGAGTATAATTGCTTTACAATGCTGTGTTAGTTTCTGCTGTATAACAAAGTGAATCAGCTATATGTACACATATATCCCCATATCCCCTCCCTCTTGCGTCTCCCTCCCACCCTCCCTATCCCACCCCTCTAGGTGGTCACAAAGCACCGAGCTGATCTCCCTGTGTGATGCAGCTGCTTCCCACTAGCTATTTTACATTTGGTAGTATATATATGTCAATGCTACTCTCTCACTTCGTCCCAGCTTACCCTTCCGCCTCCCTGTGTCCCCAAGTCCATTCTCTACGTCTGCGTCTTTATTCCTGTCCTGCCTCTAGGCTCGTCAGAACCTTTTTTTTTTTTTTTAGATTCCATATGTATGTGTTAGCATACGGTATTTGTTTTTCTCTTCCTGACTTACTTCACTCTGTATGACAGACTCTAGGTCCATCCACTTCACTACAAATAACTCAATTTCGTTTCTTTTTATGTCTGAGTAATATTCCACTGTATATATGTGCCTCATCTTCTTTATCCATTCATCTGTTGATGGGCACTTAGGTTGCTTCCATGTCCTTGTGCCATTAATCTTTAAGAACCACTGCCCTAAAACTAATCTACTTTGAGAATTCCTCTGATGTTTATTTCCTTCTCTATGTTCTAAAGAATCCTTATGGGCAGGAATACCATCGGGTTCAAATTGGCGGCAAATTTCCATCCACATCTCCAAGGATGTCTTTGTTGTCAAGAACACTGTCTGATGCAGCAAATGTTTGCTTTCTCTGTATTTCGGGATGTGTTCGGAGGTGATTAAGACGAAGAGGTGGCAGAGTGGTTAGGGTAGGCAAGGTACATGAAAAATGTGACCAGCATTTTTTGACTGCTTATAAGGCAAAGCTACTTATAAACTACTCACATGACCTCTGTGCCTTCATGGGTGTTTCTTCTCTATATAGTAACAGGCTACAGTTACACAGTCACCGCTCACAGGAGCCCAGGGACTTTCTATTGGAGAATACCCCTCCTGTACCACCTCCTCCTTCTCTCTGTGCCTTGATGCCCATGGAGCTGTGCCATCGAGTCTGTCAGCAAAGTTGGCGTTCTAGTCTGTTTCTAAAGAGCATATTTTAATCTTCTCTGAGGGAAAACTAATCTGAGTGGAATTAAGAACCAATGTGATTTTTTTATTTTTAAATGGTGGAAAGTGGGAGCTAAAATATCGTGGATTTCCAGTATGTGGAGACCGGAAAGATTAGCACTACTGCTAATCAGTAGTGCTGACACTACCAACATCACCAGTGATGTTAATGACCAAAAAGTTTGTTCGGGTGTATCATGAGTTCTGTTTGTACAGGTTTAATTTCCAGGTGGTTTTGTAATCAGGCATTTATTTATTCAGCAAATGTTTATTGAGCCCCTAATAGGACCAGGCAGGAATCCAGTGATATCTGGAGACACAGACCTGGTGTCATCTCACACTGAGGCCATTTGCACCACCCACCCACGAATCTTCTCAAATCTGTTGTGATTTTACAACATGTTTAAATAACAAAGAGCTTCTTCCAAACACAGAGCCCTCAACATCAAAATCAAAAACTATGATACCTGCACACACACAGAGACACACTCACATACCACACATACACGCATATGGAATATATCATTATTCTTACACATAAATTTTTTTCCAAAAATCAGTTGTTATTCCTTCACATATATTTTAAACTAAAATTACAGAGAATCAACTAGATGCCAGTATGAAATAAAAATTAAAATAAATGAATAAATAAAATTACAGAGATACTCTGTCATGGAAAATATTCTTATTTGTGTTGATAGCCAAGGTAGACTATACTTCGAACACTGTAAAAAACGATATTTGTGATGCTAATAAGGAGATGCTGATACTATTTCTCAGTGTTTACTTATTTACTCTTTCACATTCAGTGTTGGCAACAGGCACTGCCTATGTGCACATATGTGATACTATTCACATGTGACACACTGGTATGATACTATTCGGTTATTAGTATATTTGAACCCTCAGTCTGAGACTTTCAGCTCCTCATATATGTTCTCTCATCATAATATCTACTTACTTCTGATAAATAGTAGATTCATGAAGGCTGAAGGGCTGGGGAAAGAAAGCATCCTTGACCTCTTACTGCCAGTTGAGACCAATCGTGTCAATATAAACCTCACGTAGCAGGCACACAATCAGTATTTTTTGAGTGAATGAACAGATGGCAACATTTTCTAAAACAATAAGACCAAACGGTGAAGATGGTTCTAAGTGTCTAATTTAACCCCAGTTTAAAGACCTGCATATGTTGAGGTTTTGTGAAGTCTTAATTCAGCATTGTATTGATGGCCAGAAGTTCAGAACCAGAACTGGCCTCTGGAGCCAAGAAAACTATAAAGCAGCATCATTTCCCAGGATCACTTGGTTCTAGTGGGAAGGGGTCATTTCCCCTCTGTCCCTCAAGGACTTCTTTTACTAAATGTTATAGATTCTAATGCTTAGACAGACCAGGTTCTCTGAAATATCTTTGAAATAACCACTGGAGAAGTGAATCAGAGGCCTCAGTAGCAGACACAAATATAGAGCCAAACAGTTAGAGGTGGTAGAGAAAAACCCCAGGGACGTAGTTCTAAGGTTAGTGGTGCTGAATGGCTTTTTAAGGCTGTGATTACACAGCTAGGGGTGGGGAAACCTATCAAAAGTTCTCTAATATAATTAACTGACATCCTTTGGTTGTATTAACATCCCGGTGATTCTGATTGAGTTCTCCCACTTGCATCGTTCCCGCCCCTTGTAACCAGGACCTTAGTGGAAGGTGGGATGCTGGCATAGCCTCAGGACAGCTCATGAGAGAGTCAGCACCATAGTGTCACTTGAAATCCCGTGGAGGAGATCCTGCCCTGCACTGCTGGTTGTACATCTGATAAAGTTCTTTAAAAGTCTTGATGTACGTGTGGCGTCCACCTGCCTCTCATTGACATGCCACGGGAAGGGTGAGGAGGTGGGTAATGGCTGCCTCCCCCCCCCCATGCTTTTCCATCTGTGAAGGAAGAGAGCTATTTCCTAATCCCATGGAACCATGTGGAGCTTGTCCAGTCACCAAAATGGTAACCCAGCAGTTCTAACTTGGCAATCACAAGTCCTTTAGGGATCACCCTAAAATCTAATACATTTTACAGAAGTGAATATAGCATATTGATCTTGAGTTTGAAGTCATAACTGACATCAGTGGCAATGTAGAGGCCTAGGTAGGGGCAACCCCCCAGTCCAAGTATAGAAATCATGTGCTGAGTGGTATCCTTTCCAAATCTTTCATCACCTTCTAATATTTGTGGAAACATTCAGAAATTGTTCATCAACAGTAAAATTTTGTGAATGACTATTGTGTAGTCCGAATAGGATTTTCAGAAGGGGTTAAACTGCTACGGATGACTAAAATAAAAAGGTACATTTTTTAAAAAATTAACTTGTTTTAGGCAATTAAATGTTAGTGTCTATTCTTGTCCCATGAAAGACTATGGTGAATCTTTTAACCTTTATTGGTAAGCTAAAAAAAATAAGGTTGATGAAAAAGAATAGTTTCAGTTCCTGTGAAACCTCTTAGGCATACTTGTCAAGAAAAATTAGAGCTGTTTTACATGCATACTTTTGCATGATAAATAAGAGCATTTTTAGGAATATTTATTTTTAATATTGTGGCTTTGATTTTAAAAGCTGACGCACTAGAAATGTTAACAGTTGTAACCAACGTACAGTGGTGTGGCAACAGATTCGAGCAGTTTTTTTCCTCCATGTATTCTGTGTTGTTTTCTCTTCCAGGGCTGATATACGCCCCCGGTTTTCTAGGTTAAATGTGGTTCTTTCGGTGCTTTCCTCCATGCATCCTTTGGGGAGGTAGCAACATATGCAGTGGGTAGAAGTCAAGAACTGATCTCAGAAAGTGTCACACCTTCATCCCTAACTCCAGGTGACTGTCTCAAGCACAGTCTTCTTTGGTCACGAAAGAGGTCAGTAGGAGCACAGAATTACTGGGCAAAAAAGGGACCTTTGGGGTGGGCAGGGGGCTTTAGTTTTCTGTTTGCATATACATGCATTTTGGTTTTCTAAATGGTTGCAGAGAGACAAATGTAAGTCTACCACTTTTACTAAAATATTACAGTTCTCTTGTTTGTATGTGAAAGGTCAAAATCCATATACATATATACATAGGTATACAGAGTCTAGAGTGGATTTTTTAAACTACTTATTGAGTTATGGCAAGGAGTTTAACACTCCTTATTTCCAAAACCTCTTCACTTCTCAGGATCTGAAGTAATTCTCTTTGTCCTGTTGGCTGGAAACAGAGCCACAGCATCAGAATTAAAATCATGAGAAATGCATCATTGTCTCACGTATGTACTATTGGTGAAGGGCAAGGAAAATTCTGCTTAGGTGAGTTAAAAAAAGAAAAGAAAAGAAAATTATCCTTTTAACCCATTGAACTAAAATTTTGGATAGAAATTTTGCAGAAGTAATTTCGCTTTCCCAGCTGACAAAACAGAATATACGCACTGAACATAGCATTGTTCTCACCCTAAATATCCCAAGACTACACTTCTTTTTGCTGATCTTTGTCTGTCAAAATGTCACATTCTGAGCGGGATTGCCTCGGCCCCATTTTTTCTTCTTCTACTCTGACTTGGGTTGAGAGAGTGGTAACAAGGCTTGTTAGAGACATATCTGAGATTGATTCTGAGTGATAGCTAAGAGCCTAGCTAAGAACGAAAAGCCTGGGGTTTAGTACAGAAATGCTGTAACAAGTAGTTAACTGGGTCCACTCTTTTGCCCTGGGTCCTTCCGTTTATTGCCTAAGTGAAGCATCAGTGCACTGAAAATCAATCACCAATCCTTCTTGTCAGTTAGGCATAGCTGGGATGCAATTTTGCATGCTTTCTTGACAAGGAACAAAGCTCAGCCATTCCAAGAAACAAAGAGGTGACATGAAAATGTAAATGAAAGTAAAGTGCTTTCAACGCTTACTCAATTAATTGAGTGTTAAGTAGTTTCCTCCTACTGAGGTCAAAAATGGGAAGGATGGAAAAGATAAAAATTAGTCCTTTAAAATAGATCAGTCTAAATAATTGTTACACATAAGTAATTTGTCCTATATAATGGAATGGTTAGAAATAAGAAGTTAGATTACCTGGCTTCAAATCTCTGCCATTTATAGCTGTGTGACCTTGGACAAATTAACCATTCTGCCTTGGTGTTCTCATCTGTAAAGTGAAGGGAATCCTAGCACTAGTTCATCAATCGTTAATGCAGTAATGAGAGGAGATTGCTTAAATTGTGGGAACTAAGTGCTTGAAACACAGATCACAGTGACTGAAGAGTCATGTAGCTCTGGGTACCTCATTGAGCCTGTGGAGGAAATGGGCACTGATTCTGAAGATTTTCTGTCCTAAGGTACCTCTTTTCTATGTAGGGGGCATATCTAATATCCAGTGCAGTGAAATGTTCCACTCAGTGATCTTCCATTAGGAATTTAGCTTTCTAGATTTTAAATGCTTGTCACACAGCTGGAGTCATGTTTTCATTCTTTAAAGAGGAAACTGGGCATTTTGGATTCTTTGGTAAAATATAGGTACATGGCTCTGCCAAGTTTAATTCTGGAATCAACTGCTAAATCCCCACCAGTTATAGTTTTAATGGCACACAGTCCTAAGCTAATGTTGAATGCAGCATGGGGGTGCCAGTCGCTTTACTGATAAAAAACAAGAGAAGCTTCGTTATTACAAAACAAAAACACTCTCACAAAATAAAACGGTGAGGCACTAATTTGTTTCTTTGCCCACCTTAGATGCCACTGTATGTGAGAGATTATCATGGAAAACACATCTTGCTATAATTTGGAGCCTTTAGGCGTTTGATGTGCCAGTTGCCTTCACTTGGATCTGGTCTGTAATTTATCATCGGAGTGTCCTACCTTGCTCAAATGCACCCTTTGTGGGCAGAGGCAAAGCTAATATACTTTCCAAGTGTATTTGAATTGCTTCAATAAATCACAGCTGCCATTGTAAGCAGCTTTATCATTTGCCAGAACAATAAGTTATCTTCATGCTTTATAGATGCAGTGCTCTCCAAGACTTTTATTTGTGTAAATTGTAATGCATCATAACCCATTTCCTAAAATGAAATTAGGAAGCCACATATATATATATATATATATATATATATATATATGTTTTTTTTTTAAGATGCAAGGAAATAGTCCAAGGAACTCGTTTAGGCTCACCAAGAAATGGGGAGATTTTTATCCTGCTTATTTTATAGTAGCAATTTATTTCTTTATTATTACTATAATGATGTGGGCATTAAACGCTTGCAATTGGGGTTAAACTTCATTTAGCTCTTTACTGCTCCAGTGTCTCAGTAAAACCAGTCCACAAAGAAATAGGACTGAGCACAAATGGTTCCCGTTAGATCAGCCAGGCACAAGTTGGAGAAACCTGATATTTCATAAATATTTGTTTCTATTGACAGCTCTATTAGCAGTCATTCCAATAAATCAGGCTGCAGAGTCAAATTTTTGCCCATAGTGATCTCTGGGACTGACTTCCAGTTTCCTCTTTATTTCATGATGACCAAACCCGGATTCAAACCTGATTTGAACCCGTTAGACTCCTGAGAGGGAAATGTATTACATAACAATATTATGTCTGAAGATCCCAATGAGGAAAACATAACCTAATTTTAATACTATTTCAGGACTCTAATCAACATGATGAACAATAAAATGTGCTCTTTTTTATTGGCTTGACTGAATAACTGCTAAATATTTATAAACTAATTTGCCATCACTTCTTCCATGATAAGAAAATACTTTTGTTCATAATTGCCTCAGTAGCTCACTCCAAGCAGAGAAAACAATGTTTGTCAAGAAGCCAGGTTTCATAATTAGAAACTAATTTATTTGTTTCAAAGCCAAGTGTTTTCCCATGCATATTACAATATTTGGATTAGCTTTAATTTTTTCTGTCTTTATTACCAAGAGGGGACTTATACATCCTGCCATGGAATTTTAGATTTTTCCATCCATCTCTTGAGTTTACAACGCTGTTTATTTTTATATCAAACTGCCCAGTAGCTATTATTAAGAGCGTCATAAACCCCTCCTTTTTGCGTGATTACAGGATCTTGAAACCAGTGTTTTCCAACCTATCAGTAGTGGTCCCATCCTGCCCCTTAAGCAGAACTCCATGCTCACCAATTCTCGATCATCAGTGTCCAAGTCAGCGTCAGTTCCCCCAACATCGGCAGTTTATTCAGGATGCATCCCCATGACTCTCATCTTCTCATTACTTCCATTCCCTTACATGGTTTCTGGCTCCACCAGCCACCTCCTTAACTTTCTGATGCCAAACCCAGGCAAACCCACCCCAGCTCCGGGCTCATACCCTGCTAGATGACTATGCATTCCTGTGTGCATGGGGCGGGGGCGGCGGTGGGGGTAAAGGATGGGGAGGATGGAGGTAGAGATGGGACTCAGATTTAAGCAGGTAGAACTTTGCCTCTCTCCTTCCTATTTCTTCTTTTTTCCCAGGCCCTCACCACATTGCCTTCTTTCTTTTTTTTTTTTTTTTTGAAATTTTGAATTTTATTTTATTATTTTTTAATACATCAGGTTCTTATTAGTTATCCATTTTATACATATTAGTGTGTATATGTCAATCCCAATCTCCCAATTCATACCACCACCACCAACAACCCCTGCCACTTTCCCCCCTTGGTATCCATACATTTGTTCTCTATATCTGTGTCTCAAATTCTGCCCTGCAAACCGGTTCATCTGTACCATTTTTCTAGATTCCACATATATGTGTTAATATACGATATTTGTTTTTCTCTTTCTGACTTACTTCACTCTGTATGACAGTCTCTAGATCCATCCACGTCTCTACAAATGACCCAATATCATTCCTTTTTATGGCTGGGTAATATTCCATTGTATATATGCACCACATCTTCTTTATCCATTCGTCTGTCGATGGGCATTTAGGTTGCTTCCATGACCTGGCTATTGTAAAGAGTGCTGCAGTGAACATTGGGGTGCATGTGTCTTTGTGAATTATGGTTTTCTCTGGGTATATGCCCAACAGTGGGATTGCTGGGTCATATGGTAATTCTATTTTTAGATTTTTAAGGAACCTCCATACTGTTCTCCATAGTGGCTGTATCAATTTACATTCCCACCAACAGTGCAAGAGGGTTCCCTTTTCTCCACACCCTCTTCAGCATTTGTTGTTTGTAGATTTTCTGATGATGGCCATTCTGACTGGTGAGAGGTGACTGGTGAGAGGTGACTGGTGAGTTTTGATTTTCATTTCTCTAATTATTAGTGATGTTGAGCATCTTTTCATGTGCTTCTTGGCCATCTGTATGTCTTCTTTGGAGAAATGTCTATTTAGGTCTTCTGCCCATTTTTGGATTGGGTTGTTTGTTTAATATTGACCTGCATGAGCTGTTTATATATTTTGGAGATGAATCGTTTGGCAGTTGATTCATTTGCAAATATTTTCTCCAATTCTGAGGGTTGTCTTTTCGTCTTGTTTGTAGTTTCCTTTGCTTCACAAAAGCTTTTAAGTTTCAATAGGATCCATTTGTTTATTTTTGTTTTTATTTCCATTACTCTAGGAGGTGGATCAAAAAAGATCTTGCTGTGATTTATGTCAAAGAGTGTTCTTCCTATGTTTTCTTCTAAGAGTTTAATAGTGTCCAGTCTTACATTTAGGTCTCTAACCCATTTTGAGTTTATTTTTGTGTATGGTGTTAAGGAGTGTTCTAATTTCATTCTTTTACATGGAGCTGTCCAGGTTTCCCAACACCACTTATTGAAGAGACTGTCTTTTCTCCATTGTATATCCTTGCCTCCTTTGTCATAGATTAGTTGACCATAGGTGTGTGGGTTTATCTCTGGGCTTTCTATCCTGTTCCATTGATCTATATTTCTGTTTTTGTGCCAGTACCATACTGTCTTCATTACTGTAGCTTTGTAGTATAGTCTGAAATCAGGGCGTCTGATTCCTCCAGCTCCGTTTTTTTCCCTCAAGACTGCTTGGGCTATTCGGAGTCTTTTGAGTCTCCATCCAAATTTTAAGATTTTTTTGTTCTAGTTCTGTAAAAATTGCCATTGGTAATTTGATAGGGATTGCATTGAATCTGTAGATTGCTTTGGGTAGTATAGTCATTTTCACAATATTGATTCTTCCAATCCAAGAACATGGTATATCTCTCCATCTGTTGGTACCATCTTTAATTTCTTTCATCAGTGTCTTATAGTTTTCTGCATACAGGTCTTTTGTCTCCCTAGGTAGGTTTATTCCTAGGTATTTTTTTCTTTTTGTTGCAGTGGTAAATGGGAGTGTTTCCTTAACTTCTCTTTCAGATTTTTCACCATTAGTGTATAGGAATGCAAGAGATTTCTGTGCATTAATTTTGTATCCTGCAACTTTACCAAATTCATTGATTAGCTCTAGTAGTTTTCTGGTGGCATTTTTTAGGATTCTCTATGTATAGTATCATGTCATCTGCAAACAGTGCCAGTTTTACTTCTTCTTTTCCGATTTGGATTCCTTTTGTTTCTTTTTGTTCTCTGATTGCTGTGGCTAAAACTTCCAAAACTATGTTGAATAATAGTGGTGAGAGTGGACATCCTTGTCTCGTTCCTGATCTTAGAGGAAATGGTTTCAGTTTTTCACCATTGAGAATGATGTTTCCTGTGGGTTTCTCGTATATGGCCTTTATTATATTGAGGTAGGTTCCCTCTGTGCCCACTTTCTGGAGAGTTCTTATAAATGGGTGTTGAATTTTGTCAAAAGCTTTTTCTGCATCTATTGAGATGATCATATGGTTTTTCTCCTTCAATTTGTTAATATGGTGTATCACATTGATTGTTTTGCGAATATTGAAGAATTCTTGTGTCCCTGGGATAAATCCCACTTGATCATGGTGTATGATCCTTTTAATGTCTTGTTGGATTCTGTTTGCTAGTATTTTGTTGAGGATTTTTGCATCTATATTCATCAGTGATATTGGTCTGTAATTTTCTTTTTTTGTAGTATCATCTGTGTCTGGTTTTGGTATCAGGGTGATGGTGGCCTCATAGAATGAGTTTGGGAGTGTTCCTTCCTCTGCAATTTTTTGGAAGAGTTTGAGAAGGATGGGTGTTAGCTTTTCTCTAAATGTTTGTTAGAATTCACCTGTGAAGCCATCTGGTCCTGGACTTTTGTTTGTTGGAAGATTTTCAGTCACAGTTTCAATTTCATTATTTGTGATTGGTCTGTTCATATTTTCTATTTCTTCCTGGTTCAGTCTTGGAAGGTTATACCTTTCTAAGAATTTGTCCATTTCTTCCAGGTTGTCCATTTTATTGGCATAGAGTTGCTTGTAGTAGTCTCTTAGGATGCTTTGTATTTCTGCGGTGTCTGTTGTAACTTCTCCTTTTTCATTTCTAATTTTATGATTTGAGTCCTCTCCCTCTTTGTCTTGATGAGTCTGGCGAATGGTTTATCAAATTTGTTTACCTTCTTAAAGAACCAGCTTTTAGTTTTATTGATCTTTGCTACTGTTTTCTTTGTTTCTATTTCATTTATTTCTGCTCTGATCTTTATGATTTCTTTCCTTCTGCTAACTTTGGGTTTTGTTTGTTCTTCTTTCTCTAGTTCCTTTAGGTGTAAGGTTAGATTGTTTATTTGAGATTTTTCTTGTTTCTTGAGGTAGGCTTGTATTGCTATAAACTTCTCTCTAAGAACTGCTTTTGCGGCATCCCACAGGTTTAGGATCGTCCTGTTTTCGTTGTCATTTGTCTCTAGGTATTTTTTGATTCCCTCTTTGATTTCTTCAGTGATCTCTTGGTTATTTAGTAACGTATTGTTTAGCCTCCATGTGTTTGTCTGTTTTACGTTTTTTTCCCTGTAATTCATTTCTAATCTTACAGTGTTGTGGTCCGAAAAGATGCTTGATATGATTTCAATTTTCTTAAATTTACTGAGGCTGGATTTGTGACCCAAGATGTGATCTATCCTGGAGAATGTTCCATGCACACTTGAGAAGAAAGTGTAATCTGCTGTTTTTGGATGGAATGTCCTATAAATATCAATTAAATCTATCTGGTCTGTTGTGTCATTTAAAGCTTGTGTTTCCTTATTAATTTTCTGTTTGGGTGATCTGTCCATTGGTGTAAGTGAGGTGTTAAAATCCCCCACTATTATTGTATTACTGTCGATTTCCTCTTTTATAGCTGTCAGCAGTTGCCTTATGTATTGAAGTGCTCCTGTGTTGGTGCATATATATTTATAATTGTTATATTTTCTTCTTGGATTGATCCCTTGATCATTATGTAGTGTCCTTCCTTGTCTCTTGTAACATTCTTTATTTTAAGGTCTATTTTATCTGATATGAGTGTAGCTATTCCAGCTTGCTTTTGATTTCCATTTGCATGGAATATCTTTTTTCCATCCCCTCACTTTCAGTCTGTATGTGTCCCTAGGTCTGAAGTGGGTCTCTTGTAGACAGCATATATATGGGTCTTGTTTTTGTATCCATTCAGTGAGCCTGTGTCTTTTGGTTGGAGCATTTAATCCATTCACGTTTAAGGTAATTATCAATATGTATGTTCCTATTACCATTTTCTTCATTGTAATGGGTTTGTTTTTGTAGGTCCTTTTCTTCTCTTGTGTTTCCCACTTAGAGAAGTTCCTTTAGCATTTGTTGTAGAGCTGGTTTGGTGGTGCTGAATTCTCTTAGCTTTTGCTTGTCTGTAAAGCTTTTGATTTCTCCATCGAATCTGAATGAGATCCTTGCTGGGTAGAGTAATCTTGGTTGTAGATTCTTCCCTTTCATCACTTTAAATATGTCATGCCACTCCCTTCTGGCTTGTAGAGTTTCTGCTGAGAAATCAGCTGTTAACCTTATGGGAGTTCCCTTGTATGTTTTTTGTCGTTTTTCCCTTCTTGCTTTCAATAATTTTTCTTGTCTTTAATTTTTGTCAGTTTGATTACTATGTGTCTTGGCATGTTTCTCCTTGGGTTTATCCTGCCTGGGACTCTCTGTGCTTCCTGAACTTGGGTGGCTATTTCCTTTCCCATGTTAGGGAATTTTTCGACTATCATCTCTTCAAGTATTTTCTCAGGTCCTTTCTCTCTCTCTTGTCCTTCTGGGACCCCTATAATGCAAATGTTGTTGTGTTTAATGTTGTCCCAGAGGTCTCTTATGCTGTCTTCATTTCTTTTCATTCTTTTTTCTTTATTCTGTTCCACGGCAGTGAATTCCACCATTCTGTCTCCCAGGTCACTTATCCATTCTGCCTCAGTTATTCTGCTATTAATTCCTTCTAGTGTAGTTTTCATTTCAGTTATTGTATTGCTCATCTCTGTGTGTTTGTTCTTTAATTCTTCTAGGTCATTGTTAAACATTTCTTTCATCTTCTCGATCTTTGCCTCCATTCTTTTTCCGAGGTCCTGGATCTTCACTATCATTATTCTGAATTCTTTTTCTGGAAGGTTGCCTATCTCCACTTCATTTAGTTGTTTTTCTGGGGTTTTATCTTGTTCCTTCATCTGGTACATAGCCCTATGCCTTTTCATCTTGTCTATCTTTCTGTGAATGTGGTTTTTATTCCACAGGCTGCAGGATAGTTGTTCCTCTTGCTTCTGCTGTCTGCCCTCTGGTGGATGAGGCTATCTAAGAGGCTTGTGCAAGTTTCCTGATGGGAGGGACTGGTGGTGGGTAGAGCTGACTGTTGCTCTGGTGGGCAGAGCTCAGTAAAACTTTAATCCGCTTGTCTGCTTATGGGTGGGGCTGGGTTCCCTCCCTGTTGGTTGTTTAGCCTGAGGCAACCCAACACTGGAGCCTACCTGGGCTCTTTGGTGGGGCTAATGGCGGACTCTGGGAGGGCTCACGCTAAGGTACTTCCCAGAACTTCTGCTGCCAGTGTCCTTGTCCTCACGGTGAGACACAGCCACCCCTCTCCTGCCTCTGCAGGAGACCCTCCAACACTAGCAGGTAGGTCTGTTTCAGTCGCCTATGGAGTCACCGCTCCTTCCCCTGGGTCCCGATGCGCACACTACTTTGTGTGTGCCCTCCAAGAGTGGAATCTCTGTTTCTCCCAGTCCTGTCGAAGTCCTGTAATCAAATCCCGCTAGCCTTCGAAGCCTGATTCTCTAGGAATTCCTCCTCCCGTTGCCGGACCCCCAGGTTGGGAAGCCTGACGTGGGGCTCAGAACCTTCACTCCAGTGGGTGGACTTCTGTGGTATAAGTGTTCTCCAGTTTGTGAGTCACCCACCCAGCAGTTAACGGGATTTTATTTTATTGTGATTGTGCCCCTCCTACCGTCTCATTGTGGCTTCTCCTTTGTCTTTGGCTGTGGAGTATCTTTTTTGGTGAGTTCCAGTGTCTTCCTATTGATGATCATTCAGCAGTTAGTTGTGATTCCGGTGCTCTCACAAGAGGGAGTGAGAGCATATCCTTCTAGTCTGCCCTCTTGAACCAATCTCTCTTGCCTTCTCTCTTTGATTCCATGGAAGGGAGCTAATTTCCTGTTCCCCAGAATGGATTCAGTTGGCAAATCCTGCTCCCAACAGTTTAAGTGGAAAGAGAGCTATAATTTTTGGAAGATCTGCTCATTTTCACCAAACACGGGGCAATGCCTAACACTGAGATTTTAATGATTCCTCTTCTAGACAACCAGTTATTTATGGGACTATCAGTATTTTATAAATACCCATTTAAAGAAGAAAAACAAGTGATAGTTGCTATTTATAATATCATTAATTTTAATAGCATATCTTTGGAAGAAAAGAGCTATACAATTAAATATAGTATGCCATCATAGATGATTGTTTAGAAAGTTAATTGGCAACACTTCTATATAAATCCCATTCAAATATTTGCTTTTTATTTAAAAAATCTCCATTTGAGCATGTTGAGTTTTACATGTTTTCAAGTGCTGAATTGAGCATGACTCACTTTCGTTTATCTATCTTTTCACCAAAAGGCTGCCTGCGTCCTTTTCTAAATTATTGCAATGTTACAGTATTATTAGTATAATTATTTTATCATTAAATGCTTGCGATTTATTATCATATTGCCATTGTGTTCTTTAAATCCTGGCATGATATTTTTCAATATCCTGAGTTCACTGTATAGGCATAGTTTACTAAATAATTAGGAATGTTATGGAAATGAGAAAGAACTAGAATAAAGGAATTTCTCCTTGGGGGTGTCAACCTGTGTTAAGCCCAGGTGGAACGTTAAGGGAATGATTATTGAGAATCTATGAAGAAGTGATGCACTCTCTGTCTCTCTCTGTCTCTCCCTCTCTCATTCTATTGGGTTGGTCAAAAAGTTCATTCGGGTTTTCCCATAAGACGGTACAGAAAAACCCGAATGAACTTTTTGGCCAACCCAATTTATGCTTATATATCTATATCTTGAGAGAGTAAAAATTAGCCCAGGCTGAGAAAGTAAAACTCTGCACAGCCATTCATCAGGCTGGAATAACAGACACAGAGAACAGCAGGGGCAACATTAACAGGATGTGTGTCTCCTAAGGACAGGGAAATCTAGAGTCCCAATAACCCCCTTATGTGGGTGACTGCTGCCCTCTTATTCACGGAGAAATCTTGTCCTCTTACATTATGGACTATGTGAAGTTACATCAGTGAAGAATAAAACTTCCCACTCCCACCTGGAAGACCTAAGTCACTGTAACATAGAGAAGCAGCCTTGATTTACAACCCATGTGCAGGGGTTCAGACAGACGCTTCTGGACACAGCATTTCACATCTATCCTAACCTTGTGGTTAAGAGAAAGGAGACAGGACCCTAGGTCCACTGTGCCGTCCAGAGGTGGGGATGTTAACTCCTTACACAGCTCTGCTTTGCTTTAAACCGATTAAAACTGCTTCACTTAAATGCTGTCTAAACTCCCTATGAGACTATATTTTCCTCTGTCCTTTGTTGGTAAGACACCCTAAAGTTCCTCTGCTATGTGGCCTCCCTCATTGCAACGGGTAGTAATTTATCAAATTACAGTTTTTTTTCTTGGTAGTTTTAGGCTGATTGTGCTAAGACAATCTCTATCCATCCACCCAGACCCCTTTGATGATAATTTGGGGCAAATTTTCTTTGCGCCTGCCTAGAAAAGTATACATTCCTGTAGCCAAAGCAATGCTGCCTTGCCAAGAAACAGGAAAGGCAATTGATATGGAAACATCATGGGAGTAGAGGTATTGCTTGGAAAAACATGTGGTAATTTGGTTTAAAAACTCACAAAAGTTTCCCCCTAACTACAAAAATAAAAATTGTACAACACTGCGGGAGTGTGGTGGTATGGAAACCACTAAGGAGAGGTTTCACAATCCAGGGGACTCACTACTTAAATTTGCGGTGTTGTCACATTTCATGGAACCCACTGCACCCGTGTAAACATAAAGGCAGCTTGAAAGCTTCTCAACCACAGCATTCATTGACTGCCAAATGCTCATCTGAAATGGACTTCTTTTTTGTTGTCTCTGGGATTAAAACCAAACCTGTTTTATATGATGTTCTTCTCAGCCTAGCCCCAAATTGACCTTCTAAATTCTCTTAAAGAAGGAATGCCCTTAGTCTTTTGGATGTCTCAGATCACTCCTTTTACTCATTTCTTTTCTTTTCACCAGCTTGGTGTAGGCAAGAGTGGCTGGGTTTTACCAACAGTAGTTTCTTTAAGGGTGTATGTTAGTAAGATGATTAATAAACTGGTTCTGAGTCTTGGGAGCCATGTTTTTATAGCTCAAGCTGTCTCTACTGTTGGAATGGTGGCCTTTCATCTCCATGACTTGGGGACAGAGCATTAGGAAGTAGCATGTGGTTCTTTTTACCACAAACAGCATTGACTGTTTGTGGTGAAACAGTTCTTGCCACGGTTTTAGAAGACTCTTGAAGAATGGCCCCAGCCCTCGGAACGCGAACTATTTGATTATGAGTTTTCACAGGTGGGCAGTGACTCTGCCAGCTTCTCTTGATGCCCCATCATTTTTGAGCCTGGTAGATGGCCTGCAGAAGAATTAAACATAAAATGTTAACATCACAAACAGTAGACTGCTGAGTCTTCCCATGCCATGATTCTTTATACCCTAATAAATAGGCAGTTTGTGTCATTCATGTAATTTACTTGACAATGGGAAGGTTATGTGGAGGAATCACTGCTGTAATATATTATTTCAGTCAGCAGATGGTTGTGTGGTGCGGCAAATAGAATTAATCATCAATAAAGACCCAGGGTTTTCAAAAGAGAGCAGGAGAGTGTCTGTCAATATTGGCAAAACATGAAGGTCCTGAATTGTCAGAACTGGAAGAATCGCCCAGCACTCTCATTCTTCGCCTGTGGGGTGTGGTGAGTTACGTGCTCTGCCCAAAGCCACAGTGTTCACCTGTGTGTGACCTGACCCCTTCCACTGGGAGAGAATTTCTTTTCTCTTACTTTTGTTGGAAACTGCCTGTGCCTTGGAGCTAGAGTCACCCTTAGGCAGGTGGGAAGTCAGAAGAGCTATGGACCACAGTGTTTCCCAGTCTCCTTGCCCACGTGCACGTTGGTGTCCGTCGTCACCTGTTTTACTTGTTGGCCTCTGGGTTCTGCTCTTTCGAAACAAGGTGTCTGGGTGGAAGGTTACATAACATCAAGCCTTAATGCTGTTTTATCTATCAACTTTCATTTAACGATAACAATACATTTATTAAGCATCTGCTGTGTGCAGGAATTGTAACCGCATGGAGAGTATGGCGTAAGCAAAGTGGGAACCATGTAACAAAGATAAATAACATAGAAGCAGTCTCTTAAGGGGACTTCAGTTAAGAGGAAGAAAAGTGACTCTTAAAATCATTGCATGGTCATATACATTAGCAAAATATTTTTAAAGGCCTTTTGGACTATATTCAAATCAAGATGGGTTTTTTTGGTCTGTTTATTTTCTCCCAAAAAATATTGATATAAACTGTTCTGAACAGACTGACCTTAACAGACTCCATGAAAACCCAACTCACATTAGGCCAAAAAAAATTTTTGTAAACAAACCTAATATCAGATTTGGTTCAGGTTCAATATTATCTTTTCAAGTAGCAAATGTAGCTCTTCTTTGAATCCATTAAAGTTCTAATTTTGGTTGCAGCTGGTTATTGCACCCAGTGAGAAATGTAACCTTTGATGAATTTGGCAAGTTGAATTTGAAGCATTTGGAGGCATCTGTTGAAGTATCCAATGTCCATATCAGCTATTCCTGGAAGTGGGATAAAAAGAAAGGGTATTTAAATAGGAGACATCTTCCAGAGCTTCAGAAGTTTGTGACAGAATACTTATTTACTAAATTGTCTTCCATAAAGCAATCCTGTTTAAATATTAGAATGTTAGAAGAGCTCTTAAACAGATCCAATTTAGCTCAGGGCCCTAGCTTGACAGTCGTATTCATGGTGAGGAAACCAAGGCCAAGGGTGGTTAAGTCACTTGCTCAGAGCCATACAATGGAGTAAAAGTCGAGAGCTGAAGTTCAGGTTTCCGTACAACTGGTCAGTGATCAGCACAGCCAACCTTGTTTCAGAGATCAGGATGTTTTCTGCATCCAGACGTGCGGCCGTCGTGGCCTCCTGGGTGGTTCCTATAGTCTCAGACTCGCCAGCACATTTCAGTCTTGCCTTTCTCAAAGCCAGCCCGTTTTCTTTCCAGTCCAGTGGATTTACCTCTACTAGATATAATCCTCCTCTTTTTTTATTCTACTTTATTTTGGGCAATCATCTGCGTGGTGATCACAGATTTCTTAGCTGCAGATAAATTAAAGGGCTTTGGATGCCTGAGAACAGCTGCACAGGCTTCAGCTGGGTTAATGCATTGATTGGTTTCAGCCCTGCCGTGCAGGGTGCGAGCTGGAACCTGGCTCAGCTGCTCTTCTTTCTGGAAGGGCGCCTCTGTAACAGAGCCTCGCACTAGATTACAATTATTTTTGCCTACAGCCACTGTTCCTCATAGATATTTTACTTTTTATGGAAATGAGAAAGAAAGGATTTTATACTTTTAAAAGACGGCTTTCTTAGCCATATCTTCAGCATAAGCCTTGAGTTTCTTTTTATTCAAGGGACTCGAAACTGTGTCTCGAAAAATAAGTAGAAAGTATATCATCTTGAGGGTAAACCATCTTATTAGAGTGTGATGCCTTTCGGGCAGACGCTGGGAGTGGCGTACTCTTGGCAGCAAGTGAATTTCTAACTTCACATCATTTTTAAAGTTATAAATTAAAGCAACTTGAGTGTTTTCTCTCTATATGCCAGACAGTGTGCTTAGGGGTGTATTACTACTTAATCCTCACTCCAATCCTGTGAGACTGATGTCATCAATTGTGTCATCTCCCCCGCTTTCCAGATGATGGAAATAGAGGTTTGGCAAGGGGAAGTAACTGCCCTAGGAGACACAAGGAGTCTGTCACCCAAGGCTGGGTCTTTACTGTAATATATACTGCCTCCTGTGATTTGACAGCTGTGCCTACAAAATAGAACAGTAATCATCTTTGCTTTCTCCCAAAGAAATGTTTTTACTGGTCTTCACATGAGATGTTTGTATCCACTGAGACATCATTAGGTGTGTGGTCCTGGGTATTATTAGATATCAAATAGTGGTTCTTTCACACCTAGGGAAAGCGGTTGTAATCATCTATTTTTAAACTGCTCAACTATGTCCTTCATCATGATCTTGTTAGTAATGCTAGGCTGCTCAGGAGTTATCAGTCATGAAATTTCATCATATAAGCTTTCCAGGGGCTCTCACCTGCTGAAACACCAACTTTCCTTAATTAAAATTTTATTCTCAAGAGAAACAGCTCTATGTGTTTTTTGGTGAGTTAATAATGAAACTAATTATCATGGTTGGCTGCGTCTTTGGCTACATCTATTTAAATATGGACACTTGTAGTCTTGTGTTCCCTGGCAGCATTATGAAGACACACTGTCAGCTAAGCGGTGTTTTTGGGAGAGGTTCTGCCCACTCCATTTCAATCGAACACTTTTGGAAGACGGTGTCTGTGTCCTGCCTTTGCTGGTAGACAGTTTTATTGATGGGGAGGTACAAAAGCCTAACAGCCCAGCAGGGTGTTTTTATTTTAATGTGGCTGAGATAGGATGGAGACTGTCCCCCAAAATGTGCTTACCAATTTAATAACAGATTAGAAAGGATTTCCCTAAGGACAAGCAATTTTTTAAAAAACATGGCTGGAAATATTACTAAATGAGAAACATTTTATTTTCTTTTAAATTTTATTGAAGTATAGTTGATTTACAATGTTGTGTTAATTTCTGCTATACAGCAAAGTGATTCAGTTATACATATATATATATTCTTTTTCATATTCTTTTCCATTGTGGTTTATCATCACAGGATATTGAATATAGAGTTCCCTGTACTACACAGTAGGACCTTGTTTATCCATTCTATATATACTAGTTTGCATCTGCTAATCCCAAACTCCCAATTCTTCCCCCCACTCCCCTTTTCCCCCTTGGCAACCACAAGTCTCTTCTCTATGTCTGTGAGTCTGTTTCTGTTTCCTAGACACGTGCATTTGTGTAGTATTTTAGATTCCACAAATAAGTGATGATAATCATATGGTAATTGTCTTTCTCTTTCTGACTTACTTCACTTAGTATGATGATCTATAGGTGCATCCATGTTGCTGCAAATGGCGTTATTTCATTCTTTTTATGGCTGAGTAATAATCCATTGTATGTATATACCACATCTTCTTCACCCAGTCATCTGTCGATGGACATTTAGGTTGCTTCCATGTCTTGGCTATTGTAAATAGTGCTGCTGTGAACACTGGGGTGTGTGTATCTTTTCGAATTATAGTTTTGTCCGGATATATGCTCAGGAATGGGATTGCCTGATCATAGGGTAGGTCTACTTTCCGTTTTTTAAGGAACATCCATACTGTTTTCCATAGTGGCTGCACCAATTTACACTCCCACCAACAGTGTAGGAGGGAGGAGCATCCTACAATCTGTTGGTAGTCTCTCTTGGATTAGTCATAGATGCCTGAACTTGTCTAAGGCATTGAATTGCTCTTCATCAATGCAGATTTATTTCTTGTGAATTCCTCAAGCCCTCTCTTCCACTCCTATCATCTTCCACTCCTTTTTCATAGTTAGGATCTTGCTGGAAGAGTGTATTGAGAAGTTGACTGCTTTGAATCGTGTTTGTTATATTTGAATGATAAAGAATGAGAATTGCTCATTTCTCCCACTAGATCAGGAGTTTTAAATTCTGGGTTTTGTGACTGGGTTTCTGGAGTTCCTGAAACCAGTGGAATTTTATGTAAAATGTCTTTTGTATGTGCCCAGGTAAAACTGACTAGAAAACGGGTTCAAGACTCTCAGTAAATTATCAGTGTGATACATAATCCTTGGTAACTGTTAAATGTCAGTGCCCTTGATCGAGAAACTTCCCAGGGGTGCCTATTGTTTTGTTGCCTCCCTTTCAAAGGTTAGTGAGGAAATGAAGCAGCAGTTCCCAAACTGTGGACATTAGGGCTTCTGGAAGTTTCTGCTGTTAAAAACAGCAAATATGTCAATCTGAAGAAGATTAATACATCAAATTATTATAAGCATCCCCCATCTCCCACCCTCCCCCCAACAAAAGGAAATCAGCAGATGCGCTCTGAGTGGGAGGCTGTTAGGAGAGCTCAGATTAGAGAGCTGCCATGACTCAGTCACTCATTCTTTTTCGCACTGTTTTTGTTTTTTTTAATTTTGTTTATTTATTTATTTATGGCTGTGTTGGGTCTTCGTTTCTGTGTGAGGGCTTTCTCCAGTTGCGGCGAGCGGGGGCCACTCTTCATCGCGGTGCGCAGGCCTCTCACTATCGCAGCCTCTCTTGTTGCGGAGCTCAGGCTCCAGACGTGCAGGCTCAGTAGTTGTGGCTCACGGGCTTAGTTGCTCCGCAGCATGTGGGATCTTCCCAGACCAGGGCTCAAACCCGTGTCCCCTGCATTGACAGGCAGACTCTCAACCACTGTGCCACCAGGGAAGCCCCCTTTGGAACTGTTTTGAACCCAGTTATCTGCCAAACTGATTTAAATAGTTTCCATTTGAAGCTATACATTGTTTAGCTTATATGCATAACAGAACAGGAAGAGAGAGAACAGCCAATGTTGCAATGCAAGATATGCGGAGCACAAAAAGAGTGACATTTCTCTAAATTCATATCATAAAAATCTTCACTCAATTCCTAAAAAAGTATATTTATGTATACATATACATATATGCATATGCATACACATGCCAACAACACATATACAGGTATATATGTGCGTAAATGTGTACAGTATATGTATATACCTCTATATAGTAAATGCAAAATTTCTCATCTGAACCCGTACTGATTTGAGAGTGAAAAGGAAGGCTATTAATAATTACACTAGAGTAACTGGCATTAGTAGACACATGTGGTCACCTTATATATAAATGCAGTATTTGCTCGGTTATTTAGAAGTGAGGGAGTTAGTTAGATTTTAATCTTAATTTTGTGCCCCTTTGGACAATATGTATTAAATAAAAACTGATGATTAGAAATAAATAAATACATGCCAAAGTTTAAGAGAGGGAAATAATGACATTTATATCTAATTTGGTTTTTTGTTTGGGAAGAATAAAGGCTGTCTGTAAGCTACAATGTGTTTTTTGTGGATAAGGGCTTGCAGTGAGCAGCAGGAATCCTTTTATCTCATCTCATCAATTAGAAACAAAACACAAAAATTATCAAAACCAGTCAGTTGATTTTTAATGCATAAAGTGTAACATTTCGAAACATCAACTCAAAAAGCATTTAAAAAATCTATTTTGGCACTTTAACATGCCTTTAACTTAAATGCCCATTTTAGTATTCATTTGGTCCCCAAGCTGAACATTTTGAAAGATATTTATTCACAAATCATGATTTTTTTCCCTCACATAGTTAAATAGAAAACAAATGAAAACATCATGTGTCATTTGTTAAATGGGAAAAAGTAAAATTGGTCCAGATATATCATGAATATTATTAAATATTGCATTTGAAAGAATACTGTAGTATAATCAATAATATATTCATTGAAAATATACTTTTTTCCTAAAAACTGCTTGCTTAATCATCTTGCATAAAATATAGTACAGAATGGTTAGGTTAGAAATATTCCTAAAGTGGAAGATTCTCTGTCCCTCTGCAAGGATCTCAGGGGTTCTAGGTGCTGGGAAGCATCGGAATAGTCTAAGGAGTTAGTTAGGAGATGGGCCCCCAGTGAGAGCAGCTGGCCAGGGGAAGCGGAGAAGGGTTCGCTGCTTTGTATCTTATCTTTGATGTGATGAGAGGGGGCTCCATTCATTAAGTCACCAAAAAAAAAGATGGAAAGGCACCTGCTTGAACCCAGATTCCCCCCAGTCTTCTTTTGCTCTGAGACAGCTTTAGATTAGGACACAAGAGAAGAGGGAAACTGGGTCTGTTTCTTATATGGGAACAAAAGGAAGCCTCACATTTCTCTGAGTCTTTGGTGATAAACTTGGAGCAGAGCCTCTAAACAAAGGACAGACAGCACCCTGGCTGTCTTAAAGTTACAGCCTAGAAATCGGTGCTGCACCAGTGCTTGGAGTCTGGACACACAGGCCTTGGCAAATGATTCCCACCTGCACACAGCCTCCCCAGGTATGATTAGCTTGCCTCTTCCACTCCCTGCTAGACTGAGTGCTTTGCCTACCTTCACGTTCAGAGCTGCATCTGCTGCTTTTTGCTACTAGAGATTACACTTTCCTCATAAACCCAGGTCAGAGGAGCACATTCATTGCAGCGCCCATGGTCATGTCCAGGTGACTGTGTCTTGGCTCATAGGAAATTTGGGGTAGTGAAGCCTGAACATTGTGAGCTAGATGGGGCAGTTCCAGGAACTTTTTTTGGCATTTGGAGTCCTTCCTGGTACTATCAACACCCAGTTTGTTCTTCATGTAAGGTACAATTCTGCAGGGAGTGAAAATACTTTCATTTTACATAGCATCATTTGGTGGAGACAAATGCCAATTACCATGTAGTCAATGCGGTGTCTGCGGACGTGTGACTCATATCTACTTGATCTTCATAAAAGCCCTGGGAAGTTGGAAATTAATAGGCAAGCAAGACAAAGCTCAAGGATAATAGATAACTTCCCAGTCACAGAGCCAGTGGGTGGAAGACTTAGCAATCAGCCTCTTGTCTGTCTGATTACAGAGCCTGTGATTTTTCTATTAGGAAGCAGAAACTTCAGATTTAACACCAGAAGGCGAATTTGAAGTCTCATTTAAGTATTCTTTTACAGTATTTCATCTTGCTGATAATTCCTTTAAATATCTGAAACAATTATGGCTAAATGTATTAAACTTGAGACTAACATATAGCAGAACATTTTCTAAGCCAAATATGCTTGGGGAATGCGGGGATCATTGAAGGTCATTGTGGAAATAAACTAGACCCTCCTTTTTTCTTTTTCATTTTCTCCCGAAATATCCTTTGCCCACTGTTATCCATTTGATCTCAGCCATCTGGTTCTGCAGCCAGCAAAGGAAAATGTCAAATTCAACAAAATGAGTAGTACTGCTTGAGTTGAATCATAATTTAACATTTTTTCTTTACCCTACAGGATATGTAAACAGTAACATAACTTAATAGTACTTCCTAAGTTATTCTCAAATTCCCTACAAACAATGCCATTTCCTCAAAATGGAAAGGCAAGCATTAGGGCTGAGAGTCAAATATTCTGCCCTAATAGCCAATGACATCTAAATTTGAGAGTTAACATTTACTTAATTGCTGAAGCAGTCATGCTAAGTGCATAGTCTGACACATCATCAGGTGTTAAAAAAAGATAATTTCTGAGGGGAAAAAAAATACATCTATAAAACCAAGAGACAGTACTCTGCTAAAATTATCATCCACCTCTCTTTAAAATCTTCATTTGATCAGGTTGGCGCAGTGGCTTGGGGAATACTGCTTGACATAGGAGTGTATTCCTTGCACTTTCTGAAGGGAAGGGGTGTGCTGGTTATTCCGTTTGCTTCTCCTCTCATCACACAGCCACTCTCCATCCTTCTGTTAGCTTCCTTTGTCCTGTGGCTTCCAGGTGGGTTTTGCTAATGGAAGGCGTCAGAGGGCAGAGGAAGAGGGAGATCAGAGTCTCTCCAGCTCCTCCCTCCCTTGCAGTGCAGTTGGCTCTCCAGGTGGCCCCTCGGCTCTTACTGGCTTCTGGTAACACTGGCTCCTCCCCTGAGACCTGCAGGCTGAAGGGAGAAAACGGTCCTTCCTGTTGTTAGGCTCTGGGTGCCTCCCTCGCCTGTTGGTCACGTAACTTGCCTACTCGTTTGGCAATACTCTCTTTATTAACACCTCTTCGGATGAATCACTGGAGCGCAATTCTGTTGCCTGCCAGGACCCTGAGCTGGAGGTGGGAAGAAATTAGTAGATACCCCTGACTCAATTCTGGTTCTTCTAGGCTGCATGGCCCTAAACAATCTACCTGGATTCCTTGTGCTTCATTTTCATTGTCTGGAAAATGAGAGTCATAACGGCACCCGCTCCACAAGTGCTTAACTCAGTAAGGCACAGGCCATAAAGGTTACTATGAGCTTGGATGAAGAAAGGGGAACAAATGATTGTTCTCCTGGTTTGAGTTAATGCAAGCATGGTCCGTATTAACCCAGTATATAACCTCCTGGGAATGTTGCCTGTTGTTGGTAAATAACTGCTAATATCTGTACCTAAACATTGAGATACAGTCAGTCTGATAGTTTCAAAAGAGATGGTTTGATTCTGGTTTTTGCAACTCAGGATATGTTCCTTGAATCTCCAAACTTTTATTTTCTTTTTCCCTAATGCCCTACTGTGGGTTATCTTAGAAAAGTCTGTTGGTAGCTCCTAGAAACAAGCTTGGTGAACTCCAGTTCACATACACGAGTTATATTCTCCAAACTCTTAGTAATAACATGATAACAGCAACAGAGCCAACGCATGTGTGGCTAGGAAACAAAACTATGCCTAGCAGTCCAGTCTGTCTTATTTGGAGGAAACACTATATAGCATGTATGCTAGCAAAGGGACTAACAGGAAAATGGGATTTAGTCCCCAGTTTATGAGAAATTCTGTGTGCGATCCTGTGCCTTCTTAGCCCTCTGAACTCCAGCTTCATCACCCAGAGCTTGTTGGGCCAGGAGATCTCCGATCCATTGTTCCCACTCAGGTTGAAGGACTTCAGGCTTGGCGGGGGGGGCCAAGAAGAGATTTAGAAAAGCAAGGAATTCCAGCCGTATGCTGTAGGAGGGAAAGTAGGTGAGGTCCAGGTTTCTTGCTTGCCTTTTTTTTTAGGCCAAACGAAGATCGAGACACAGTCACAAGGGAGCATAACCACGGGTTAGCAAACTCACAGTTATGTCCCAAAGACACGAGGCTACAGAAATCTGGTTTATTTTCCTAGATGCCTCACCAAGTGCCAGCAGATAGGTTTGAGAAGGCCAAACAGTGTCTCTGATGGGTTTTCCTTCCCTCTCCCCCTCCCTTTTTCAGCTCCTTCCCGCATCTTCTCCTTTCCTTTATTGCCTATCCCAGTAGCATCAGGTGGAAGTGGAAAACTGTGCTGTGCCCTCTTGATTTGCTGCTGGAAGGAACTTCTTTTTTCCAGAGGCAAAGGGGCTAAGAGAAAACATTTGGCAACCGGTCATCTTTGTCTTTAGTCTACTGTGATGGTGATAAATTGTTTCCCTTTGGCCATGCCTCATGCATGGGCAGGGCTGGGGGCTCTCTCTTCTGAGCACATTTGCTTCTTCATTCTTTTCCTTGAGGTTTTTGTTTGTTGGCTTATTTTCTGTAATGTGGCATGGTAAGAGTCGTTTAGGGTGAATGCAATGAGGACGGTTTTTTATCAACATCATTGATAAAATGTTCTTGAGACACTGAATGTAGAATACAGGGCTAGGCCCAGATGTATAAGATACGCTTCCTCTTCCAGAGGATTATAATCTACCTGGGAAGCAGGACCTAAATCAGTAATAAAATTTAATTCAAGTTCATACAAGGTGGAAAGTGCAAAGAACAGGGGCAGGGCAGTCACATATCTTGGTCATTGCCAGGCGCTCGGTCCCTGGGAATTGTCTTACAAGAGGTGCATCTTGGACCATCCTAACACCCCTTGAGAAAGGATGGTCCCCATTTTTACAGATAAGGAAAATGAAATCAAAGAGGAGAGATGGCCCCCCACAGGATGTGATGTGCCAGATTCCATCACCCGCTCTATGAAGGGAAAAGTAAGCGGGTTAAACGATACGAATTCAAGGAATTCAAGTATTTATTGAGACCCAAGGTCCAGCAGTGATTCCCAAAGTGTGGTCCCCAGACCAGTGACATCAGCATCCCATGGGCACTTGTCAGGAAGGCACATTCTCAGGCCCCACCCAAACCTACTGAATCAGAACCTCTGGGGGTTGGAGCCCAGCAATATGTGTGTTTTAACTTTTGGTCACTTTAACCAAGTGACCAAGTTATTCAGAGACAGGAAAATGCTGAGAACCATTGACCAGGGAGAAGAGTTCCAGCTGGGCAGGGAAGCAGGGACTCAAACATGGAGACAAGATGATGAGGCAGGACTGAGTGGCAAACCTTGAGAATCCAAAGCTCCAAGAAGGCAGCATACACAGCTTGCTGGGAAGGATGGCCCTGGTTTAGCACACTCTCAGCACAGCCTGGTGTCCTTCCACGGACAGAACCTGAGGCCTCGGCTGGTTCTCTTAGACCCAGCGTATTTGCATCATCTCATTACATTGAAGTCAGCAGGCAGCAAAGGTTGTGACTATCTTAAAACGCTCATGCTCTATTTGGGTGCTTATAAAGCATTTAACCATGATGAAATGTGAGTTTTACTCTTGCAGGCCTTGGGTGGAAGACCATTTGTCCTTCAATTTTATTTTTACTCTAATTAACTATTGTGAAATAGGATTTAAGTGTGGACCATATACTCTGATTCCAGCTAAAAAGATAAGCACATTTGTATTTGTATGGACAAGCCTGTAGATTTCTAATTGTTGTCTCAACCCAGATAAAAGCAACACTTTTAAATAACAGTCCCCCGCATGGTGAGATTAAAGATTGTTCTTCTTATTGCTGTTAACAAGGATAATCATGGGTTGATTACGTAGATGAACAGAAAGTATCTCTTTCTTGTTGCTTAGAGTTGTGACATCATCTGGTGCCCAGCAGCTTTACTTTGGGGCCATCTGTCAGAAAACTGATAAAGAGACAGCGAACGAACAAGGGAATCAGGAGTTATGTTCCCTGAACCCTATGATGAGAACTTTACAAATGTTTATCCCCATATATATTTTCTCCTTGGAAAACATTAGTTATGGGTACATTTATACCAAGTTCAGTTGTGGGTTTTTTGTTTTTGTTTTTGAGCTATACATTATATAATTTAGAATCACTCACTGTTTGGTTGTAATAAAATGTAAGCAAGTTGACTTCTAAACTTTTTTGTCATCTTGAGATTGAAAACGGACTGATGTGTCTACCTGGACTGCAAGGAAAAATCAGAAGAAACTAAATCCTGCAATCAATTAGAGCTTGGCATTTTGCATATGTATGTTCAAAGGATGTGTGTCCACAATGTACCAGAAAACATCATTCTGGTGCTTCAGTTTCTTCACAGTCCAGTGTACATCCACTGTACAGCCTGGTGTACATCTCAGCGTACAGTGTACAGTCCAGTGTACAGTCCAGGGTACAGTCCAGTATATAGTGTACAGTCCAGGGTACAGTCCAGGGTATATTCCAGTGTATAGTGTACAGTGCATATCACATGTACAGTGTACATCTCAGTGTACATACAGTGTACAGTATAGTGTACAGTCCAGTGCATAGCACATGTACAGTGTACATCTCGTATACAGTCCAAGGGCACATCTGGTGTGCAGGCCAAGGGCACATTTGTGCACATCTGGTGTACAGTCCAGTGTATGTCCAGTGTACCATCCATTGTACACCCCAGTGTACACCCAGGGTACGTCACGTACCATCCCAGGTACAGTCCAGTGTACATCCCGTGTACAGTCCAGTGTACATCCAGTGTACAGTCCAGTGTACAGCCCTGGACAGTCCAGTGTACATCCAGTATAATCCAGTGTACAGTCCAGTGTACAGTCCAGTGTGTAATCCAGTGTACAGTCCAGTGTACATCCAGTGTACGGTCCAGTGTAAGCCAGTGTAGTCCAGTGTACAGTCCAGTGTACATCCAGTGTACATCCAGCGTACATTCCAGTGTAATCCAGTGTACAGTCCAGTGTACATCCAGTGTACAGTCCAGTGTACAGTCCAGTGTACAGTCCAGTGTGTAATCCAGTGTACAGTCCAGTGTACAGTCCAGTGTAATCCTGTGTACAGTCCAGTGTACAGTCCAGCGTGTAATCCAGTGTACAGTCCAGTGTACATCCAGTGTACAGTCCAGTGTAAGCCAGTGTAGTCCAGTGTACAGTCCAGTGTAAGCCAGTGTAATCCAGTGTACAGTCCAGTGTACAGTCGTGTACATCCAGTGTATCCAGTGTACAGTCCAGTGTACATACAGTCCAGTGTAATCCAGTGTACAGTCCCCTGTACATCCAGTGTAATCCAGTGTACAGTCCAGTGTACATCCAATGTACAGTCCAGTGTCTGTGCCTGTCTTCTCCATGTTCATAAAATCCTATGAATGGCTTTTACAGTCATTCTTACAAGAAATGTCAAAGAACAAATAGTCAACAGGTTTGAAGAAGGAAGGATCAAAGGAACAAAATTTTAATGACCTGAAAATTCGATTGCTTGACATTGAATTCAGGTCAATGGTGTACCAGAGCTCTCCTGTTCTGGCCCACACGAGCAACATTCAAAACATCAGGAATTTTGCCAGCTGATTGTTAAGCCCTTTATAGCTTGAAATTGGCCACAGTGGGAATAGTTACACCAGGGAAATCAGCAAGCACTACAAATCAGGGCTTTTGTTTATCAGAGAGTTCGTGTTCTAGTGGACACGTGGACAACTGACATTCATGACTATGGTACAAACTCATCCAACATGTGATGCCACTAAAACTCCTAGATGCCAGTGTCTGGCAGTTCACATCCTAAGTATTTCCCCAGTGTGTCCCTTCTCTGTCATCCTACCATCTCTGCCTTAGTGCCTGTCTTTACTGTCTCTGCCCCGGATTATTGCTCTTGCCTCCCAGCAGACTCTACCAGTGGAACAATGTTATTGTTAAATCTACCACCAGAATAAAGTTTAGTTAAGAACCCTGCCAGTCTGGAATTGAAGAAAAGAAGATAGTTATCTTTGGCTATTGGGAAAAATAACGTATAACACTTTCCTATATAAACAGAGCACTTTTGATTGACTCTAATGTAAGTGGTTTTTGGTTTTTTTATGTTTTTTTGTTTTGATGTGGGTTTCTACAGATTGAATCTATGACCATAGAACTTATTTTCAAAATAGTTTGGCCAGGGAGTTCCCTGATGGTCCAGTGGTTGGGACTTCGCCTTCCAATGCAGGGGGTACAGGTTCGATCCCTGGTTGGGGAGCTAAGATCCCACATGCCTCCCGGCCAACAAACCAAAACATAAAACAGAAGCAATATTGTAACAAATTCAATAAAGACTTTAAAAATGGTTCACATCAAAAAAATCTTAAAAAAAAAATAGTTGGCCAGGGCTAGGTTACAGCCTGTAGCTATGTGACAGTGACAGTAATATGATCACGATGGTATCGACCCCATGACTTTTGACCTCACGACTGTCCTGTTCTAGCCAGCTGATCAAAAACAATTCATCAGTGAAAATATCCACCAGAGGGAATGCTACTGTGGGGCATGATTAGACCCATCTTTGTCTTGACTTTGCCCCGAGCTTAGTCTGGGGAAAGAACTCCTCCAAGTTGCCTCAGCAACAATTCACTGTCACCCAGCCTGGTGTGAGCGCATCCGTAATTAACACTGGTAGATGTGCAGAAACGCCAAGAATGCCGCATTATCTTCTAAGCCACATGGCCTCATTAAGAAAGTAAAACGTTTGTGAGGCTCATGCAGGTTTTCTCCCTCTGGGCTGTGGAAGCTCTCTGGCTGTCAGCACAGCACTCAGGGCCAGGAAAGTTCAGAGAATTACTTCAATAATATGACAGCCTCGTCCTTTTAAAATGGAATTCAATGCCGGCTTCCCTCAGAGGCATTCATTGAAATTCCATGCATGAGCCATTCCTGTAGTCACTTAACAATGTCTCTCATGTTTGCCCTGATTTAAAAAAAAAAAGAAAGAAAGAAAACCAACTTTGTAGTTGCGATAACATGGATCTGGATGGTCTAATTACAGTGAAGAGGCCCCGAGCTTGCAGTAATAGGATGGTTCATCTGATGTGTACGGCCATTAGAAAATGACCCATGCGTGGACGTTCAAGGGGGACAGTAAGGAGGCTTTTAAGAATTACACTCTGTGCAGTAGGAAAGCTAATGAGCAAAAGAGCAAGTAGGAAGAAAAACTACTGCTTCAGGAAGCGTAGTTCCACTTACGGCCTGTGACAGCGTTCCTCAAGTTCGTTAGGACGGACTGGGCTTCCCTCTATTCCCATGCAGCCTCCCCATGGCTCATTCTGCATCTTGTTTTTTAGGAATGAAACCACTGAATAATAAATGGTGAGAAAGAGGATGGATGCAGAGACTGCCAGTAAATAAGATGAAGGCAGACGCACAAAGATGAAAGAAGTCATAATGGGCTTCAAGAGCCCAAAAAAAAAAAAGCAGTTTTTTATACTCCTCTTTTTGACTTTTTTATGCTATTTTACTTCATATATAAGAAGAAAACATTATCTTATTATGATGTCCAGGCTAGATACTTTTATCCTATATCTTAATTTTTGGACACGTTTGAAAAAAAGTGTCTGTCTTCCGATGCAGTCTGTATGGCTTTCTTGTTTTAAAAGTCCTACATGGGGTTTCAGGTCACATAATTTGGGAGGTTGACATAGAGGCAAAATGCTTCAAAAGATACACACCTTGCTTTTCAAAGCTGACCCCACTTCACCTACACTGTCACACCAGGGAGTCAGCACCTAGGAGTAAGAGTGGGACAGTGTCTGTAAAGGCCAGTGAAATCAGATGCCTCCTTAGGTCCCAGAGGACCCCCTGGTTCTGGGAGGCCTCAACGTCAGTGGAACTGTCGAGGGCATCTTCCACTCTACCTGAGGTGGGCGAGGGGCTATCAGTACCCCAAATCCACTTTCTGAAGCATAAGGTGGTGGTTCCTCTTTCAGGAAACCATAGCGATATCGTGATACCATAGGATACATCTGTTCTCCCTACTCAAACCTACCTTGAGCACCAAGGTGCTGTAGGTAGGTGAAGCCAGAAAGGACCCGTCTTAAAGACAATGCCTTCATAACGAAGTAAAACTGGGGAACAAATCCATAGTGTTCATAGAATTGGAACACTGATGAGAGCAGTCTATAAACTCCGAAAGTACAGCCGCCTCTAAGTGGCCTGGGGGATTTTGATTTCTCTGACATCCTAGGCTGTTTCGCAGAGTTTCTGTGTATCTTCTTTCTCTTACCCACTTTTATCTTTCAAGTACTACAGATACTATTTTTGTTTCCAAAGGTCAAGTGACTTTCCTAGGGGCAGCAAGTTGCCTGGTGCAGTCAAATAACAGAACTGATGTTACACTTAATGTGCAAATAAGTTATTTTTACCTTATATTTTGAGAAAACAATCCAGAGTAAATAAATATACAGAGTCTTCAAAGATTGTGAGGAGAGGCGTTATTTGAAATGGTCTTAGTAACTGAAAACTGTAGTTTCCACTGATTAGAAACTAATTAAGTAAATGAAGGGACTAGAATCCATTTGACCCTACTCCAACCTGACTGCCTGTCTAGTGTCCCAGTATCTGAGTAACAAACCTTTAAAACGTTATTACGTGGTCTGAGTTGATTCTGTCAGACAATTATGCTTTACCTTTGATTTTTTTCCTTTGCTATCAGCAAGATCTTGTTCAACAGACTATGGATCATAACTCTTGTCCTCTTTACTTAATTGTTTTAACTATTGAGAAAACAATTAATGCAATGAATAGCCATTGAGTACCTGCCATGCTAAGGGGATTTATGTTAAGGTATGAAAGTTGGAAGAATGTATAATAAATAGTTCTACAATTTAGGGAGTAAAAGCAGGAATGCACAAGTGAGAAAACCACAACTTAAATTCTAGCTTTCCCTCCTACTAGCTGTCTGACCCTGACAATGTCTACATCGAAATCACAGTTGTCTCTCTTGTAAAAGGAGTTTAATAACACTGCCTCCCAGGATTCTTGTGACAATAAAGTAAAAGTGCTCAATTTACTGCTTGGATCGGAGTAAGTGATCAACAAATATAGCTTGTTAGCTCCTTTAAAATGGAAAATCTTTAAAGAAGATGAAAGTGTAGAGGAATTGATAGGAAACCAAGAAACCGAACCGGGCAGGTATTAGGCAGTGGTGTGTGCAATGCATGAACTATAAAAATTCGGCAAAGGGACAAGCCAGCCCTGGATAAGCATTTTTTTTCTTTTTCATAGTCTTCGCCAGCCGTGCCACAACTGAACTACTGTAATTCCATCTCAGTACCATGTACAAAGAACAGAATTTGAATTCAGAATCAGCTAGCTGGTTCCTTAGAAACCTGGAGAAATGTGTGTATGTTGGTTCATCCAAGATAAGTCATATTTTCTATTAAGCAGATTATTAACTTTAATCATTTGAAAAGGCATTCTACCATATTAAGAATACTTAATAAACCCAACAGGAAAATTACACTGCTTGGGTGGGTTTGGGGAGGTGATGAGAACTGTCTAGCTTCTCAATTACTTTGCTCTGTAGATATTTTCCCTCTTAACTACACCCTTCCTCATCGTCAACCTTTATAACCAACAACAGCCAGGGAATCAAAACCCTGAAAATACAGGTTACGACTTTGTCATTCATTCATTTCCAAAATGTTGGCTCTGTAACAGTGTATTCAAATAAGAGTTAAAATAATGTCAGTCACAATCATGCAATTTATAATTCCTAAATTGTAATCCCAATTAACATTCTGATTTTTCATAAATATGCTACATCCAGTGAAATGTTTCCTTGACAGAATATTAATGAATTATCCTCTGACTACAAATAGTATTCAATAACTGCTGTATTTTAGTCAAAACAATATTAAATTTTCAGATTTGTAGGCTCCAGACATTTTAAGTGTTGTAACTCCTCCATCTTAGTAGAGGGTACTCATTTATTTGCTAGGAGGCATTTGTCCTTTCCTAACCTTTTTACCTTCAGAAAATAAATGATGCATGTGACTTGAAAACTGAATTAATCTCAACTGAAAAAGGCATAATAAAAATAGCTAATGTCCTTGTGATCACCATAGCAAGCCTACAGGGCAGTTACTTTTGCTATTTCTGTTTTGTCAGATGCATTCTATCTACTAATCCTCAATAAATATGAAAAACTGATCATTTCACAGCTAAGAATTGACAAACTGGAACACATTTCTCATTTGAATAGACAAGATAAGCAGGTTGCCACCAGCCAGCGCTGCCACCTCCGCCTTCAGGCGAGCTGTGTCCTCGGTAGACCCTGTTAGTTCGTGCTTAGGTCACTGCTATCACATTTCTATTTGTCTATTCCCGGACCGGAGCTCAGATTCACATTCCAAATAGCCTCCTGTCTCAAGGACCATTCTGCTGCCTACCTTCTGTAGCACCAGGTAAAGAAATGGGGCCCTCCAATTAAACCATTCCAGGTGTAAATTTCTTGCCTGGAGAGCGAATTGAGAAATGAATGGGGTTCATGAATATAAATTGGGCTTTCCTTACACTTAAGTTTTCATTTGGAAATTGTATGGCATGATTCGCTCCCCACATAAATCTTTATTTGCCTTAAGTGTGTTTACTGTGGGAATCCCAGTGCACAGCTGGTAGCCCATTGCTATGCATGACTGAATATTAAAGTTCACAAATCATCAGGCAGAGGGGGCTTGGGGAGGGCGACATCGCAGTATCCCTGCATCTGTGTGCTCAGCAAAGATGAATCACACCCTCCCGGGCCGTGCACCTTTACTGGGACGAGGCCACCCAACCTCCTCACTCTTTTTCTCTCCTTGAATATTATTTGACAGTTGCTTCCCCTTTCTACCAAGACATTCTGTTTTCTGTATGTCTTAACAGCTCTGTTATCATCAGACTTATTTTTCCTTTCACCCCAATTTTGGTTTATAGAGCTGATGTAATAAATGAATCTTTCATAGGCCACCTCAATTTATTTTTGAACAGACTCTGTGAAACAGAGTCATTTTGAAGATGACTCGGTGAAAGGATGGAACGATTCAATGAGCAAATACACCATCTTTAGACGCAAGGCCACGGGACCTCTCCTGCCCTCCCCTCTCCCCTCCTTTCCTCTCCTCTTTTTGTTTACATAATAGCCATGTGTATTCTGCAACAGGACCATTGAGGCCAACTGGGCTTTCACCAGAAGACCAAATATAAGTCCGATTTTTAGAAGACATTTCTCTCATTTTCAACCTGTACTTTGAATCTTCAGCCAGAAATAAGGCACCATTACACGGACTTGCAAGTGTGTTCACATTGCCTGCTCTTGGTTATAGAACTAGGAAATGGTAAGGAAGGCTGTGGTCATGAATTTTCTATAATCATGCCAGGTTATTTTTTTAACATATACAACCATTCATGTGACAGTGAATTTGATGTGGCTAGGAGTAATGTCATAATAATAGTAAAACAGCAACAGAATTTTTTTAGGGCCAACAGGTATATGAATAAGAGTGGTAGATCTAGACAATGGGAAATCATAGAAAACAGTTTTTTACAATTAATGTTAAATTTCTCCCTGCATATGAGGCATTCTGGGAGGTAGTAAGGGCCATGACATGGCCTTAAGTCACATTTCTTGTTCCCCAGTCTGATGACTTTTCCATACTGTATAAACTGGAAACACTTTGCCATATTGTATAAACCCTCTCAGCTGAGGTTACTGGTATCAATTAGACCCGCAAAGCATATGTAAGGGAGGCTTTGACTGTGTTACCACCGACACAACGTAACTGGAGGAAAGGTGGTCAGGACCCTTAATCACATTCTTAATATGCGGTGTCTTTGCAAGAATGTAAAATAACCTAGTAAGGAAAACCACTATGACAGTGGAGTAGGGAGAGTAACGTGAACATGAAAAAAGTGGGACACATAAAGGAAGTCAAAGGATGACTTTCCAGGTTACACACCTGCTCCACTTACCAATCAATGCAGGCACAGTCCAGGCCTCCCAACTCGGCGCATCCCCAAGTTTGCTCCCTCGGGTGTTCCAAACTGACCACACCTTATTTCCATCTCCTTAGATGAATAGAGTTTATCTCTAACTCAGTGACTATCTGCAAGACATGTTTCCACAGTATTTCTAAGATGAGTGAAAACACATTTTTGCAGAGCAAAGGATAGCGAAGTATTGTGTGTTTAAAATCACATTATAGTCTTTATGTAATTTTACCCTTTCTCAGTTAAAACTCTCACATGCACTCAAAACAAGGTCTATGTATAAACAATGTGGATTGATTAGGAATCTTTTACCCTTTGTTTCAATTTTTTAAATCTGGTTGTAAAACTTAGTGTTAGCATTAAGAAGATCTAGGATTGTAAAAACTTTCTCGCAGGGAATCAGCAGTTCCACTGACTTCCAGGCACTCAGTACAGTTAATAGTATGAGCTCTGGAAGGACCTTATTTTACAGCATGAAGTAAATCTGTTTTATTTCTCTATCACCATGTCATTTTCACCTACATCACAACTTTCTTCCCAACATTTGTAGGAACAGTTCACAGCCTTCTTTTAAGAATGCATTTTAAACCACATCTTGTAGTAGGGGTTAAGATAATTAGAATAAATCCTGGTCCACTTAAAAAAGAAGGAAAAGAAAACCTACCAACTGACCCATCCAGAAGGTCATAAACACATACATTCTTTACGTGTTGTATTCTGTATTATCTATGATATGTACATGATCCCTTATGGGAGTGTTTTGCCAGAACGTTTTCTTGGGAGCTAGTGGTGGAACAGAATAAAAGCATGACACACCTGCTGTTGTTGCCTTTTGTCTGAGTCAATGAACGTTGAATTATGTAGAGTAGGGAGTCATTTTGTTCACTAGGGTATGGAAAACAGAATGCATCCTAAGTTAACGGGCTGTTTGATGATCTCTGTGTGAAGTGAGGTAATGCAGAAAAGCGAGAGGGTAAGAGAATGAATCAAATTAACTAGGAAAAAACTTGATAATGTGTGACTTCTCCAAATATCACTGAAACCAAAGCAAAAGATAAACCTGAAAGGTTTAATTTACAGCAGTCAACCAATGTCAATACAGGTTCCCGTCTTTGCATCATGAAGAATTTACCACTGTCACAACCTGCTCATTGGACCACTCTTAAGGATGGAAGTATCAGTGAATGTTTTGGAGTCACACCCTTGTCCACCCTAAGAAGCAAGACATGTATTGTTAGGAATTACACACTCCTGATACAGAGGTTGAAAGGTCTGCAGGTTGCCTGGTGAAGAAGTGCTCTCATCCCGTGCAAGATCATCATTGTTCTTCTTGGTACAACCAGTTCAAAAGCTGTTTTTTCTTCACAGGTTACCAGCCGGTCTTGTCTGGTCAACAGGGGTTCCAAGGCCTCATGGGGGTGCAGCAGCCACCTCAGAGTCAGGGCATGATGGGCAGCCAACAGGGAACTCCAGTGCAAAGCGTGATGCTCTCCTACCCAACCATGTCTAATTATCAGGTGCATATCAGTAACTCGGAAAATTGTGTTTTATAAAGCAGAACTTGCCTAAGTACAGGCTGTGGGTATGTCCCCATATTGGGTGGTTGGCTGGGTGGTAGGTGCTAGGCGCAGCCAGTGTTGACGGTTGATTTTGAGTCAAGATTATAATAGACAAGCAGAAAATGGGAAATGTATACTTCTGTAACTACTGTGGCTTTTGAATGCCCTGCTAAGTGTGATTCCATATAAACTTTCTATTCATGGAAGAAAATTCTTTAGTCTAAAGTTCTATTCATGAAGACCTTCAGGCATTCTGTTGAAATTGTAGTTACTGGGAGAAAGTCCTCACAGCAAATTTTCATTTGTTTTTGGTCACACCCAAAGAAACTTCATTTCACCACAAATTTATCTTATAAGGGATTTTAAAATGGCATCTCAGATTCATTTAAAGGGCATTTATTGGAGCTGACAGCTGCATTTTCCAGACTAAACCCACACTGGGTATTTAAAAAGTGTCATGCCCCCTTCTGTAATGTATATCCTGAAATACCCTGGCAGGGGGCAGGGGGTAGTGAAGGGTTGGTGAAACACTTTAGTCATTAAATTTAGCTGCATCAGGTACTTCTGGCCCTGGAGAACTTATCCTCGGTCCTCCTGCCCTGACAATCCTTGTTCACACTGCATCAGTTTCTACCTCCAACTGAATAGGAGATGTTCTCTAAAGCTGCAGGTTGAGAGTGAGCTGGTTCCTGGGACACAATCCCCTTTTACTGTCGATGGCTCCAGACCACTTTGCATAAAACCGGAATGGGAGCGTGGCTTTTCAAAACTGAGAGAAATCCGGAGTGGGAGGTCCAGATGGCAGTCACTGGAGGGCCAGGAGGGAGGAAGGAAGGAGGCTCAGAACTAACATCTTCTGAGCATGTACTTCTAGCCAGATGTGTCCCAAGAGCTGTACACCCCTGCAGTCCTTTCAGGGGCACTTTGAAGGAGGTTACATTATGCAGATGGACTCAGAGAATCAGAGAGGTTAAGTGACTTGCCCAATGTGAAACAGCTGATAAAAGGGAGAGCTGGGATTCGAACCTAAAAGCATGACTGTTTTTGATGACACCACTGTAACTCATGGGACACCCCAAAATAAACTCTTCATACAGGCTTCTGTCTTGTGTCTTCCTACAGGTGCCAATGACCCAGGGTTCTCAAGGACTGCCCCAGCAGTCATACCAACAGCCAATCATGCTACCTAACCAGGCAGGCCAAGGGTCCCTCCCAGCCACTGGAATTCCTGTGTACTGTAACGTCACACCGCCGACCCCTCAGAACAACCTTAGGCTGATGGGCCCTCACTGTCCCTCCAGCACTGTCCCCGTGATGTCAGCCAGCTGCAGGACCAACTGTGCCAGTATGAGCAATGCTGGGTGGCAGGTCAAGTTCTGAGCACTCTGGCCATGGTGCATGTCTTCAGATGCTACTCATGGCCTTTAAGGGAGGAGGAGCAAGGTGCGAAAACTCACTGAGGACTTAAGTATTCACTCAACACCCAAATGACTGCTGCTGGTATTCTGTAAAAAACAAAACAAAACAAAACAAAAAAACAAACAAACAAAACAGAGACTAATCCACACATTAGCTGGTTAATGGTGCATATTTCCGTCATGTCTGCTAGGTATGCCTTTCTAGCTTAGCTAGTGACATGAATTCATCAAGGTAAGATTTTCTCCTACCACTGAATACCACTGTGTAGATGATAATATCCCTAATTTGGATTATTAGTTTTGTACTTTGTGTTGACTTACTTTGTGATGCTAAAAGTATTTAAAAATTATATACTGAAATCACATTGTACCAAAGCTGTAATGGAAAAGAATTGATGAATGGAAGGAATAATTTATATACACTATAGAGTTTTCTTTTTTTAATGGATATATACTGTATTGTAGTGTTTAATCAAAATAAAACTATTTGACCTTATGGAGGAAGGTCATGTTTTTACCACCAGTTTGCTTCACTCTCTGTTCCAATATATGTTGGCTTACGTGTCACTGTTACCCCTTTTGAGCACTATTTCATGAACAATGCACAGAAAAGAAAGATGTTCCAGGTGTTTGTAGATGAACTGGCATCACCTTCATAGGCAAACACTGAGCCAACTGTAGTTTCTTGTCATGAATACTACAGGGGTCCTGAAAATCAGGCGACATCATCTCATCTGTTCATTGACTTCACATTTTTGAAATGTGTACCTTGCTTTTAGTTTTAGGCCCATTGAATGCATGTAGCTATACTTCAGCAACTAGGAAAACCTGAGTATCCTTGGTAACAACAGCTCTACACCAAACTCTATACCAAACCCTGATCCACCTCCATTCAAATTCCATCATCTACCTGGAAAACAAGGTATCTTTGCTTAGAGGGAGATTAAAAGAGGCGCAGTCTAATTCACCCATTATACTGGGTCACACAATGTAACGTACCACTAATATTGACAGTAGGTCAGTATCTCAAAGGTGCTGTTTGTCCTAATAATTTAAAACAAGGCAAAATATTGCAATTTGTTTACAAATACTCAGAACATTCACAAAAAAAAAGAAAGAAAATTAGGGGAAGGCTGTTCCTGTCTAATCCCAAAATGTTTAACTCCCTATAGATTCTGCAGGTAAGACTGATTTATGACAACCTTTGAAAAATAATATCAGAACTCTGTATACCATCTTTGGCCCTTCCAGGAGATATTTAATGAGGGACCAAAACCCCATAGCTTTCACTTTGCTATGGCAGTACAATGACTAACAGTTTTGTATTTTATACGCTCTACCTAAAAACCATTATTGCCAATGAGAAGGATTTGGAACGTATATCTGGATAATTGCCATTGTTTTTCATATTATCACATTCTCTATATTAGATTTTTCCCTGTTCATGTTGTTTAGCTGGAGATAGAGTTAGGCAGCTAGTTAAAAACTCAACCTACCAGATTACCATTCCTTAATTTTACACTATTGTTTTATTTTTCCTTTAAAGGGGATTTTTTACACATACTATCATTAGTTTTATTCCTTGTGAAAAGTCTGTCCCATTTTCCCAAATCTCAGTCTACTGATTTCTTCATAATAAGTAAACCGTATGAAAAACACTATAAAAAGAGGATGTTGCATTTTTTTTAATTGAGCCATTAAACCAATAGGCTGAGTAGCTTTTAAAACAAGAGCTGCTCTGAGAAGAAGCTATGTGTTTGCCTAATTAATATCTTCCCCTAATAGAAGGAGGGGGCTGACCAATATAGATTCATTTTTAAATATATTCACCATGTAGCCCTCTGATCTTGGCAGTGATCCCAAACTCAAGGATCCAAATATGAGTCTGAATGTTTATTTTCTTTTCATACAATTCTGAGAAACTCTGAGCATTTCTTTAATGATTCTTAGAATTATTGAGCTTTCTTTCCCATGGATTTGAAACATATGTCATGCTAATAAGAATAAAGACAGACCTTCTTTCTTGTTGGCCATTCTTCTCCAAATGTGTTACACTCTTTCATATTTAGACATTTGACTTTATTGCATAAATCCCTTAGGTTACTGCTTCCAGCTGAGACATCTTCCTTACTTTCACTAAATATTTGCATCCAGCATTACCTTATTCCTAATCTCATGTTATGCTTACTGTCTTTTTACATTTGAATATTCACGGTGGTTGTGTAGAGCGCGGGTCCCCAACCCTACCGGTCCGCAGCCTGTTAGGAACCCGGGCCACACAGCAGGAGGCTCCCCATTGCCCTCACTACCGCCTGACCATCCCCCCCAGCCCCACACCCACATCCGTGGAAAAACTGTCTTCCACGAAACTGGTCCCTGGGGCCAAAAAGGTCGGGGACTGCTGGTGTAGAAAGACAGTTTTATTAGTGAAGCACTTCCAGAATTTAATTTACCTTCAGGAGAACATTCCGTTTTTTTCACATTAGTTAAAATTTTATTACAATCACATTTTGAAAATACATATTACATATATGTCTATAAACTTATATGGATACATACATATGGATATGTACATATGCAAATATACGAATATACACAGTCATCCCTAATGATCCTCCATGTGAATGTAAAAGAGAACACAAGTGACATGCATTCATTTATTCAGCAAACTTTTATTGCATACTTGATTATATCCTAATTATGTGGCACAATTTAAAATAAAAGTGCAAATAAATTTCACACCCATAGATTTATTCTTGTAAGTTTTATCATACATTTGGTTATTCTGTGATAGTTGTAACTAAATGTGCTAACTAAGATACCGATGAATTTCAGCCATAATTATTTTATTGTTTTAATATCGTTCCCCAGGAGGTGGGGTAGGATAAGACAGTGTGTTATATAACATTATGGAAATGGATTTATGTCATTAATTATAAGTATAGTTGGAGGATTTAGATAAAGTCGTAAATCATCATAACAAAGTAAGTGGGGTACCTCTGAGCCAGAGCAGCTTCACAAGAAAGGATGGAAGGACAAAGCAGTTCTAGCTCCTAACTCTTAGCAATTCTATTTTATGTGCAGCAAAGCTTTAGTGGCATGTATTTTCTTTTTCCCTCTTGGACAGAAACTTCTGTATATAAGTGCCCTGTCTTAAGCTGCATCACAAGGCACAGCTCCTATAACCCATCAGGATAAAACAAATGAGACCGAACAGAACATGGAGACAGCACAGGAGGGTTGCCAAGTCTCCATCACGACATATTCTGTACCAATACCCAATATGCAATGAAATCGGATATTAACTACCTAGTCCCTCTTGTTTAAAAAAAAAATGGTGAGACCTTTATCCATTCTGACTCACAAAACATTTTTTGTTTTCTGTACTTTGCTGGATGCCACTTCTTCTGCACAAGACCAGAAATCTTTGCTTCTTCCCATACTATTCTGTCCAAAACCCTCTTTACTGAGAAAGTTGTTCTCTTTAGGGCTTTGACACTGTTTTCCAATAGTTCTCAGCTGTAGTGTTTGTTTCAAGTTCAAATCTTTATCACTTGCCTTCTGTGAAGTTTTGTAACCTCCAGTCTTCTCCCCCCAAAAGATCTGCCACTATTATGTGTGGCAAGAGCTTTTCACTCTTGGAGCTGGGCTCTCTACTCCTCTCGGCATTGTGTACACAGTGGGGGTGAGAGGCATCTGATACTATTCTTCTGAAGAGGAAAATCATTTTCTGATCGATGTCCTAACAGAGAACCGAGTCTTCTACTGGGCATGAGGTTGCTTCCTCTCAGACAATAATAACCAGCTCCCTGACTGCAGCAGCTCAGGGAATGCTTTGAAATTAGGGTTCGTTATTTGATTTGTTTTACTGCCTTATTCCATATTACTCTCAGTATTGTCATAGAAGGAGAAGGAAGAGGTCAGATACTGAGCAAATAGGAGGAGACATAAATCTGAAGGGGGTGAGCCCTGAAACCGGATTCGATGGACAGTCAAGGAGCAAACCCAGCAGGCACTTACGATAATGTGTGTGCCACTGATGCACCGGTCCAACCGATTCAGCATCCTGTCAGAAGAGAGTCGCTTTTTGAATGTTCAAGACTTCACTCCTTTGGTGTCTGGTATATACAGAGGATGGGGGAGACATGCAGGGGTGCAGGGGAGAAGATGAGGCATAGTATAGAGATTCTGGAATTAAAAGTAGGGCAGCTGGGACTTCCCTGGTGGCGCAGTGGTTAAGAATCCGCCTGCCAATGCAGGGGACACGGGTTCAATCCCTGGTGCTGGAAGATCCCACATGCCACGGAGCAACTAAGCCCGTGCACCACAACTACTGAGCCTGCGCTCTAGAGCCCACAAGCCGCAAGTACTGAGCCTGCATGCCACAACTACTGAGCCCACATGCCGCAACTACTGAAGCCTGCGTGCTCTAGGGCCTGTGTGCTGCAACTACTGAGCCCGCATGCTGCAACTACTGAAGCCCACGTGCCTAGAGCCCATGCTCTGCAACAAGAGAAGCCACTGCAATGAGAAGCCTGCGCACCGCAATGAAGAGTAGCCCCCGCTCGCCACAACTAGAGAAAGCCCGTGCGCAGCAACAAAGACCCAAAGCAGCCAAAAAAAAAAAAAGTAGGGCAGCCTATTTGAAGTTCTGAATCATGTTTCTTGCTAAAAGATCCAGCGTCCCCATAAGAATGGCCCAAGAAAACAGATCTGGTTAAATGTGGGGGCAACTTAGGGCCTTACTGCGCCCTCTGTACCCCCAAAGTTTTCATTGTATTAATAGCTTGGAAACCATTGCTGTTTGCATTGCCGTAATGCTATCATAAAACAACCCCCTTCTTGTAATTCGATTCCTTTGCGTACAGAGTTTGCAGCTGACTCTTCTGGGTTCTCCAGCAATTAAGTCAGTAGGACCTCTGTCTGGGCACTTACATCACCCCCCTTTTGTATAAAATACCTCAGCTCATACAGGATTCACATTTCCTTGAAGAAACGAATGTGCATACCATCCTATTATGGGGTGACTGGAAGAAACACCAAGCATATAATGCCATCTGGGTCACTTATATCTGTCCCATGAATTGTTTCCAAACTGATGAAAAACACAGAAGCAGGAAAATCACCTGTTTTTTTTTCTTTTTAAGAAACAAGACAATCACCTGTCATTTTCAAGTGTTTAAATTTTTTTGTCTACAAGAAGGAGACCACATTTTCAGATGAAATGCACAAGCCAATTTCATCCTTTTCAAAAGAGAGAAGAGTTACTTAAGGTGCTTAATCGTAATGTAATAGGGAGCAATGGCCTGAGACAGAGAAAAGCAGCAATTTAAATTAGACATTAAGAAAAATTTCACTGGAAGCAAGGGCAATTATACAATGAAATAATTTCCTAAGGGAGAAACAGTGAGGCACCATTAAAAAGAGTTGTTTAAAAGAGAGTAGATTAAAAAACACTTGCAGCTGAGGCTGCTGGAGGATCGTTTTATGATTTATTGCTTTACTCTGCCTGCGTGTCATACTCACGAGATTTCCCAGGCTCAGCTAGCTTACCTTCCATCAAGCAAGGATCTGCATGGTGCCAGAGACTATGATGTCTGTATTTTATTTTTCTTTATGCAAAAATGTAGACAGAGCTCTAAATGGAGTACCAGTGGAAAAGGCAAGGAGAACCTAGAGGGCTCTAGTTGTTCGAAAACTACTCTGTGTCAGTGTCCTAGGATATTTTACACACATGCACACCTCTCTCTCTCTCTCCAATCTTATTTAAACCTTCCCGCAACTAATTGGTTGACCTGTTCAAACTGGTGGCCATTAATCAGTTAGTATTACTGGCCATGAGGATACATGACACAATTATTCCTTCACACAGACATATTGCTATGCATGCAGCGTGGGGGGTAGATAAAGCATCCTTTACCTGATGTCCAAAGTCTTGCGTTTGAATCCTAGCTCCCATGATCAAGCACCCTCAAAAACTAACCTCTGGGTCCCGCCTGTACAGTTCTCTAATCATTGCTATTCCTTTCTTAATCTCTTTCCTCCCTTATCAGGACCAGCAATTTTCCAGCCAGTTTATGTAAGGATTTAACACTAGTTACCAGCCTACCAGCCAGGAGAGGAAGGGAGGCTGTCTTCTGAGGGGAAGAAGGGATTTCACCGTGCTTCCCAGCCCAACACTGGGGAGAGGCCACCTCCATGAACTCTGAAGGTTCAGAGGGACCTGCAGAACCAACACCCCCCGGTACACATATCAAGATGCTCCCATGCCACGTTTCGGGATTTCTGGTTTTCTTAACCAGGGCCCTGACTTTAGCACGGCAGACCTTTTCAGCTGAGCATTCAATGTCTCTGGAGCTCTGAAATTGTGAGATCTTATGTTTGCTGTTTCCTGCTCAGCTGTGTCCCCTCTTCTACAACAGAAGCTTGAAGCCTTTTTGTGTGCTCCCAAAGAGGCCCTCTGGCTCTCACCCTTAAGACTTGAACTGTGAATGGTCTTTGGTTCTTTGTTAGCCCTCCGCAGAGTGTCCATGCAACTTAGCAATAATTCTAGCTACCTCTCCACTGCCTTGCAGGTATTTTCTCCTCATGTCTTTCATATGCTTGAATCATCATCCCTTCAAGGGCATTTTCCCCCACAGGGATGCTTTGCCCCATCACACCAGGGCAATATTTAGCAAGGGAACCGTGTGTCAAGGGACTCAGGACAGCATCTTACACCACTCTTGGCACCACTTGTATTAATTAGTTCAGGCCTCTGAAAAGCAGATGCCAAGATGGAATTAGACTTTCTAGAGATTTAGAAGGAAAATTTGGTAAGGAAAAATGTGTAGGGAGTTGCAGGAAGCCATCAGAGTCATCTGACTTGATGCAAGTCTGACCTCTGTGGAGGAGAGAGGAAAAGTCTTAGAATTCAGTGCAATTAAAGAAAGTTTCATTGAGATCTACAGGGGGGTCCTCAGGTCAAAGTCTCTGTCAGAGACCCACATGTCTCAGGAGTGAGCCTACCATAGCATCTCTGCTGAGCTCATTAGTGTCTTGGGCGGTGTGTTTGCCTTGGTGTAAAGGCAGTGATGGTTTTCAGAGTCCCCACAGTCAGAGATATGAGAGGTGCATTCCTATGGCTGCCACACACAGAGACCCGGAGTCCTTCCATCTTGACAATTCAACCTTCTGTATGGCTAAAGTCCCCTGCATTCAGCCAGTGGATAAGAAGAGTGAGAAGTGACACACATCACGGAGGGAGGGAGGGAGGGAGACGGATGGACTGAGAGTTTGGGATTGGTAGATGCAAACTATTACATTTAGAATGGAGAAACAACAAGGTCCTAATGTATAGCACAGGGAACTATATACAATATCCTGTGATAAACCATAATGGAAAAGAATATAAAAAGAGAATGTATATGTGTATAACCGAGTCACTTTGCTATACAGCAGAGACTGGCACAACATTGTAAATCAACTATACTTCAATTAAAAAAAAAAAAAAAAGAAGTGACACACATCCCTCTATTCACAAGGATGCACTTCATTGAGAGTCTGAGAAATGTGTACCTGGTTGGGGGGCCACTTAGCAGCATGAAGTCTACAATAAAGAACAAGAAACGCAAGCCTTTGATGGACAGCGGGTCATTCCTGCCACTTAGAATAAATAAATAAATAAATAAAAGTGAGTGGAAAGCTAACAAAAATGTCATTATTCTGATGGCATGAATGATGAAAAAAGAAAGAAAAATTAAACAATATTAGAAAGGAAAAACAGGGCCTAACTACAAACACAGTATAAATCAAAATAAAGTGTCAATGCTCTGAACAACTTTATGCCAATAAGTTTTAAAACTAGATACCGTATTGGCAAAATATTGATTACCAAGAATGACAAAAAGTAAATGCAAAACCTGAGTAACATGATAACAGATTAAAATAATTTACAGTTAAAGATATTCCAATCCCCAAACACCAGACTCAGAAATATTTACAAGGGACTCCCACAAAGCCATCTTATATACATTCTTACAGATTTTTTTTAAAGGCCATTCCCAAAATAGCATACGAGTCTGCTAAAACCATGAAATCAGAACAAAACAAGGAAAGCAGAAGACAGTCAAATCACAGTCAAACTCATTCGTGAAAACAGATGCAAAATATTTGCAATGAAACATTAACAAATGCTACCCAACAATATGTATATGTGTGATCACATCAGAAGAAACCAAACCTGCTGACATCTTGATCTTGGGCTTGAAGCCTCCAGAACTGTGAGAAAATAAATCTCTGTTGTTTAAACCAGGGTTCCCCAACCCCCAGGTCATGGACTGGTACCAGGATGCAGCCTGTTAGGAACCAGGCCACACAGGAGGAGGTGAGCAGTGGGCAAGTGAGTGAGGCTTCCTCTGCTGCTCCCCATCGCTGGCATTACCACCTGAACCTCCCTGCTCCCAGTCCGTGGAAAACTTGTCTTCCCCGAAACCAGTTCCTGGTGCCAAAAAGGTTGGGGACCACTGGTTTAAAACACCACATATGAGGTATTTTGTTATGGCATCCTAGCAGACTAATACATCAGTTCTCCACATATTAAACTAAGAACTCAAACTGATTATAAACAATGTTTCAACCTATTTTTCAGGAACTTCTAAAGTGTATCCTAAAATTCATGTAGAATAGCCAACAGCTAAGAACGTCAAATAAATATGAAGGAACAAGATGAGAGTGTTGAGAGACCTTCAAGATGGCGGAGGAGTAAGACGCGGAGATCACCTTGCTCCCCACAAATACATCAGAAATACATCCACACGTGGAACAACTCCTACAGAACACCTACTGAACGCTGGCAGAAGACCTCAGACTTCCCAAAAGGCAAGAAACTCCCCACGTACCTGGGTATGGCAAAAGAAAAAATGAAAACCAGAGACAAAAGAATAGGGACGGGACCTGCACCAGTGGGAGGAAGCTGTGAAGGAGGAAAAGTTTCCACACACTAGGAAGCCCCTGCACTGGTGGAGACGGGAGGTGGCGGAGGGGAAGCTTAGGAGCCGCGGAGGAGAGCACAGCAACAGGGGTGCAGAGGGCAAAGCGGAGAGATTCCCGCACAGAGGATCAGTGCCGACCAGCACTCACCAGCCCGTGAGGCTTGTCTGCTCACCTGCCGGGGCGGGTGGGGGCTGGGAGCTGAGGCTCAGGCTTCAGAGGTCAGATCCCAGGGAGAGGACTGGGGTTGGCTGCGTGAACACAGCCTGAAGGGGGCTAGTGCGCCACAGCTAGCTGGGAGGGAGTCCGGGAAAAACTCTGGACCTGCCTAAGAGGCAAGAGACCATTGTTTCAGGGTGCGCAAGGAGAGGGGATTCAGAGCACCGCCTAAACAAGCTCCAGAGACGGGCGCGAGCCATGGCTATCAGCGTGGACACCAGAGACGGTCATGAAACGCTAAGGCTGCTGCTGCAGCCATCAAGAAGCCTGTGTGCAAGCACAGGTCACTCTCCACACCTCCCCTCCTGGGAGCCTGTGCAGCCCGCCACTGCCAGGGTCCCGTGATCCGGGGACAACTTCCCCGGGAGAATACATGGTGCAACTCAGGCTGGTGCAACGTCATGCTGGTCTCTGCTGCCACAGGCTTGCCCCACATTCCGCACCCCTCTCTCCCCCCGGACTGAGTGAGCCAGAGCCCCTAATCAGCTGCTACTTTAACCCCGTCCTGTCTGAGTGAACAACAGATGCCCTCAGGTGACCTAAATGCAGGGGCGGGGCCAAAATCAAAGCTGAACCCCAGGAGCTGTGCGAACAAAGAAGAGAAAGGGAAATTTCTCCCAGCAGCCTCAGGAACAGCAGATTAAATCTCCACAATCAACTTGATGTACCCTGCATCTGTGGAATACCTGAATAGACAACGAATCATCCCTAAATTCAGGCGGTGGACTTTGCAAGCAACTGTAGACTAGGGGTTTGCTGTATGTGACTGAATGGTTTCTGGTTTTATGCTTTTCTTAGTTTAGTATTTAGAGTTTATTATCACTGGTAGATTTCTTTACTGATTTGGTTGCTCTCTTCCTCTTGTTTTTTTATATATATAGATAGTTTTTTTTCCTTTTTCTCTTTTTGTGAGTGTGTATGTGTATGCTTCTTTGTGTGATTTTGTCTGTATAACTTTGCTTTTACCATTTGTCCTAGGGTTCTGTCTGTCCATTTTTTTTCTTTTGTTTTGTTTTAGTATAGTTTTTAGCCCTTGTTATCATTGGTGCATTTGTTTTTTGGTTTGGTTGCTCTCTTCTTTTTTTCTTTATTACTTTTTAATTATTTTATTTTATTTTTAATTATTTTTTTATTTTTTATTTTAATAACTTTATTTTATTTTTTTCTTTCTTTCTTTCTTTTTTTCTCCCTTTTCTTCTGAGCCGTGTGGCTGACAGGGTCTCGGTGCTCTGGCCAGGTGTCAGGCCTGTGCCTCTGAGGTGGGAGAGCCGAGTTCAGAACACTGATCCACCAGAGACCTCCTGGACTTTGATCCACACAATATCAAAGGTTGAAAGCTCTCCCAGAGATCTCCATCTCAACACTAAGACCCAACTCCACTCAACGACCAGCAAGCTACAGTGCTGTACACCCTATGCCAAACAACTAGCAAGACAGGAACACAACCCGACCCATTAGCAGAGAGGCTGCCTAAAATCATAATAAGGTCACAGCCACCCCAAAACACACCACCGGACACTGTCCTGCCCACCAGAAGGACAAGATCCAGCCTCATTCACCAGAACACAGGCACCAGTCCCCTCCAACAGGAAGCCTACACAACCCACTGAACCAACCTTACCTACTGAGAGCAGACACCAAAAACAACGGGAACTACGAACCTGCTGCCTGCGAAAAGGAGACCCTAAACACAGTAAATTAAGCAAAATGAGAAGACAGAGAAACACACAGCATAGGAAAGAACAAGGCAAAAACCCACCACACCTAACAAATGAAGAGGAAATAGGCAGTCTACCTGAAAAAGAATTCAGAGTAATGTTAGCAAAGTGGGTCCAAAATCTCAGAAATAGAATGGAGAAAACACAAGAAACGTTTAACAAGGATCTAGAAGAACTAAAGAGCAAACAAACAATGATGAACAACACAATAAATGAAATTAAAAATTCTCTAGAAGGAAACAATAGCAGAATAACTGAGGCAGAAGAAGGGATAAATGACCTGGAAGATAAAATGGAAATAACTACTGCAGACCAGAATAAAGAAAAAGGAATGAAAAGAATTGAGGACAGTCTTAGAGACCTCTGGGACAACATTAAATGCACCAACATTCGAATTATAGGGGTCCGAGAAGAAGAAGAGAAAAAGAAAGGGACTGAGAAAATATTTAAAGAGATTATAGCTGAAAAATTCCCTAATATGGGAAAGGAAACAGTCAATCAAGTCCAGGAAGTGCAGAGACTCCCATACAGGATAAATCCAAGGAGAAACAGGCAGAGACATATATTAATCAAACTATCAAAAATTAAATACAAAGAAAAAATATTAAAAGCAGCAAGGGAAAAACAACAAATAACATACAAGAGATTCCGCATAAGGTTAACAGCTGATCTTTCAGCAGAAACTCTACAAGCCAGAAGGGAGTGGCAGGATATATTTAAAGTGATGAAAGGGAAAAACCTACAACCAAGATTACTCTACCCAGCAAGGATCTCATTCAGTTTCGATGAAGAAATTAAAACCTTTACAGACAAGTAAGAGTGAAGAGAATTCAGCATCACCAAACAAGCTTTACAACAAATGCTAAAGGAACTTCTCTAGGCAGGAAACACAAGAGAAGGAAAAGACCTACAATAACAAACCAAAAACAATTAAGAAAATGGCAATAGCAACATACATATTGATAACTACCTTAAATGTAAATGTATTAAATGCTCGAACCAAAAGACATAGACTGGCTGAATGGCTACAAAAACAAGACCCTTATATATGCTGTCTACAAGAGACCCCCTTCAGACCTAGGGACACATACAGACTGAAAGTGAGGGGATGGAAAAAGATATTCCATGCAAATGGAAATCAAAAGAAAGCTGGTGTAGCAATTCTCATATCAGACAAAATAGACTTTAAAATAAAGACTATTACAAGAGACAAAGAAGGACACTATATAATGATTAAGGGATCAATCCAAGAAGAAGAAATAACAATTGTAAACAATTATATTTATGCACCCAACATAGGAGCAGCTCAATATATAAGGCAAGTGCTAACATCCATAAAAGGGGAAATCGACAGTAACACAATCATAGTAGGGGACTTTAACACCCCACTTTCACCAATGGACAGATCATCCAAAATGAAAATAAATAACAAAATACAAGCTTTAAAAGATACATTTAAAAAGATGGACTTAATTGATATTTATAGGACATTCCATCCAAAAACGACAGAATGCACTTTCTTCTCAAGTGCTCATGGAACATTCTCCAGGATAGATCATATCGTGGGTCACAAATCAAGCCTTGGTAAATTTAAGAAAATTGAAATTGTATCAAGTATCTTTTCTGACCACAATGCTATGAGACTAGATATCAATTACAGGAAAAAAATCTGTAAAAAATACAAACACATGGAGGCTAAACAATACACTACTAAATAACCAAGAGATCACTGAAGAAATCAAAGAGGAAATCAGAAAATACCTAGAAACAAATGACAATGAAAACACGACAACCCAAAACCTAGGGGATACAGCAAAAGAAGTTCAAGACGGAAGTTTATAGCAATACAATCCTACCTCAAGAAACAGGAAACACACCAAATAAACAACCTAACCTTACACCTATGGCAATTAGAGAAAGAAGAACCAAAAAACCCCAAAGTTAGCAGAAGGAAAGAAATCATAAAGATCAGATCAGAAGTAAATAAAAAGGAATGAAGGAAACAAGAGCAAAGATCAATCAAACTAAAAGCTGGTTCTTTGAGAAGATAAAATTGATAAACCATTAGCCATACTCATCAAGAAAAAAAGGGAGAGGACTCAAATCAATTGAATTAGACATGAAAAAGGAGAAGTAATAACTGACACTGCAGAAACACAAAGGGTCATGAGAGATTACTACAAGCAGCTATATGCCAGTAAAATGGACAACCTGGAAGAAATGGACAAATTCTTAGAAAAGCACAACCTTCCGAGACTGAACCAAGAAGAAACAGAAAATATAAACAGATCAATCACAAGCACTGAAGTTGAGACTGTGATGAAAACTCTTCCAACAAACAAAAGCCCAGGACCAGATGGCTTCACAGGTGAATTCTATCAAACATTTAGAGAAGAGCTAACATCTATCCTTCTCAAACTCTTCCAAAATATACCAGAAGGAGGAACACTCCCAAACGCATTCTACAAGGCCAACATCACCCCGATACCAAAACCAGACAAAGATGTCACAAAGAAAGAAAACTACAGGCCAATATCACTGATGAACATAGATGCAAAAATCCTCAACAAAATACTAGCAAACAGAATCTAACAGCACATTAAAAGGATCATACACCATGATCAAGTGGGGCTTATCCCAGGAATGCAAGGATTCTTCAATATACACAAATCAATCAATGTGATAAACCATATTAACAAACTGAAGGATAAAAACCATATGGTCGGACTTCCCTAGTGGCGCAGTGGTTATGAATCCGCCTGCCAATGCACGGGACACGGGTTCAAGCCCTGGTCCAGAAAGATCCCACATGCCGCGGAGCAACTAAGCCCACGCGCCACAACCACTGAGCCTGCACTCTAGAGCCCGCGAGCCACAACTACTGAGCCCATGTGCCTAAAGCCTGTGCTCCACTACAAGAGAAGCCACCACAATGAGAAGCACGTACACCTCAATGAAGAGTAGCCCCCACTCGCCGCAACTAGAGAAAGCCTGTGCACAGCAACGAAGACCCAACACAGCCAAAAATAAATAAATAAATACATAAATTTAAAAACAGAAAAAAACAAACAAAAAAACCCATATGATCATCTCAAAAGATGTAGAAAAAGCTTTTGACAAAACTCAACACCCATCATTTATGATAAAACCACTCCAGAAAGTGGGTATAGAGGGAACCTACCTCAACGTAATAAAGGCCATATATGACAGACCCACAGCCAATATCATTCTCAATGGTGAAAAACTGAAATGATTTCCACTAAGGTCAGGAACAAGACAAGCTTGCCCACTCTCACCACTGTTATTCAACATAGTTTTGAAAGTTTTAGCCACAGAGATCAGAGAAGAAAAAGAAATAAAAGGAATCCAATTCAGAAAAGAAGAAGCAAAACTGCCACTGTTTTCAGATGACATAATGCTATACAGAGAATCCTGAAGATGCTACCAGAAAACTACTAGACCTAATCAATGAATTTGGTAAAGCAGCAGAATACAAAATTCATGCACAGAAATCTCTTGCATTCCTATACACCAACAATGAAAAATCTGAAAGAGAAATTAAGGAAACGCTCCCATTACCACTGCAACAAAAAGAATAAAATACCTAGGAATAAACCTACCTAAGGAGACAAAAGACCTGTATGCAGAAAACCATAAGACACTGATGAAAGAAATCAATGACAACACAAACAGACGGAGAGATATACCACGTTTTTGGATTGGAAGAATCAACATTGTGAAAATGACTACACTACCCAAAGCAATCTACAGATTCAATGCAATCCCTATCAAACTACCAATGGCATTTTTCACAGAACTAGAACAAAAAATTTCACAATTTGTATGGAAACACAAAAGACCCTGAATAGCCAAAGCAATCTTGAGAAAGAAAAACTGACCTGGAGCAATCAGGCCCCTTGACTTCAGACTATACTACAAAGCTACAGTAATCAAGACAGTATGGTACAGACACAAAAACAGATATATAGATCAGTGGAACAGGATAGAAAGCCCAGAGATAAACCCACACACATATGGTCACCTTATCTTTGACAAAGGAGGCAAGAATATACAATGGAGAAAAGACAGTCTCTTCAATAAGTGGTGCTGGGAAAACTGGACAGATACATGTAGAAGAATGAAATTAGAACACTTCCTAACACCATACACAAAAATAAACTCAAAATGGATTAAAGACCTAAATGTAAGGCCAGATACTATAAAACCCTTAGAGGAAAACATGGGCAGAACACTCTATGACATAAATCACAGCAAGATCCTTTTTGACCCACCTCCTAGAGAAATGGAAATAAAAACAGAAATAAACAAATGAGACCTAATGAAACTTCAAAGCTTTTGCACAGCAAAGGAAACAATAAACAAGACAAAAAGACAACCCTCAGAATGGGAGAAAATATTTGCTGACAAAGGATTAATCTCCAAAATATACAAGCAGCTCATGCAGCTCAATATCAAAAAAAACAAACAACCCAATCCAACACTGGGTGGAATACCTAAATAGACATTACTCCGAAGAAGACATACAGATTGCCAACAAACACATGAAAGGATGCTCAACATCACTAATCATTAGAGAAATGTAAATCAAAACCACAATGAGGTATCACTTCACACTGATCAGAAGGGCTGTTATCAAAAAATCTACAAACAATAAATGCTGGAGAGGGTGTGGAGAAGAGAGAACCCTCTTTCACTATTGGTGGGAATGTAAATTGATACAGGCACTATGGAGAACAGCATGGAGGTTCCTTAAAAAACTAAAAATAGAACTACCATACAACCCAGGAATCCCACTACTGGGCATATACCCTGAGAAAACCATAGTTCAAGAAGAGACATGTACCACAATGTTCACTGCAGCACTATTTACAATAGCCAGTACATGGAAGCAACCTAAGTGTCCACAGACAGATGAATGGATAAAGCACATGTGGCACATATATACAATGAAGTATTACTCAGCCATAAAAAGTAACGAAATTGAGTTATTTGTAGTGAGGTGGATGGACTTAGAGTCAGTCACAGAAAGTGAAGTAAGTCAGAAAGAGAAAAACAAATACTATATGCTAACACATATATATATGGAATCTAAAAAGAAAATGGTTCTGATGAACCTAGGGACAGGAAGGGAACAAATACGCAGATGTAGAGAATGGACTTGAGGACACGGGGAGGGGGAAGGGTAAGCTGGGACGGAGTGACAGAGTGGCATGGAGATATATACACTATCAGATGTAAAATAGATAGCTAGTGGGAAGCAGCTGCATAGCACAGGGAGATCAGCTAGGTGCTTTGTGACCACCTAGAGGGGTGGGATAAGGATGGTGGGAGGGAGGCGCAAGAGGGAGGGGATGGGGGGTAATATGTATACATACAGCTGATTCACTCTGTTATACAGCAGGAAATACCACAACATTGTAAAGCAATTATACTCCAATAAAGATGAAAATAATAAAGATATACAGTTAACATTTCATAGTGTTAACACACCAGCAAATTAATATATCCACAGGAATAAAATAAAGGACCCAGAAACAGACACAACCACAAATAAGAATAATGCAACACAAACTCTAGGAAAATGATACTTTATCCAGTAATGGGAATGAGACTATATGTAATCTCTATGAAAAAAATATAATTAAATATTTTATCTCACAAGGTACAGAGAAATAACATTAAAGCAGATGAAAATCCTAAATTACGTAAGTTATGGATGTGTTAATTTCTTTGATGAGGGGAGGTCTTTCACAATGTATACACATATTAAATCACCATGCTGTATACCTTAAATAACTTATAATTTTATTTATCAATTATACCTCAGTAAAGCTGAAAAAAATTCTAAATATAAAATACAAAACCATAAGATATTAGGAGAAGCTACAGAAGAACATCTTCATGTCCTCAGGTTATATATTGATTTTTTTCAATGAGGATGCAAAATCACAGTAAAGAAAAAGTATTAATGAATTTTGATCACCATAAAATTTAAAACTCCTCTAAAGAAATGTCACCATGACAAGGTAAAAAGAGAAGCTATTGACTAGAAGATATTGTATATATTCAAAAAATATAAAGAACACTTAGAAATCAATTAAAAAGACACCCAACCCAATATAAAAATAGAGAACAATCAACTTACAGAAGAGTAAACTTGAATGGTCGATATACATATTAAAGTAAAGGCTCAATATCACTAGTGGTCAGGAAATAGATATAACAGTCCACATACCATTTTACTCTCAATCACATTAGCAAAAATGAACAAATGTGGCAACAATAAATATTAGGTGAGAATGAGAAGCTCTTATCCACAATTGGGGGTGGGGGGTGGGATTCGTGTGTAAATCGGTACAATCACTTTGGAAAAGAAAATAACATTATGTAGTAAAGTTGGAAATAAGCTTATCCAGCATCCAACAATACCATTTGTAGGAAAACAGCCCAGAGTACCCCTTGCACAGGTAAACAAAAACGCACAAGAATGACTAATGGCAATTTTTTTTTAATTAATTAATTTATTTATTTATTTTTGGCTGCATTGGGTCTTCATTGCTGCGTGTGGGCTTTCTCTAGTTGCGGCGAGCGGGGGCTAGTCTTCATTGCGGTGCAGGGGCTTCTCACTGCAGTGCCTTCTCTTGTTGTGCAGCACAGGCTCTAGGCACATGGGCTTCAGTAGTTGTGGCATGAGGGCTCTAGAGCGCAGGCTTAGTAGTTGTGGCACACGGGCTTAGTTGCTCCGCAGCATGTGGGATCTTCCCGGACCAGGGCTCGAACCCGTGTCCCCTGCATTGGCAGGTGGATTCTTAACCACTACGCCATCAGGAAGTCCCTAATGGCAATTTTTTTAAAAGAGAAAAATTGGGATCAGCCTAAATTCCTACAAATAGAATGGATTGATGCATTTATACAATGAAATGAAATACAACAGTAATAATGAATGAACTAATAAGCACGGGAAAATCTCAAAAACAAATTTCTGATCAACATGCAAATAGAAAAGAAATATCTAAAATATAATACTCAAATAAACTTGAAAACATTCAAAATAATACTGTGGTTCATGAATACGGATAAAGTATAATTTAAAATGTGCAATAAAATATGCAGGTGAATAATATTAAATTTAGACTACTGCTTCATAATAGGAAGAAGAGGGTGAAGAATGGAAAGGGCATATTTATATAAGAAGCTTCAAATTGATCTGAAATATAAAATTGGAATGAAATGTAAAAACAATAATGACACAAAAAATAGACGGTTAAAGAGCTGACTGTTTGCAAAATTTATTCTATTTTCCTGAAACCTTGAGATTTCAAAGTAAACATTATTTGAAGACACATAGGAAAAGGTGTTTTGTTGTTTGTTGTAGTTTTATCACTTTAGTTCTGACTTTGGTGAGACTTCATAACTGAGAAATAGCCTACATTTCTTCTTACAAACATCATAGTGTAGTAAAGGATAAATGTTTGGAAGTTTAATAGTTCATCCATGAGCAGTGGTAGCATTTTTTTTGCCTCTTAGGAGAAATGTTACTTCATATGGTCACCTGGATACAGCTGCCTGTGGGTTTTTGACTTTCCTAGCAGAGAAAGCAGAACTAAAGCTATATTAATGGAAGAAAAAAAGTTGTGTGTGTGTGTGTGAGAGAGAGAGAGACAGAGAGAGACAGAGAGATGTCTCAAGTTTTGGATTATTTGCCAAGATGAGTCAGATTGAATTTCTCAGAACTTTTTGGACATTTGGGTATTTTTGGTACTTTTGGGTTTAGCTGAGTTCAAATAACATTTCATCCCTATTTCTATGACTGCTGTAAATAACAATGAGTAGACACTCATTGAATGCCCATTGATGCCAATACCATAGGGTAACAGAAAAACTGAATGAACCATGTTTAGGATTTTCTTGAAAGAAATGTGCTTCTTTGGGGTCCTGATTGATTTTCTTGATATACCCAAATGTCCACTACTGAAGCTGCTTTGAAGGCTCTGAGTAATTTCTACAACTGCAGGCGAGTTAATAAATGTTTGGGGCTCGAGTCTTCTCATCTCAGAAAGGTATTATTAAGCTTAAACGTTGTTTATTCTTCTCCTTTCCAAGAGATTTGGCACATCACTGTAGCAGGAGGAAATCACTGAACTGTAATCTCTTGCATCTAACAAGACTGCAGAGAGCATTTAATGTTAGCAGAGGCCCCTGAGGGTGAATTTTGAAAGCTCACAGTGACAGTGTCAGGAGTAGAATCCAGATGTTCTAGTTTTCATCTTAGTAGTTATCCATTCTAAAATGAATTTACTTCAAGACTCTCCTGGTGGCGTAGTGGTTAACAATCCGCTTGCCAGTGCAGGGGACACGGGTTCAATCCCTGGCCCGGGAAGATCCCGCATGCCGTAGAGCAACTAAGCCCATGCACCACAACTACTGAGCCTGCGCACCACAACTACTGAAGCCCGTGAGCCTAGATCCTGTGCTCTGCGACAAGAGAAGCCACCGCAATGAGAAGCCCGCGCACCTCAACGAAGAGTAGCCCCCTCTCGCCGCAACTAGAGAAAGCCCACACACAGCAACGAAGACCCAATGCAGCCAAAAATTTAAAAATAAATAAATAAAATAAAATGAATTTACTTCATTATTTTTCCCTCAATGGGAAAAATATAACATCATCATCAGTCTCTATATTTTTTATTGACAATGCCCAAATTAAATTTTAAAAAGACATGCAAGAAGAATTTTTTAAAAAATAATCAGATGATAAAAGCAAATCCAAAGATAAGATATAGAAGTACATAGGGAAGTTTAAAATGACCACATAAGTAAGTTAGAAAAAATAGATTTTTTTAAATGGCTGAAAAAATGAAGAATTTCAATTGAGATATGGAATCTACAGAAAAGAATCAAATGGGCATTCTAAAATAAATGTGGATATTCTGAAATATATATATATACTGCCTATTAACTGAGAACTACTAGATGGGTGGAAAGATACACTGAGCAGAAGACAGAATTAGTGAACCCACAGGCAGATACATAAATACATTAAAATTAAAGCATAAACGCACAAAAATGATGGAACGGGCAGGACAGCATAGGAAATGTGTAGGATGCAGATGGTCTGACATACAGGTAAACGTAGTCCTAGAAGATCTTAGAGGGCAGCGAGATGCAATAATTAACGATTCAGTTGTCAAGCTATTTCCTAACATGCTAAAAATGATAAACCCACAGATTCAAGAAGCTCAGCAAAAGCTAAACAAGATTAATACAAAGAAGATTACACAACGTTTTAGGTTATTTGGCTGAGCTGATAGATCAGTTTGATCAGCTGCTGGGTTGACAGGGCTGGAAGGTGCATGATGGCCTTAGCTAGGATGGATTGTATTCGCTCCATGTGGTCCCGCATCCTCCATCAGGCTATCCTGCTTATTCTCAAGGCAGCAAGGAGGTGCCAAAAGAGGAAGAAGTAGGGCTCAGAACTGACACACTTCCACCACATTCTATTAGCCAAAGCAAAACACAAGGCCAGACGAGATTCAAGGAGGGGAGAAATAGTCTTCACCTCTTGATGGGATGAGCTGCAAAGTTACATCATATGGAGTATAGATACAGGAAGGGGAGTCATTGCAGACAATTTTGTAACCATCTACCGATGCTTATCCCAGAAACCCAGAGCTCTTTGCACGCACATACCATTTATTCTAATTTGCGACCATACTTTGGGTTAGGTTTTATGAATGAGAAAAATCAAAGAAAAAGGATGTCATGTAATCTATTTAAGATTACAGTGAGTGATGGAGACTTACTCTTTTATAATACGCTGCCTTCCAAATGCCTGTGCAAAACCATCTATTATAAAGTTCTACATGACTGATCACACTGCCACCCAAATATATCTTAAAATGTGCTTTATGTGGTCCTTACAATGTTTTCAAAGTTTTGCACTGGTTGCTGAAGCTTTCAAGTAAAGTCCAAATTCCCACCTTCTCTGGAGCATCAGAAGATCCCCACCACCAGACGCCTGCAGCTTCATAGCAGCAGCTGTGGAAAAGAATGTTTCCCCAGCCTGTACCTCCCCCAGCACTCCCCATCACCTCACCCACAATCAGCTGCCCACATCCAGGTAACCTTCCTGGCCTTTGGAAGCATGAGACTTTGTAACTTCCTGCTCTATACCAAAGGCTCGATTCTGTTGCCAATTAATTTAATAGCTACCAATATTAGGTGGATAATTAGTTTGTATATTTATCTTAGTGCAGAAGAACAAAACAGAAGAACTAATTATCTTTTGCACCTCCCTATCCCAAGAAGAATTAGCAATGCCTTGAGCCCCAGAGTTGGGGATCTTGTAAAAATGCTGATTCTGATTCAGCAGGTCTGGTTGGGGTCTGAGATTCTGCATGCCATTTTTTTAAATTGAAGTATAGTTGATTTACAATGTTGTGTTAGCTTCTAGTGTTCAGCAAAGTGATTCAGTTATACATAGATATACACATTCTTTTTCATATTCTTTTCCATTATGGCTTATTACAGGATACTGAGAAGAGTTCCCTGTGTTCTACAGTAGGATCTTGTTGGTTACCCATCCTATATATACTAGTTTGCATCTGCTAATCCCTCCCCTCCCCCACCCCCTTTCCCCTTTGGTAACCACAAGTTTGTTTTCTAAGTCTGGGAGTCTGTTTCTGTTTTATAAATTCGTTCATTTGTATCAACTTGTAGATTCAACCTATAATTGATATCATGATATTTGTCTTTCTCTTTCTGACTCACTTCACTTAATATGATAATGAGATTCTGCATTTCTAACAAGCTTCCAGGGGATGGCTTTGCTGCCGGACCCCACTGAGCCCCACTGTCACAGAGAACTGCCACCTCCCTAAGCTTCGGGGCAAGCTGAAGAGGCTCTGCTCCCATAACCTAAAGTTCAAAAAGACAAGAGCGGGATTGTCCAGGAGGAGAGCAGATTGCTGCTGCAAGAACAGGGTGGGAGAAGGGAAGGAAAGTTTCCAGAATGAAGGGAAAACTCCTAAGCCTAGAAAAGAGCAGTTGGGTTTTGTGGATCCTGGAATTAATAAGAACCTACCTATTTCCTTAGAGAGCCAGACTCACAGGAACTCTGATCCGGTGACTAGGGATGACCCAGAGTTCTAACATAAAGGAGTGCCACAGGAGTGGCAAGGCAGGCTCATGGAATCACCATCTGTGCAGCCCTGCAGAACCCCGTGCCTAGAAGGCTTTGCACTCGCTTTAAAACTCTGCTCTTACCATCTTGAAACTCTTAATAAATTTAAACCAGAAGCCCTGAATTTTCTTTTTGCACTGAGCCCCACAAATTATGTAGTTGTTTCTTAGTAGCAGTGAGATTTACCTCAAAAGATGCCCATTTAAGAAGCAGGGGGCAGGCGAGAATTCTATCACTGAATTTGGAACTTGAGAGTAACAGATACACACTAGCATATATAAAACAAACAAGGCCCTACTGTATACCACGGGGAACTGCATTCAATATCTTGTAATAAACCATAATGGAAAAGAATCTGAAAAAGAATACATATATTTATATATACATGTATAACTGAATCATGTTGCTGTACACCTGAAACACTGTAAATCAACTATACTTCAATAAACAAATAAAATTTTTTTTTAAAAAGCAGGGGAAACCATCTTTGAGGCAACTCCTGAGTTCAGATAAGAAGCATTTAAGAGACAATGACAATGAATTTATCTCTAAACTCATCTACGCCATACCCTCATGTCACTCAACAATTTTTGGCAGCCCCAGAAAAGGGGAATCCTCAAACATGACTGGGTTTGAATTTCTTGTCACCCAGGGGAGTACAGGCTCAGAATTCAATCTAATTTAATTTAGATAAATAATGAGACATTTTTTAAACCCTGGATGGCAGAACAAGGAACATAACCCCTGCACATGTTTCAACTAACCGATCAATCTGATTAAGAATTCTACAGACAGTCGAGAACAGTTATAAGTACATAAACACCTAGCCAAAAGGACATCATGTCAGCTGAAATGACTGACTGTTAAATGGAGGGTAGCTTGTGATTACACCTGTTCAACAGACTCTGTTGTATCCACATCATCAAAGCAGTGTTAGCCTGGGCCGTGAGCCAAGAAGGGGAGCTAGCTGCATTACAGGGACCGGGCGCTCTGGTGGCGTTCATTAAAATCGGATGCTGTCACACATCTTGAGTGATTAACTGGAACAGGAAGCAACTGACATTTGTTCAGATCTTTCACGGGAAGCTGGATGTGTGAACAAGAAGAGTTTGAAGAAGATCTTCATTAGTGGTGAACTGATGCATCAAAGCTTGCAGGGGAGACTTTGATGCCCAGAGGCCCAAGAAAATACACGTGTCAAAATCAGAAGTGAAGCCCATGTTGATTTTTTTGCTGTTGCTGTTCCTTTGACATCAATTGCCTTGTTCATGGAAAATTAATCTCTCAGGGTCCAGCTATCTTGTATGGTTAGAAATTAAGACACAATTGAGAATGTCTGTATAATCTAATAGACTCGAACTATGCTTTTTCCTTCATAAATTGAGCAGGTAATCTATTGAATACCCACCATTTGAATAACTCGCTGCTTTGTGCAAGGGGCTGTGAGAGAATATAAAGATGAATCAGCCTTGGGTCCTGCAACCAAGATTATACTTTCCAGAGACAAGATAAGACCTGGACAAAAACAAGAAAAAAGTCATGCCATGTGAAAGATACTGTGAAAAATGCTTACAGTTAACGGTGAATTCAGGAGCTTTATTCCTACTTGGGAAGATTGGATAGGAGGATTAGGGGCACGTGGATGGAAGATGATGCAGCCTTCTTGCTGGGTCTTAAGATATTGGTAGAGTTTAACTTCTCACTGTTACTGGGGAAGGCTATTCTTAGTATAGGAAGCAACTTACATAAAGACGGGGAGGCAGTGAAGAGCGAGCATATATGAAAACTTTTAGGGAAAATTCGCAACCTAACATTCTAGAACGTGTGGTTCCGAAACACATCGTGGAATGAGGGATTGCAATAGTGAGAAAGTCCTAATCCCTTGGGTGGTACTAACGCTTTCCATTGTCAGTTTGTTGATTTTTGGAGGGCTTCTTAAAGATCTTAATATTCTTATGTTCATATTAATTCCACAAAGGAAAACACTGTAGAGTTTGCTATTTTTTTAAATAAAATTTTATTTTGGAACAGTTTTAGATTGTCAGAATTACTGAAAAAATAATACACAGAGTTCTTGTATATATCACACCCAGTTTCCCCCATGGTTAATATCTTCAATGAGTATGGCACTCTTATCACAATTAATGACGTAGCATTAATATATTCTTATTCACTAAAGCCCATACTTTATTCCAATTTCCTTAGTTTTCACCTATTTTCTGTTCCAGGATCCTGTCAAGGATACCACATTAATTTAGTAGTTGTGTTTCCTGAGGTTCCTCCTGGTTGTAACAGTCTGTCAGTCTTGCCTTGCTTTTGATGACCTTTGCAGGTTTGAAAATTGATGCTCAGGTATTCTGTAGAATATCCCTCCAATGAGATTTTCTGATGTCTTCCTCATAATGAGACTGGGGTGTGGGTTTTGGGAGGAGGTCCCAAGGTAAAGTGTCAATTTCATCACATCATATGAAGTGTGAATACAACCAACATAACTTATTACCGTGATGTTGACCTTGATGACGTGGCTGAATAGTGTATGTCAGGTTTATCCACGGTAAAGTTATTCCATTTTTTTTTTTTCCTGTTTCCATACTCTTTGAGGAAGTTTCTGTGCTCAGCTCACACTTCAGGAGTGAGGAGCTATGCTCCACCTCCTTGGGAGCAGACCTTCTGCAGTCGACTATATTTGTGCGAGTGTATTTCCAGGCATGGGATTCTGTTCCATTGATCTATGAGTCTCTTCTGTCAATAATACCACGCTGTCCTGATTACTGTAGTCTTACAGTAAGCCTCCATATCAGTGCTCACTCTTCCATCGTTGCTCCTCTTCCATGTTTTGATGCTTTGTCAAGGTTTTTTTCCTTTCCATTAAAGCTTACAGTCAGTTATCATTATTTACAAAATAGATAGCATGTAGACAAAAGAATACATAAGATCATTTAAAATAGTGGAGATAACTGATAGTGATCTATGGTAGAGAGTGACTGGGGGTTAGTTTTGCCAGTGTGATTAGGGCAGGTCTCCCAAGGAGATGTCTTTTGAGAGAACTGAATGAAGAGAAACAGCAAGTCCTGTCAAGTTCACGGAAACAGATCTGCAGAGAAGAGACTGAGGAGTGAAGGGCTCTGAATCAGGTTCAGTTTGCTCTGTTTTAGCAACTCCAAGAAGGCCAGTATGGTTGTTGCTAAGCTAGCTGGGGGACAGTAACAAGAGATGAAGTTGAATGAAGTTGGGGCACGAGGCAGGGATTTGAACATGTAGGTGTTGATGGGCTAATTGAGACAGAACGAGAGGAGTGGGGTCAGAGGGACCCTGGACAAGTGTTTGACAGAACCAGGCCAGGGACCCTAATACTTGATTGAAATTCACACACAAAGGATAATTTCTTGCATTGAGTTCAAACATTTTCCCACTCTTTCTAACTTCTGCAGTTATAAAGGTAGGCTAGAAAAAGTGAAAGAAAATAATTCAGAGAATTTTGTACTTTCCCATATGAACCGAAGTTTCCAATAACCATAAATACCTGCCTCACTTGTAGAAGACAGATAAAATGCAAAGAAGCAAGTGTCCATGTAATCTGAGTTGTTCTTCATGATCTTGGACTTGCTTGTGTATAGTACTTTTTTATAAATGTATTTACTTTTTTATTTTTGACTCTGTTGGGTCTTCGTTGCTGCGCACGGGCTTTCTCTAGTTGCGGCGAGCGGGGGCTGCTCTTCGTTGTGCTGCGGGGGCTTCTCATTGCGGTGGCTTCTCTTGTTGTGGAGCACGGGCTCTAGGCATGCGGGCTTCAGTGGTTGTGGCGCGCGGGCTCAGTAGTTGTGGCTCTCAGGCTCTAGAGCACAGGCTCAGTAGTTGTGGCACATGGGCTTAGCTGCTCCGCGGCACGTGAGATCTTCCTGGACCAGGGCTCGAACCCATGTCCCCTGCGTTGGCAGGCGGATTCTTAACCACTGCACCACCAGGGAAGCCCCTATAGTTCTCTTCTTAAATGTCTTACTCTTCTTTTTATTATATCTTCCCCCACTCTCTGTCCCTCTCTCTTCCTCCTTCCCTCTGTCTTCCCTCTCTACTCCTCTCTTTTCTCTTTAAATCTAGTTCATTCTATCTATCTATCTACCTATCAATCATCTACCTGTATCTAATATGATCTAAATCAAGGAGCTCCAAAGGTAAATCTGTTAGCATTGCAGTATTATTTTGACTAGAGAAACTTTATGCTTCAATGATAAGAGTTATTTGTTCTTCCCCAAACTCCTTCTGCCTCCTCTGTTTGTTCATGCTGTTTTGCTTCCCCTGGATTATCTCCATTAGGGCCCCACCCTATAAGAAACCTACCAATACCACAGGAGCCAGTTCAAACACTATCTTCTCTACAAATCACTTCTTGAGAGTCAAAATACTAGAGATGACTTTTGACCAGGGTAGCACTGGATCTGAACTGTGCTTTGGGGAAATTACTCTGACATGGGTATGGGATCACTGCAAGATAAAGAAGTAAAAAGGAATAGTCAGAAACCATTATTTTTGAAAGCCTATGAGCCATTTCCCCCAACTCTCTGCAGTTTTGCACCTTTTCCTTAGTCATGTGTATCAGTGGCACAGGTGGTCAGTAATTTTATTTCCTAATGAGAATAAATTAGTCCTGGATGTTTGACGGTGGCTGGTTGAGTCCCCGTGATGATGACAAAATCACTATCTTGGTCTCTGGAGTTGAAAGAATACTACGTAAACAGGGCTGTGTGTCGCACATATTCAATTTAGGCAATTGCATTTGGACATGAGATGATTCTATCTGGAAATGAGATCAGTCAGGAAGAAAAATGGACTTTGTGAGGCTGAACAAATAAGTTGCTCACCAAAAATTGAAATTTTCAGTTTTTCCCTGAGTTCTTAGATGAAGCTGTCCATGTCTCTGAAGCTCTGGAGAGTTCTTCTCTTGTTTTTTCCCCTTGTGTCAAATAAGATGTACTGTGTGTGTGTGTGTGTGTCTGTGTGTGTGTGTGTCTGTGTTTACACCAAATGCCTACAATGATCCTGGTGTATTTGCTACAGAGCAAGATGCATGGCAATATAGCTGCTGCTGCATTTGTAAAATGCAGGCTTCAAGACAGTTTCTCTCTCTTTCTCTCTCTCACACACACACACACACACACACACACACACACACACACACACACTTTCTTCCTCCTTCCTCCTCCCCTTTCTCAATCTAAATCAGAATGAACAATGATAATGAAATCTGCCATGGCAAGCTAATTCCATTTCCTGAACCAAATGAGATAACACTAGGGCTCTTGGGAACCATGAGTTAACTAGCTTTGTAACTCTATGTTTGTAAAAATATGATTTCTTCTTCCCCTGTCCCTCAATCACAGCTAATCTGAAATGTGCACTGTCATGATTGTTTCTAAGGGCATACAGCCATTGTTTCTGAGCTAGGTCATCCTCTAATGCACTTTCAGTTACTAAGGCAGCGACTGCAGGTTGAGATTCGCTCTTTAGAATTGCATTCAGTAGTAGTAGTAGCAGCAGTAGTATTAACAACATGTATGATTTATTGTGCTGTAATTATATACTAGCCATGGAGCTAAGCACTTGATACATAGTATCTAATTTAATCATCCTTGTCATCTTCTACAATAGGCATTATTATCCCCATTTTGGCAATGTGCCCCATTTCAGGCTGAGAAAGCATATAGGACAAACAACTTATAAGTATTAGAGCCTGGATTCAATCCCAAGCCTACTGAAATTGTCATCTTCATCTCCCTGCCATATTGCCACTCAGAACCTTTAGAAGGAGAAGCTCTTACCTCTAATATATATTCATATATTAATCATTTTTTGCAGGCAATAAGATAGTGAGAATGGGGCTTGCTTTAGAAGTTAACCACATCAATGGCATTTTCTGCACTGAACAAAGGAGCATGAAGACTTGTAACATGGTGAGGAAAGAATACATTGAAGTTGCTAAATGGAATTCAATGAAAGTATATCAGTTTATACTACATGCAAGGTATACACTAAACAAAGGGTGATGAATTGGACCCAATCTTTGACTTCAAGCAGAGTTGGAGAAGAGGTTCATACAAATAACAATTAAGGTCACATTGTGAAAGAGTGCTGTAACAAAGATACATTAAAAGGAATGAGGTGATCGGGGAACCACAGACCATTTGCAGTAGTTGGAACATTGCATTTTGAACAACAATGTTCTAGAAAGTTGTAGATTGACAATTATATGAAACCATGTCAAGGAGTATAGCCAGGTCTTGAGGGAAGAAAATATCATGCATGTGTCTCAGCCTGAGAAATAAGCAAGGAAGAAATGACCCTTCTCATGACTCATGGTGAAGAATGGTCAGCCACGTGATCACAAGGGTAAACAGCCCATACACTGACCATTTGTATGGGCTGAACGCATACAACCATTTTGTTGTTCACTTTAAGTACAGTATTCAATAAATTACATGCGATATTCAACACTTTATTATAAGATAGGTTTTGTGTTAGATGATTTTGCCCAACTCTAGGCTAACGTAAGCATTCTGAGCACGTTTAAGGTAGGCTAGGCTAAGCTATGCAGTTCAGTAGGGTAGGTGTAGTAAATGCATTTTCGACTTAACAGTATTTTCAACTGGTAATGGGTTGATCCTAAGTCAAGGAAGATCTGGACTGAATTGTGCTAAGCAGGTTGAAATGCCAGTGGTGTGTGGCTGAAGCCAGACCCATCTGACTCCATTGCTTACTGCAGCCAAACCACAGTTTTCTCATTCTCTAAAACAAGGATAATAATAGAATTTTATTCAAAGCTTAACAGATGATTAGTGAATTAATATGAATCATGTACGGAGCACATTACCTGAGAAAAACTTCTCAATAAATGATGTTACTACTACAATTATTTCTGTCGATGACATTAATATTGATTCAATAGATATTGATTGGGTGCCACTCCAATGCCTAGAAACCATGGCCTTGAGAGAGAACAAAGACAGTAGAACTAGGCTGATTAGAATAGAATCAGCAGTTTAACACATCTTCCAGTTGATGGTGATGACCGATGACCATTAGTGCTTGAGGAACTCTGTTTTCATCTGAGCAATTTTGACATTTGAATAGCCTGGTATTTAGAAATCTAAACTATTCATCTGCCAGTAAGATAGATAAGAGTTTGCATTATAAAATATGTACAGCTTGAAACAATGTGTCTGTTTCCCAGTAGTCTCCATAAAATCATTTCCCTCCAACACAACATATTGAAATAAGCCTGAAGCCAACCTCCTACCTGGGAGAAGCAGCTATATTCAGAGCAGACAACTATTCACTTTTGAACTTAGAGCTCTGTAACTGCTCTTTGTCAGACAATTTCAACTGTGTAGGACTTTGTATGTGCATATTTATGTATTTATGCAGCTGTGATGGGGATGATCCCATTCTTCTTTGTTACCCATGAACTCAGGAGGTCATGTAATCAAAACCAACTAGATTCAATAGGTACTTGTAATTTGTTTAGCACCAAGCTAGGAGCTATGAAATGTAAAACAAGGCACCGCTATCAAGATTCTCAAGAATAAGTTAAAAAAAATTTGGAATGTTGGACATGATAGCAGTAGGTGGTATTAAATACTTTCAGTTGCTGCTGATGTCATTCCTGGTGCCACTTCTCTTGGTAATGCGTGTGATGGGTTGATTATGTCTCCCAAAGATATGTTGAAGTCCTAACTCCCAGTGCCTCAGAATGTGACCTTATTTGGAAATAGGGTCTTTGCAAATGTAATCAAATTAAGATGAGGTCATTGGGGTGGGCCCTAATCCAATAGGACAAGTATCCTTATAGGAAGAGGGGAATTTGGACACAGAGACACAGGGAAAATGCCATGTGAGAACAAAAGCAGAGACTGGAGTGATGTATCTACCAGCAAAGCAATACCAAGGAATGCTGGCAACCACCAGAAGCTAAGAAAGAGGCATGGAACCCATTCTCCCTTGGAGCCCTCAGAAAGAACCAATTCTACCAACACCCTGATTTTGGACTTCTGGCTTTCACACCTATGAAAGAATAAATTTATGTTGTTTTAAGCCACCCAGTTTGTGGTGTTTTGTTATGGCATCCTTAGGAAACCTATTAAATTTAAAAAATAACCTTGGATACTGTCTGAGAAAAGAGGTTTATAATATATTTGGGAGCATGCCATTTGCGATCTCTGAGAGCAGCTTCATTTGAGTGTATGTGTTTAGGGGACAGTCTCCAGATAGCTGCAAACAGTTCCTCACTTCCTTGTAAACAAACGCCACTGCTCATTACCAAGGGGTAGAGACTACAGTTTTGCCTTTCTTTGATCAATTGAACGCAGTGGACGTGACATTCTGGGACTTCCAAACCTGGGCTTTAAGAGGACAGGCAGCTTCTGCTTCTTCCCTTTCAGAGCCCAGCCTCCATGGTCTAAGGAAGTCCAAGCTAAAGAGTTGAATGATTAGAAAACACCTGAAAAGAGACCCTAAATGACGAGAGTCCAACTGGGATGTTCTAGTTCCATCTGAACTCTTAGCTGATTGGAGCCACCGGAGTGACCCCAGTCAGCATCACCGAAAACAAAAGAACCACCTACCTGAGCCCCGCCTCAATTCCTGACCTACAGCATTGTGATAGATAACAAATTGTTTTTGTTTCATTTTACCAAGTTTGGGGTGGTTTGTTACATGGCAATGGATAATTGATACAATGTGTATGAGTGTTGGGGGCTGTGGCAGAAATCGAGAGGTGGGCCCCTGGCTAGATTACAATGAATTTTAAGACAAAGGTGAGTGGAGGAAGGTGAACACTATTGAGATCAGGAATTTAGCAGTGAACGTGCAGATGTTAATCTGCGAAGAACAAAGAATAGATTGGACTTGATCGTTTCTAGGCCAGAGCAAGTTGGGTGTGTTTATAAAAAGAGCCCATGATTGAGGAGTACTTGGTCATCTCCAATTTTACTTTTAACTTTAAGCTGTTCAAATGACTTCCCCATCCAGTTTTGTCTAAAGAGCAGAAGCCTAACATGGGCCATCACTAGATCCTCTGGTTCTGTACCTCTTAGCATTGATTTTTCTCTATTTATTTTTCTCCTTTTGTTCAAGATACGTTTTACAGCAAAAAGTTTATCATGTATTTTATAGATGACATAACCATTTTTAGTAAATTGTCATAATTATTTAATGCTTTCTTCTCTAGATATGTTACGATGACTCTGGTCTAACCCATGTGGTTCAGAAAATACAAATTATAATTGATATATTGCCCAGCCACACAGCCGACTTTTTGGTGCAAAGAATGTTCAGACAAGAGCAAGCACGATGTCATGCCCCTGGGCTTTTTTACACAATGCTTCCTAGACATCTGAGACCGCTTCTCCCCCTCCCCTTATCCCATACAAACATACATGGCCACCATAAGGGCAAATTCACACTCATGTCTGACAACTGAAGACAGATGTTGCCTTCTTGAATCCTGTCTTGCAAGCTCCCATGTGTTTTCACTGTGCTTTTTACATGCCTCTCTCCTCCAACATTTTGAATTTATATATTTTTCTCTGTAAGTCTGGGAGCTCCACAAGGGCAGTCTTTCATTTTATTCATTCCTCTAAGCTCAGATCCCAGCACATACAATTGTTCAATAATATGAAATAATAAATGAACATATGATCTGGTATCAGAATCTGGGACGTTGTGACCTTGTATGAGTCATCTAACTTCCCAATGCTTGATTACTTCTCTACCTTTAACTGAAAGAGAGTGATTGCCACTTGTTCCTGTCTCCTCTATGCTGCCTTTCTGGAGTGTAATCAGTTAATCATCATAAAACACTCCCAAGATAAGGGACACGAAGAATGCCAGATGGCAATAAAATCCCAAGGCATCTGGAAGAGACCTGTCAATCAGTGAAAAGTCATGGAATGCAGCTTCAAGCACCAGATATTCTGACAGCTGCAGAATCTTCTCTGTATGCCATGCTGGTGTCAGGGATCCTGGGGGCTCAGCTATGATTCCTGCTGATTGATGTTCATAGTCTCATCTCTGCTTGCACCTGTTTGGATGTATCATTGAAAGGTGAACATGTAACACCACTGCATTTGGCTCTGATATTCAATTTCACATGTGTTCTTTATTTACCCGCAACAGTTGCCAACCTTTTATAGTTCCGAATTCTAACATCACAGGAATTCAAGGCTGGGGTTGTCTAGGACAGGCTGACATTAGCCCAGAATGTCATGGTCAATTCTTATCATTCAGTCCTACTTTGGATAATCAGATGTTGGATGAAAAGCAAATATTGTTGTTTAAATGCAAATAAACATATATAAATGCACTTTCCTAAATTTTCCACGCTTCCCAATATTTCCATTTTCTAATATTTTCTCAAATTTGCTGCAGCAGTAGATCCTCCCATTTAAGCCATCCCAGCTGATCCTGCAAGGAGCAGAGCTCCTCCCATCAAGCCCTGCCCAAACTGAAGATTCAAGAGATAAATGTTCGTTTTTTTTAAGCCTCTAAGTTATAAGGTGGTTTGTTATACAGCATGTGAATACTGATACACCTCCTTCTCCATTCTTAATTCCTACTCTTAGAGGCAGATATTTTAAACTTGTTTTGCTATTTCTCCTGGAAATTGCTTCCATAGTTCCAGCTAGCATCATCTCAAAACCAATTAAAGGAAATTATGCACACTTTCTGAGGCTCGGTCTTATCTGTAAAATGAGGTAGCAATAATAGCTTTGTCACTAGTTGTTCTAAGGATTAACTGAGAGTATGAACTCAGATACATAGGCACATAGTAAGTACCACATAAATTATGATTACAATTTTTTAATTAGGAGAAAATACATTTTTTCATGTCAATGTGGAATAATCAAGAGAGTGGAGACCCATATCAGGGATACACATGATCAGGGTCCGTTTAGATTTAAAATTAGCATGACCTTGAAAACAGAGAATTATGTATCAGGCACGGATGAGTCAGTTCATATATGTTTTTATAGCTATTTCTTGAATTTTTAAACAGTGAACATTATCTGGAAACTCTATACTATAGAAAATGACCACTTATTTCTCTTATAGTGATTATAAAGGCATTTCCTTCTCCATCTCCCTGCTACGGTAATACCACAAATTTTGGTTTAATTAATATTAAGTATTTACATTATAACCATTTAAATATTTTTATATCCGATCCATATTCTATTATTAAACTATGTATTTTTTTCAGTTTTTGAAGCTAATTCTTACAGCTTTACTGCTTTGCTTAATTTTCTATAACCTGGCATTAATTCATAAAGAAAGGCTTCACTTTAAGCTTTCCTCTGATTCTTGGCTGTCTGTTCAAATTTGCAGTTGAGTCACTAAAAATCTAAAAATCTTCCTTTAACTGACAGTCCATGCAAAAGGCAAATTGACAGGTGGTTTTGAACATAGAATGATAAGGAGTTAAACTGATTTTTTAATTAAGATTCCCCCAATGTCTTTCTCTGTATCTATGGTCTCTGGGGCTGAGGAAACATCTCCACTCCTGCCTGAAGTGGATAAATCTGGTGGCCTCAGCAGGGGAAGAGGGCAGAGGTTCTCATCATTCACGTGTTTTCAGTTGGGAATTTCTATCACACTAGCCATGTCATGACCACATGATCCATAACTGCAGCTTCTCCAGAAAGTAAACCTAATATGTCCTGGGGTTACGGAGTGGCTGTTACCTGGTTGTATGGATCTGGAGAATGATGTGATAGGTCTAACTGATCCTTAAACAAATTTTCCATCCTTTTTCCTGTCCCTCCACCCAACACACCAGCCTTGGAATCCACCTTCAAAAGTAGTTGGAACTTCCAGTTTCTGAGCCTTTCCAGAGCTCTGTGGCATGAATCAATTTGTTCCTTAAAGGCTCCCCCACTGCACACTTTCAGCTCTGCTAAGTCAGTTTTCACTTGTCCATATTCTTTCCTGCTTCCAAAATTAATTGCATTAACATCTTAAATGAGCTGTTGCATCTTCACTAATTCTCATATCACATACTTTTCTTTTTCCTTTACCTATCCACATTTTTATTCCTTTACTTCCATCTTACTGGAGCTTAAGAGGAAGTGAGGTAAATGCATTTGTTTACATTAGCATGTTTAAGAATTTTTCTATATCTTCCATCAATTATTCTCAAACATTCTCCTGGATTAGAATCAGAAGCTAAGAGTGTACCCAAGGGAAGTTGGGTTCTGGGGAAAACAGTTCCCTTCACTTTGGACCCTGGGACTGGCTTATTTGAGGGGATATTGTAAGCTCATTGGTTAGTGAAGCTCTCATGATTAAGGTAGAGATTTCTGGGACACCCCCTGTGGAATCAGGGAGGGAGTGAATCCTCATGAATTTTCACACTGTAATCAAGCTGAGTCAGAGAAACAAGGTAACAAAGGCTTTGTTGGAGTAAAAGTTATTATTTCTCACAGGACTTGGAGCCGAGGGACCCATCTTTCATCCTTGCCAAAATACTCAAGCCAGAAAAACCTTGTTTCCCAAGAGGAAGGGAAAAACCTCCATGGGTTTCTGCGAAGCCAAAGCGCAAACACAATCTTCATATAGATCTTTGAGAACTGACAGAGGACAAGGCAGAAGCCTCCGACTGTCACTGCCACAAGACCTTCTCAAGCCTGCTGCCACCCAGCCTTCCTTGCTTCTTCATTCCTCGGCACTGCTTAGCTTTGCATTTCTAAAGAGCTAACCTGCCTTTTCGTTTTAAAACTCAAAATTTTAGTTTTACATAGCGACTGGCTATTTCACAATTTCTGTTCATGCCCTCAACTCCACTGGCTAAGTAAAGATCTCATCCCAACATGAGAAGTTTTTCCTTTTGAGAGGTGATCAAGGAATCCCTTCTCCCCGTCTGGGTCTCCTAATACATGGGGGTTTCCGGGACCTGCCCTCAAGCACCGTCTTCTCACTCTGCAGTCTAGAACAAGTTGCTGGAAGTAGAGATGATCTAAGAGAACAACAGAACTTGAGACTCTTAAATAGAGTTTAGTTAGAAAATTCCTCTTAAATAGTGAAAATATATATATTTTTTCTTTCAGATTAGTGGACTGTCCCCTTTTGAATGGATGATGAAATTAAATCAGACTTTTTGCTTTTCTCTTTCGGTAAGTTAGCTACCATTCAATATGCTGAGTAAACCTGAATAAACCGATTAGGCAATCTCGATCATTAAGAATCAGGTAAACAAGCCCTTTATCTCTTTCTTTGCATGTTATTTCTTCTAAACTACAGTGAATTTTTTCATCTTGAAGAAGATGTTCTTAGAATCAAAACAGTAGTAATTTCCTAAGTTAAAAATAGTGAGCGTTCCTCATCCACTTTTCACACAGTTTTCACGGAAAATTCCCATAGAAGAAAGCAGTGGGATTTGTATGCTGTTCGCATTCTTGTAGTGCTACTGTATCCTCCATGTCCTTTTGCTAAAATGGATAACAATTCCCAGATGGCATTTTCTGGCAGAAAAATCAACCTGGGCATCTTACAAAAACAAGTTCTCCAAGTGTAAATGGCTTACTTTATATTCTTTCTTCTTCTTCCTCTGCTTTTCTCCACCTCCCCCTTTCCTCCCCTCCCCCTTTCTCCTCCCACTTCCTCTTCCCCCTCCCCCACCTCCTCCTCTCCCTCCTCCTCTTCCTTCCCATCCTCTTCCTACTACTGGTGGCTGGGTTATAAGTAAAATAAAGTTGTCCAAAGAAGATATTTGTCTATTTAAGAGCTTGTAAAAGACAGGCAGGATAGTCTTAACTGTTGTAGCCTTGGTGATAAAAATCAAATATCGCTTTAAGACTTGACTCTTCTCTCATCCATATCCACTTCTCTGTTTTAGAAACCTCAAACTGATTTGTCAAGACAGATCAAAGAGAAAATTTTTTTCCATTGGGATTATTGCTTCTGAGGGCAAACAAAAGACAGACAATGAATTAGAGGCAAAAAAAAAAAAAAAGTATGGTGTTCCAGCTTCATTACTTTTTATAAGGCCAACTAATGATGACTTTCACCATCCTCCTGATAAAGAGAAGCAACAATATTTCCATTTTCCCCTAATCTCTCTGAGAGAGAGATATGGAGAAACCCTCCTTACTGAAGAGCTAAAATAAATTTGAAACCTGTGACTTTAGGTGCATGCATGTTGGATCAGTTTTTTGCTTTTAATGAAGCAGACGGGAGAAATTCCACACATGGGGAAAGCATGCTGGAAAATCAAAACCCGGTGAATCTCAATCAACTGGAGTGATGCAAGACACACCCAGGGATTATCACAAAGCCTCTTGGGGATGAGAGAGGCAGGCACAAGTAGTTTTAAAAAGCTCATTTAATACAGCCATTGTTTCAATAATGAAGCCTACAGAATTTTAAGCTGGACAAAAGTCTCCTGGCTTAAAGGTGGTGCAGGAATGGGAGAAAGGCAGAAAATTAGTCTAAAGGAACAGGCAAGACCGGATTTACAATAAATGGCCTTGAATGCTATTTTAAAAGTTTGCGATTTGCTTTGTAGGAAATGGATGGGGGACGGGCAGCTTGAAGATGCAGACAAAAGTGTGGATTGGTCAGGACAGAATTCAGGAAGATGACTGCGTTGGCCGTGTAGCATTTTGAGGGGTTGATTTGAGTATGAGGGGGTTGGCAAGGAAAGAAACGTAAGAACAAATCCTAGATTTTTGGCCTTCAATGTTAGGTGGATGTTTGCACCACAGGTAAAGAGAGGGGAGATCCTGTTTATTTTTTTTAAAAAGCTAAAAATAAAAGCTACCATATATCCAATGAACCTTGTAGGGGGTGGATTATTTCCCAATTTTACAGGTAAAGAAACTGAAGTTTAGCAAGACTGATGACTTCCCTGAAGCCATCTGGTTCATAAATCCTGGATACAGAATTCAAATCCAGATTTGCCCAATTTCAAAGCAACTCTGATTTTTGCTATTCCATCAGAGACAGTGAGTTATTTTGATGGCTATGTGGCAGAGATACTTGTCCTGCTCTGTCACTCCTTCCTTCCTTCACACAGCAACAATTACTGAAAACATATTATATACGGGCAAGGTCTTTGGTCCAGACTATTTCAAGTAGGAAAAACAGATATTGTTAAGTTATCATATTTTGCCTATAGCGTCCATGCATTATGTGCTTTCCACTCTGGCTTGAGGGATTATTACAATAAATAACAAACAAATAAATAAAAGTTAGCTATTATTTTTAGAACTCATAGTAGTAGTTGTATTAATAGTAAACATCCCAACACTACTGTGTTGAAATTCATGTTTAAAATTCCACTATTTATAGCAAAAATTATGAATCCTTCTGAAATGTAATCTTCTAGCCCATAATTGGACCTCAAAATGAGGCTTTATAACAACAAAGATAAATGACTTTGCCAGAGCCATATGCCAGGGAAGTGACATGCACAACTCCTAAAACTTATATAAGATTGCTTCCAGGGACATCCCAGACGTAATTCACTTCACAAGGACATCTGGTTGAGGGGGTGAGTAGCAGCTGAAATCTAGTCCAAATTCCCTTGCCAAGCATCAGTCCATAGGTCCTTTTTCTAATTCACACACATCCACTGTCCACTCACCCAAGCCACACGTCAATGCAGCTGTGTTTCCACAAAGGGAGAGAGTGTGATTTCAAATTCTCACAAAGGTGCCTTGAGGGCTAGTGGTGACCACAGCCGGTTTGGATGCCCACCTGCGGACCCAGGCTCTGAAGGTCCTGAAAGCCACGGTCAGTACTACGGTTTACCTGAGGTTGGCTTTTTAAAGGTAGCATTCTAAGTCTACAGAAAAACGCATTTTCAGGTGGTGTGAGTTTGAGAATATGATTAGAATTCTCTTCATTTTTTCTAAACAATTTGCCTTTTTGGTTGCTTCTAAGGTTTTTAAGGTGCAGTTGAATGGATAGGACTGAACAAGTATCAGGGAGGCAGAGTGAAGCTTGATAATGGAGATGTGATGGCACACGGTTATGTCTGGTCTCTCTATATCTGTAATATCTTTGCTACTATTTTCAAACTAAATGAATCATGGGTTGGAACTTCACCGTGGGGGGATTTTGAGGGCTTTATCACATGTCCTGAATGGAAAACGCTTTCATCTCATTGTTAAAAAAAAAAGTCTGTCTGAATTCAGGTTCTCATGGCAACACATTCTGAGACTAAAGACTACATTAAAATAGTGTAAAACATCTAGAGGTGCCATTACAAAAGGGTCAGTGTTTGACCACCAGCCGACAGAGAGCAAAAAATAAATGGAGCAAACAAATTCTATGCATTTGCCTGGACCCCTGTCCTCCTTTACTTGGGTCTCTCTGCTGGGGTTACATATTCCTGAATTTCTTACTGCTGCCCTCATGACCATGAGACCTCTACTCACCCACCCAGTCAGCATGTTTCCCATTTCTTTCAAGTGCCTCTTTGAAGCTTATCAAAGCCACTTCTCTCACCATCCTTTAAAATTTTCCCCTTAAATGGCCTCCAAAGCTGAAAGTCCCTCATCTTGCCCTTTCTGGTTACTCTAGTGGCGCCTACTGATAATGGACATTCCGATGACTATTTTGAGCTTAATGATCCCCAAATTATTCACACAGCCTATCTCATGAATTCCCTAGGGACTCATCATGAAGATGACGAGAACCCCAAGTAAATGGTGAACATCACAATTTGGATGTTTCCGATGGAGATGACCTAAAAGCTCTGACCTTGAAAAGTCATGCTTGTGTATTTAATAGACAAGTTTCACTCTGATCAGGGGCTCTGAACACTGTAACTGGGGTATTAGTGACTTTTGCTTCTGGTAATGGCAGCCTAGGCAAATTAGACCAACTCTCTGGCTGAGAACAATTAGAATCACTGGAAACAAAGCCTAAAAGTGACTGGATTGATAACAAGCTGGTGAAGAATTACCAGAACAAAAGATCTAGGAAAAAATGAAAACTCAGATGGGTAGGACTCTCATTTGAAGCTCATTTTTCTCCCAAAGGCTTTGCTGAATTCAGAAGAAAGAGAGAGATTGAGAAGCTAGGCAGTATATCTGACAGCCTCTTGGGTTTAGAAGGGAGAAAAATTGGATTCTGTTTATGGTTCCATAGCCCACCTGCCGTGATTGAAAAACCATACTGACTGAGCTTGGTGAGGAAAGAAGCAGCTCCAGGCAAGAATGCCACATACTCATACTCTTCGTACTCAAGTTCAGCAGTTTTAATAAACACATATTAGTTTGTTGCATGCCTGTACGTGAATTTCTGAGCATTACCATGGTTGTTTGGGACCATTTTTTCCAAGTTTTTAGATGCCTTCTGCGGAAGCGACTTTTCAACCTTCTCACTCCATCGTGCCAGAAGAAAGAAGTCCCGGTTTGCAGGGCAGAAACTGAGACACAGATGTAGAGAATAAATATATGGACACCAAGGAGGGAAAGGGGAGGGGGTGGTGGTGGTGGTGTGATGAATTGGGAGACTGGGATTGACATATATACACAAATATGTATAAAATAGATAACTCATAAGACCTGCTGTATAAAAAATAAATAAAATAAAATTCAAAAATTCAAAAAAAAAATAAAAAACAGAAGAAAGAAGTCTCCACAGCTTTTTAAATCATTCTTTCTGTGATGGTGTGTCCAAATTCTTTAGCCCATTGACACCTCTATACATCTTTTTTCTTTCTCTTACTGTGGCCCTTTCTTTGTCCTTATGTTTTATATACATCTCCAAACATGCATATAGCTATATTTTTTGTTACCTTATGTGACAATCTGTATCTTTTAATGGGATATTTTAATGCATTTTTATTATTGTGACAACAGCAACATTTGCATTTTTTCTTTTTTCCTTTTGCCTTCAATTTTTCATATTTTTCTCTTTCCTTTAATATATAGGGGCTTTAATTATTTTTCCACTTCACTGGTTTAAAAATTTTCAATTCACTGTACATCTCTTTAATGGTTACTTTTGATTAACATACATAACTTAAAAAATGAATCAAATCAGTGTATTTATACTCCTCTTAAACAAACAAGAGCCTTAGGCAGTTTTAACTCCAAACATTGTCTTCCATTTTTTACTTTGTGTTATTTTTGGTTACCTACGAATCAGACATTAAAAATGCGTATTTTCTGTATTTTTGTAACCCTGTAAATTAGACATTAAAAATATTCTTCTAGGGACTTCCCTGGCCGTCCAGTGGCTAAGACTCTGCGCTCCCAAGGCAGGGGGCCCAGGTTTGATCCCTGGTCAAAGAACTAGATCCCACATGCCACAACTAAGAGTTCGTGTGCCACAACTAAAGATCCTGCATGCCACAACTAAAGATCCTGCATGCCTCAACTAAGACCCAGCACAGCCAAATAAATAAATAAATATTTTTTAGAAAATATTCTTCTATACTGTCAGTGCTTATTACCATTTACCCATGGATTCCTTGCCTCACCATTCCTTTTGCATCGCAGAGTACATTTATGACTATTTTCCTTTATTCTGGAATCCCTTCCATGAAATTCTTTGGGTAAAATACTCATTCTGTTTCTCTGACATTTCTTTATTTTGTCCTCTTTGAACAACTTTAGGTTTCTTTCAGCACTTCTGTGATACCATTGACTTATCTTTTACATTCCGTTTTGCTACTGAGAAAGCAGCTGTCTTCTCTTTAGATGATCATTTTTTTTAACGGCTGCTGAGATTTTCTCTTTTTCTTTAGTTGCATACAGTCTCTACTATGCGTCTAGGCGTGGATTTCTTTTTCTTTACCATGGTTGAGATTTCTTGTGCTTTCTTTATATGAAGCTTTGTGACTTTAATTTCTGAATAATCTTTGCTCTTCTTCCTTTACACATTGCCTGTCCTATTCTAATCATAATTTCCTGAATAATTTCCTGATAAAATACACAGAGCTTACTCAAAGTTCATCAGTTATATATGCCCTCGTGTGTGTGTGTGTGTGTGTGTGTGTGTGTGTGTAGCTCTATACAATTTTATCATGCATTGTTTCCTATAACCACTGTTGCAAACAAGATCCCTACCTGTACCATTACCATGAGGCTCCTTTACTACTGCTTTATACCTACACGGGTCTCCTGCTTCCCCATCCATAATCCCTAAATGAGTTTTGAATGGTATGCCAGCCTTGCATATCTGGCATTAAGTCCTACTTGGTCCTGATATATGTTTTTTACATATTGTTGGATTTAATTTGCTAATTTTTTTGAGGATTTGTACATCTAAGGTCATTGGAGATATTCATCTGTAGTTTACTTTTTTATGCTACGATTTTGATATCAGGAAAATTTTGGTATCATAAAATCAGTTAGGAAGTGCTCCATCCTCTTCCATTTTCTGGAAGTAATTGTGTAGAATTAGTGTTAATTCATCTTTAAATGTTTGGTAAAATTCTCCAATGAAACAGTCTGGGCCTGGATTTTTTTTTTTTTTTAAATTGGAGTAAAATTGCTTTACAACGTTGTGTTAGTTTCTCCTGTACAGTGAAGTGAATCAGCTGTATGTATACATATATGCCCTCCCTCTTGGACCTCCCTCTCACCCCCCGCTTCCCACCCCACCTCACCCACCCCACCCATCTAGGTCGTCGCAGAGCACCGAGCTGAGCTCCCTGCACTATACAGCAGGTTCCCACTAGCTATCTATTTTACATGTGGTAGTGTATTTATGTCAAACCTAATCTCCCATTTCGTCCCACCCTCCCCTTTCCCCCCTGTGTCCACATGTCCGTTCTCTACATCTACATCTCTATTCCTGCCCTACAAATAGGTTCATCTGTACCATTTTTCTAGATTCCACACATATGCGTTAATATACAATACTTGTTTTTCTCTTTCTGGCTTACTTCACTCTGTATGACAGACTCTGGTCCATCCACATCTCTACAAATAACCCAGTTTCATTCCTTTTTATGGCTGAGTAATATTCCATTGTATATATGTGCCACATATTCTTTATCCATTCATCTATCATTGGATATTAAGGTTGTTTCCATGTCCTGGCTATTGTAAATAGTGCTGCAATGAACATTGGGGTACATGTGTCCTTTTGAATTATGGTCTTCTCAGGGTATATGCCCAGTAGTGGGATTGCTGGGTCATATGGTAGCTCTATTTTTAGTTTTTTAAGGAACCTCCATACTGTTCTCCATAGTGGCTGTATCAATTTACATCCAACAGTGCAAGAGGGTTCCCTTCTCTCCACACCCTTTTGGGCCTGGATATTTTGTTTTGGGGAGATTTTTAAGTGAAAAGTCAATTTCTTTAACAGTTACAGAATAATTTGGGATATCTATTTCATTTGGTTGACTTTTGGTAGTTTGTAGTTTTTAAAGAATTGGTCCATTTCTTCTAAGTCATAACATTTAGGAACATAAAATAGTTTGTAGTATTCACTTATTATCTTTGATAACTTCAGGATCTGTTGCAATGCCACCTGTTTTATTCCTGATATCGGTGATTTGTGTCTTTTGCTCTTTTTGTCAGTCGTGCTAGAGGTTTCTCGATTTTATTGTTTTTGAAGAGACGGCTTTTTGTTTTATTAATTTTCTCTACTGTTTTCCTGTTTTCAATTTCACTGAATTCTGTGTGGAATATAAAAACATCAAACCCAGAGTAGAATAGTGGTTGCCAGGGGCTGAGAGGTAGGGTAAACAGAGGTAGGGGGAATGTTAGTCAAAGGGTATAAATTTTCAATTATAAGATGGGTAAGTTGCGGGGATGCAAGGTACAGCCTGGTGACTATAGTTAACAATACTGTAGCGTACACTTGAAAGTTGCTATGAGAGTAGAGTTCTAATGTTCTCACCATAACGACAACAAGAAGATAATTATGTGAGGTGAAGATGTGTTAATTAACCATATTGTGGTATCAAATCATCACATCATACAACTTAAATTTACACAATGTTATATGTCAATTATGTCTCAATAGAGCTTGAAAAAAATAAATTCTCAACAGATACCCATACTCTACATGAACAAATCTCTGGTTACTTCCCTGAAATTCTCATGAAACTCTCTTTATTCTCTAAACTCTAACTTCCACAGCCTCGCTCTGTCCTGCAAACATGTGAAGCTAGTTTACTCTTCGGATACTAGCAACTCTGACTTCCTTAGACACCCTTTCCCTAGAACTTTGTAGACGTGATTCTTTCCAATCTTTCAAGTCAAAACACAATTGTCTTCTCAGAGGAACATTCCTGACCACTTAGTCTCAAGTAGCCTCCTGTGCATCTACCCAATCATTCTGTTTTTTAATTTCTGCTAGCATTTGCCACTATCTGAAACCACATTATGCAGGTTCTTGCTTGGTTATATGTTTATCTTTTCTCTTTCTTTGTTCTTAGAATGTAATCCCTTATAGGCAGAAAACCTATTGTTTTTATATTCCTTAATACATCCTCCCTTCTTAAAAAGAGTCTCTAGGTGTAATAAATGTTACGTGAATGCATGAGTGAGTGTCTCTCTTACTTTCTATTCAGCTATAAGCCTACTGAAGTACAGGACTTGCCTTGTTCAACTACAGTGCCTGTTATATAAGCAGATAATTTGTATTGAATGATTAATTATTTTGAAATGCTGAGTTTTTGCTTGATAAATACACTGATGCTTGTCATTCTTGAATATTGTGCAAAACCATGCTGATATTCAGTGGGGGAAAAAAGTGAACTTAGGCTGTAAAAGGCTTGCTATGAATTGGTTCTGTTTCGTCTTGTCAATTCATCCGTACTAAATCTGTGTGACTCTTCCCCCAGGTGTAATTTTGCAAAGTATCTTCTAAGCCTCTCTGTTTTTGCTCCTTACTTTCTGATTCCTTAGCCTTTCTTGTCTCTCTCTCTCTTTCATTTCCTTTTCCAGGTAATTTATAAAGGGGGGTGCTGGGGACAGCTGAGTCCCTGCATAGCTCACCAGGCAACCTCCTGTGACTGTGGCAGTTTTATTTATTATCTCCACACAAAAGCAATTTCAGTGCCATTTTTAGTCTCTCAGGGGACTTGGAGTGTTCAAAGCTTTCTTCCTTAGACTAGGAAGCTTTATTTATTTAAATAAAATGAACAGGAAGGTGACAGCAAAGGGACTCATACAGTCTCCAGTTGGCACATGATCTTCATCCTCCTCGGGAGTAACCTACTGGTTGTAGGATCACAGTATCTAAACAGAGAGACCCCAAGGAGCAGGGAAACATGAATGAGAGTTGACAGTTCATGCACACCAGCAGACAGCTACAAAATGTTATTTGACATTAAAAGCGATTTAGAAGTCAGTTTCTCCTTCACTGGAGACAATGTTCCGGTCTATTTCTGTGAGTCAAGTGCTGTTTGATATATTTATCTATGGAGAGAAACATACTCTTATAAAAATCCTTACTCTAGACATTCACTTTCTATCATTCAGTAGAATCTAATATAATTCCTCAGAAAATCTGGGGCTGGCCCCTGTGGTCT